>NC_140177.1:114726848-115326848 GCF_963971535.1 Notolepis coatsorum | reverse complement strand
TGGCGTGAGCTGGGTAGTGTGATTTTTCAAAATTCAAAAGCCCATCGAAAGCCCTGGGTCTCTTCCTTCAAAAGACTGCACTCACTTTTGACTGTGCCACTTCCTCCCATCTATATATGCCGGTTTCCGACTCAATGCCCTGAGATTTCTATAATCTTATATTTCACTAATAACTAACAGTTAAAATCATTGGTAACAAACGAAATTATACATGTTGACTGCTGTTTTGACAGGGTTAGGGTCTTTACTCTTGGCTACATTTGAAGAAAAAAACCGCACCATTAATTCATACATTCTGTAGAGATGGATTTATGGACCCCTCTGGCTTAAGAGGTTAAAAAGTAATGCACAATCAATCAATACATACATTTTTTTCTAAATCAAATGTTCTACAGTGGATGGGAGATGGGTGAGTCACTGGAGTGTAACATACCGATGATCTCCTTCAAATTGTCGTAAAATCCGTAATTTACACGTTTTACATGTGTGTACGCACAGAAAAATCGGGATTTATCAACCGTGCGTACACGGGTCCTACGCTCCTCCGTGTTGATAAATACCATTTGTTCTTACCGTCAATTCTCGTGCATGATTATCCATATTTGGTAATGGTCTAACCCGAGCGAACTCTGAGAAACTTCACTGAGAGGGAGATTGTTCACGGAGGTCTAAGCAAATAATTTAACGCGCTGTCAAACCAAGAAGACACAACACGCGTTATGGGAGAAATACGCGACAGGCTGTCGGACTTGTACAAGGTGATGTCAGATATCAACGGCTCCCTAAGACCATTGCTGCAATTCTGCCTGGACAGCTCAAAATACTAATAAAGACCGTTAACCACTGTTTGGCGTTGGTGTCAAACTGTCAATGTCATTATAACCATGCTGGAATATGAATGTCTTTGGTCGTTTTGTTCGATTGGCTACCGGTTATAATATGATTTGTAGAGGCATACAATCTATTTTGTTGTTGGTATTATAGTTATAGCCTATATACATTATATATGCATAGCCTACATTATGCAACAGTAATTTGCACATAACGCAGCATGGCACAGACATTTCACACGGAGCCCCACGCAGCCTGCATACAGTAAACTAACTTGATCGTTAATATAACTGTTGTCCTTGTATGTTTACGCTTATGAAAACATTTAATAATATTTATAGGCGATAGGCCCTCGTTTGGCCATAATAGCCTATTCTCAAATGGCTAAATCTCCTCGCTGACGGACCCATGTATAGCCTATATATCATATCATATTCCTATATGTCTCCAGGGAATCGTGGGGCTCGGGGGAAGAAAGGGAACCCCTGCTATAGCCTATCCTTTATAATGTTATGCTATTTTATTTACAGTAGTCTATTTATGATTTGTTTCCATAGCCGGTCTCAGTTATGCTGTGGTTGAGATGGGTTGGGATTAATGAAGCTGATAGGAGACTGCTTCTCGGCTATACGAATTAAAGGAAAGCCACGATTGAAAATAATGTACTTCCTTCTTGACAATAGCATAATATATAACAATAATACGAGAGTACAAGAACAATGAATCTCACTGCCATGTAGCCTATATGTATAGCATGCCTATGTGATCAATAAAAACACGAACTTGAATTCCATCATCATATTTATGTTGTGTCTCTCCACTATGTTATTTACTTTGTTATTTCTCCCCCCTATCTATGTAAAGCAACCTTGGGTCTCTTGAAAGGCGCTATATAAAATTAAGCTATTATTATTATTATTATTATTATTATTATTATTATTATTATTATTATTATTATTATTATTATTATTATTATTATTATTATTATTATTATTATTATTATTATTATTATTATTATTATTATTATTATTATTATTATTATTATTATTCTTATTATTATTATCATCATCACGTCTGTGCGGGAGCTCACAAATAGACTGTCTTAGTCTCAGTGAAGTTTCAACGGAGGTCATCTATTCTAACCAACAAATTGAAGTAGAAAGCATTTCGTTGTGACCAATCTTATTTGGAAACATGACACACAAAATAATAGTATTTAGCTTTTTATTTGAAACAATATTTAATCGCGTTTGGAGGTGAGAGTTCTGCGTCTGCCCCCTGTGCCAAACAAGCAGGCCAACCTCTTGTACTGTCGCTATTTTACAATGAACTATAATGAATTACAGTTCATACAGAACACGCGCCAGTGTTGAAACGGATGCATGAAATGCACGAATGCACGGAAGCTTATTTCCACGTTTGAAACTAATGCATGAAACTGATGAAAGCATAATGCCGTCCGTTTGCAGTCTCCATATTCTACCGCCGGGCGCCAGGTACGCATGGTCTGAGCTGAGCATAGATATATGCACAAAGTCAAGCACACGTTCAAATTGATAAGTCCCACACTTTGCTTAGAAATGATCATACGCACGGGTTACGCACATATCTGTGCGTACGCAACATTGATAAATGAGGGCCCAGGGTTATCGAGTGGGCACCTCCCTTCACTGGTGTTTCATCAAGTTAGGCCCACAACACTTCAGAAAGGTTCAACGGTTAGTTCCAGCATCCCAGAACCACCACCCTCCATGCTATAGTTTCACCTTTTCAATGATATCCACACACCGAATTTCCTTTATATAGGAAGACACTGTTGTGTTATTTCAGCATAACTATTAAAAGCAGTAAACAGAAAGAAACACGAGGTAAGCTAATAGTGGGTAAAGCTTTCTGATTCTTGTTTACCTTTAATTATACCAAGAATTACCCTGAGGTAGCTCTGTATTTGTCACGGTCCCAGACTGAGCCCTGCCTGAGGCAGTGGGGACAAGATGAACAGTGGTCTCCTGCCGCCCTCTAGCGGGCACAATCAGATGGTGCAGGCTATTATTATATTTGTATTGTTAAGTATGATTAATGTGATATCATTTTGCTTGTTGCCGTTGGCTTTCCCTTCCCTTGTGTGATGTCGTCCTCCTGTCTGGTTGTTGTATTTTGGTTATGCTTTTTGTGTCTAGTTTGGTGTTTATCTGATTCTGTGTTTTTGGCCTTGCCAGGTGTTGCTCATTATAATTAGTCTGTGTATTTAAGTTTGGTCTGTCCTCCCTTCCTTGTGGCGTCATTACCTCTGTTACCCCTTGTTGAGTTTATGTGTTATATATGATTGCATGTAACTACTTAACTGTTCCACAAGAGGGCGCTATAGGCGCAATGAGACGTAGCTATTGTAGCTGACGTCAGGTAAGAGGGTATATAAGGGATTGTTCCCTCCCCCTCGATCTCTTCCCCATCTTCCTCATCTACCTCTCACAGAAAGAGAAGGTCTCATGGTGCATATACAATGTGAAATAAACCATGCCGATTAAAGGCTAAAGAAGGACCTTGTCGTCATGAACCTATTATTGTTGCTCCCCAGGTGACTCTGTCAACAGGTTATGGGCCCAGATCACGGAAGAGCAAAATAATAAGGGTAGCTAGTTTAGCTGAAAGTATAGGCTAGGTTAGCAGCGGGAGCACCGCATGGCTAAGGCTAACGGGAGCTAAAGCTATGCCTACCATCAAAAAGAGGATGGCAACAAGAGGAAGGAGCAAGTGGCCCTCGTTTAACGGAAGGGCAGAAGACTACGAGCTCTGGGAAGAGCGAATTTTGTGCTGCATGCACGGAGTGGGACTGAAGACAACAATCTTGACGGCCCCCACGGGAGAAGTAACGGCGGAAGCGCAAGCCCAGGATACCAAGCAAAATGCGAGGCATACTGCGAGTTAGCACCACTCCTAGACGACACAAGCTTGGGGCTGATATTCCGCGACACAAAGGACAAAGGCCGAGAGAGCCTAAAAGTGTTAAGAGAACACTACATCGGCAGGGGTAAACCCCGGATCGTATCCCTCTATATAACACTGACCGCGCTGAAGAAAGCGCACACAGAGACTGTGACTGAATACATCATCAGGGCTGAACAAATCATCACGGCGCTTAAGAGTGCAGGAGAAGCACCGAGCGACGGATTAATGATGGCGATGGTTATGAGAGGACTACCGGAGATGTATAAACCATTCACACTGTTGGTGACACACGGTTCAGCGGACATGTCGCTGGGGGAGTTCAAGGCCAAGCTGCGGAACTTCGAGGCCTCAGAAGACACACACCCGGTCGCCGAGGAGGCGGGAGAGAGGGTACTGAAGGCCCGGGCGGCACCAAGAGAGAAGACCAGACCCCCGACGGAGCTGGCGTGTTGGCGATGCGGAGAAAAGGGTCACCGGAAAGATAACTGCACAATGACTGTTTGGTGTAGTTTCTGTAAAAGCACGGGGCACACAGACAAAGCGTGCAGAAAGAAGCGCGACCAGAGCGCTCGGTACGCGCACGTGCAAGATGGCGGCTGTGGACAAGATGGCGGCTGTGGACAAGATGGCGGCAACGGTGGACGTGAGGCGAGACAAGACGACGCCCGGAGAGCAGCGGGACGAGAGGACTTCATCTTCGGGGCGCAGACAACCTACGTCACCCAGTCAACGCAGCAGCAGCAGGTCCAAAGGAAGGGACTGATCGTGGACACAGGTGCGTCGTCCCACATCATCAACGACAGGAACCGATTCAAGAACTTTGACAACACCTTCGAACCGGAGAGAGACACAGCATGGAGCTGGCAGACGGGACGCGCACATTCGGGTTGGCGCAGGGGAGAGGAGACGCACATGCCTCATAAACAGTGAGGGGTGCCGGTGTAAAGTGACGTTAAAGAACGCTCTCTACATACCCTCGTTCCCACAAGAACTATTCTCTGTAAAATCTGCTACTGCAAACGGTGCCAAAGTGTTCTTCAATGAAGGTAAAGATGTCCTTGTAGAACCTGATGGTATGACATTTAACATAGAGGTGTACAAGAGAATGTATTATCTACAAACAGAATGTAATGATAATGATATGTGTAATGTCAGTCATGATATTCAGACATGGCATGAGATCATGGGTCATTGTAATTACGAGGATATACTGAAGCTGCAAGCGGTGACAGTAGGCATGCACATTAACGGTGAAAAGCATAAACCTAACAAGGAATGTGAAGTGTGTATAAAGGGAAAGTTCACTCAAACGAGGAACAGAGGTCCCACAGAAAAAGTAAAGATACCACTTGAGCTAGTTAACACAGATCTAGCCGGTCCAGTAGGCAATGAGTCCATAGGTGGCTTTAAATATGTACAGTCTTTTACAGATGTGTGTACAGGGGCAGTGTTTGTTTACTTTCTCAAAGCAAAGAGTGACACATTTCAGGCCACGGAGAAATTCCTTGCAGATGTAGCCCCTTATGGCAACATAAGATGCTTGAGGTCCGATAACGGAACAGAGTTCACAAATAGACAGTTCCAATCACTGTTTAGAGAGAACAAGATAAGACACGAGACGTCCTGTCCTTACTCCCCGCACCAGAATGGGATAGGATAGCAGAGAGGGAAGGACGCACTCTTTTCGAAATGGCTAGGTGTAAGCTAATAGATGGTAACTTATCCAAGAGTCTATGGCATTATGCGGTACAAGAAGCCGCTTACACTAGAAATCTGTGTTTTAATAAGCACACGGGCACCACCCCGTATACAGCACTGACAGGAAAAAAGTGTGATCTAGCCAGAATGCACAAGTTTGGGTCAGTGTGTTATGCTTACCAGCAGGACAGAGGAAAGCTTGAGTCCAGGTGTGAAAAAGGACTCTTTGTAGGGCACGACAAGGGCAGCCCCGCTTTTCTAGTATACTACCCCGGTAAAGGGAAAGTGCAAAAACACAGGCTAGTCAAATTTGTCACAAAGACAACATGTGAGAACGAGACACAGACACAGGAGCCAGAGCTGGACTCCAGAGTAGGGTGTGAAGAAAGAGAGACACCACAGCCTAGTGTACTGAGCACAGACGTGCAGACAGACAGTCAACAACCCCCAGAGGATGAGGACGGGAAGCACCCAAGGGTGACGTCACGTGCCTCATGCAGTGGGAGATATACCTCCCGGGAACATAAACCCCCAAAGTATCTGAAAGACTATGCCCAGAGAGAAAGTGACGAGGATGACAGTACACTTACCAGCATAGATTACTGCTACAGAGTAGTGAGTGGAGTACCTCAGACCTTTAAAGAGGCCATGGTGTCCCCTGAGTCAAGAAAATGGGAGAGAGCAATGAATGAGGAGATGAGGTCCCTAGAGGACAATCATACCTTTACTCTAACCAAGTTACCAGAGGGTAGACAGACAGTGGGAGGAAAATGGGTGTACTCAATCAAGGAGGGTATTGAAGGCCACGACAAGTACAAGGCCAGGTTTGTAGCTTAAGGTTACAGTCAGAGGGAAGGTATAGACTACGGTGAGACATTCTCACCCACAGCCAATCTGACCAGTGTACGGGTAGTGATGCAGAAAGCAGCTGAGGACAGTTTGATTTGACACCAGATGGATGTGAAGACAGCCTACCTGCACGCACCCATTGACAGGGAGATATATATGGAACAACCTGAAGGTTACGAGAAGAAAGGAGAGAAGCTAGTGTGTAAGCTAGAAAAATCCATTTACTGCCTGAAACAGTCTGGGCAAAATTGGAACGAGATGCTTCATACCTGTCTAATTGAAGATCACTTCATACAGAACCCAGTAGACCCCTGTGTTTACTCAAAGGAGTCAAAAGAGTCAGGAAAAGTGATAATTGTGATTTGGGTGGATGATTTAATCATCGCAGCAGACAACACTAGAAACCTAGAGCAGGTGAAAAGTATGCTCTCCACCAGATTCAAAATGAAAGACCTGCATGGACTTCGAAACAGTCTGCCGGTTGTGTAAAAATATCCCAGAAGAGATATGTGGAAAAGATCCTGAAACGTTTTGACATGCAAGAATGTAGAACAAGGGAAACACCATGTGATAAAAAGCTAGACTACCAAGAGGATGCTCAGAAATTGACAGATGTAAAAATGTACAGAGAAGCTGTAGGTAGCCTCATTTATTTGACAACATGTACTCGCCCTGACCTATGTTTTGTAGTGAGTAAATTATCACAGCATTTTGCTGATCCCACAGAAGAGCACTGGATTACAGCAAAACATGTTTTTCGCTATCTCAAAGGCACAGCAGATAAACAGCTTTGTTTCAGAAAGAGCAGAGAGGGCTTAGGGCTTCAAGCCTATAGTGATGCAGATTGGGCGGCAGACGCCACAGACAGAAGAAGTACTACAGGGTATTGTGTGAGTTTGGGTACAGACAGCTCACTGGTTTCATGGAAAACAAAGAAACAGCCCACAGTGGCACTATCAACTTGTGAAGCCGAATACATGGCTCTAACTATGACAATACAGGAATGTATTTATCTAGAACAACTGCTCGAAGGAATGGATACCTATGTATATAAGAAAACTGTTGTTTATGAATACAACCAGGGAACCATTGCACTCGCTAGAAACCCTGTGTGCCGACAGAGGTGTAAACATGTGGATATAAAATATCACTTCATCAGATCTGTCATCAGAGAAGAAAGGATGACACTTGTTTACTGTCCTACAGACGACATGGTTGCAGATGCTATGACCAAGCCTGTCTCCAAACTGAAATTGAGAAGATTTGCAGAGGTCATGTTTGGTGTGTAAAATATTGCCTGTTATGTAATATTGACTGCCATATTATTTTGATGTTTTGAACTGTATTATTTTCTTTGAAAAGTTGTTTTTGGAAAAGTTGTACAGTATACACGTCATCCATAAGTGGGAGTGTTGAGTTTATGTGTTATATATGATTGCATGTAACTGCTTAACTGTTCCACAAGAGGGCGCTATAGGCGCAAGAAGACATAGCTATTGTAGCTGACGTCAGGTAAGAGGGTATATAAGGGATTGTTCCCTCCCCCTCGATCTCTTCCCCATCTTCTTCATCTACCTCTCACAGAGAGAGAAGGTCTCATGGTGCATATACAATGTGAAATAAACCACACCGATTAAAGGCTAAAGAAGGACCTTGTCGTCATGAACCTATTATTGTTGCTCCCCAGGTGACTCTGTCAACACCCCTGTATCCTGTCGTGTCTCTGTCTACGTCGTTCTTGCCCTTTTGTTGTTTTGAGTCAAAGTAAGTGTTTGTTAGTATTCTGTTTTGTTGCCCTTTTGTTTTTGAGTGTTCAGTCCGTTTTCTGGTTAGGTTTTGTTTTCTCTCAGTACCAGCTCGGCTGCACCTTTTATGTTCGTGCTTTATATTACTTTTGTCCTTTGCCAAGTAAAGCTCTCACTATACGTTATTCTAGGGCTGGGCGATATAACGATAACGATAAATATCGCGATATATTTTAATAATCGATATCGAATATCGAATTATTTTTTTATTTATTTTTATTATATATATATATTTTTTTTTTTACCTGCAACAGGGCAGTTTTAAAACCAGAGACAGTGGACAGACTTGTCTTTCTTGCCTGCAACTTAAAGTAATGGCTTTGCTTGTCCAAATGACAATACTGACCAAATTGAGATTTATTTTTCTCTTGTCCATTTATTTTGTTTGCTTTCTAATTTAAAATACAGTTTGAAACCGTCTGTACACAGTAGGCTATGTGTGCTAGCAGAACTAGACTCCAGTCACGAGTCACGGTGCACATGTGCTGTGGTTTGTCCACCAAAAAAGCGCCAAAAGATCGAAAATAAACTAGCAGAGCCAGAACTGTTCAACTCCCCTGGAGCCACAGCCAGCAGAGAAGCCGGTTTACTTTCGCTTTTAAACCAGCTGCAGCCTGAGAACTGGAGTGTGAGGGGATGTAACACTAAAGATGGCGACAATGACAAAGAATTGCTGCAAAATAAACATACATCTGTTTTTTTATTTTATTTTTTTTAATACTTATAACAATTCGATAATTATCGATATCGAGAAATATGATAACATTATCATATCGTTATCGCGATATGATTTTTTTCCATATCGCCCAGCCCTACGTTATCCTGCCGTCTCTGCCTCCTTCCATTCCGCATATTGGGTTCTCCTCTCCTTCCCTCGCCACCCCATCGTAACAGTATTTATTAAAAAACTAAGTAATTCTACGCAAACTGCTTTTGTTAGAGCTGTCTAGCATTTCAGGGATAAAAAATGTATGGATTTAATACATTCATTTCTCAAATGTGACAACATACATGGACAGAGGAAAATACAGAGATATTATATGTAGGCTACTCATACTAAGAAAGCTGATTGCAGCAGTTGAATGAATAAGAAATCATGGCAGAATCTTTGCATGGGCATTGTCTACCCTCCAATACATCAGTCCAGCAATATGTCATTTGCACTGAATTTTGATCGCCACACCAATTTTTTGGGGAAAACAACTCGACAAAGAAATAAACAGGGATTAGATGGCGTTTGTTCATAAACTATAAATGTAGGGCAAAGCACAGGGATATAAATCACACTGAAGACCATTGCTGAGCAGAAATAGTCATTAGCCTGAAAACAGTTCAAACCAATGTAAGCGTTGTGTCGTTAAATTTTTATACTGGCCAAATACATGGTACCCGGTGTTACGTGCCCCCGTGGGGAGACGCAACACTAGGCCACAGACAGGATAGGTGAGGGTGCAGTGACACAAAACACCAGAGACAGATTGTAAAATAACAATATTTATTTTACAAATAAGGATCAGCAACACAGAGAGCAAAGAGGACCTACCAGTGAGCACCAAATAATATCAAAAGGAAACAAAAGCCCACCCCCCCTTTACAGGCGCGGACGCCCCAAAGTACAGGAGGTGGTGCTCACTCTAAACTGGTGTCTTTTAACAGTAGTTCTCCTACGTGATGCAGATGTAGACCCTAGGGTATCTTCCTGCCCTCAATGTCCCTGTGTGCGAAACAAAAGATTAATAACAAAGCAAAACAATCACCATAGGCTGGGTGACGAGGAATAAATATACACGGGTTAGGAACAAAACAGAAATGTACACAAACTATAAAGACTCCTAAACACAATGCAATGAACCAGAGCTTCAGGTACCAGCTCTACACCAAAGATACAACACTAAAGATACAGTTTATATAATAGAGATACACAACACTAAACACACCTCCTAAACTAACAGCACAAAGTGTCAGAGCCTTCACCAGCTCTATTACCAGAACACACAAAGGGCTCCCCCACACAGACCAAGAATAGTTACCACAGCACACAGACCAAACGAACCAGGGAGCTGACTAACACTGAAACACAAAGGGTATATGAAGGGAGAGGGGATGTTGATTGCAGAACGAGTCTCAGCTGCCGCTGCACCGGGGCTGAGTTGCTGATTGACCAGCTGCTGCTGCAACTGGGAACCTGAGAGTGGGATATGTGACACAAGAGGGAGACAAGACAACAACAAACAAAACATGCCTATATACACAACAGATTACATACATTACTCCCATATATATACACATAAGGACACCGTCCGTAATACTCCCCCCCATAAAGAGTCAGCCCATGGCTGGCGACAACACAACATACCACCCAAGTACCCCATCAGTTTTCCCAAAGAACACGCATCATAACACAAAACAAAACATCCACCACTGCCACCAACCAAACAGACCATCACCTTCCGCCTCTTCATACCCCTCTTGGTAGCATTTGACATGATCAGGGGTGCTGTTGACACAAAATGTCCAGGGGTACAGCAGTCCCAACACCAACATCAAAAGTATTAAGACCGTGGTCTGAGAAGGCACCTCACAAAAAGAAAACAGAGGGACGGTCCATGGTTAAAATGCACAATGGCAGACTGCTGCCCTTTTCCTCCTCACAAAGAAAAACACATAATACAATGTGAGAAAGTCCACACAGCACAGCACAAAAAGCAGCATTACAATATGCTGAGCAGCAGAGAGACCCCCCTCAGAGACAGCACTAGCCTCCTGCAGCCACTTTACAAGCCTGCACACACAAGACAACAAACCCCTCACCTGAGGTTTGTTGTGAAGAGTCTCTCCCATCAGCTGCTTCAACAGCCTCAAAGGACCGCCTATTGACCGAATTTTATCCACAACCGAACTGACCACCTCTCTGCTTCCAGCTAACCCTGGAGCAGGAGCAGTAAATGAACATGTGCCCAACCCAGCGTCTTCACTCTGGGCAACCACCAGCTTACCACAAGTCCTGGGTAACCGTGGTGCCTCAGAGGCTAGTGTTCCCCATCGAATTGTCACCCTGTCACTCGTCACAACTACAGGTTGTGGAGCACGGGTGATCGCACACACTGGCACATCTGGGAGAAACGGAGCAAACACATCAGGGCACAAAACATTAGGGTGATCCAAAACTTCAATACATGGCATAACTCTGCCACCAGCGATGTCATTACCTAATAAAAAGGTGACGCCACCCACTGGTAATGATGGGCGCACGCCCACCTTGAACACCCCCTTTGCCAACCCGCAGGTTAAATGTATCTGATGGAGGGGCACCGACACAAAGCCCATGCCGATCCCCTGCACCAACACACTAGAGCCAGTCGATGACTCATCACAAAATGGTAACATGTCTGATGTGATAAATGATTGTGCTGCCCCAGTATCCCGCAGTATGCGTACTGGACGCTGGTCCAACTCACTGCCACTGAGCGAGACCAACCCGTCCGACATAAACGGATCGTAACTGGGACCTGGGACGTCACACACTGTCTGGACCAAACCAACCGCTTTAGGTCGTCCATCTGTCTGAGACTGCTCCTTGCGTCTCAAAACAACACAGTCACTTATTACGTGGCCCACTTGATGACAGTAAAAACACTCCCGCTCCTCCTTGTAGCGGGGAGACACTGAGCGGGGCGGACTAGTCTGTCCAACATAGCCACTGCGGCGGATCTGCGGCGGACTAACATGTGACCTAGCTGGAGTGTGAGCAGAGGGATAAAAGGTCCTACTCTCATGTCGGAGAGTACCAAAAGTTTGCCTATAGGTCAGCACAAACTCATCAGCGAGCACTGCAGCCTGAGCCAACGTACCCACTTTTTGCTCATTCAAATATGTAGCCAAACGGTCAGACAGACTACCTTTAAACTCCTCCAGCAACAGTAACTCAGACAGTGAATTAAAATCAGACACGTCACTCGCCTTACACCACCGAAAAAATAGAGACTCCTTCTCACGAGCGAACTCCACAAAAGTACTGCCAGGTAACTTTCTGTGAGCTCGGAATTTTTGCCTATACGCCTCTGGCACTAACTCATAGGCTCTAAGCACAGCCGTCTTGATTAAGTCATATGACAAACTGTCGTTGAGAGGGAGGGCAGACAAAATCTCCTGGGCTTTTCCCGTGAGCTTACATTGTAGTAAGAGAGCCCAGACCTCTTTAGGCCACTTTAAAGATGAAGCAACTCGCTCAAAAGCATTAAAATATGCGTCTACCTCCGCCTCACGAAATTGAGGTACAAGAGAAATTAGTCTACTCACGTCGTAAGCCCCCACCGCCGTGGAAGAGGGTTGAGTAGGACTCCCAATCTTAGCAGCTTCAAGTTCCAGCTGCTTCATTTTAATCTCGGCGTCCACCCGGTGGCTGTCAGCGTCTAGCCGGCGGTTTTCAGTGTCCAGTTCCATTTTTCTTATAGCCAACCTGTGACTATATGTCCTCTCTTCCTTCCTCTCCTCAAACTGCAACCGTGCTAAACCCAATTGTAGACTGGCCTCTTCAGCACTCCCACTAGGGAAAGATGCTGCATGTCCGGGCACGGGAGACGTGACACCCGAAAGGGGAGGCTTATCCTCTACCCGGTCTTTAACCGGGTCTACCACCGGAGGTACCTCGCCCTCCCGCTCCTCGTCTGAGACTGGAGGGGAAGAAACAAAAGACGCTCCCTCACCGACACCGAGCACCTTGTTCCACACCAATATGCGCACCACCTCTTCTCTCAGGTCAGCCTTTGCCAAACTCTTAGCAAGGGCGACCTGAAAATGCAAGGCGATGGCAAACAAGTCTTCCCTCCTACACAGATCCAAACGATCAACCGAGGGATCATCCAGGAACACCTCCACCCCAAAAGACGACATCCCTACCCAGACACTAGTGCACACACACACCAAAAACACACCCAACAAACTACCACTCAAAACCAAAACCAATCAACGTGCCCACCGCACACCAACACCAACTGTCTGTTGCCCACTAATGAGCCCCCATTTATGTTACGTGCCCCCGTGGGGAGACGCAACACTAGGCCACAGACAGGATAGGTGAGGGTGCAGTGACACAAAACACCGGAGACAGATTCTAAAATAACAATATTTATTTTACAAATAAGGATCAGCAACACAGAGAGCAAAGAGGACCTACCAGTGAGCACCAAATAATATCAAAAGGAAACAAAAGCCCACCCCCCCCTTTACAGGCGCGGACGCCCCAAAGTACAGGAGGTGGTGCTCACTCTAAACTGGTGTCTTTTAACAGTAGTTCTCCTACGTGATGCAGATGTAGACCCCAGGGTATCTTCCTGCCCTCAATGTCCCTGTGTGCGAAACAAAAGATTAATAACAAAGCAAAACAATCACCATAGGCTGGGTGACGAGGAATAAATATACACGGGTTAGGAACAAAACAGAAATGTACACAAACTATAAAGACTCCTAAACACAATGCAATGAACCAGAGCTTCAGGTACCAGCTCTACACCAAAGATACAACACTAAAGATACAGTTTATATAATAGAGATACACAACACTAAACACACCTCCTAAACTAACAGCACAAAGTGCCAGAGCCTTCACCAGCTCTATTACCAGAACACACAAAGGGCTCCCCCACACAGACCAAGAATAGTTACCACAGCACACAGACCAAACGAACCAGGGAGCTGACTAACACTGAAACACAAAGGGTATATGAAGGGAGAGGGGATGTTGATTGCAGAACGAGTCTCAGCTGCCGCTGCACCGGGGCTGAGTTGCTGATTGACCAGCTGCTGCTGCAACCAGAGCCGTATAATTGAGAGTTGCGACACGCTTTGATCTCGCCGACAGGATATCACGTGGTTCACGGAGCTACCTGTAGTTCCAATTTGGCTTCCTGTCAACTTGATTTCAACGGTACAGAACGGCAGAACTAATTATACGGCTCTGCTACTACTGTTACAGCAATTTTTGGTACTTATTAATACAATGTGCATTGATCACTGTTGCGATATATCATTTACATATCTGCTACTTTAATATTTACATTATATCACTAGGCGATGACGGCAATTTCGAACGTTAAATGCTAGCTGTGCTAGCTGACTGATTGATTGATTGAAAACTTTATTAACAGATTGCAGAATGGGTACAGTACAGTACAGCTCAATACATACAATTGTTAAGGGGATGCAGACCAGAGAAAGACTTTCGTCTTGTTTACATCAGGGACGGGTCCCCCATTTTCAATTCATCGTAACATATGTGACATACAGATAGACAGTACTGCTACATCTATGATTAGATTTATGACTTATTTTACATTAGCCATATCACCAGTTGTTACACAATCAAGCATCATTGTATTATATGTGGGCTATTTATATTCAATATATATAATAGCATTTCAGGGGAGTGGCAGAGAGACTTGTGCTTCTACACATCCTAATGCTATATAAGACATTCATACATGCACATGTGAAAATGCAGTGAATATCATATCAAGCTGTTTACTCTGCATTTCTTAGCATTTACATTTCATACTGTAACCATTGATACTACTCAATTAAGCCAAGAAAGAAGTTTGGTCAACAGTAGAAAAAATACAAGGCAAGCAATTGCATTCCACAAATTTTTTATTATTATAGGCCTATAATATGTCCATGTAGAGGTCCAGTCTTCCAATCCTGTTGTTTGTAGTGCTAGGGCCTTTCTGTCACGACTGCTGCTCACCTCAGACTGGACACATGCACGTCATTATAGTGGTAATTTATCCTAGAAAACAAAACAGGGAGATAGAGTTATGGAGTTGCTCATGCACTCTACAACAACACACATCTTGTGCATAATCTTTCTATGGCCATAAAAACAGATAATAAACTATTCTATTTTTGATACAATTTGACTCATCTGAATTCCTACAGTTTCACTGTTTGACTCATTTAAAATATTCCACAACAGGTTCAATGTGTCCGGGTTCTTTGCAACAAGTGCTGGCCTGAAATTCATGGTGGAGCAGGAACAACGACCTCCATCTTACCAGACAACAGCATGGCTCCTGGAATGAATGAAAACTTTATTTAACAGGTTGCAGAATGGGTACAATACAGTACGGCTCAATACACACAATTGTTAAGGGGATGCAGACCAGAGAAAGACATTTGTCTTGTTTACATTTTTATTTTTAAAATTGAGCTCACCACCTACAAGGCTTTAAAGGGTGAAGCCCCAAGCTACATTGCTGAGCTTATAACCCCTTACTGCCCTAATAGGGCTCTCCGCTCCTCCGACCAAGGAGAGCTCGTCGTCCCCCGGACCAAACTGAAAACCAAGGGTGACCGGGCTTCGTAGCACCCAAGCTATGGAATCAGCTACCTTATGAAATCAGGTCTGCTGTTAGTGTGCAGTCTTTTAAACAAGGTCTAAAAACCTTTTTATACAGTGAGGCTTTTAATTGATCATGTATGTGGTATATATAACGTGTGTATGTGTGATTGTATGAAGTATTCTACAATCTTGTATGTGATGTAACATGTGTGGTTATTCTATTCTGATTAACCTTTTGCTGCCTGTAAAGCACTTTGTGATTTTAATCTGGAAAAGCACTATATAAATAAAATGTACCTTACATCAGGGTCCCCCATTTTCAATTCATATTGACATTTATGACATACACAACATACATGACATTTATGGCATAGGGACATAAAGGTATTTAGTACTGATACATTTGTGACATAAACGGTATTCAAATATACAGTACTGTTACCCATAGATCCTGACAGAGTATATACATATGATGGGGAGGGGACTGTACATTAGGAGGGGGTGGGTGGGAGAGAAATATACATACGGTGGGGAGGAGACTGTACATTTCTACTAATAATATACAACCTACATATCTACTAATAATATACAAACTACATTACTACTAATAATAATCAACCTCACAACTCCAAATGACTGGGACACGTCTCTCATTAGAGTCAAGACCACGAGAGGAGAGCCAGACAGGTCTGTATCCACTGTGTTATTGTCTATATATTATATTATGTAACCTTACTGTACCTTATATGAAGACCAGTCTATCTAGTGTCATGTGTTATTGTCTATATATTATAACCTTACTGTACCTTATATGAAGACCAGTCTATCTAGTGTCATGTGTTATTGTCTATATATTATAACCTTACTGTACCTTATATGAAGACCAGTCTATCTAGTGGCATGTGTTATTGTCTATATATTATAACCTTACTGTACCTTATATGAAGACCAGTCTATCTAGTGTCATGTGTTATTGTCTATATATTATAACCTTACTGTACCTTATATGAAGACCAGTCTATCTCGTGTTGCTCACTTTAACAATAAATCTAATAAACAATGATAAACTAATAAACACCAATATAATAACTGCAAATAATTTGGTAAATATAACGTTAGGCCAACGTCACGTCAGTATGGTAACGTTTGATTGATTGATTGATTGAAAAGTTTATTAACAGATTGCAGAATGGGTACAGTACAGTACAGCTCAATACATACAATTGTTAAGGGGATGCAGACCAGAGAAAGACTTTCGTCTTGTTTACATCAGGGTCCCCCATTTTCAATTCATCATAACATATATGACATACATGACATACAGATAGACAGTACTGCTACATCTATACATTTATGACATATCAGATTTGCAAATACAGTACTTTTGTGATACAAAAGTGTCCAGAAAAAGAGTGTATATACATTTGGCATAGAAACTGTACATTGGAGGAGGTTGGTTGGGTGGGGTGGGGTTGGGTGGGTTGGGTGAGGGCTGTACATTGGAGGTGGGGGGGAGGGGGGGTTGGGAAGGGGACACACACACATTTTACACTGTACATTGGAATATTGACAAAGCCTTACTTGGTCATTTACTGTACAACTAGGTTAGGACATTTGTAGGGGCCAGTTTCGAATTGCAGTCTCACGTAGGTGTTTTTTGAGAGTGTTTTTGAAGGTGGGTAGTGATTCACATTCCTTTACAGCTTTAGGCAGGGCATTCCACATTGATGTGGCATAATTGCTAAACGTGTTTAGTCCCTTGTTTGAGCCGAATCTGGGTTTTACATGATTTGTGGAGCTCCCTCTGGTGTTGTGATCGTGGTATTCACTGACCTTTGGGAAGTATTTTGACATCTACATGGGTACCTTGGTCGCGTAGTGTATCTTGTAGACCAGGCCCATTGCAAGTTGCTGTACTCTGTCGTCTACTCTAAGCCATCCTAGGTTGTCAAAGTGGGCAGGGGTGAGGTGGGTTCTAGGAGTCAGGTCAAGTAGTAGTCTGACTAGCTTGTTTTGAGATGTTTGTAATTTGTTTTTTAGTGCCTTTGAGGTGCTTTGGTACCATGAGGTGCAAGCATAGTCGTAGTACCCTTGAATGAGTGCTCCTGCTAGAGTCTTCAGGGTATTCTTGTTTACCAGAGAGGAGATCCGGTACAAGAATCGCGTTCGTTGGTTGACTTTTTTTATTACATTGGATGCCATTTTGTCACAGGAAAGATTAGCCTCTAGGATGGAACCCAGGTAGGTAATTTCATCTTTCCTTGTGATAATATTGTCACCCACTGTAACTGAGAAGCCGTCGGTCTTGCTGAGTTTGTTATTTGAACCGAAGAGAATGGACTCTGTTTTGCCCATGTGTAATGATAGTTTGTTGTCGGCGAGCCATATGCAGATTTTGCCTAGTTCCGAGCTGAGGGCTTTTTCAACCTGTAACTTGTTCTTGTCAGAGACCAGCAGGGCTGAGTCGTCCGCAAACAGGAACAAGTTGCAGTCACAAGCTGACGACATGTCATTTGCATAAATTAGGAATAGTAGCGGTCCTAGTATGCTTCCTTGTGGAACACCACAGCTCACTGTGAGGGGGGGGGATAGTGTACCGTTTACTTCCACCATCTGTTCCCTCCCCTCCAGGTAGGATTGTATCCAGCTCACTGATAAACTATCAAAACCAATTGCTTTTAGCTTGTCAATCAGAATGGTGTGATTGACAGTGTCGAAGGCCTTTTGTAGGTCCAGCATGACCATGCCGCAGTATTTGCCCGCGTCCACCTCTTGTTTGATGTGGTCGTTCAAGTAGAGAAGGCATGTGTCAGTGGAGTGGGATGTTCTGAAGCCAGATTGTGTTATGGTTTGTAACCGACCCCAATCGCACAACACAAGACAGGTATGATGGTTTGCCAAGAAACAGATATTTATTTGGAACAGGGAAAAAGGGCACTGTCCCTTTAAGGGAGAAAACACAAAACACTGGAATAACACAAGAGGGGAAGGTAAAGTGCCTTTAAGAGGCGGGCAGGAAAAGGGAACACTAAGGGAAGGTAAGGGAACGCCTAAGGGAAGGTTAAGGGAACGCCTAAGGGAAGGTTAAGGGAACGCCTTGGGAACAGAGGAACTAGAGACTAGGAGAACTAGGGAAAGAGGACTAGGGACTAGAAGAGCTAGGGATAGAGGACTAGGGACTAGGAGAACTAGGGATAGAGGACTAGGGACTAGGTGGAACTAGAAGGGGAGAAACTTGGGACAGAGGGGACTGAGGCCCGCGGAGGCGGGCTGGGGAACAGGGAGGAACTGGGGACAGAGAACCGCGGAGGCGGGCTGGGGACAGGGAGGAACTGGGGACTGGTGGGAAAACATCTGGGCCGCTCTGCAGAACAGAGGAGAGGGTTAATATTCAAAGGGAAAAAACAGAGCAGATGCAGAACAGTCCAAATAACAAAGTAACAAAGTAAATACTATCTTCGTGTGAACAAACACACAGTGGGAGATGAAATGTCCAAAATAATATCCACGAGAGAACAAAACAGAGTGGGAGATGAAATGTCCAAACTAATAACCATGAGAGAACAAAACAGAGTGGGAGATGAAATGTCCAAACTAATAACTAAGTGAGAACTAAAGGAGGCAATACGCTGGGAGAGTGACATCACAATCAAAACTCACCCAGGCGTATGCGTAATGGTACAGGAACAGCAGCGGGAACGGGGGCAAGGGCACTACGCTGAGTGAGTGACATCACAATCAAAACTCACCCAGGCGTATGCGTAAAGGTAAGGGACAGCAGCGGGAACGGGGGCAAGGGCACTACGCTGAGTGAGTGACATCACAATCAAAACTCACCCAGGCGTATGCGTAAAGGTAAGGGACAGCAGCGGGAACGGGGGCAAGGGCACTACGCTGAGTGAGTGACATCACAATCAAAACTCACCCAGGCGTATGCGTAAAGGTAAGGGACAGCAGCGGGGCGAGGGCATCGCCACCGGGTGGCTGGCTGTCCGAGCCGAGGAACAGAGTGCTGGAACAGTGGCGGTGACGAGGGAGTCGTCCACCGGGTAGCCGACTGTCGGAGCCGAGGAACAGAGTGCTGGAACAGTGGCGGTGACGAGGGTGTCGTCCACCGGGTAGCCGCTGTCGGAGCCGAGGAACAGAGTGCGCGCCACACCTTGGTGTGCGCGTCGGAACAGTGGCGGTGGCGAGGGCGTCGTCCACCGGGTAGCCGCTGTCGGAGCCGAGGAACAGAGTGCGCGCCACACCTTGGTGTGCGCGTCGGAACAGTGGCGGTGGCGAGGGCGTCGTCCACCGGGTAGCCGCTGTCGGAGCCGAGGAACAGAGTGCGCGCCACACCTTGGTGTGCGCGTCGGAACAGTGGCGGTGGCGAGGGCGTCGTCCACCGGGTAGCCGCTGTCGGAGCCGAGGAACAGAGTGCGCGCCACACCTTGGTGTGCGCGTCGGAACCGAGAGACGCCTCGGGGTGCGTCTGCGAGGAGGAGTGTGCCAAGCACGAAGGTCTGGAAGATGCGCGTCTGTGCGCTGGTACGGAGGAGCGTGCCAAGCTCGAAGGTCTGGAAGATGCGCGTCAGTGCGCTGGTACGGAGGAGCGTGCCAAGCTCGAAGGTCTGGAAGATGCGCGTCAGTGCGCTGGTACGGAGGAGCGTGCCAAGCTCGAAGGTCTGGAAGATGCGCGTCAGTGCGCTGGTACGGAGGAGCGTGCCAAGCTCGAAGGTCTGGAAGATGCGCGTCAGTGCGCTGGTACGGAGGAGCGTGCCAAGCTCGAAGGTCTGGAAGATGCGCGTCTGTGCGCTGGTACGGAGGAGCGTGCCAAGCTCGAAGGTCTGAAGTGGAACACTGGAATACCTCCCGTAGAGGATTAGAGAGCGCAGTACAGTGTCTCCCTCCAGGCAAACGGCGGCAGGTGGCGAAGGCTTGAGCGCATCTGGCGCGCTGGTCTGGAGTGGAACACTGGAATACCTCCCGTAGAGAATTAGAGAGCGCAGTACAATGTCTCCCTCCAGGCAAACGGCGACAGGTGGCCAAAGCCCTTGAAGATGCGCGTTGCGCGCTGGTGACTGGAGAGCGTGCCAAGCCCGAGGGTCCGGGAGATGCGCGTTGGTCTAGATGTGCGTCAGGACGAACAGCTGCGCTGGGGTCTGCAGTGGAGCGCTGGGGTGCCTCCCGTGGAAGTTACAGGGAGCGCAGAACAGTCTCCTCCACAGGCTACGGCGACAGCAGACGAAGGCTGGAGCAAACATCTCAAGGCTGGAGAGATCCATCTTACAGCATTGGTAGACCAGAGGATCTCCCGAAAAAGTCTAGATGTTAGAGAATATGACTCAGCATGAATACAACACGACCCCACGCCGAAACGAGGGGAAGAGCCCTGGTATTTAAAGCCCACAGGGGAACTAATTAGCCTGCCACCACAGGTGCGAGAGGTAATTGATAATAGACCAGGTGTGGCCACTGAGAGTAAACGAGAGAAAAGAACGAGAGGGTGGGGGCTAGAGAGAGTGAGTGAGAAGGGAATTTCTAACAGTAGGCTTTAAAGAAACAGAGAAAAGGTGGTGAGCAGCGGGCAAAACCTCACAGTACCCCCCCCTCAACGGGAGCCACCCGGCGACCCAAAACAAATACAGACAGAGTGGCAGGGGGCAAAACAAGAGGTACGGGCCAAGCCAGCAGGGGAAGCCACCACAAGAGTGGGGCTAGCAAAAGAAACAGGGTCGCCGAGGGGTAACTAGGGTAGCAGAGGGGCAACTGGGGGAACTGGTCTAGAGGAACTGGGTCTAGAGAACTAGTCTAGCGAACTGGGCAAGAGAACTGGTCTAGAGAACTGGTTTAGAGAACTGGTCTAGAGAACTGGTCTAGAGAAACTGGGTCTAGAGAAACTGAGGGGCGAGCAGGGTAGCTAAGGGGCAACCATAGAAGCACCGGGAAAGGGCTAGCAGAGGGAAGGTTAGCTGCCAGGGCACTGATAGCTACAGGGCCTATGCTAGCTGTACTGCTACATCAACATAGAGGCTGCGCAAGCTGCCGGAGCCAGGCTAGCAGAGGGAAAGGGTAGCTGCCAGGGCACTGATAGCTACAGGGCCTATGCTAGCTGTACTGCTACATCAACATAGAGGCTGCGCTAGCTGCCGGAGCTAGGCTGGCAGACAGGGCTGGACCAGCATGAGAGCACAAGCTAGCTGGAAGGACAGTCCTAGCTGTGCGAGATTCTACACAAAAAAGTGGAGGCCATGCAGAGGGACCGGGTTAGCTGCTTGGGCCTGGCTAGCTACAGGGCCTATGCCAGCTGCAAGGCTGCATTAACATAGAGGCTGTGCTAGCAGCCGGGGCCAAGCTAGCAGACTGGGGCTCTGCTGATAGTAGAGGCCTAACAAGCTGCAGGGGGGTCAAAACAGGGCTGACAGGGAAGCCAACAGGGCTAACAGGGGAGCTAACAGGCTAACAGGGGAGCTAAACTGGGCCAACAGGGAAGCCAACAGGGCTAACAGGGGAGCTAACAGGCTAACAAGGGAGCTAAACAGGACTAACAAGGAAGCTAAACTGGGCTAACAGGGGAGCTAGAGGGAACAAGAAAAAAAAAAAGGCAAACTCAACATACACCGTCTGTGCTGGCTGGGGTCGTCGATTTGGTGGGGTCGTACTGTTATGGTTTGTAACCGACCCCAATCGCACAACACAAGACAGGTATGATGGTTTGCCAAGAAACAGATATTTATTTGGAACAGGGAAAAAGGGCACTGTCCCTTTAAGGGAGAAAACACAAAACACTGGAATAACACAAGAGGGGAAGGTAAAGTGCCTTTAAGAGGCGGGCAGGAAAAGGGAACACTAAGGGAAGGTAAGGGAACGCCTAAGGGAAGGTTAAGGGAACGCCTAAGGGAAGGTTAAGGGAACGCCTTGGGAACAGAGGAACTAGAGACTAGGAGAACTAGGGAAAGAGGACTAGGGACTAGAAGAGCTAGGGATAGAGGACTAGGGACTAGGAGAACTAGGGATAGAGGACTAGGGACTAGGTGGAACTAGAAGGGGAGAAACTTGGGACAGAGGGGACTGAGGCCCGCGGAGGCGGGCTGGGGAACAGGGAGGAACTGGGGACAGAGAACCGCGGAGGCGGGCTGGGGACAGGGAGGAACTGGGGACTGGTGGGAAAACATCTGGGCCGCTCTGCAGAACAGAGGAGAGGGTTAATATTCAAAGGGAAAAAACAGAGCAGATGCAGAACAGTCCAAATAACAAAGTAACAAAGTAAATACTATCTTCGTGTGAACAAACACACAGTGGGAGATGAAATGTCCAAAATAATATCCACGAGAGAACAAAACAGAGTGGGAGATGAAATGTCCAAACTAATAACCATGAGAGAACAAAACAGAGTGGGAGATGAAATGTCCAAACTAATAACTAAGTGAGAACTAAAGGAGGCAATACGCTGGGAGAGTGACATCACAATCAAAACTCACCCAGGCGTATGCGTAATGGTACAGGAACAGCAGCGGGAACGGGGGCAAGGGCACTACGCTGAGTGAGTGACATCACAATCAAAACTCACCCAGGCGTATGCGTAAAGGTAAGGGACAGCAGCGGGAACGGGGGCAAGGGCACTACGCTGAGTGAGTGACATCACAATCAAAACTCACCCAGGCGTATGCGTAAAGGTAAGGGACAGCAGCGGGAACGGGGGCAAGGGCACTACGCTGAGTGAGTGACATCACAATCAAAACTCACCCAGGCGTATGCGTAAAGGTAAGGGACAGCAGCGGGGCGAGGGCATCGCCACCGGGTGGCTGGCTGTCCGAGCCGAGGAACAGAGTGCTGGAACAGTGGCGGTGACGAGGGAGTCGTCCACCGGGTAGCCGACTGTCGGAGCCGAGGAACAGAGTGCTGGAACAGTGGCGGTGACGAGGGTGTCGTCCACCGGGTAGCCGCTGTCGGAGCCGAGGAACAGAGTGCGCGCCACACCTTGGTGTGCGCGTCGGAACAGTGGCGGTGGCGAGGGCGTCGTCCACCGGGTAGCCGCTGTCGGAGCCGAGGAACAGAGTGCGCGCCACACCTTGGTGTGCGCGTCGGAACAGTGGCGGTGGCGAGGGCGTCGTCCACCGGGTAGCCGCTGTCGGAGCCGAGGAACAGAGTGCGCGCCACACCTTGGTGTGCGCGTCGGAACAGTGGCGGTGGCGAGGGCGTCGTCCACCGGGTAGCCGCTGTCGGAGCCGAGGAACAGAGTGCGCGCCACACCTTGGTGTGCGCGTCGGAACCGAGAGACGCCTCGGGGTGCGTCTGCGAGGAGGAGTGTGCCAAGCACGAAGGTCTGGAAGATGCGCGTCTGTGCGCTGGTACGGAGGAGCGTGCCAAGCTCGAAGGTCTGGAAGATGCGCGTCAGTGCGCTGGTACGGAGGAGCGTGCCAAGCTCGAAGGTCTGGAAGATGCGCGTCAGTGCGCTGGTACGGAGGAGCGTGCCAAGCTCGAAGGTCTGGAAGATGCGCGTCAGTGCGCTGGTACGGAGGAGCGTGCCAAGCTCGAAGGTCTGGAAGATGCGCGTCAGTGCGCTGGTACGGAGGAGCGTGCCAAGCTCGAAGGTCTGGAAGATGCGCGTCTGTGCGCTGGTACGGAGGAGCGTGCCAAGCTCGAAGGTCTGAAGTGGAACACTGGAATACCTCCCGTAGAGGATTAGAGAGCGCAGTACAGTGTCTCCCTCCAGGCAAACGGCGGCAGGTGGCGAAGGCTTGAGCGCATCTGGCGCGCTGGTCTGGAGTGGAACACTGGAATACCTCCCGTAGAGAATTAGAGAGCGCAGTACAATGTCTCCCTCCAGGCAAACGGCGACAGGTGGCCAAAGCCCTTGAAGATGCGCGTTGCGCGCTGGTGACTGGAGAGCGTGCCAAGCCCGAGGGTCCGGGAGATGCGCGTTGGTCTAGATGTGCGTCAGGACGAACAGCTGCGCTGGGGTCTGCAGTGGAGCGCTGGGGTGCCTCCCGTGGAAGTTACAGGGAGCGCAGAACAGTCTCCTCCACAGGCTACGGCGACAGCAGACGAAGGCTGGAGCAAACATCTCAAGGCTGGAGAGATCCATCTTACAGCATTGGTAGACCAGAGGATCTCCCGAAAAAGTCTAGATGTTAGAGAATATGACTCAGCATGAATACAACACGACCCCACGCCGAAACGAGGGGAAGAGCCCTGGTATTTAAAGCCCACAGGGGAACTAATTAGCCTGCCACCACAGGTGCGAGAGGTAATTGATAATAGACCAGGTGTGGCCACTGAGAGTAAACGAGAGAAAAGAACGAGAGGGTGGGGGCTAGAGAGAGTGAGTGAGAAGGGAATTTCTAACAGTAGGCTTTAAAGAAACAGAGAAAAGGTGGTGAGCAGCGGGCAAAACCTCACAGATTGGAATTCGTAGATTAGATTTTTTTCCGCGAGGTACTTTTCGATCTGTTCGTATACTATTTTTTCCATGACTTTCGAGATGGATGTAAGGATAGAAACAGGGCGGTAGTTACCCGGGTCTAATTTGCTGCCCTTTTTGTGCAGGGGTGTTACTCTCGCAATTTTGAAGTCCTTGGGGACGTGTCCCTGTTTTATGGAGAGGTTTATTATGTGTGTGATGACTGGGGTGATGGCTGCTGCTGAGTCTCTGAGGAATTTGGAGGGGATGTTGTCATGGCCAGTGGCCTTGTTTGGTTGGAGGGCGCTCAGTTTTTTGAGTACCTCATCTGTAGTTACTATTTCCAGTTTGAAGTCGTCTTTGTGGACGCCTAGGTTCTTGTAGTATGCTACTATGTGTTCTACCCCATACTGCCCTGAGTGGGAGGGTAGTTTGTTTACCAGTGTTGTGGCTATGTTTGTGAAGAAAGTGTTTAAGTAATTGGCTACATCCAGCTTGTCTGTGATGAGCGTGTTGTCCGTCTTTATGTTTATGTTTGAGAACCTGGTTTTGAGTTTTTTACTGCAGCCTAGTTGATTGTTGAGTAATTTCCAAAGTTCACGTGGTTTATTTTTGTTTTCCTCGATTTTGTCATTGATGAAATTTTTTTTAGCAGTTTTGATCATGGAGTTTACGTCATTTCTTAGTCTGTTTCTTTCTAGTTTGAGTTCAGTCACGTGGTCTTGGAGTTCACTGCTCGTGCTTTTGGTAAGCTTTGACTGACTTTTACGAAACTCAGAGCATTTTTTGTCTCTGGCTTTCATAGCGGTCAGTATTTCAGTGTGCATCCATGGCTCAGCGCGATTTTTTACCCTGGTGGTTCTTAGGGGGGCCATGTTGTTTAGTATTGATGAAAATTTGGTTTTGAAGCCAAGCCAAGTTTCTTCAACCAGTGTACCATTGAGTTCATCTGACCAGTCCAGACTCTCCAGTTCAAGGTTAAAGGCCTCGCTAGAGTAGGTTTTGAGGTCTCTAGATGTGACTGTTTTGTGACAGCCAGCCTTTAGTTTTAGCTTTTTGCGGGTACAGAATATCATATAATGATCACTTAACCCGCATGCTATAACCCCTTTATTGGAGATCTTGGACTTGTCAGAGGTCAGTATGAGGTCAATGGTAGTCTGAGTTGATTCACATATCCTTGTGGGTTGGGTGATTAGTTGGCTGAGGCCGTGCAGATCACAAAACCTATTGAAGGATTTGAAGACGGGTGCATCTTTTTGTTGCATATCCGTGTTCCAATCCCCAATAAGAATTTTTTCCGCATCCTCAGCTCCAGCTAAGCACACATCCAGAGTATCATAAAAGCCAGTTTGATCTGGCGGTCTGTATATTGTGCCGACTAGAACAGATTTTGCCCTTTCAAATAAAATTTCCACCCATACGGTTTCAATTGTCTCATGATGAAGGTCAGTACGGGTAATGAATTTGGTGTCCTTATGTATGTACATACAAACACCACCTCCATACTGGTTTCTGTCATTACGGACTATAGTATAGTTCTCTATTTCTATTTCAGGGTCTGTTACAGATGGATCAAGTTTAGTTTCAGTAAAGCATAATAAGTCTACCTTACCGCTCATAAACAGGTTTCTTATTTCGTCCAGCTTATGCTTAATGCTGTTCACATTAAGGTGAAAGATGTGTAGTCCGTTTTTATTAGCTGTGTTATTGATGTCTTCAAGTTCCAGGTAATTGTTTTCTGGTGCTGCTGTGGGGGAGGGAGGGGGGGGGCTTTGTTGTTGTCTCCGTGAGGTCTGTGTGCTGGTGTGTGGTAACTGCATTTAGAATCTAACAAGCTATTAACTTACGATCAACATTAACCAAAGCTTGCTACATAAAATACCAATATTGACTAAATCCATGAGTGGTCTGCTAATGCGTTAAAATGTACAAAGTAGTAAAAGTAAAGTAAACTTACCAGCGAGTTCCGCTCGGCAACAATGAAAATGCATGGCGTTGAGCTGAGACTTGAACTACGGACCACCCCTGAGGCGCTTTACTTCCGCATTCCACGATAACAACGAAAGTGGGTCGGAGTGGCGGAACTCTTAATTAAAGGGCTCTGCTGGGAACCTGAGAGTGGGATATGTGACACAAGAGGGAGACAAGACAACAACAAACAAAACATGCCTATATACACAACAGATTACATACATTACTCCCATATATATACACATAAGGACACCGTCCGTAACACCCGGATTTGCCGGTCTGGTGCATGAAGGCTCAGCAAAGACAAATCAGGAAATAACTTTTTTACAGAATTGCCCTCTTTTCCCAACAACTAAAACACTTGCTAGTAGTACGTTTAAAAATGAATTGATAAATGTCGACGTTTCTTTTATTATTATTTTTTCAACGTATTGTTTTTATTCAGCACAAAATTTAGACAGTACAGATACAAATACCTTTTACAACACATTCTCAATTACCAGCATGCCTGTACTGTATCATTACAGTACACACACACAACACACATGCTGCAATCGCTCACACACAAACGGTCACTTTAAACAAAATGGAAAGGACACTTTAAAGGAACGAGAAAAATAAAGGTCACTTTAAGGAAATAACCGATGTGGTTCTTGTATAGTATAGTTTAGATATAGCAAGTATAGCATAAGGATATAGAGTAACAACTGTATATTGTATAGTCGTGTACATAGGACCCAGTGCCTTAAATCCATAGCTAATATTTGTATTGCACTATCTCAGGACTTTAGGACTGAAGGCTCACAGCTCAAAAGAGGTGTGGGGGTGGGGTTTAGGAGGATAACTGGCTACAAGCAGCAAAATGCGGCTGTTGAGGGGACTCTGGAACGGGCAAACGAGCTAAACCAGTTCTTTAATAGGTTTGATCGAACAACACCCATGAGCTCAACAGGGCAGCCAGGTCCCCCCGGTCTTGCTCCCCATCCCCTACCTCAGATGGCCACAGCCTGCTCCCTCCCTTCTACCCCCACCTGCTCGCCCCCCTCAGTCCCTCATGTTCCCCTGTCCCCTACTTTGGATGGACATAGCTTGCCCCCCCCCCCCCTCCACCCCACACACCCCACACTTGCTAGCCCCCCTCGGCCCCCCCCTACCTCTGATGACAACAGCCCGTCCCCTCGTCCTCCTCACCCGCCCCCCCACCAACCCCACCCCCAGAACTCCAGCCCTGACCGAACACCCGGAGTCAACCCAACACCCACCTTCATCACAACGGATCGGGTAAGAAGGCAGTTCTCCAGGGTCAAGGTGAATAAAGCCAGAGGGCCAGACAACATCAACCCGAGTGCTGAAGACGTGCGCTGAGGAGCTGGCGGACACATTCCAACACCTCTTCAACCTCTCACTGAGACTGAAGAAGGTTCCCCGGCTGTGGAAAACATCCCTCATCGTCCCTGTGCCCAAGAAGGGACGCCCCACCACTCTCAATGACTACAGGCCGGTTGCTCTGACGGCACAGGTCATGAAGGTCTTTGAGATGCTGGTTCTGGAGCACCTAAAACGACAGGTGAGAGACTTTACGGACTCCCTGCAGTTTGCATATCAGCAGAACATCGGTGTGGAGGATGCCATAATCTACATGGTCCACAAGGCCTATCTAGATCTGGAGAAGCCGGGCAGCTCAGTGAGGGTAACATTCTTTGACTTTTCTAGTGCCTTCAACACTATTCAGCCTCCACTACTAGCTGAGAAGCTGTCAGTGATGGGGGTGGAGGACGACTTGGTGGCCTGGATCTTCAACTACCTCACTGGCAGACCACAGTCTGTCAAACTGCAGGGGTGCCACGCTGACGTGCTGATCTGCAACACTGGAGCCCCCCAAGGAACTGTATTGGCACCCTTTTTATTCACCCTGTACACCTCAGACTTCCGCTTCAGCTCCGGGAACTGCCATCTCCATAAGTTTTCTGATGACTCCTCCATCGTTGGATACATCACCAATGACAACAAGGAGGAGTACAGAGCTGTGGTGGAGAGCTTCACAGAGTGGAGCAAGGAAAACCACCTACAGCTCAACATCAGCAAGACGAAGGAGATGGTGGTGGACCATCAGCGGAGCAAGAGGAAGCCCCCAACTCCCGTCATCATCCAGGGGGTGGAGGTGGAAAGGGTGGAGAACTACAAATTCCTGGGTGTTCTCATGAACAACAAACTGGACTGGACGGACAACACCGAGGCCCTCTACAGGAAGGGACAGAGCAGACTGTTCTTCCTGAGAGGGCTTAGGTATTTTAAAGGGGATCTATTTTACTATTTCTTTCACTATTTGGGCACTTTTACACAATTCCTGTGAGTCTATGGAACACCTCTGTAATTTCATTGTTTTGTATTTCTAATGAAGTACTCAAAAACAGCATTTTTCTACCTCAAGATCTTAAGCCGTTTTGAGCCTGGGCACCTAAACCAGGTGGGGCCTGATCAGGGCCGCCTGGGAGAAATGCGAGGCCCTGTGCGAGATTTAAACGCGAGCCCGCCCCCCTAAAAGGTAAATATATATATATATATATATATATATATATATATATATATATTTTTTTTTTTCATATAGTCAACATATTCTTAAATAATAGCGCTGCCCGAGGCTGCGCATGATACAGTCAACATATAGCAAGAGAGAGAGCGAGAGAGAGCTCCCGTTCTACAGTCAATATACAGTGTTATCGCTGCACAGACCCGGCAATGCCCCTGACCCTCCACCAGAGCAAGGCCAGAGAGAGAGAGAGAGAGAGAGAGAGAGAGAGAGAGAGACACATTGGAAAGAAACAACCCAAAACCAGAGCAAATTTAAATGCTATTTGGCCCTAAACAGAGAGTACACAGTGGCAGAATACCTGAGCACTGTGACTGACCCAATACTAAGAAGATCCTTGACTAGGTACAGACTCAGCGAGCACAGCCTAGCCATCGAGAAAGGCCGCCATAGGCAGACCTGGCTCCCAAGCAAAGACAGACCCACTGCACACAAGATGAGGTGGAAACCGAGCTCCACTTCTTAACAACCTGCCCACTATACCAAGACATACTTCCCACAAATTGCAAACACCCAAAGAGTCTTTGAAAACATCGACAATAACTCAAAACTCCCATACCTACTTGGAGAAATACAAGAATGTGAAATAAAGCCCATTTGAATTGAAGAGAGAGAGATAGATAGAGCATGTCTGTGTGTGTTAGAAAGAGAGAGATAGAGAGAGAGCATGTCTGTTTGTGTGTGTGTGTTAGAGAGAGAGCATGTATATGTGTGTTAGAAAGAGAGAGAAATATAGAGAGAGAGAGCATGTCATTTTGTGTGTTAGAGAGAGATATAGAGCATGTCTGTGTGTGTTAAAAAGAGAGAGAGAGCATGTGTGTTTGTGTGTTAGAGAGAGAGCATGTCTGTGTGTGTGTGTGTTAGAGAGAGAGCATGTATGAGAGAGATAAGCAAAGATGAGCCCCTAAAGGATATTCAACTTTTAATGGAAGAACAAAACAGAAGGAAAAGATAACTTCACAAAGGCAACATGAATATACATAGATCCAAAAGGACAAAGATCAACACTTAAATCCAAAGAGAAGAGGGTCTATACCAGAGAAAACAAAGTAGCAAGGAGCCAATGGCTGACATCAGCTAAATAGGCTAACTGCAAATAGAGTAGCCAGGTACTGACACCAGGCCACACACCGTTAGCTACTACAACAGCTAGCCGGCCCGTTTGGCTCAATATAACGTTAGCTACGTTAGCTAGCCGGCCTGCTTTGGCTCAATATAACATTAGCTATAACAGCTAGCCGGACCGTTTGGCTCCCAAGAGAGAGAGAGAGAGAGAGAGATATATCTACGGCGGGAATAGAATAGAGTGCATTAAAAACTCACCAAACGTCCAAGAGGATGGAGACAACCGCGTGGAGTTGACGAAGTTCATCTGCCGAATGACCGTCCTCTTCATCTTGGCATAACAATGCTGCACGCGCTCTCTCTAGGTTAGCTAACGCTAGTTAGCCTTTAGCTAAGCTAGCTACTAGCCGACATCATCATGGCTATCCTGACTGAACCACACGTTAGCACTCGATATTATAACGTAGCTAAAGCTAACTTGCTGTCCCTGCCTTTAGCTAAGCTGACATGGCTAGCCTGACTGAACTGTCTAACATGCAACAACTTTCATCTTCAGTCCATCTGCCGAATGACTGTCCTCTTCGTCTTGGCTGGCATAACTAAGCATAACCTCCAAAGCTGCACGCGCGAAATAGTCAAACGCAGCTGACGCACGCCGGCGTACACATGATGTAACCCCTCCCTTCGTTGAAACCAATAGTATGTCTGCTGCAGAGTCCCAGAGCTCCAATAGTGAGTATGTCTGCTGCAGAGCCGCAGAGCCAGAAACAAGTCAGACACATTCTACAAACGTGTCTAATGTGAAATATATAAGCATATAAGCAAAACTAGATTTTAGGTCTGTGATGAAAAAGGGCCTCGCAAAAAAAATAAAAATAAAAAATAAATCTATTTTTTTTATTTTATTAATTTTTTTTGTGTGCGAGGCCCCCCTTCCCGCGAGGCCCTGTGCGACCGCACTGCTCGCACACCCCCTGAGGCGGCCCTGGGCCTGATGCTACACAGCCACATTATTATGCAGCTGGGACATCTCTGACATCACAGATCAGCACATTTTCAGATGACTCAGTTCAGTGAGGGTGAATATTGTGAGAGCAGAATTGGAAGAATGCGCCAATATGAGAATTAGAGACATAGATCATATTAATATAAGTCCACATAGCTATGCAACAATGCTAAACACTGAAAAAGGCCATTTATAAGATAGTTCCCCTTTAATGTCTGCAGCAAACTGCTGCAGATGTTCTACCAGTCTGTGGTGGCTGGTGCCCTCTTTTTCGCTGTGGTATGCTGGGGGGGAAACACCAACACAGACAAAATAAACAAACTGGTAAAAAAAGCAAGCTCTGTGGTGGGAGCGGACCTGGACAGTGAGTCTGGAGGTGGTGGCAGAGGAGGACGAGGAGGAAGCTGCATGCTATCCTTGAGAACCCCTGCCACCCCCTCTATGATGAGCTGACCGCAATGCGGTCCACGTTTAGCCACAGACTCCCCCCCCCCCCCCCCCCCCGACATACCACAAAGCGCTTTGGGCAGTCCTTTGTGTCGGTGGCAATCAGGCTCCACAACCAAGCAGGGCCAGGACGGGCCAACTGCGGTGGACTGGAGGAGCTGGGTTGTGGACTGTAACAAATTAATTTAATTATTTAACAGCACATTCATGATTGGACTTGTTTCTTTTTCATCACTTTTCTTTTAGCTCTTTTTAGTCCTATTTTAGCAATTTTTATCCCTGTGTACTTGTCCATCTTGTTTTTAACACATACTAATAAGTGTATGTTATGTATGTTATGTATAAACTGTTTTTTAATTGCTGTTTTTAAATGGCTGTTATGCTGTTTATGCTGTAAAGGACATCTGAATCTCCCCTCGGGGATAAATAAAGGTTTTCAATTCAAATTAGCATGTCTATTTTATCATGCCCATTTTATGTCTTTTAATTACCTGTTTTTTATGTCTATTTTATTATTAGTATTATTGCACAATCAAAGTGGGCATGGCCATCCGCATTTCACTGTATGCCCTGGTATGTATGTGACAAACAAAACTCTTGAATCTTGAATCTAATAGACAGCTATGCTTGGGGAAGGGGAGGGGGCATGTGGGAAACATAAACACAGATAAAACAGAATATAATGTGTGGATGAAAGAAATACAAATAATAATGATATAAAAGTGAAGTTAGTAGTTACAGTTTAGATGCAATCATAGTTGTGTATTGAGGGAATGAAAAACACATTTAGCTTAGGTAAGTATAATGGTGAGATAAATCAAACAATTTTTAAAAGAAAATGACAATAGAATGAGAAATAAGATAAAAAATAATAAAATAAAAATAAAAATAATACGAATGCCTTTATAGCCCTATACGCTCTATACATGCCCATGCACATTCTATCGAACTGTTTACCTTGCAACCTGACCAGATGAGTCATCCTCTCCATGACCTGGATTTCTTTAACTTTGTTTAGCAATTGGTTATGTGTTGGGGGACTGGACTTCAACCAATTAATTGTGATAATTTTCTTGGCAGCAGTTAACAGTATTTGAAGAAGATACACATTTCGAGGATGGCAGTTTTGAAATCTTGTGGAATGTCCATGTCAAATACCTTTTTTACATCCCTGAAGACATCATCCCAGAAGTGGCATAGTTTTTGGCGTTTCTTTTATTTTATTTATCTAGAATATTATACACACATTGATTGATTGATTGATTGATTGATTGATTGATTGATTGATTGAAGTTTATTTGAAATATGCAACAACAACAAACAAACAAGTACAGATATAGCCTTAAGCCATTCAAATATATACATTTATAAAGAAGAATACACAAAAGTTTATCTCAATTTTGTCATTTCATATTTTAAAAGGAGTGGGAAGAAGTATACACGTATTTAATCCCACCCCTTTTTACTCAAATCATACTTGACTCATTTAGAACGACCTGCTCTCTTCATAGTCACTTATAATGGAAAAAATGTACTTTGTTTTGATTAATTCCATATTATTATTTGCCAAAACTATAGGTTACCCTGTATAGTTCCTCTAGCCATTGTATATACATATATACAACTATACCTACATATGCACACATACACACACACACACACACACACACACACACACACACACACACACACACACACACACACACACACACACACACACACACACACACACACACACACACACACACACACACACACACACACACACACACACACACACACACACACACACACACACACACACACACACATCAAGGTTGACTGATGTCTTTCACCAAATACTGTACAATACAAAAAAAAATTCAATCCAATGGGATATAGTGTAACATCATGGGGGTAATGCTACTTAAGCATTACATCACGCGCAGGAGTGGTTTGTGAACAATAAACCATGCCTAGGGGTGGTCGTTAGACCCCCCTAGGCATGGTTTATTGTTCACAAATCACGACTGCAAGTGGTGTAAAGCTTTTATACAACTGCCACATTCATCCAACCTTATTTCTATACAATAAACACACATTAATCGAAGATTTATTGAAAAAACCATCCGCCAGAAAAAGTAGTTCCCACAACTACAAAAAAGACAATTTGCCTCCATGTGGAAGCAGATCGGAAGTGCATCCAACCAACTAACACATCCAACTGTGTATTATTGGAATGATTGAGAGAAGTTGCCTCATGTGGAAGCAGCTTGAAGTGCATCCAACCAACTAACACATCCAATTGTGTATTATTGGAATGATTGATTGAACATTTTATTACCAGATGCAGAATGGGTACAATACAGTACGGCTCAATACACACAATTGTTAAGGGAATGCAGACCTACTTTCCATAGAACTTCATTCTTAGATGCTTCTATAGAAAGTAGGTAAAACAAATTAAAAAGTTTTCTTTGCCCTATAGGAAAAAAACGTTTTCTTCGCCCTATTTTTTTATTTATTTTTTTAAACCTACTGTAGAGGGCCTAAACTTAACCAGTTGGAAACCAAGCGTACAGTAATAAAATTAGCAATCAATCAATCAATCAATCAATCAATCAATCAACTCAATAGGCCATGCTCACTTAGAACAGCGCAGCACCCAGCTCTCTCTCAGTCTGACCCGCGTTGCAGACAGGAGTGTGTGTGTGTGTGTGTGTGTGTGTGTGTGTGTGTGGGGGGGGGGTCTGGCGGTGGGTGGGGACTAGAGCTAGCGCTGACAGTCAGAGAGAAGGAAAAAGAAATTGAAAAAAAAAAAAATGCAAATTAATCAATCAATCAAATCGCGATTTTTCTTTTGTTCTAGAATGACTCAAGACCCATCAATTACATCATCCAACATTGTTTAAAGGACTAACACATTCGCAGTGACAGAATCGCTTCATATTTAGTCGTTATGGCGCTATCAACATATCCATTTGTTGTCCGCGATCTTGTTTTCTCCCGGAGTGAGCCGGCGGAGTGATATGTGATTCGGTTGTGGGCGGGTCCTGAGCCCAGGACCGTGGATTGTTGCCAATAAAGACGTGTAAATGGACTGTTTCAGCCAATCAGAATTGAGAAATTTGCATGCCGTTGTATAAATTGCAATATAAGAGGCATTTTCTGTCTACTGAGACTGAGGAGTACACTTCTCTACATGTCTGTTACGGTGGCACCAGGTAAGAGTGTAGAGTTCCAATAGTGGTTGGCAATAAGGAGACGGAGAGTAGGTTCGTTCTTCACAATTCGGGTATCCTCTTTATTAGGAACACACCGTAGAGCAGTTAGGTAAATAAGAGTACTAAACAATAGAGAGCAATGGGAGAGAATACAAGTCACTGCAGCACTTGTCTCTTGGTACCGCCGCATACTGGTTCTGGAGATTGTGTGAAGAGCCGACGAGGAACAAAGAAGACAGGAGTTATTTAAGGACACCATACCAGACATTCCACACATTCCACAGAGTGACAGCCAATCCCAGGTGACAACCAATAATACAATCAAAGGGGAGGAAAGTGACAAGTGACAGGATGGTAGCCGGGATCTCAGGTCAACCAGACCCGAGAACCCAGAACGTTACAGTACCTCCCCCTGACGAACGGCACCCAACGTTCACCTAGGGGCCTCGGGATGCAGCCGCCGGAAATCAACGATCAGGCTGGGATCTAAAATATCCCTTTGAGGCACCCAAGAACGCTCTTCTACCCCGTACCCCTCCCAATCCACCAAAAACTGAAACCCCCTACCCCTCTGTCTACAACCCAGGATCCTCCGCACCGTGTAGGCCGGCTGACCCCCGATCAACCGAGGCGGAGGAACCGCGGGCAGAGGCGGGGACAAGGGTGATGAGAAGAACGGCTTCAACAGGGACACATGAAACGTCAGATGAACCCTCATCAAACTCGGAAGCCGCAACCTGTAAGCCACAGGGTTCACCCGACGAACCACTCTAAAGGGTCCTATGAAGCGAGGAGCCAGCTTCCTGGGCCCTGATTTATCAACAATTCTTAGAAAGTGTTCTATTTTCGTACTTAAGCACAGAATTTAGAATGTGTGTACGCACAGAAATATCGGGATTTATCAACAGTACGTACACGGGTCCTACGCTCCTCCATATTGATAAATACCATTTGTTCTTACCGTCAATGCTCGTGCATGATTATCCATATATGGTAATGAAACACCCCCCATGGGATATGAAATAATGGACTGACCCGAGCGAACTCTGAGAAACTCCACGAGCGAGATTGTTTACGGAGGCGCTGTCGAACCAAGAAGACACAACCCGTGTTATGGGATAAATAAAAGGCTGGCGGACTTGTACACAGTGATGTCAGATATCAACGACTCCCTAAGACCATTGCTGCAATTCTGCCTGGACAGCTCAAAATACTAATAAAGACCGTTCGTTAACCACTGTTTGGCGTTGGTGTGTCATTCTAACCATGCTGGAATATGAATGCCTTTATTAGTTTTGTTCGATTGGCTATAATATGATTTGTAGAGGCATACAATCTATTTTGTTGTCGGTATTAGGTAGCTTATATGAATTACATATAATAGCAGCCATAGCCTACATTATGCAACAGTTGTGCATATATAATAGCACATGGCACAGCCCTGCGAACCCTGCACAGTAAACTAACTTGATCATTAATCTAGCTGTTGTATCTTTACGCTTATGAAAACATTAAATAATATGTATAGGCTATAGGCCGTCGTTTTGCCTTTAATAGCCTATATTCTCAAATGGCATTTAATGGCTATCCGACTCCTCGCTATCCTCGCGGACGGACCAGTATACCTTATATCATATCATATTCATATTCATATTCATATCATAGTTTACTCTATCAGCCTACCCAGCATGTAATACATTCTTTGTTAGAACTCAACTCGTTATTATTTTGCGCATAGATTGCAGAAATACGGGAATGTTTTGATTTATATTTAAAAGGCTTTGACACAAAACGAAATAAGTGGAATTTCGAAGTTGCAAGCAGAATACAAGTCATATCACCCACACGATATATGCTACCTGTATCCAGAGCATGTATGCTTTTCATTCATTTAAGACACATTTATTGCAAGGGTTTTGTATACACATAAACTCAACAAATAACCTCTGTTCTCTTTGCAATGCGTTTTTAATTCTTTCTTATACAGTAGGAAGGGGGAAGAACACTATATTGTGGGTGTTCATATGACTTGTATTCTGCTTACAGCTTCGAAATTCCACTTGTTTCGTTTAACAATGACAAAGCCTTTTAAATATAATCAAAACGTTCCCGTATTTCTGCAATCTATGCGCAAAATAATAACGAGTTGAGTTACGCGGAGCGCAGTCAGTGCACCCCGTATATTCCGATAACGCTATATATAAACCATGCTGCATTCATTCAGAAGGAAATGCCTATTATTCCAAATGCTATTTATAGGGTTTTGACCATAATTACACTACTATTGCTATTTTACAATTAACTATAATGAATTACGGGGGTCATACAGAACACGTCAGTCAAACTAATGAACGAAAGCTTATTTCCGCGTTGAAACTAATGCATGAAACTGATGAAAGCATATGCCGTCCGTCTGCAGTATCCATATTCTACCGCTGGGCGCCAGGTACGCATGCCCTGAGCTGAGCTGAGCAAAGTCAAGTTCACGTTCAAATTGATAAGTCCCACACTTTGCTTAGAAATGATCGTACGCACGGGTTACGCACATATCTGTGCGTACGCAACGTTGATAAATGAGGTCTCTGGACTCCACCCGGAGAGGGAGATCACGGGTGGAGAGCCAAACCCGCTGCCCAGGACAGAAAACCGGAGCCGGACGGCGCTTGCGGTTAGCCTGATGCTGGGCCTTAACCGAAGCCTTCTGCAGCGCTGTTCGAACCCGATTCCACGTCCGGCGACAGCGAGCCACATGTGCCTGGACCGAAGGCACCTCCGCCTCCTGCTCCTGCTCAGGAAACAGAGGAGGTTGAAAACCATATTGACACTGAAATGGAGACATACCGGTAGAGGAGGAGAGGAGGGTATTATGCGCATACTCAACCCAGGCCAACCTCCTACTCCACGTTGCCGGACACCCGGCAACGTAACACCTCAAGATCCCCTCCAGATCCTGGTTGACGTGCTCCGTCTGCCCGTTCGACTGCGGGTGAAACCCAGACGACAGGCTGACGGAGGCGCCGAGGCTGGTGGCAAACGCCTTCCAGAACCTGGAGGCGAACTGAGGACCCCAGTCCGACACGATATCCACTGGGAGCCCGTGGACCCGAAAGACGTGCTGTGCCACCAGATCAGCCGTCTCTCTGGCCGAGGGAAGTTTGGGAAGGGGAATGAAGTGAGCCGCCTTGGAGAAACGGTCGACCACCACCAAAATGGCAGTGAACCCATCTGACAAGGGCAGGCCTGAAATAAAATCCAGGGATATGTGCGACCAGGGACGTTTGGGAATAGGAAGAGGCTGGAGGAGACCTGCTGGTGCACGGCGAGAGGTCTTACTGCACGCACACACCGTGCAGGCCGCCACAAAGGAACGCGTATCCTCCACTGTCGACCACCAGAACCTCCTACGGATAAACTCCAGGGTTCTAGTGGCCCCAGGGTGGCCGGTGAGTGAAGAAGTATGTGCCCACTGCAGCAGGCGTGAGCGTGCAGCCTTGGGCACATACAGCCGTCCCGGAGGACCCCCACCAGGATCAGGCTCCCGTGCCAGAGCCGATCTTACCACCTTATCTATGCCCCAAGACACGGGTGCCAAAATCAAGGCCTGTGGAATAATGGGATGGGGGCTCTCCTCTCGACCCGGAGGATCAAATTGGCACGACAACGCGTCAGACTTAACGTTTTTGGAACCGGGTCGATAGGAGATGGTAAATCGAAATAGAGTGAAGAATAACGCCCACCTGGCCTGGCGAGAGTTAAGGCGTTTAGCCCCTTGGATGTAAGCCAAGTTCTTATGATCAGTCCAAACAATGAAGGGATGTGCCGCCCCCTCCAACCAATGTCTCCACTCCTGTAGTGCCAATTTGATTGCCAATAACTCCCGATTACCCACGTCGTAGTTACGCTCGGCCGAAGACAGCCGGCGAGAAAAAAAAGCGCATCCACCTTTACCCACTTTACCGTCCTTTAAACATCTCTGAGAGATCACCCCCCCCCCCCCCCCCCCCACGTGATGTCAGAGGCATCCACCTCCACAATAGACTGAGCCTCTGCATCGTGGCGGATCAGTACAGGGGCGGAGGTAAATCGACGTTTGAGGTCGCAGAAGGCCGACTCTGCCCTAGGCGACCATTCAAAGCCAGAGAGAGAGGACTTAGTGAGAACTGTTAACGGATTGGCTAAGGCGCTAAAATTGTGAATAAAACGCCTGTAAAAATTTGCAAAGCCCAAAAACCGTTGCAGCTCCTTGAGCGACGAAGGCTGTGGCCAATCCAAGACTGCACTCACCTTGGTTGGATCCATGCGAAGATCACCCTTCGTCAACACAAAGCCCAGGAAGGAAACAGTGTCAGTGTGAAACACACTTCTCTGCCTTAACAAATAGCTGATGCTCAAGGAGACGGCGAAGCACCTCACGAACATGCAGTTGGTGTTGCACCATATCACGAGAAAAAATCAGGATGTCATCTAGGTAAACAAAAACTGACACCCCAATTAAGTCCCGCAACACGTCGTTAACCAGGCTTTGGAAGACTGCTGGAGCATTAGCTAAACCAAAAGGCATGACTAAATACTCATAATGCCCATTAGGAGTATTAAATGCAGTCTTCCTCGTCTCCTTCTCTAATCCTGACCAGATTGTATGCATTACGTAGGTCAAGTTTAGAGAAGACCTGTGCCCCCTGTAAGCACTCAAAGGCGGTGTCCATGAGAGGTAGGGGATAACGGATCTTAACGGAAACATTGTTCAATCCCCTATAATCAATGCACGGTCGCTGACCCCCATCCTTTTTAGCAACGAAAAAGAAGCCAGCGCCGGCAGGGGATGTGGAAGGGCAGATATGCCCCGCGAGCAATGCCTCCTGAATGTAATCGTTCATAGACACAGTCTCAGGGCGAGAGAGGGAGAACATACGCCCACAGGGTGGAAAGGTACCGGGTAGAAGATCAATGGGGCAGTCGTATGACCTATGAGGCGGTAGTGTTTTAGCACGCGATTTACTAAAAACGTCTGCAAGGTCCCAATAGATCTCGGGTACACCCATTAAATCAGGATTAGGAGGTATGACAGAATCTGCAACGCTCACCACCATCCTGGAGAGAGAAGAGAGAGACAAAAAAGAAGAAGGGGTGGGTAAAACCTCGCCGGGGGACGACTCGACGCCGCTCCCCACCGAAAGTTCACCCGTTGCCCAATTAATGACAGGATTACGTTCGGCTAACCACGGATGACCCAAAACAACAACACACTGAGGAGATCTGATGACATAAAACTGTACCCATTCCCACCCCCCACCGGCCACTTGAATGTGCAATCGCGCCGTTCTCTGGGTAATGATCCCATCACCCAGTGGCTGTCCATCCAACGCCTGGACCGGAATAGGTACCTGCAATGTCTCTAAGGCTAAACCCCACTGTTCAGCCAACCCCACATGAATTAAATTCCCCACTGCCCCCGAATCCACCAATGCCCTGGTCTTTTTGAAAGTCTCCCCACAACCCACAGTAACCTCAAAAAACTTGCGCAAATCCCGGGTGAAAGGAGAAAGGAGCCCACCTGCTAAAGCCTCTCCAGAGCCTAGCGAGCCCTCCCGTTTTCCGACTCAGCCCGACAACTGCCGAAGCGGTGACCGGTCCGCCCACACCGGAAGCAGTGCTTCTGCTCCACGTACCTCCTCCTCTCGGCGTCGGAGAGCGACAGCGCTCCCAACTGCAGTGGTTCGCCTGTGTATCGCGGAATGAGGTCGGCACCGGAAGAGAAAGGGAATCGTACCTGAGGCTGAGACGCTGTTGATCCTCTCTCACGTCCTCTCTCCCGATGCCGATTGTCCATTTTAATGGCCAGGTTTATGATGCCATTCAGGTGCTCCGGCAATTCGCGAACCGACAGCTCATCCTTCATGCGAACCGAGAGCCCCTGGACAAACAGAACACAGCAGGGTATTTCGGGCCAGGCCGCCTCCCGGGCCAGAATGCGGAAATCAATGACATAATCTGCCACGGTGCGGAGGCCTTGCCGGCAAGCGATAAGTTGCCCACCGGCTTCATAAATGGAAATTACACGGGAAGTGTCGAAAACACGTCTTAACTCCCCGGTAAAGGCGTCCGCATCATGGCAGATCGTCGACCCGCTTTCCCATTCTGCCGTAGCCCAGGAGAGGGCCCGGCCGGTGAGAAGGGTGATGATATAGGCCACAAGGGACATGGCGGAAGGGAATGACCGTGGCTGGAGCTGGAAGACAAGCGAACACTGGGTGACAAACTCTCGACACCCCTCCTGGGCTCCCCCGTAGCGTCCAGGCGGCGTCAGCCTCGGCTCCCGAAGCTCCTTTGGGAACGATCGCCCCCCTTCGCTGCTGGAAGCCGTATCCTCCAACGAGAGACTTCCTGTAGCCCTCGTCTCGGCAGCCGCCTGGCGAGCAATGTTGGCCGAGGCCAGGGCTGAATCCGGCGTCTTCTGGGCAGTACCGGATATACTGCCCAGGCGACCCAGCTCGCTGCCCACCTCCTTCTGCCGCTCCATCACCACCCGCAGACCGCCCTTCTGCGCCTGGAGTTCCGCCCAAATTGCCTCCGTGGAACTCATCTTGGTCGGCTCTTCTGTTACGGTGGCACCAGGTAAGAGTGTAGAGTTCCAATAGTGGTTGGCAATAAGGAGACAGAGAGTAGGTTCGTTCTTCACAATTCGGGTATCCTCTTTATTAGGAACACACCGTAGAGCAGTTAGGTAAATAAGAGTACTAAACAATAGAGAGCAATAGGAGAGAATACAAGTCACCGCAGCACTTGTCTCTTGGTACCGCCGCATACTGGTTCTGGAGATTGTGTGAAGAGCCGACGAGGAACAAAGAAGACAGGAGTTATTTAAGGGCAACATACCAGATATTCCACACGTTCCACAGAGTGACAGCCAATCCCAGGTGACAACCAATAATACAATCAAAGGGGAGGAAAGTGACAGGTGACAGGATGGTAGCCGGGATCTCAGGTCAACCAGACCCGAGAACCCAGAACGTTACACATGTCACTGAGTGGCTCAGGAGGTAGAGTGGTCGTGAGGTATTCAGAAGGTTCCTGGTTGGATTCTGGCTCCTTCCGGCAGCTTGTCGATGTGTCCTTGAGCAAGACACTTAACCCCTAACTGCTCCCAATGAGCAGGTTGGCACCTTGCATGGTTGCCTCTACCGTCGGTGTGTGAATGTATGAATGAATGGGTGAATGTGAGGCATAAGTTGTAAAGCACTTCGGATAGAAGTGTTATCAGTCCATTTATATGAAAAGGATGATACATCTTTAGAAAGATGTTAATTTAGCTTTCACATGCTTAAATAATTCACAGCAGAGAAGACGTTTGGATTGGCAATTGGAGAAAACTGATCTTGGGTCTGTTGACAATGAGTTCATTCTGGCTTTAATATAAACAGCACAATGTTGTCCGGTCCATCAGAAGGCTTTTGCTTTCACTCATTCATGTCTTCACTCAACACCACCACTGACATGGGGGTGTGGCCAATCAACAGGACAGCATGGACTGGTTCGCAGAGCTCCGCCTCCACAACAGGGAACTTGAGTCTTTGGCCGTCGGTTTGCTGCAGACAGTATTACAGAACAGGGTTGTGAGATAGATTAAAGTGATAAAGAAATGGTTGTGAGCTAGATTAAAGTGATAAAGAAAGGGTCATGAGCTTGCTAGATTAAAGTGATAAAGAAAGGGTTGTGAGCTAGTACCCGGGACGCGTCTATTCGAAAGGCAACCGGTTCATGCGTTTTGCGAATCTGATTGGCCACTGACGTTTCTGGTCATGTGACATGTGCGCCCAATCGCGTGACGCGCCCATTTCCGCCTCGACCAGCAGCAAACTACCTAACGCCTAGTTTATCACTGGTTAAGCTTAGGCAACTCTTTCGAAGTTGGTTAGAGTTTGGAATCAGGGCTGGCGTTCTATCGCCATGCTCTAAGACAAACTCTAACCTTAACCAACTTCGAAAGAGTGCCTAAGCTTAACCGGCGAAATAACTTGCCGTCACACGATTGGTGCGACCAGAAACAGCAGTGGCCAATCAGAGCGCAAAACGCGAACGCGGAAGCATGAACCGGTTGCCTTTCGAATAGACGCGTCCCGCGTTAGACTCCCGGACCCGGCGACCTTTGCCGAATGTCTTCCCCCCATCTATCCTCCCATACTTCCTCTCTCTCTCTGCCGGACTTGTCCGAAAAAAAAACAATAAAATATCTACCAAAAACATAAAAAAAAGGGAAAAAAATCTTTTTTCTAGAGCTCTGGAACCATACAAGACTCCTCTTTACTGCCAAGCTCATTTATGCCAGTCCCATGCATAATTATTATTATAATATTTGTACATGCAGTACAAATAGTTACTTTAGTTACTTTAAAAAAAATTATTACAAGTACTGTAACACTAGTGCAGTGCCCGTTCAGTTCAGGGCATGGCCATTGGCCCTTCGGAACGGGCCAATTGCTTGGTTCCTGGTATTGCTGCTTGCAGCGTGGTCAGGGGGCGTGCCTGTTCAGAGCACATGGCTGTTATAGGAGCAGGCCAATTGCTTGAACCCTGGAAGTGCTACTTGCAGCACTCATTCATTTGAAGTTAGATTAAAACACATACACACACATAATAGTTGTAACCTTTGTTCAACTGTAAAATAGCAATACCTCAAAATTATTTGATAACTAAGTTTGAAGGAGCCTTGGTAAAATATTGTGTGTGAATATCAGCCAATATATCGTTTTTTTCTCAGTATCAGTATCGGCCCCAAACATCTACTATTTGTAAGGTTCTACTTTTGTCCTGTAAATATTGTTGAACACTTATTGAACTCAATTATCTGACATTTTAATTAATTATATAGTTCTATGTCAATCACACACACACAGTATTATGTATATGTATATATACAGGTATACAAACCAGTAACTCACCAGTGCGTAAGGCAGTGGCTCTTTGCGGAGGTAGTCTTGACAGTGTATGACTGACCAAAACACTGTGTAAATCAAGCCTGCCATGATCACTACAGAGACCACCGCTGTGGTGGGCGTCATCCAGGGGCTTCCAGGACCTGGAGGAACATCCAGCATTAGGGGTTGTTGATTATTGCAATCTGAAATCCTTGATTTTGTGGTGGCTTTTCTCAAAAATTGCAATGCAGTCTGTTTTATATTGTGGGGAAATTACAGGATATTGTGAAAATTGCCAGTCTGTGAAAAGAATTGTGATTGAAAAGTCAAATGAAGATTGTTCCATTGTTGCTACAATGTGGCAGAGTAACATTAAAATTTAAATCAAAGCAGAGCATTGTGTTATTCCAGTGACAATTAAAGGGGCACTTCACCAAAACAATGCTGATTTATTTTGCACATAATCTCACACACATCCAAAACCTCTAAATAGATTAATTTAGTGTGTCAGTTATTGAGCGTAAACGTGTTTGAATATAGCCACCAGTGATGTCATCAGAGGACACTGAATCCTTGTGTTGTGTTAATTACAGCTCAATCAAATGATAAGGTAGCAGTCCTTATAAGACGAGGTATGGCTATTTTTTCATCTACATCATTTCACGGTTTTAATTTTACTCTCATCAAACTAAATGAATGTGTAAAACTGTTTAGTTTTTGGATATGTGCGAGATTATGTGCAACATATAATATCTGTTTTTTCTTTTGTAAAGTGACCCTTTAAGTCAATATCTATAAACATGAACAACTGTCTTCCTAATCCGGAAATCAATACTTGCATTTGTGACATCTTCAAGTGACACTTTTTGGAGTTGGTCCATTGACAATTTGTTTTATGTAAATGTGCGGCTTACAACTCTGAATGAGAAGATATACCCATTTCCCAGTAAAATCACCATGGGTGCTGTCATAGTGTCCTAGTTGTTCCCTTATTCACTGTCTCTCAGTCACTGATGCTATCATGGTTAGAGTCTGGTCTCTCTGGTGTTCAGCTTAACAAGACGTGTTCATATTCACAAGCTGAAACTGAGCTGTATAGTATAATAGAAATAATATGTGGGAATTATATTATAGGGGGAATTTCCCCTTTAAGTGGCTCCATAGCTCCAGAACCAGGAAATTGTGAGCAGCTTGACCGTTTCATGCCAAAAACAGTGTCGCAAATTGCGTGGGATTTGGTTGAATTAGTGTTAATTATTGCAATTGGAACATCCTGGAGGGGCTGGTATGTCCTCAAATGTAAAATCTTCTTTCTAAATATCTAAATCCTGTGTGCATGATTATGGATTCAAATGAAAGATTGCTATAGATTTTTTATGTAAAAAAAAAAAAAACATCCACAGAGCTTTTAGATAAGTGCAAAATAAAAGTATTGCTTTTCCCCAAAAAAAAACATTATTGATTAATGAATGTATCATTTAAAACGTTTTGGTGGGTCCAAAATGAACTTTGTTTACATGTATGTATCCCCGCCCTACTTCCCATTTCCCCCCATGTGGAATGCACCAGATTGGATAAAGGATGTGCTAGTGCTCTAGTGCGACATCTAGTGGCAGAATGTTATCTATAGCACCTTTAAGTATTTAAAATGTGTGTGGGTGTGTCCAATCAGTTGACATAATAGCAACTTGATGTAAACTATCTCCTAAGTGGGAATACCCCTGCTTTGCTGTGTGAATTGGATGGTTTTCAGATGGCAGACCGCATAAGACCGTGGTATTAAACTCTCTTGGTCATACAGTGCTAGTGAGAGGAGGGTTCATGGTTTGAGGCTGGTCAGAGGAAAGATGCCAGTAGCTAGGAATCTGTGTGTGTGTGTGTGTGTGTGTGTGTGTGTGTGTGTGTGTGTGCGCGCACACGTGTGCGTGCGTGCGTGTGTGTAAAACACCTACTTCCAATGGTGACACACTGTTCAGTGCTGCTGCTTGTATGTATGTGTAAAACACCTACTTATAATGGTGACACACTGTTCAGTGCTGCTGCTTGTGTGCTGCATGTCCAGGTTTGTGTGGGCTGTGACGCAGTACATCGCTCCCTCCTGCAGGGCGGTGATATGGAGTGAATTCTGACCTGCTGGAATCACTTGCATGGAAGCCTGCCTTGGAGATGACGGCAATAAGTTATATACACTAATAAGCTGATCCAGTTAAAACATGTATACTGTTACGGTTGGGTAGGTGTGTTGGACCCAGGTGCAGTGCAAAACAGAGGAGACGGGATGCAGGAGTTGGTTTTCACAAATAAAAGCAATACTCTTTTATTTTGAGTAGCGAGTGGCACGTATAAACGGTACAAACAAAAGGGGAGAAAGCTCAGTCTCCACAAAACACGACAGTAAGTCGAATACATGAAAAGAGAACTTAAACACTAAACAGGGGAAAATAAAGGGGAGAAATCAAGTCTCCAAAACGGGATAAGCTAAATAATAAACTCGACAAAACGACGGTGCGGCAGACACACGCATCAAGATACACTTTCAATAACTAATTCACACGGCAATCAAAACAATTGGCGAACAGACTTTTTCGCCATGGCAAGAGTGATAAGTCTTACTCACAAAGGCATTACTCACGGATATTCTGGTGATCGACTAACAGTGTCAGTAGCAACACGGAAGAGTATATAAAGCCACCCTAACGACAGGTTATGTATATAACCTAGTTATATGAGTACTGGCTAAGCGTCCCGCTCTTAAGCCATACCGAGATATACCTCATCTCATGTACCTAGTGTACTCCATCAACGAATAAACCAAAATACACCCCTCACCTGCCAGGCCCCGCCCCTACTGCCGTACTATATTAGTACTGGGCATGGCCACCACTCACTCTTCCTCGGAAAAAATCGTTTCCAAACAAAAGTTTCCCCAAGGGAACTCAGGGCACGCTAAGAGCGGGACGCTTAGCCAGTACTCATATAACTAGGTTATATACATAACCTGTCATTATATTTCGTATTGGCATCGCGTCCCGCTCTTAAGCCATACCGAGATATGGGGTAGAGCGGACGCGAGGCCCGACAGATGCACCCCCTGAGGACCCGTAAGCCCACATCAAGGGGGAGGGGAGTCCCGTCACCCCATCCTTCCTAATGAAGAGGGGGCACAGTCAACTCCACCCGAGTGCGAACAAGAGGGAACTAGAACCCCTTGAACACACAGCACAGTGTGACACAACACACTGTGGCCCATACCCACACACCCCTGCTACCCCACCAAAGGACGGGAAGCAGGAGAAGCCACAGACCTCAGAACCGCCTGGGAGACAGAACCCCCGGTCATGTCCATGAGGTAAAACCTTAGGAAGGGACCCGGGGAGGACCATGAAGCTGCAGCACAGATGTCCTCCACCGAGGCCCCACCCAGCAGAGCGGCAGAGGCTGCCACCCCACGAGTGGAGTGCGCCCTGACGCCCCCAGGGGGAGCCAGCCCGGCCAACGTGTAGCAAAGGGCAATGCCCTCGCACAACCAATGGGACAGGCGCTGTTTCGATAGTGCCTTACCAGCACGAGAACCACCGTAACAGACAAAGAGCTGATCGGTAGCCCTGAGGCCCTGAGTATGGCTGAGGTAACCCCCAAGCCCGGACCGGACATGACAGGTGAAGGCCCGCCTCCAACTCACTAGCGTGAGGAGGCGGATGAAACGCCTGAACCATAATATCCCCGGAGCGGAAAGCACTCCGGATATTTTTAGGCACGAAGGCTGGATTAGGCCGCAGAGTGGCACCGCTATCGGAACGAAAAGACAGGCACTCTGGCCGTACCGAGAGAGCACAAAGCACACCCACACGTTTTAGCGGAGGTGATGGCCAGCAAGAATGCAGTCTTCGAACGACAGCCGTTCCAACAGCGCTTGCTCAAGAGGCTCAAACGGGGCCAAGGACAACCGACGAGGACCAATTGAAGATCCCAGCTCGGAGCCAAAGAGCATCAACGCCAAGCAGGAAACGCTTCACAAGAGGGTGGCTTTACACCACTCTTGGAAAATACGCCACTTACCCGCGTAACCCGCGATAGTGGAAGGAGCATGCGCGTTCCGGATGGTACCAACCACAGAAGGATCCATCCTCTCCAGACTCACCCTCTCACCAGCCAAACCACCAGCAGCTGGCCCAGCACAGGGAACTAACACAGAGACCTGTGCGCTTGAGAGAGGGCCCGCGATGACCAAGAAACAGGCCATGACGGGATACCAAGAGCTGGACCAGGACCGGGAACCACACAGCTGCGCCCCGGTCCGGCGCAATGAGGATCAAGGACCTGCGCTCCTCAACAAACCCGCCCCAACAACTGACCTAACAGATGTATGGGGGAAAGAATCCCAGGCGGCACGGCATCGGTCCCAGACCTGCCTGACTATGTCCGGACGTAATCCCCACCCGTCAGTGTGAGGACCGCCCTGCGACATTACACCTGTACCCACATTCACCCTGCCAGGGATGTGGAGAGCCCTCAGGCCGCGCAGATGGAGAACGCCCATAGCCAGCCGCCCGCCGCCCGGTGCAGACGGGGGGAGCGTACTCGTATTGACGTCGTATTGTCTGTCCTGACTTGCCTCTCACCGGGTCTATTTTCATACTGGAAAAGAACCACCTCCGTAACCTCCTCCTGGGGTGAAGAGGAGGCCAAGAGGGACCACGGAATGAGCAGATGCCCTCATACCGAGCAGGTGTATCACGGACAGCGCCGTAACCGTCCTAGGACGGAACCTCCCGAGCGTGTCGCAACACGCTCTGAGAAGGATGCCCATAGCACTCCACCCGTAGACTGGGAAGAGGAGTACTCTACTTCCAGTCTACAGCAACCCCAGGCTGGTAGGAACCCTGCCTGGCATGAGACCTGACGATCCACCTTGACCGCCAAGGACCAGAACGTCGGCAGGGCAGAATACACTTCGTAACCCCTGACGACACAGAGGCCCCAGTGCGGCCTCCACGCACTTGGTGAAGATGCGGGAGCCAGAGAAAAGCCGAACGGCAGCCCCTGGTACTCATACGCTAACCCTGTAAGGAAGCGTAGGTAAGCCCTAGGACGGAAGATCGGGGATGCGAAGGTCTATGGAGGAGAACCAGACCCCCACCTGACAGTGTTCAACAGGTAGGAGACGATCCAAAAAATACTGAACCTTCCCATGGTCCAACATGGGTCTGACACCCCCCCCTTCCCGATTTCTCAGGCACCAGAGAACACCGGGAGGAAAACGCCACGACGATGGCTTGCTTCGTCCACAGATATCAGATCTCGTCGACCAGAGCTGTCGCTGCTGGTGACCCTGACAATAGGGTCTGTACCAAACCCGAAAACGGGTGGGGTTGTGTTTTTAAATACAAGTCCCCGCCTCAGCGTTCTCTCCATCCACCTTGACATATGGTACTGCTGCAGCCATATGTGATGACACTCCCAACGCACCCGCCGCCATGTGGCGCAGGTCCGCCCGGTCCCACCCGCTGTGCGTAGCCAACCCTGGACCCGTGCGAGCAGAGCGTTCCGTGTCGGGGCATCTGACCCTGACACTACCCACGAGGCAATCGCACCCAAGGGGGGACCCCGACAGAAAGGGCCGGTTTGATACGGGGGAAGCTGACATCAGTTCTAGGTGACAAAAGCTCCCCCACTGAAACCCCTCCAGAACATGCTGAGGAGTCGTTCTGCAGCCGGACATGCAAGGTGTGAGGCCCCCATGGGTTCCTACACACCGTAGCCCTGCAGTGATATTACTACCACCCAAATCACGCGCGCCTGCGAGACCACTACCAATCTTTCAGGAGTGGGAGGCACCAACATGATACCTGGCCTGGCGAAGGCGAGGCCGGGGAAGCCTGCACTGTGTGCCTCAAAAGGTTTCGAGCCCCCCTGCTGACAACACTTATAGTTGACAGACGTAACACCAGGCTCAACCAACACAGCTTATGGTGTGGGAGCCGCTTGACGGCACAACATTCTCATGGACAGACCCAGGCTCAGCCATCAACTGGGTGTCAGCCCCTGTCCCCATGAGAAGCGAAAAGTGGGGCCGCCCGCGCTTCAACGAAGGCACGCGGCCCGCAGCCAAAGGAAACAATCAGAGCCCCCTTTTTCCGCTGGTGTTGGGGGAGGGAGTGATCGGAGAGCGGGCTGCTCACGGCAGGACGGCGACGGCTTGTATATTCCAAGCCGAGCCCATCCAACATGGCCGATCCCTCGGCCGCCAAGGCTGTCGGCCTTGTGGACACCTGTCGATTCAACGGCCAGGATACCTCTGGCGGGGGAAAACATGGCCGCCTGTCGAGGGCCTCGTCATCGCCGCTGACGAGGCCGTGCTCTCTCTTCTTCTGGCTGCACGGTGTGAGGCGGTGTGGGGCCTAGGACAATACCGCCCGCGCTCCAGCAGAAGACCAAAATCCTCTGCGGAGAGGGGAGCCCTGAGCGGTTATAGCTTGTGGCTAAGTCAAAGCTAATAACGTCAACAACCTCGCGCGATGTGTCGACGTCGGCTGGCCCTCAAGGCCCCGCCACCAGACACCATTTTTTGATAGAAAAAACAGCAATTCGAACACAGTTACTAATCGCTGCCAATTCCATACCGTGGCGGTACAGGCTTTAGCAGCCCACCAGCCACTCGCCGGGCCGACCCACCTCATGGTGTCGGCCGGGCGGGGCACTGTTTCAACATGTCAAAAGCAAAGGACTGATGCTAACACGGAGCACCAGTGGTGGTTGCAAACAGCAACCTCCACTGTGGTGTGCACCATGAAGGGGTTAATGAATAAATGAACTAACACCACGAACATACTGTAGAATGGGTAAGCCCATTGCACACAACGTTAAGGGGAGGCGGACCAGAGAGAATCAGTCCCGCATTCATTCATAATATTCACAACAGCACACCAGCCCTAGACCTCAGCCCATTTACCCATGAAGGTAAACAAAGCCCCCCCTGCACTACTCCCCCAGTAGACACCGATTGACCGTCAGCATGAATAGTTGAGAGGAGGGAAGGCTGTAGCATAGACAGACATTCCCGTAGCAGAGAGACAGAACAAAAACAGTAGCCCCACTATAGCATAGCGTTCGATGCTAATGTGGACAGAAAACAGTCAGCTGAGCCACAACACTGGCCGGCGCTAAATTCCATCCTGCAGCAGTATAGCTCTACTGCCACCCGCCGGGCCGACTCGCTCTCAAGCATCGGCTTCCGGGTGGGACACCGTTCAACCCCGCCGAGGCACAGGATCGATGCTACCTGGCTAGGCTACCTAGCCATGGCACACCCGCCCTGCACCCTGTTGTCAACCCATTTACCCGTAAAAGGATAAAATAGGACTCAGCAAAACCCCCCACATTAGCTACCGACTGACCTTCATCAATGAACCGGTTAATAGGAGGGAAAAGCGGCAACATCCCACGGCAGGGAACATTAGAACAGTGCCCAGCATTTCAGCATTAGTGTTAGCATTAGCATTAGCATTTAGCGTTAGCATTAGTGTGTAGCAGCACGCTCCAGGATCGCTTGGAACAGTCCATTTCAGGGGAACGTTCACCAAACCATCCCGCCCCTGGCGCCGACACACAACTCGGTTGTGTAACAAAACAAACCAGCATTACTAACACTAGCATCAATGCCTGATGACACAGGGCCTACCTGTGTGCAAGCCGGCTCGATAGCCAACCTCGCACGCTGTTCCTCGATCTGCTGCCACAAGACGAGGGAACATCAGAATAGACCCGACGTGTCGTTGGAACATACCCCGAAGATTCCAGGGGTAAGCAAATCTCCGTAAGCACTCAATATTATCTAAACTTTTCGAACAACTAGTTGCATAGGGCGTCTTGCATCCACTATGATGGAAACGAAAATAGAGGAAGAGTGAGTGGTGGCCATGCCAAGTACTAATATAGTACGGCAGTAGGGGCGGGGCCTGGCAGGTGAGGGGTGTATTTTGGTTTATTCGTTGATGGAGTATACACTAGGTACATGAGATGAGGTATATCTCGGTATGGCTTAAGAGCGGGACGCGATGCCAATACGAAATATAACTAGACACACCAATGAATGCAATCAGGGCAGATAGACAGGTCAATAACGCCAGGGCTTTGCTCCCTGAGGAGAGCAAAACCCCAAACATTACATATACAGGTGTTTGTTTTGTTTATTGTTATTCGCACTTACAAACATACATTCTGGAATAAAATAAGTAAAAAGAAGAAAGAAGAACAGTTCAAATGTGCAGGAAAGGTCAAAAAACCCAAGGGCTTATAAGCGACCTCCCCTCTTAAACCTATATAGGATAACTACACAAACCCCCCCCCCCCCCCCCCACACATTATGCACAAACACATGCGCATATCCCTCTCTCATACACACAGATACATACAATACAGCATTATACAACTATTATAATGTTGGGAATTTTTTTTAAAAAGACTTTACACAAATACACATGGATACTATAGACTACAGGATCTGTAGTTCTTTTTTAAGCTTACTTTTAAATATATTTAAAGTGGAACATGTTTCTATTAGATTAGGTGTAATTAACCCTTGTCTGGTGTTCGGGTCTGTGGGACCCATTTTCAATGTTTACTAAAAGAGAAATGATGGTCTTGGCTCATTTTATGTGGAGAACATACAAAATAACAAATTTTTATTGAATACACACTGTGCATCCCCTACACATTTATATCACATTCTGATCCACTGGACCCGAAACTGTGGACATTTTAGGTGATAACAAGTAAATAATAATGTGATAAAATGTTTACTAAAAGATCCATTGTGTACTTTCACTGTCTGCCTCCACCTTGTTTCATTTATATTCTTCAAGATAAACATGACTTATTCCATTGATGTCTTGATTATAATTAATATTTCTTTATACTAATTTTTTATCACAAAAAAAAACAAATAGCACTTTTGTTGATAAATGTGATCTAGCAGAGGTAAAGTGGCAAATGCTAACCGTAATATGGTTATATGCTAAATGTCTAAATTGCTTGTAATTGAGATAAAAGTTAAGTATTTTTACATTCATTTGTATGGCTTTATTGTTTTAAAATACCAATAATGTGGGTCCACCAGACCATGAACATTGGTTGAGTAACAAAAAACGCGAACACCACACAAGGGTTTATAGAACCAGTCAAGTCAAGTGTTCCTTTATGAATCCCGTTGGCTCTCATGGTGCTCCGTACGTCACCCTGGTGCCAGAGGAGTCTTCCCCATTCATCTCAGCATAGACCACTGCACTTTCGTGTTACATTAAGCTCATGGGAGAGAGAGCGGGGGGATAAAATGAATGAATGTGGATGAGAGCCTTGAAATTAGGTAGCTACGGCCGTGGGGGTGCTAGAGACATGATCCAATAGACTTTTATACGCCTGAGTCTCCCGAATACGGAGAGACCAATCCCAAATCGATCAGCACTTTCTCGGCCGAGCTATAGTCACTTTTCTGCACGTACTCCCAAACGCCGCATGCGCAGGTTGATCAACCTAGATCTCTGGACAATCCAGAGACTCCGTGGGCAATCTGCACATGCAGAGTTCGGGAGTAGGTGTGGGAAAGTGACTATAGCTCGACTATAACTGAAGTTGTCTGCCTCCATGAAAAATCTGATGTCAAATGTTTCTCAGGAAAGTGACCATAACGGGTGTCATTTGGAAATGAGAAATTAGAGTAGAACGTGACTGGCAGTTTTTATATCTCACCTTGTGTTCCTCGCCTCTCTTCCAGATGGTCACGCTTACTCCCACGGTCAGGGGCAGGTGCGTGAAAGACACCTGAAGAGCATCTCCCATCGCAGTCACACTCATCTCAGGCTCCGTCAGTATGGCTGTTTACACAAGATTAGATTAGATTAGATCCTAATGTATTGTCATCGTACAGCACAAGTACAGTACAACAAAAAGAAGTTGGCATCTGTGATGGACTGCTGTCTGTGGGTTTGGTTTTAGTTTATTCCGGTGTGCTATGGATTTATTTGGGTTTTTTTCTTGTGAGCTGTCAATCGCCAGACTCTCTGTGGGTTAATTGCCGCGTGGCATTCTTTGGCGTTTATTTTCAACCGCTAGGCAGTGGTGGTAGTTTTGGGTGTTTTCCCCCATTTCTTTGACCCTTGTGTTTTCAGTAGCTTTTAAATCTTTTGTTCAGTGTTTCTGTGTTTTCTCCGCCATATCTAATCTCTCTGCGATACCAGTGGGTAACTTTAAGATTCCCCCCATTTGTGTGTGTCTGCATGTGTGTCCAACCCCCCTCCCCCCAAGCCTGACGGGCATCTAACCAGAGTGCAAATATAACCGTGAATACAGATATGTAAACAGGGATATATGCAGATATATCTAATGGTTATAGATAAATATATATATATGGTATATATGGAATTATTGTACATGTCATACAGCAGGTATTTAAGCAGTAATATATTGGTAGACTATAGGATGAGGTAGGTGAATGAATGAATGAATGAATGAATGAATGAATGAATGAAAACTTTATTTAACAGATTGCAGAATGGGTACAATACAGTACGGCTCAATACATACAATTGTTAAGGGGATGCAGACCTGAGAAAGACGTTTGTCTTGTTTCCATCAGGGTCCCCCATTTTCAATTCATATAGAGGTAGTGTGGAGGACTGTCCCCTCCCTCAGTTGGGCTCTTTTCCCCTTCCCCCCAAATGTTCAGTCCCTCCCTTGTCCCCTCTACGCAGTTTTATTGTTCCCCCCCTCCCCTCTCCTTGGTATAAATGAGCCCCTCTCTCTGTGATTCGGTCTCTTCTCCCTGGTGTTCATAAGGGGAGAAAGCTCAGTCTCCACAAAACAGGACAGTAAGTCGAATACACGAAACGAGAACATAAACACTAAACAGGGGGAAATAAAGGGGAGAAAGCAAGTCTCCAAAACGGGATAAGCTAAATAATAAACTCGACAAATGACGGTGCGGCAGACACACGCATCAATATACACTTTACGATATATATTACTCATTACAAAGGCACCTCCCTCAAACTGAACAGTGACATCCAATTGGCAAATGATCTCAATACCTTTTATGCGAGGTTTGAGGCTGGGAATAACAACACCAGCCCACAAACCACTGCAATGGACGGGGGGGGGGGCACTGCCGATGGAGACTCAGTGTTCAGGATAACAGAACATGAGGTGAGGAGGACCTTTAAGAAAGTGAATATCAGGAAGGTGAATAAAAGTCTGTGCCGACCAACTGGCCCCGGTATTCACTGACATATTTAACCTGTCCTTAGAACAGGCTGTCATCCCCACCTGTCTGAAGAAGTCCACCATTATCCCTGTACCCAAAAAATCCAAGCCTGCTTGCCTCAACGACTACCGCCCTGTAGCTCTCACCTCCATAGCCATGAAGTGCTTTGAGAAGCTAGTGAAGGGCTACATCTGTTCCTCCCCATTAACATTTTCACTGCCACACACGAGATATCTCGGGTTTCCGATAGTTATGTTGAAAGATTTCTCGGATTTTTAATTTTTTTTAGCGATCTGAAATCATATTGCATCACGCGAGCCTACCCGAGTATACCCAAGCGCCGCCGGCGATCATATGTGGAAAAAAGCGCCCCCTATCGTCTCCCAGATGACATAAGGGATTTTGGAATGGACTCAATGAAAATGGATGGGGAAAAAAATCCGGTACTCCACATTTTCCAGTCCACTGATCCAGCCGGGGTTACCACAGTTCATTCTGGAGCCTCTCAGCCCCGTGGAATCATGTGTACTACTGTATCACGTTGGATCCATACACTTATTGATTTTTTCGAATGGTGATCAGGAATTGGAATATACCAGTTGGATACCATCTGATGTCAGGTAAGGAATCTATGTTATCAGTGTTAGGATAATCAGACAAATTTTGATGAAGATATAGGCTGTTTTGTGAAATGGGCTCTTTCGGTTTCACTGTAAAAGTCCAAGAGGAAATGAACACGGCGATTATCCGTGCACGGCGCGAATGTGCTTGCGTGCACGTATAATATTGATCATCTAGCGTTTATTTGAAAACGATTCATAAATAGGCCGACGAATATCAACGTTCTGGAATATTCCAGTAAAAGACGATTATCACAGAATGATCTAGAATGAACTGTTTTTTACCTCAAAACGGGTGCTTTTCAAAATGCTCTGAAACGGAAATGAAGCGATAAAAAACCAATCTGCCTTGACAGCACTGACTGGAAAAGTATTCTTTGATAAGCGACGGGCAGATTAGACACATAGCCATAATTTAAAACATAGATTAGGCGATATTAACGTTAACATTGAAGTGGACCGTGGCATCAAGGGGGTAAAAAGGAAAACCCGGCGTGGCACTCAAAGTGTTAACCTGGACCCCCTGCAATTTGCATACCACCCCAACAGGTCCACGGAGGACGCCATAGCCCATGTACTGCACACAGCAGCATCACACCTGGACAAGAGGCAGGGGAACTATGTGGGAATGCTATTCATCGACTACAGCTCAGCATTCAATACCATAGTCCCCTCCAAACTCATAGCCAAGCTCAGGGACCTGGGCTTGAACTATGACCTCTGCCAGTGGGTCTTGGACTTCCTGACGGGCAGACCCCAGGTGGTGAGAGCAGGCAACTGCACCTCCTCATCCATCACTCTCAACATAGGGGCCCCCCAGGACTGTGTTCTGAGTCCCCTCCTCTACTCCCTGTACACACATGACTGTGTGGCACAGCGGAACAACAACACAATCATCAAATTTGCTGACGACACAGTAGTGGTGGGCCTGATCTCTGCAAACGACGAGAGGGCCTATCTGGAAGAGGTAAAGGTTCCAGCGGGATGGTGTCAAGAGAACAGCCTCTCCCTGAACGTCAGCAAAACAAAGGAGATGATTGTGGACTTTAGGAGGTCGGGGGTCAGGGACTACAGCGCCAGCAGCATCGACGGAGCACCGGTTGAGAGAGTGAACAGTTTTAAGTACCTCGGCTCGGAGTCCACATATCCGAGGACTTGACATGGACCACACACATTGACAGTCAACCGACAGTCAACCGCTTTGACCAGAGTGGCCTCCCCACACCCCTCCCCCCACCCATCGACACCAGCACCAGATCACACCTACAAAGCACCCCCCCCCCCCCCCACCCACCCACCCACACCCACCAGCACCGGCACCCCACCCCCAACAGCAGCAGACTGCCTACCATCCCCAACCCTGACGATCACTAACAGTCAGGTCAGTAGGCAGCTCTCCAGGATTAGCGTAAACAAGGCCAGAGGACCGGACAACACCAATCCCAGGGTGCTCAAAGTATGTGCGGAACAGCTGGCAGCACCGCTCCAACATCTCTTCAACCTCTCCCTGAGGCTGGAGAGGGTGCCCCAGCTCTGGAAGACCTCCTGCATTGTCCCGGTGCCCAAGAAGGGACGACCCAGCACCCTCAACGACTACAGGCCAGTCGCTCTGACGTCACACGTCATGAAGACGTTTGAGAGACTGGTCCTGCAACACCTCAAGCCCCTGGTGCGTGACTCCCTCGACCCCCTGCAGTTTGCATACCAGGCAAACATCGGGGTGGAGGATGCCATCATCTACATGCTCCACAGAGCGTACACGCACCTGGAGAAGCCGCGCAGCTCAGTGAGGATTATGTTCTTTGATTTCTCCAGCGCCTTCAACACCATCCAGCCGTCACTGCTAGCGGAGAAGCTCTCCGCGATGCAGCTGGAGCACGGCTTGGTGGCCTGGATCAAGGACTACCTCACTGAGGCCGCAGTACATCAGACTAAAGGACAGTCAGTCTGACGTACTGGTGAGCAACACCGGCGCCCCTCAAGGAACTGTGCTGTCACCCTTCCTCTTCACCCTCTACACCTCAGACTTCTGCCGCAACTCAAGCGGGTGCCACCTGCAGAAGTTCTCAGACGACTCCTCCATCGTAAGCTACATCACCGACGATGATGAGGAGAAGTACAGAGCCCTGGCGGAGAGCTTCGTGGGGTGGAGCGACAGCAACCACCTCCAACTCAACACCAGTAAGACCAAGGAGCTGGTGGTGGACTTCCGGAGGGGCAAGAAGAGGCCCCCCCCGATTCCCATCACCATCCGAGGGGTGGATGTGGAGGTGGTGGACTCATATAAGTTCCTTGGGGTACACCTGAACAATAAACTGGACTGGTCGGATAACACAGAGGCCCTCTACAGGAAGGCACAGAGCAGGCTGTTCTTCCTGAGGAGACTCAGGTCCTTCAATGTGTGCAACAGACTGCTGCAGTCATTTTACCAGTCTGTAGTGGCCAGCATCCTCTTCTATGCTGTGGCATGCTGGGGAGGCTACATCAACTCAAGGGACACCAACAAGCTCAACAAGCTGGTGAGGAAGGCTAGCTCCGTGGTGGGAGTCGAGCTACCTAGACTTGAGGTGATGGCAGAGAGGGGGATGATAAGGAAGCTGGCTGCCATCATGGAGAACCCCTACCACCCCCTCTACGACGAGCTAGTCAAGATGAGAAGCTCGTTCAGCCACAGACTCATTCCCCCCCGACACTCAACTAACCGCCTCGGACAGTCCTTCATACCAGCGGCCATCAGGCTCCACAACAGTGGGCAGCGACTAGCAGCCTCCAGGCTCCACAACAGAGGGCAGCGACTGCTACCAGACATTGACCTGGGACTTATAGGAACCCAAGGAGGACAACCTACACTACCTTAGGCATACTGCACCTTATGTGGATACTGTGATACTGTGATACTGTGAATAATGTATATTTCAGTGGATACTGTGATACTGTGAATAATGTATACTCAGTAGATAGTAAATTATAACACTACCTTATGCATACTGCACCTTATGTGACACTGTGAATAATGTGAATATTTTTTTTTCAGCTAGTTAGATAGTAAATTATATTGACCAAATTGACCTAAGTGTTTACACTGCCTGTGTTGTTTTTACTACCTGTACCACCCCCCCCCCCCTTCCCCCATGCTGCTATGATGCCTGAATTTCCCCAAGGGGATCAATAAAGGAATATCTTATCTTATCTTATCTTAAGAAGGCACGACAACGCCTCTACTTCCTTAGGCGCCTAAGGAAGTTCAAAGTGAGTCAGAAAATCCTCAAGAACTTCTACTCATGCACAATAGAGAGCATCCTGACTGGCAATATCACCTCCTGGTTTGGGAATAGCACTGCTAGACCGTAGCAGACTACAGAGAGTGGCCCGTTCAGCCGAACGCACAATTGGAGGGGGGCTTCCCACTCTCCAAGACATTTACAACAAGCGCTGTATGGGTAAGGCTAAGAGAATAATCAAAGACCCCAGCCACCCAAACAACTGCCTCTTTGAACTGCTGCGGTCAGGCAAGCAATACCGGAGTCTCATGGGAAGCACAGAGAGACTCAGAAGGAGCTTCTATCCCCAGGCCATCAGGATGCTCAATGAACAATGAACAATAACAGTTCATCAAATACACCCACAACACACACATCCACACGCACACACTCACTTTAAATAAACAACACACTGTAGCACCCACTTTACCCACTTTAGACACTAATACACACTTTATATTTATTGGCATCAATCCCATGCACCTCATTGCACCTCACCACCACAAGGTGGCACCACAAGCTAAGCTATACCTCACCATTCTACACTGTACTGTATTGTAGCTGACTGTATAGACTGTACAGAAGTATAGACTGTACATATACTGTATATATGTATATTGAACATTTTTGTTTTGTTTACACTTGTTTACGTACTTGACTTTCTATTTTATACTTATTATACTATTTTACACTAGCTTGTTATTTTATCTAGCACACTCTCAGGAGCAAAACAGAAGGAAGCATTTCATGCAAAAGTATTCTGTATTTCTGTATGACAACTAATAAAGAAACTTGAACTTGAACTTGAACTTTCAATAACTAATTCATCCTGAGTTAATAAATTGTATTAACCTGATCCATCGACATGTAAGTTATTACATGTTTCCCACCGGATCCATCGACTGAGTAAGTTATTACATGTTTCCCACAGTACAGTAGCTATGATTATACACAGTTGTAGGCTGGCAGATGTAGACAGTGAAGGCAGTAGATGGGTATAACAAGGTCACATAAGATTCATACTATATTGAGTTTATGAGTTGAGCTGTTGTCTAAAAAGAGCTATAGAAAATGTAATTGTAGATGTTGGTCACCGTTCAATAGGGTGACCGAATACAGAGCCTTACTCTCTCTCCTTTTGAAGGGTTTTCCGAGCTCGGCCCACGGTGAAACGTGACCGCCGCACTGGGCTCTGACGCGGATGTTGTATTCCGAGTCTGAGCCGAGGTCAAGGGTCAGGTCACACTGAGTGCGGATGATCCGCTGGCATTCATGTGCGTCCACCCAACTTCCGTTCAAGATCCTGAGTTCAAACTCCCTGCAGGTGAGGAGATCGAGATGTTAATGACGCCATTTCCCTGAATGTAATCAAATCTAATCAAATTTATTTGTATAGCCTGAGATCACATGGAATAGCCTGCATAGGCTGTACAGGTGTTCTTGTATAGTAAGTCAAGAAGAAACATCACAATAGATCAAAAACCACCATAAAATCCAAATATGCCAGACTTTCCCCCAATGAATATAAGGAACGACTCACTAAAAACCTAGCAATAGGAAAGAAATACCATACCAAAAATACCATGTAAATACCATCTATAGTTCAGATTTGTGGTATCCAAGCCTTATGTCTTACCTATAATGTTGTTATAATATAATATAATGCAGGACCTGCTCAGAGGTCTTTAATTGGCATGCAATTATCCTCAACACACACACACCGGAACATACACGCATGCATTGTCTCTGTAGGATCGCCGATGCGATTAGTCTCAGCGATTAACCCATCCCGTTGACCTTCCCCCCCAAGGGCAGCCGGGAGCAGACAGGCGTCAACGTGAGCCGCGCCAGGGGACCAATCCAAGTGCTCCTGTCCGTCTTCGTCAAGGACGCCACAGCATTAGCGATCTGTTGTTGTGCATGTTTTTCCATTGGGTTTATCTTATCGGGGGGGAAACACTTGCGAGCACGGGGAGAACATGCAAACTCCACACAGAAAGGCCTGGGAGATACCCCCCCAGATAGCAAAAGGTGTTAATTCAATGTTGATTTATGGTCAAAATGCTTGATTTTTGGTTAAGGTCGACGATTGATGGTGAATCACCCATTAACCGATGAAGCAATTGACTAATGTTGAAAACATGTCATTGAATCAATATTGTTTTGTGGTTGCATTTTAATGATTGAAATGCCAATATCTAATAAATGTTGAATCAACGTATGCTGCTCAACGTATGCTGTCGTCATTGTCTCATCACCCAGACTGCACTGCACTTGTGCCCCGCCTCCCAGAATGCACCTGTGCGGCAGCTTCCTGGCAGCTAGCTACCTCATGTCTCTCTGCATAGTTAAGACTGGTGAGTACTGCATGGCAATAATGTCGATTATGTTGTATGTTGTATGTTGTATGTATGCTTTCGATTGCAAACGCCAGTGGAGTAGTGCCGTGTTCGTTTTTACATGGTAGAGAATATTATATTAACCGTTATGCATGCCTGCTAGTTGAAGCTAATTTAGCTAGTAGCGTTAGCAGTTAGCTATAATGTTTCTTGATTTTGGTGTTTAGTGATATCCACCTGTTGCATATAAGAATATAAGAGGCCAGGTATCAACGTTAGCTCCCGGAACGATAGCCAGTTAGTTAGCACCAGCCAGGTATCAACGTTAGCTCCCGGAACGATAGCCAGTTAGCCAGCACCAGCCAGGTATCAACGTTAGCTCCCGGCTAACTGGCTATCGTTCCGGGAGCTAACGTTGATACCTGGCTGGTGCTAACTAACTGGCTATCGTTCCGGGAGCTAACATTGATACCTGGCTGGTACCGACCCCTTTTTGACATTATTATCATATATTAATATTTTTATGAGTGATGCCATAAATTAACGTTTTTAAAATCAAACGTTTTCAAGTATTATTATCACTACTATGTCACAAATACATGTAGAATGTAAAACGTTAGGTTGGCAATAGTTTAGCAATAGGTTAAAAGTGAGTTTATATCATTTTAAGTTTTTTTTTCAACTCGCGTTTTTGACCCGGAAGCGGAAATGAAAATGTTGAACGATCAGAATTGGAATCTTTTTGCGGCCAGTTTCAAGAGGACCTCGCTAGCTATCTGCCAGTGTTGAAATTTCACCAAACTACACTTCCTGTGGTCCGCTATGGTCGTTCAAAGTTCGGCGTTCTGAATGAAACATATCAATAATTGTTATGATTCGCGATAATAAGCTACAAAAGGTAACGTTTTTGACAAATATTGAAACGCAGTCAGTTTCTCCACACTATTGTAATCATGTAGGAATAATTAGATCTGAAATTAGTTACAAAATGATTACACTGTGGGAGAAATAAAAAAGTACAGTCGATTACATTAAATATCAGTATATGTTATTATGCACGCTTGGTGATACTATATCCAAATTGAACTCGGCCATTTGAAAGATACTATATGTATATATATATAAATGTGCGAATTGGCTATAATAAGGTAATGTATAAGCATATATTCTATATTCTATAATAATATTTCAAATTGCATTGGTCCGGATGGGAGAATTCAGTACTGTATATACAAAACCTTCAATTTGATCATATTCCCTTTATTAATTTCCTTAGATCTTTTGTACACATGATCTCAAGAGGGTACTGAATGAGCTCAGTGGCAGTCTTTTAAGTTTGGTCATTATTATCATGGTTTTATTCACTGTCAAAGATGAAAAGAAAAATCATAATTCATATTTTCCTTTGTTTCATCAGAATTTAAGCAAGCCTAGTAATAGACACAATATTTCTGACACTGAGAATACATTCATTGAGGTCCATAGATGTTCCTAGATACCAAGAATATGCAAATAGCCCTTGTAGAAGTGGAGCAATATTCCATTTACCTAGGTATACATTTTTACTGATTTTCACCTGGGGTGGAACAGGTTAAGCTTAGGCACTCTTTCGAAGTTGGTTAAGGTTAGAGTTTGTCTTAGAGCATGGCGATAGAACGCCAGGTAGTTTGCAGGCTGTTTGGCGTGCCACTGGTCCTGCTAATGTTGAATGAATGAATGAAAACTTTATTTAACAGATTGCAGAAGGGGTACAATACAGTATGGCTCAATACACACAATTGTTAAGGGGATGCAGACCAGAGAAAGACGTTTTTGTCTCGTTTACATCAGGGTCCCCCATTTTCAATTCATAGTGACATTTATGACATACACATGATGACATTTATGGCATAGGGAGGGACATACATGACATACAGATAGTATATAGTTAGACGTTTGGTTATATGCATGGTATTTTCTAATGAACAATATAACAATAATATAATAATGAACTCTCTTGATATTGATCAAAATGTAGAATTATGCAAGTGTTTCACCCTGCACATTGCAATGCAGCACATTAATCAGGACCCTCCCCCCTTTTTTCTTTCTTTTTCCAGAATCACGTACCAGTTTCAAGAAGCCGCACGTTGCAGCAATTGAAGCAAAGACCTGTTCTAGCCAAGTAAATACCACAATTTATGTACCATTACATTGACTATATAGTTAGACGTTTGGTTATATGCATGGTATTTTCTAATGAACAATATAACAATAATATAATAATGGACTCTCTTGATATTGATCAAAATGTAGAATTATGCAAGCGTTTCACCCTGCACATTGCAATGCAACACATTAATCAGGACCCTCCCCCCTTTTTTCTTTCTTTTTCCAGAATCACGTACCAGTTTCAAGAAGCCGCGCGTTGCAGCAATTGAAGCAAAGACCTGTTCTAGCCAAGTAAATAGCACAATTTATGTACCATTACATTGACTATATAGTTAGACGTTTGGTTATATGCATGGTATTTTCTAATGAACAATATAACAATAATATAATAATGGACTCTCTTGATATTGATCAAAATGTAGAATTATGCAAGTGTTTCACCCTGCACATTGCAATGCAGCACATTAATCAGGACCCTCCCCCCTTTTTTCTTTCTTTTTCCAGAATCACGTACCAGTTTCAAGAAGCCGCACGTTGCAGCAATTGAAGCAAAGACCTGTTCTAGCCAAGTAAATACCACAATTTATGTACCATTACATTGACTATATAGTTAGACGTTTGGTTATATGCATGGTATTTTCTAATGAACAATATAACAATAATATAATAATGGACTCTCTTGATATTGATCAAAATGTAGAATTATGCAAGTGTTTCACCCTGCACATTGCAATGCAGCACATTAATCAGGACCCTCCCCCCTTTTTTCTTTCTTTTTCCAGAATCACGTACCAGTTTCAAGAAGCCGCACGTTGCAGCAATTGAAGCAAAGACCTGTTCTAGCCAAGTAAATACCACAATTTATGTACCATTACATTGACTATATAGTTAGACGTTTGGTTATATGCATGGTATTTTCTAATGAACAATATAACAATAATATAATAATGGACTCTCTTGATATTGATCAAAATGTAGAATTATGCAAGCGTTTCACCCTGCACATTGCAATGCAACACATTAATCAGGACCCTCCCCCCTTTTTTCTTTCTTTTTCCAGAATCACGTACCAGTTTCAAGAAGCCGCGCGTTGCAGCAATTGAAGCAAAGACCTGTTCTAGCCAAGTAAATAGCACAATTTATGTACCATTACATTGACTATATAGTTAGACGTTTGGTTATATGCATGGTATTTTCTAATGAACAATATAACAATAATATAATAATGGACTCTCTTGATATTGATCAAAATGTAGAATTATGCAAGTGTTTCACCCTGCACATTGCAATGCAGCACATTAATCAGGACCCTCCCCCCTTTTTTCTTTCTTTTTCCAGAATCACGTACCAGTTTCAAGAAGCCGCACGTTGCAGCAATTGAAGCAAAGACCTGTTCTAGCCAAGTAAATACCACAATTTATGTACCATTACATTGACTATATAGTTAGACGTTTGGTTATATGTATGGTATTTTCTAATGAACAATATAACAATAATATAATAATGGACTCTCTTGATATTGATCAAAATGTAGAATTATGCAAGCGTTTCACCCTGCACATTGCAATGCAACACATTAATCAGGACCCTCCCCCCTTTTTTCTTTCTTTTTCCAGAATCACGTACCAGTTTCAAGAAGCCGCGCGTTGCAGCAATTGAAGCAAAGACCTGTTCTAGCCAAGTAAATAGCACAATTTATGTACCATTACATTGACTATATAGTTAGACGTTTGGTTATATGCATGGTATTTTCTAATGAACAATATAACAATAATATAATAATGGACTCTCTTGATATTGATCAAAATGTAGAATTATGCAAGTGTTTCACCCTGCACATTGCAATGCAGCACATTAATCAGGACCCTCCCCCCTTTTTTCTTTCTTTTTCCAGAATCACGTACCAGTTTCAAGAAGCCGCACGTTGCAGCAATTGAAGCAAAGACCTGTTCTAGCCAAGTAAATACCACAATTTATGTACCATTACATTGACTATATAGTTAGACGTTTGGTTATATGCATGGTATTTTCTAATGAACAATATAACAATAATATAATAATGGACTCTCTTGATATTGATCAAAATGTAGAATTATGCAAGCGTTTCACCCTGCACATTGCAATGCAGCACATTAATCAGGACCCTCCCCCCTTTTTTCTTTCTTTTTCCAGAATCACGTACCAGTTTCAAGAAGCCGCACGTTGCAGCAATTGAAGCAAAGACCTGTTCTAGCCAAGTAAATACCACAATTTATGTACCATTACATTGACTACAGCACCTCATCACTATGTCATCTTATTCTCGGGCTAAAAGACGTAGAGTCAACAAATTACTGAGAGAGACAGAGCAGGCTATCCTCACTGATTATAAGTTAATTGTTGCTGCTAATTCAAGGACAAACCATCACTCTTTAGAGAACTACAACACCCCATCTGGTGTTTCACAGCGTAGACAGATGGCCGGCGATGACGGGCAGCTTATGAAAGGCAAGTCTATTGGACATGGTGTAATTCCTCGTGTGATTTGCTGCTTATTTTTATTTCTCACTTAATGATTTTAACTCTTCTTCTGAAGACCTTACCATCCAGAAGAAGAATTCAATGCTGGCTGAATTACTTGTCGTGGTGAAGGATCTATCGAGAGATGTGCAGTTCATCAAGACCGAGTTGGCTGAGGGCAACATATCTGGTGGGACCAGGGGACACGGGGTGGCCACTACAACCACTATGCTCCCCTTCCAGCTGCCAATCGCCAATGAGGCAGAATCATTACTGATGGAGCAATCAGTCCGTCAAAAGATGGTAATTTATTGAACTGCATTCATGTATCAAATGTAGATCGTTTCAGTGTGGTCTTGTTCAGGGGAAAAATGTGTTTAGCACTTTCTAGTTCAAAACGTGTTAGAGCTTGTATATCTGCTATTTATGAAACGTTTTGAAATTGTTCAAATATACCGTTTACATATGGACAGGAGGGTTAATGTGGTTAAACCTAATGACTGGCATGGGCTGGAATATCAGTGCATGCATAAAGTGTGTGTATAAACAAGTTGGTTGCTCTGTGTTCATAAAATAAACGTTATGCTGTTTCTAACGCAGGGCCTTCATTTTCTTCTCTCTGATTTAGATTTCTCGCCTGGCTTTGGTAGGAGGCACCAATTCAGAGAACCTGATCAGACTGATGTTGAAAACTGCTATGACCAACGCCCTGGCCAGTGGGTTCAACTGGGCTGGAAAGAAAGACAAGCGTTGTTCAGAAAGCAAGAAGCCATTCAATCACACCACACTACAAGCCTGCATGTTTGGTGAGCTTCCTCCCCTGCAAACTACTTCATAGGTTAAGTTTAGGTAGTGAGGTGGTGATGCTGGTGATGCTGGTGATTCAGAATATAATTATGCTGTTGCAAAAACTTAAAAAAAAAGTGTTATGTTGGAATAAAGTGATGAAAGTGCAACCTATAAGAAATGGACAACGTAATTGAGCTTTAGAGGTGCATGGATACACATTGTATTGCCTAGATGGTGTCAGGCTAGGCGATTGCTTAATTCTCTTTCCTGTCCAGTCTAACTGGATGCTGACTGTAGCTTGTTACTGTAGACCTACAGAGTGAGTAATTGAGTGATTAAAAAAAATCGCACTTGTGTGAAGTGAGGGGTGCTCTTATCATCGTACATCATCTCACCCACCTCTCTTCCTCACTTTTTTATTTTTGTGTCTATCAGCTGCTGCTCGACAGTTTGACCCCAAGCTGACCGACCAGGACTACAGCGAAACTGTCAAGAAGTGGCTTCGTTATGCGCCAGACCGGGAGGGAGGCATCTCAAGGAACCGAAGTGACCCAAACTTAAGTCAAGCGAACCAGAGTCAAACTTAGGGTACCCCAGCACAGCACAGCACACACTGTTTCCCTGGTTCATACAGTACAAGGAATTACCCTCATGGACACATGTTCTTCCATGGACGGCATCTACTTGAATGACTTATGCTGCTTCAGCCTGTTCTTGGAACCGAAGTGACCCAAACTTAATTGTCAAGCGAACCAGAGTCAAACTTGGGGTACCCCAGCACACTGTTTCCCTGGTTCATACAGTACAAGGAATTACCCTCATGGAAACTGTTCTTCCATGGACGGCATCTACTTGAATGACTTATGCTGCTTCAGCCTGTTCTTGCAGTGTTTATTTTTTTTATTTTTTATTTTAACCTTTATTTACCCAGGGTAGGTTCGCTGAGCACGGATGCTCTTTTTCAGCTACGCCCTGCTTCACATTCACAGAGTTCCATTCACACCTGGGAGCTGCCCAGGCCTAACAAAATTAATAGTTGGTTTCAGGTTGCCGACCGACCCTGCCGATTTAGGTGCGACCCAATATATTTTATGAGTTTTTAGAAAAAATTATATATTTTTTTCTTTTTTTCTTTTTTCTTTTTTTAATAAAGTTTCATAGAAATCTTAGTCAAACATTTAGTATTATGGATATTAAACATGCTGGCAGAGTACATGCATCCATGTTGTTGTGAACATTTTAATTAAATAAAGAAATTCCCTATCCATAGTCGCCGTGGGAAAGAATAAAATAAAAAAATAAAATAAAATAAATTCCCTACCTACCCATGGCCAAACTGACAACCAACCTGAAACCAACTATTAATTTTGTTAGGCCCCAGTACAACCACAGTCTGACACTGTTGGCCACTGAGCAACTCCACTGGAGCAGTTGGGGGTTTAGTGCCTTGCTCAAGGGCACTTCAGCGGTTGGTGTTAAGGGTATGGGAGAGAGTTATATGGGAGAGAGTTATAGAAACATTAGGGGTGTAACGGTACACAAAATCCACGGTTCGGTATGTACCTCGGTTTTGAAGACACGGTTCGGTATTATTTTCGGTACAGTGGGGGGGGGGGGGGGGATCCAAAAAAAATAGCTTTTCATTTATCTATTTATTTAACTGTATTAAACAATATAAAACGAATTGGCCATAATTGACTGAGCAAACTAATGCTTACTGCTGTAACCTACTAATAACACTTAAGTAAATCTGAAGATTATTATATAGCAGATGCCTTGGAGGATAAGTCGTGGACAACTGTAGATCATCTAAGCTCCACTGTGTTTAAATTCAAATCCTATGCCATTGTTATTTAACCCTTGTGTCTGAAAACTAAAGTATTATACTCTTATTAGGGGACTAAATTGAAAAACTCCATAAAAAGATTATGTTGAAATAATTTCCCACTTTCTTTTCCATAAATATTTTATTCAACTTCAGCCCTGATCATAACCATTTTTTATATTATTTTTGTAATGAAATACTCCCACTTTTCTGAAAAGAGTTGTTAAATATGACAAAAAAAAGAATATGTGGTGGTTATGATCGGGCTGAAGTGGAATAAACAATTTATGAAGAGTAAAAAAAAAAATACAAGATAATTAAAAGATTATGCCACATATTATGTTGGCTCATCACTGCAAAGTTATCAAACAAATACGAATCTGATCAGACACAAGGGTTAAGTTGTTGTTCCCTTTCTAATTTCCTCAAACATCTAGTCTAGTTAATGTGATCAATATTATTTGACAATTGATGCTTTTTGTTGGACATTTCAGTCAGTAGTGAGCTCATACTTTGAGCTCATAAATTTATAGTTAAAATGATTGAGACAACGCAATCTTGTCTTCGTTGTGCATGAATGCGTGTGCTCACCACACACAATATGTGTGTCACTATTCTGGCAGTGGCTATATATGTATTGTTAATGAAAGCCTGTTATAAGGTCTGTTATTTTTTTTTTGTAAAAAGTCACTGGAAGTTATGATACCCTAGAAAAAAATAAATGTTCATATTAAAGCCATGTTGTCATTTTTGTTTACACATTTTTGGAAATATGGTCATATAAGAATTTTATTATTATTTATTTAACAATAGTGTGTTTAACAGCAGGAAAAAAACATGTAATGTTATGATGTATACATATCAGCAGCAATATTTTAATGTAAAATGTACATTAATCAGTATTGATTCCTTAACTTTACAAGTTACAAGTAGATGTACAAGTTACAAATGTACAAGTAGAGTACCATTTAGATTATGGTTGAATAAACATTGATGTCTAACATTGATTCAATATAAAATCAACTAAAATGTGCATGTAGATTACCATTTAGATTATGGTTGAATAAACATTGATGTCTAACATTGATTCAATATAAAATCAACTAAAATGTGCATGTAGATTACCATTTAGATGATGATTGAATCAACATTGATATAGTATCAGCTATGGTTGACACCTAACGTTGATTCAACGTGTAAGTCATAGACAACGATCTGTATAATTTAGATGTCAGGCTTCAACATAGATTAAATATTTCTGCCTAACCCTATTTCAACGTTGATTCACCCTTTTTTTGCTACCTGGGTACCTGGCATCATGGAAACCTGTTCCCCAAGCAGGAATCGAACCCTGGACCTTCTTGCTGTGAGGCGACAGTGTTAACCACTACACCACCGTGCCGCTGTTCATTGGTAGAGTCCTTTTTCAGCACAATGCATGCTGCTCCCCATGCTACAGTGGCTCCAGATAGTTAGCCACAGACTGTACAAGCTGACTGAATGTCACTGAAATCTACTTTGTCAGCTTGTAATTACAGGAGCTTGATCCCATTGACTTTGCATTGGTCTGTGGCTAACTAGCCAGAGTGAGTATGAGGAACAGCATGGATTGTGCTGAGAAATGAGTCCACTGATCAACAACATTATTGGTAAGAAATAAGGCTAGGGTTCCAAAAATCGGAACTATCCCTTTAACCATTTCCAATAGTTGACCATAATCGTGGAATTATATCATTTCATTCTTTCTCACTGTAAGCAAGAGTAGTGCTTATTCCCAATCATTACTTGTGCAATTCTCTTTAAAGATAATTATTAAAAGAAGAGTTACCCCAGAACTAGCTCTCAGTAATGTGTCAGAAAACCTCTCCAATACTAATTTAATTGAAGACATAATATGCTAGTACTATTGCTGGACCAGTGTAACTTACCCCTGAAACTGAACAGAGTAGTAGACTGTAGTTCCACAGAGAGACTTTAGAGGGAACCATTTCAGCCTGTGTGTCATGTTTATTGACTCAATGGAAACTCCACGGGGTGACTGCAACAACCAAGCATCTACAGTATATGGACAAACACACAAGTATTGTAAATAAACTGTGACGTTAATTCTCAGTAGGCTGGTGTTTCCTCAGAATGCCTTCAGAGCCTACAAGAATAGACTGCCATAAATAGGTGACCACAATAATATAATTACAGTACGCCCTTCATATAATATAACTATGAATGAATGAATGAATGAATGAATGAATGAATGAATGAATGAATGAATGAATGAATGAATGAATGAATGGATGAATGAATGAATGAATGAATGAATGAATGAAAACTTTATTTAACAGATTGCAGAATGGGTACAATACAGTACGGCTCAATACACAATTGTTAAGGGGATGCAGACCAGAGAAAGACGTTTGTCTTGTTTAAATCAGGGTCCCCCATTTTCAATTCATAGTGACATGTATGACATACATACACAACATACATGACATCATGCCATTTATGGCATAGGGACATACATGACATACAGGTAGTACTGTTACATTTGTGACATATACAATATGCAAATATACAGTACTGTTACCCAGAGATCCTAACAGAAAATATATACATATGATGGGGAGGAGACTGTACATTAGGAGGGGGTGGGTCATTGTATCATAGTTCTATTTCATATTGGATGACACTGTTGCCCAGCCCTGCAGTTGAAATGTGTGTCATGTGTGATTCATGCATTCCTGTGTGTGCAAAAGTGGAAGAACAGGACATAGCCTTGATTAGGGTAGTCTCGCACGCACAGCCAGACCTCCACACTATACTAGCAATCTGGCTGAACCAAATTTCATTGTGGGGGAGAAATGTTTCTTTGTCAAAGTTTTCGGTCATGATTGTAGCTTGCTAGCTCAAAGACTTGTTGTTCTTGATTCTAGTGATGAAAAAAACAACAACAAAAAACAGCAAGCGGAACAGGAAGTTAATTAAGTTACTTAATAAAGTAAGTGAAATAGTCTGGAAAGGGAAACTAATTTATCATTATTTGATCAAAACTCACCATTCTGTCAATGCTTGGCCATGTTGGGGGTTGTGAAAAGGCATTCCTCTTTTTAGGGTTAGTCACAAATCAAAATCGAACTGACATAATGTATAGCATGTTATCACTGTTATCACAGGAATGCACAAGCACACATGAACACACACACACACACACACACACACACACACACACACACACACACACACACACACACACACACACTGAACTCTCTCACACACAAACGCACCACAGGTCACTTTAAACACATAAGAAAAGGACACTCTAAAGGAAGGAGAAAAAAGGTCACTTTAAGGAAAGAACTTGTTGTGGTTCTTGTATAGAATAGTTAGTATAGCAAGTATAGCATAGGACATAGAGTGAAACTGCATATTGTATAGTAGTGTAATAGGACCCAGTGTCTTTAATTCGTAGCTTAACACTTTGGATGCCACCAACGCTATAAGTCGTTAGTTCATGCCACCAGTTGAGTGCCCGCCAACGACATATATCGTTTGTTTGCCGTATTTTTTTATTTGACTTCATATTTCATCAATCGAGCCTCGGGTTAGTGCTGCAGAGTCTCTCTGAGCTCAATTGGGAAGATACCGCCCCCTATCGTCTCTCCCTGTGGTACTGCACCCCATTAGTTTAGATTGATGCAGGGGGAGTGGTCAGTTTCCTCATTTTATTTTTCCCTCAAGGCATCTGAAGGATCGATAGTGCTCACCGGCCCGGAAAACGTGTGGATTATGTATTTACAGGACTCAACACTGTAATCAATAAGCGTGATCGATATTTGGAATGGCGATCAGGAATTGGAATAATCTTTTTGGATAACATCTGATCTCAGGTAAGGAATCTATTTTACCAGTCTTAGAATAATCAGACCTGTTTTCACGGAGATATACGCTTTTTCCCTATGCGTGTGTGTGTGTGTGCGCGGTGATCGCTGATGAGGAAATGAGAGAATATATTTTTCAGCCCGCCTCTATAGCGTGCATAAGTACACATATACTATCGATAATCTAGCGTTTATTTGAAAACGATTCATAAATGAAAAATGACAACGTTTTTGTGTATTCTAGAATATTCCAGTAAATGCCTTTTATCACGGAATCTTTATATTTTCCTTGAAAACGAGGGCTTTTCAAAATGCTATAAAACGAAAATGAACCGATAAAAAAAAAATCCGTTTTGACAATGTTGACTGCAAACAAGTCATTGATAAACGACAGGCAGATTAGACACATAGCCATAATTTAAGAGAGAGAATATGCGTTCACAACGCTATCATTGAAGTCGGTGGTGGCATTTAACAGGGTTTTACCAATTACTAATTAGCTTTGCCTCTAGCAGCTACTATGCAGGTCCACAAGATGGCTACTTTTAAAAAACCCGAGAATAAACACTGAACTAGGAAGAACAGCTTTTTCAAGCTTTGCACCTTGGGCATGGAATGGGCTACAGGACCATATCCACTTAGATACCCTGGTCTCCCTCTGCGAATTTAAATCTGTATTACATAACTTCCTACAAGAAGAATGTCGCTGCTTTCTCTAGTTGGGTCCCAACTGCAAAACTGCAAAATTACTGTATTACCCTGTATTTTACTGTCGTACACTTTTACTATTATGTAGACTATTCTGTTTTGTGTTTTTATGTTTACATGTGATGTATTGTATATTGTATACATGCACTTTTATTATGTTCTTGTGTGATGTACCGCACATTTTATTCCTGTCTGATATTTGCAAATGCTATTGCTGTCATCTTGGCCAGGTCTCCCTTGCAAAAGAGATCTTGTATCTCAATGGGACTTCCTGGTTAAATAAAGGTTAAAAACAAAACAAAAATTCACCAGTGGTAATCAAAGTGTTAACATTGTATTGCCTTTTATCTCAGGACTTTTACCATGTCTATTTTATTATCTTCTACTCTCTTTGATTTACTATTGTATTCTTGCACAATCAAATTGGGCATGGCCAGTGCCACCCGCATTTCAAGTTCAAGTTTCAAGTTTGTTTATTATTTGTCAGAACAAAATACAGAATACTTTATAATGAAATGCTTGTTTCTGTATGAGCCTCTGAGAGTGTGCTACATACAGTAAAAAGAAAGTAAAGAAAAATTAAGAAGTAAGTAAAAAGTAGGTAAAGTCAATAGACATATACAATACAGAGTAAAATGAGTAACAGTGAGGTAGAATGCAGAGGTACAAAACTTGGGGTAGGGGGCAAATGAGGTATGAATGTAGTGCAAATCTCTTTAATAATAGATCAATATAAAGTGTGTTAAAGTGTCTAAAGTGAATAAAGTGAGTTGTAAGGTGAGTGTTTGTTTAAAGTGAGTGTGTACATGTGGATGTGTGTGCAGTGTGTGTAGATGATGGGTTGTTAGTTAGTGTCATTGTCATTGAGCATTTCACTGTATGCCTTGTGTATGTAATGTATGTGACAAATAAACCTCTTGAATCAATCTTGAATCTTCAGTAGCAGACTAGCACACAGCCACTGTGTAGAGTTACTACTGTCCAGCATACTGTAGCCCACAGCCCACTGTGTAGAGTTATAATAATGATAAAAAAAATATATATATATTTTTTTAAAGCTTGCTTTAATCCCAGTAACGTTAGCGAGCTAGCTAAATTATACATAAAGCGGTTTTCATATAAATCAATCTTCACTACGACTTTAAAACGGTGGCGCGGTACAGTCTACTGAGATGCAGAAAAGAGCTACCAAATCCATTCCGAGACAACGGAGCACAGTGCGTAACGAGTCTCAGTCTCTCTCTCTCCTTCAAGTAGCCAAACGTTACACTATAAAAACGAACTGAATAGTTGACTTACAGTAATGATATTCTAAAATCATTAAGTCTGCTTAATGGGCGCTCACGCACGCACACACACACACACACACACACACACACACACACACACACACAAGCACATATAAGCCATTCTCCCTTTCTGTGTGTGTGTGCACCCATCCCAATTCTGGTCTTCGGAAAGACCAAATGAGGTCAGAGGAGTTTACTGAGGATGGCCAGATAATGTTGATATTTAAACTTAAAAAATTATTATACAGAGAGAAGCTTCAGCAAGTACAAAACGCTGCTGACCGACAAAAGAGAATCCCTCTCTGAGGAAAACACAAAGGCCTAACCATCATGTATCACAATGGTGATGTCAGCCAGAGATGATGAACCTTAAACTCATTCCCCACCAACAACGAGTTTACTGTGTAGTTACTACTGTCTAGCATACTGTAGCCCACAGTCACTGTGTGTAGAGTTACCACTGTAGCCCACAGCCCACTGTGTAGTTACCACTGTCCAGCATACTGTAGCCCATAGAGTTACCACTGTAGCCCACAGCCACTGTGTAGAGTTACCACTGTAGCCCACAGCCACTGTGTAGAGTTACCACTGTAGCCCACAGCCACTGTGTAGAGTTACCACTGTAGCCCACAGCCCACTGTGTAGAGTTACCACTGTAGCCCACAGCCCACTGTGTAGAGTTACCACTGTAGCCCACAGCCCACTGTGTAGAGTTACCACTGTAGCCCACAGCCCACTGTGTAGAGTTACCACTGTAGCCCACAGCCCACTGTGTAGAGTTACCACTGTAGCCCACAGCCCACTGTGTAGAGTTACCACTGTAGCCCACAGCCCACTGTGTAGAGTTACCACTGTAGCCCACAGCCCACTGTGTAGAGTTACCACTGTAGCCCACAGCCCACTGTGTAGAGTTACCACTGTAGCCCACAGCCCACTGTGTAGAGTTACCACTGTAGCCCACAGCCACTGTGTAGAGTTACCACTGTAGCCCACAGCCCACTGTGTAGAGTTACCACTGTAGCCCACAGCCCACTGTGTAGAGTTACCACTGTAGCCCACAGCCACTGTGTAGAGTTACCACTGTAGCCCACAGCCACTGTGTAGAGTTACCACTGTAGCCCACAGCCACTGTGTAGAGTTACCACTGTAGCCCACAGCCCACTGTGTAGAGTTACGACTGTCCAGCATACTGTAGCCCACAGCCACTGTGTAGAGTTACCACTGTAGCCCACAGCCACTGTGTAGAGTTACCACTGTAGCCCACAGCCCACTGTGTAGAGTTACCACTGTAGCCCACAGCCCACTGTGTAGAGTTACCACTGTAGCCCACAGCCCACTGTGTAGAGTTACCACTGTAGCCCACAGCCACTGTGTAGAGTTACCACTGTAGCCCACAGCCACTGTGTAGAGTTACCACTGTAGCCCACAGCCCACTGCATATGGTATATTTCAACCTTTGGCCTTCCAGGTTAGTGCACGCCTGTTACCAGGTTTAGTTGGTATATACAGTATATAAAAGGTAATTTGCAATAAGTAGAGATTCTAATTCTAGGACAATTTATTGAACCCAGGATTTAAAAGTAGCTTTCAGCTCTATTCCGTACACAAGAAAGAAAAAAACTGTTTTGAAAAAACGATTGTGGTTTTGAAGTTCATCTGCATGCCTCTAAGTCAAGTCAAGAGTTTTATTTGTCATGGCATACAAGTATACAATGAAATGCGGGTGGTCTTGCCCGCAACGATGTGCAATACAGTAGTAACAACATATAATAGAATCCAATAAAACAACATTGTGCAATAAACAAGTAACATAGTAGGGCATATCGGTATTTGTACATAAGTTATTTACAGAGCATGGAGGACATGCTAGGTCCTTTGGTAGTGCAATACACTGTTACTGTTACTATACTATTTTTAAAGTGACCTTTCCTTAGTGGCCATAATAGGCGCCTGGCCTTAAGAGCACGCGGAGCAGCTGCTCTCCCACTATTGAACTTGGGGGAGCAAGGGTATGATCTTGCCCCACCACTTTTTGATCATATGAAAAATATGATATACCCCCCCCCAATATATAAATCTAACCATAACTACGTAATTTCAATCAAATTAATAATACGCAATGACACTTAATAACAAGTTTTTAAGTTTCCAAAGATTGCGAACCCCCCCCCCCCCCTGCCCCATTATGGTTTGATCCAGTTCCTCCCATCTCCAGCGCGTAGACCTTGGAGCACAGCGCTGCAGTCTGGCTGCAGGTAGGCTGAGTGTAAATCAAAGCCCACAGAGTGTGTCATAATATTGGTGGCAGGCAGGCAGGCTTTTCCAGTAAGTTGTTCAAATAAAAGGATTATGTTAGACATAAGTTACTATTGAGTGGTAGTAGAACTTCTACGGTTCTACCACGCAATACAATAAAAGTGTTTCACGGTCCCGAATTGCGATCTGGTCATACGGTTTCCTCGAATAAATAATAATAACGTTTCCCTCTCTGGTTGGCGTTAGCTTTAGTGCTAGCCGCTAGCTAACGTTATCTAGATATGTGGTGTGAGCTGGATGACGTTGACTTCATTTCCAAACGTTAACGCTATCTATATGGCAGACGAGCAGGGCCGGATTAATGACGGCCGCGGCCCGTGGGCCTATAGTGACGAGGGGCCTCCATTTTTTTTTTTTCTTTTTTACTTTTTTTTTTTTTTAATTTTTGAGATCGATGTCATGATTGTGCACTGCAGACTCAGGGAGGAGGCAGAGAAGGAGAGAAAGAGACACAAGATTTACAGGTAATGGAAATATATCTTTTTTCTCTTTCTTATTAAAAACTTGGCCTATTTGAAAGGAGATTGATTTAATAAAAATGAATGAGCGAAAAATCAATATACAGTGTATATACAGTATAATATATTATTATTATAGTAATCATACTGCAATATAAACTGAGTTTTATAGTGAAAAGAGCAGCATTATTGGTCAAGATTGAAGGCTCTATATTGCAGGAAATTGCACGTACAGGTTCATTAAATTTAAAAAAAAAGTCTGCCATGGAGGGGGTCGTGCCGGACCCCCTCCAAACAACCCCTTGCATGTCAAAAAAAAAATAAAAAAACGTGCACCCCCACTTTCAACTATAACTAGGCGGCCATGTGGGCGTGTGCAGCATGAGTGTGTGCTTGCTCATGTTAAAGTGGCTGCTAGTGTGTGAGCGTGTACAGTGTGTGTGTCGTGTGTGTGCTCATGTGTGCTTGTGTGTGGAGAGTTCAGTGTTCAAGGCTCTGATGGCCTGGGGGAAGAAGCTGAGCCGAAGTCTCTCTGTCCTAGTAGCTGGGGTTCGCAGGCGTCTGCTTGACCTCAGCAGCCTGAACAGGCTGTTGTTGGGGTGGTGTGGGTCTTTCATTATTCTGCAGGCTCTGGATTTGCACCTCTTGTTGTATAGAACCTGCAGGGGTGGTAGTGCAATACCCGTGGTACGCTCGGCTGAGCACACCACTCTATGTAGGGCCTTCTTGTCCTGTGCCGTGCTGTTTCCATACCAGGCAGTGATGTTTCCAGTCAAGATGCTCTCTACAGCTCCGGAGTAGAAGGACTGGAGTATCTTCCCAGATACTCTGAACTTCCTTAACTGTCTCAGGTGGTAGAGGCGCTGCTTCGCCTTTTTTACGACTGAGTCTATGTGTGTTGTCCATGTCAGATCCTCTGAGATGTGGACCCCCAGGTACTTAAAGCTGCTCACCCTGTCCACGGTAGCCCCGTTTATCCTCAGTGGTGTGTGTGTCTCCTGCTGTCCTCTCCTATAATCCACGATCAGCTCCTTGGTTTTACCAATGTTCAGGAGCAGGCTGTTGTCCTGGCACCAGCGTTCCAGTACCTCAACCTCCTCCCGGTAGGCCTTCTCGTCGTTGTCCGAGATCAGCCCCACCACCACCGTGTCGTCCGCAAACTTCACTATGGAGTTGGAGCTGAACTTGGCCACACAATCGTGTGTGTAAAGTGAGTACAGCAGGGGGCTCAGAACACAGCCCTGGGGGGACCTGATGCTCAGGGTGATGGTGTTGGAGGTCTGACCCCCCACCCTGACCGCCTGGGGGCTTTCACTCAGAAAGTCCAGTACCCAGGCGCTCAGAGCGGAGCTCAGACCCAGCTCGATCAGCTTGTCCACCAGTCTGGTGGGGACTATGGTCTTGAACGCTGAGCTGTAGTCAATGAACAACAGTCTCACATAGCCTCCCTTCTGGCGGTCAAGGTGAGAGAGGGTGCTGTGCAGTACTTGGGAGACCGCATCGTCAGTGGACCTGTTTGGCCTGTATGCAAATTGCATAGGGTCCATATCACTGGGGAAGGAGGCACAAATGTGATCCTTGACCAGCCTCTCGAAACATTTCATGGCCACAGAGGTGAGTGCCACCGGTCTGTAGTCATTGAGACATGTTGGGGAGGGTTTCTTCGGTACAGGGATGATGGTAGACATCTTGAAGCAGGCAGGGACCACTGACTCCGCCAGGGATTGATTAAATATGGCGGTGAACACAGGGGCTAGCTGGTTGGCACAGGACTTAAGTATGCGTCCTGTTATACCATCTGGGCCAGCAGCTTTTCTGGTGTTCACCTGCATAAATGCTCTTCTCACACTGTGTTCCGTCAATGAGAGAGCGTCCCCGCCCCCCTGCGGTTGCCCCCCCCCCCCCCCCTCCACAACAGCCGGCGCGCCAGTGACGTCACTAGCCGTTGAGCTAGCGGCGCCACTGTCTACACCAAACCGAGCGTAGAAAGAGTTGAGTTTGTCCGCGAGAGCCATTGAGGGGGCGCTGACTTTGTAGTCAGTTATTGTCCTCAGTCCCCGCCATAAGCCTCTTGTGTCGTTTTGTGCCATTTGTGTCTCCAGTTTATCAGCATATGTCCGTTTTGCAAGTTTTACAGCCTTGCGCAGAGTATAGACTGTATCCTTGTACTCCTCCATGTTTCCCGACTCTCTGCCCAGGTTATAGGCAGTAGTGCGGGATTTCAGAGCTGCTCTGATAGTACTATCTACCCACGGTTTCTGGTTAGGGAAGACCCGGACCTTTTTAGTGGGGACAATACTATCAGCCAGCGTTGTAATGAAACTCATGCTAGTAGCTCCCGCTAACGGCGGAAAACATGCTAACTATTCTAAACTTTTGCATGTGTTTTGGCCTCAGGCAAAAAGTACAACTTGCATATCCAGTAGCACACTCAGACATGCACTTTTGGAATCTAGTGTGTACTGTATACCCACAATGCAGTGAAGCCCGTAAGTCAGAGTCTGGTGAGCAATTCTTGTTATTTTAGCTCTGTACTCCAACACATTGGATTTTAAATGGAATAATGACTGAGATTAAAGTGTAGACTTTCAGCTTTAATTTGAGGGTGTTTGCATCCATATCAGGTGAACTTATACATACAGCTCAATGAAATTATGAAAAAAAAGTGATCCCTATTGTAATCCTACACGGTGATTGATTGAATGAACATTTTATTAACAGATTGCAGAATGGGTACAATACAGTACGGCTCAATACACACAATTGTTAAGGGGATGCAGACCAGAAAAAGACTTTCGTCTTGTTTACATCAGGGTCCCCCATTTTCAATTCATAATGAATTGTAAGTAAGGGTGCAATTAGCACCATGCAATCCATTCTTTGTGGATCTAGCCCTAGCCTGTTCCCTAGCCATATTTCCCCCCCAAAAATCACCTGCAATACATACATCCAGACACATGCAATATGAATATAGAATGTAAAATGCCAGGCCTATAAATGGCTTCATATGATCAAGTGATGCATCATTTGAAAGGTTAAGATCTCTTCTATTCGAATACCAGTGATACATCTGGATGTAATACCACCAGGTGCCCGGTAGAGGGCATCAACGACAGTGAATTAAATCTACTGTAAGTACAGTTACTTTTGTATAATAGGACAGTTGCGTAAAAGATTACCGGATTGAGTCAAGTTTTTTTATCAGACGTTAAAGAAAGGTAAAGAAACAATATACGTTGTATTTTATGGCAATAGCGTTGAGGTTTGTTTGACCCGTAAGATATAAACACGATATTCTAGTCAATGCTTGTGGTCAATGGTTTTCCTTCCTTTGTCTGCGGCTGGTGTGAGCTGGGTAGTGTAGTTTTATGAAATTTAGATGTCCATCGAAAGCCCTGGGGCTCCTCTTTCTCTGGACTACAATGATTTAATGACGACTTCTTGTTCTCGCATCTAAATCCTCTGTTTTCCGGGCCAATGCGCAGAGATTAAAATCATTGCTAGACAAACGTAGTGATACAAATATACACTTTTACTGCAAGTAATGGGGCCACTGTAAAAACCACTTAAACATTAGGAAAATATCCCTAGTTTTGGCTTGTCCACAAACCATGTCTCCAAGCTAATAAATCTATGTTTAACTCGTCTCCTCACGGTCTATATTTCCTCCATGTGATCCTCCTCACTGTCTACACCTCCTCACTGTCTACATCTCCTCACTATCTAGATCTCCTCCTCACTATTTATATCTCCTCACTATCTACATCTCATCCCTATCTACATCTCCTCCTCACTGTTGTCTACATCTCCTCACTATCTACATCTCCTCCTCACTATCTACATCTCCTCACTGTCTACATCTCCTCACTGCGCATGCAGGGTACTTTCTAAATTGATAAGGTCTATTTTTTCGTGGATATAGTATACATTTCTTCACATTTGAAAAAAATAAAACGTATCTTTTTTTTATGATGCGCACTTGGGGCAAAAGGTCAGGGGCTCAAGCCCCCCCCTATCTCTGCACACCACTGCTTTTGAATATGTTTAATGAATAAACAATTTACAAGGATCCATGTTTTATTTATTTTATTTATTAACAGATTGCAGAATGGGTACAGTACAGCTCAATACACACAATTGTTAAGGGGATGCAGACCAGAGAAAGACTTTCGTCTTGTTTACATCAGGGTCCCCCATTTTCAATTCATCATATGAGCGCACAGTGAGCCCACATCATCACAACACATGGGACTTATTGGCAGATAGTCTTTTCTGTGCGGTAGGCTACTTACAGTTTGTGGAGATGTGGACGACCAGAAGCAGCACAACGTTGGAAATCTCTCTTCTCGGTCTCATAGCCTCCATCTTCAGCTGCTCCAGTGACCATGTGCTTAACTGCTTGATTCTCTTCTCTCCTAATAAAAATTATCTTTGGGGTGATGGCACTTCTTACGCTATTGTTTTCTCACAGATTGCAAGCTCTCCTTTTCCACCTGTAACATGCTGTCCATTTTTTTATTTTTTTTTTTATTCCAGGCTAACTTGTGTGTTTAACTTGCCTTGTTTATTCCTATTACATGAGCTACTGTACACGCCTGAAAATAGAAGTCTTCTCCGATGATATTGGTTATATTATATGGTTATAATTGTTCAGTTTTCTGCTTCTTGGTTCTTGTAACGGCTGCACCCACTCCTGTTTTCATCCCGGCAATTCTCATGTCGGGTTTTGCACATTATTCCTGAATGCGTCTTGAAAATGTCAACAGCAGACCTAGGTGATGATGTGTGTATTCCTGAGTAGCTGCTCCTGTTTCTCTGCTGTTGGTTCTGAAGTGAATGTATAGTATAAGGTGAGGTCAGGTGTCTCAGAAATACTGGTACGGCCAGATGCTGAAAAAGAATTATAAGCTGCAAAACTGGTCCAACTTGTTATGAAAGGCTGTGCAGTTCACTTATGCGTTTCAACACTGAGTTCGCTCAGTATTTATAACATGAAAAATGTTGGTTCAATTCAAAGATGCTTCATGACTGTCTTAATTAACAATATCGCTAAAACAGTTTTACAATACATGATTCAAGATTGTTTATTGTCATGTGCACAGACACATGTACAGACATGACTGTCTGTCAGTGTCATGTACAGACAGTTTTGCCATACACACAAAATCACACAGATCACACAGTTCCTAACAAAAAATTAGCAACGTAAATACAAGCAAATGCTAAAAATAAGGGGATCTTAATATGTAGAAGATATGTACAAGGCACACGTGAGTAACATTAACTATTATTGCACGTTCCGTTCACAGTAGGATCCAGTAGTGTTTATAAATAAAAATATAAATATAGAGGTGACAATGGGTCACAGCAGCAGTTAAAGGAACATGCCAACATTTTGGGAAATCTGCTTATTATGATTAATAAGCAGAAAGATGCCACTGAGCTCATTCAGCACCTTCCTGAGATCAAGAAGACGTAAAAAGCTAAGCAAATTAACAAAGGGCAGATCATTTACAGGGTTTTTTGAAGATGGAGTCTTCGAAATCACTGATTTATTTTGAATCACTGTTTTTTATGATTGTGTTTTCATGAGGGTCACACACACACCCCTACCAAAAAGATGTGGAAAAAATAGAATGATACTAATCATAATCATACTATTATTTTCTAGACTATAGACCACTTGCACAACGTGAAGTAGGCATTTCCGGTAGGACTTCTGGGTTGAAAATGGTTCTTCCGGTCCCATTGATTGATTGATTGATTGATTGATTGATTGATTGATTGATTGATTGATTGATTGATTGAACAGTTTATTAACAGATTGCAGAATGGGTACAGTACAGTACAGCTCAATACATACAATTGTTAAGGGGATGCAGACCAGAGAAAGACTTTTGTCTTGTTTACATCAGGGTCCCCCATTTTCAATTCATCATATGACACACACGACATACAGATAGACAGTACTGCTACATCTATACATTTATGACATACCAGATTTGCAAATACAGTACTGTTTGTGATACAAAAAAATCCAGAAAAAGAGTGTATATACATTTGACATAGAAACTGTACATTGGAGGAGGTTGGGTAGGTGGGGTGGGGTTGGGTGGGGCTGTACATTGGAAGTGGGGGGGGGGGGGGGTTGGGTAGGGGGGACACACTGTACACTGTACATTGGAATACTGACATACATTTGACATAGAAACTGTACATTGGAGGAGGTTGGGTAGGTGGGGTGGGGTTGGGTGGGGCTGTACATTGGAGGTGGGGAGGGGGGGGTTGGGTAGGGGGGGGGGCACTGTACATTGGAATACTGACAAAGCCATACTTGGTCTTTACTGTACAACTGGGTTAGGACATTTGTAGGGGCCAGTTTCGAATTGCAGTCTCCCGTTGGTGTTCTTTGGGTCCGTTTTTGAAAGTGGGTAGTGATTCACATTCCTTTACAGCTTTGGGTAGGGCGTTCCACATTGATGTGGCATAATTGCGAAACATGTTGCGTCCAAATACATTGTTTTTAGCAACTTTTCTCCTGTTATTTAAACAACTTTGTTGTCACAGAGAGGTAATGAAACGTTTGTATTATTATATTATAGAATGTATTTAATAAGCAAACGTTTGTCAGCAGGGTTTTTGGGCTGTATTTCATGTAAAAACGTTTACTGTTAGTTTACTTGCTCACGCTAATTAAGGCTAATGCTGGCTAACAGAAGCTAGCGCAAGAAACGACGCCGCAAAGTAGTGTTTATGGTGCATTTATTTCCACCTTATAGCATTTGTACATTTGTATGACAGTCTATAATGCTCCTGTGAGGTTTTTCCGGACGTTTTGGTAATTATTTTCACTATAAAAACATATTTCTAAAAGATAAGAAGTTGATGAAAACGGGCCGGATTAGCTTTGAGCTAACGATCTTTGCCGATGCATACTTGATGTATTCATTCCATTCTAAACGTAGCGTTAGTTTACAAAACATTACCTGTCTATATAACGTTGAGGAACAAGGGTGTGTTTTGGTGAACATTGGACCGCAAAGCAGAAAATGCATTGCAGTTACAGACAGTAGCTAAATAGTTAGCTGCACTTCTTTCTCAAACCGAATTAATCACTCTAGTTTCCAGAGCTGATGTGATTATGTACAACAATACACACTCACACACTTTATAATTTGTTCCTCAATGTTATATCTGGTTACATTTGTTCCTAATGTGTGCTCAGTGCTCAGTATGTATGTGATGACAACACAACACACAAGAGTAATAATTATTTGTGTCGTGTCATCATCACTGAGCACACTGAGCACACATTAGGAACAAATGTAACGTTAGCGGCCACCACATCTACACGAACGTCTACACAACATAACAGTTGTTTGTAGGTCGGAAATGATGGAATAGATTTACCAACAAAAAAAGGTGTTTAACCTGCTCATACCTTATTAAAAGCGTGGGGCAGGAGCAGCACGGATAACTTGTGCTTCCATTCAAACAGACGGCAAGTCGGCAACACACGTGACGTCAAGTCTCGCTCGCGTGAGACTTCCTCTCTAGATACTCTTCAATACCTGGCCAGGGTACTCCTGGGTCCTAGTGCCCCCCGATGTTACACTACATGTCATGCACATGTATTTTATATGTTAATAAAATTGCATTTATCTTTAGTCCTAATTCTGTCACTGTTTGATGTCACAAAGAAGGGTGTATCCGAAAGCTGCCTACAACATTTGTAACATGTGATGAAAAAGTAAACAAATAATTAACTGTATTAGACACTTGTTAATTATGAATAGGCTTCACTTTAGATTGGCCCCCACGATAGCATCTGCAAATGATTTATAGATGTTTTATGAATGTCTTAACAAATCATTTGTTGAACATGAAAAATAAATGGAGATACAGTATAGTAGTTTTTTCATATCCATTTTTCAAAGCATCTACAAATGTGTTACTACAGTACACATTAAACAACATTATTTAATGATGAACAAATCAAGTACAAACAATGTTGATAATGAGTTATAAATAATGTAGAACTAATCTGTAAATGTTATACAAATATAGTTATAAATGATTTAATAATCATTTATGAATGTATATAAATGGTTTGTTCATGATTAGTTCATTATCCACTAATGCGTTATGAATACTTTGTAAATGGTATACAAATATAGTTATAAATGATTTAATAATCATTTATGAATGTATATAAATGGTTTGTTCATGATTAGTTCATTATCTACAAATACCTTATAAATGTATTATAACAGGGTGTTATTATAAAGTGCTACCAGAGTTTGTCTTAGAGCAGGGCGATAGAACACCAGCCCTGATTCCAATCTCGAACCTTAACCAACTTCGAAAGAGTCGCCTAAGCTTAACCAGTGATAAACTAGGCGTTAGGTAGTTTGCTGCTGTTCGAGGCGGAAATGGGCGCGTCACGCGATTGGGCGCACATGTCACATGACCAGAAACGTCAATGGCCAATCAGATCGCACCAGAAACGTCAGTGGCCAATCAGATCGCAGAACGCGAACACGGAACTGGAAATCCGCTGGTAAAAGAATAGACGCGAACGGGTTCCACAGTCTGGATTCTGGTTTGGCGCCAGATCTCTCTTTAAATTTTTTTTATCAAATTTTACTTTTTATAAACAAAACACCACAGCACACTATACAGTAACAACAACAATAATAAACATAACAATATCAAATAACAACAATAACAGTACAGTAATGACAATAATAGAAATGATAAATGGAGTAAAACAATTTATATCAAATACAAATATAAAAACAACACAAACCCTACAAAAGACATTAGACATACAAATAAAAAAAAAAAAAACATGCATGACAAGCATTTTTAAAGACTCATTCAAAGGAATCTGTGCTTGAAGTTTCAAGTTCAAGTTTCTTTAATATTTGTCATACAGAAGTACAGAATACTTTTATACAAAATGCTTCTTACTGTTACGCTCCAGAGACTGTGCAAGACAAGATAAGTATGAAATAAAATAACATAGTAAAATTAGAAGTAAAAAAATGAGGTCACAGTGTTCAGTTTAGACATATGTACAATGTTCGATGCAGAATAGACGTAGTTACCATACAATATACAATACTGTGCAGTGTACTAATATACAATACTATATAGTGCAAGGCAGAAATGGGACGAGGTGCAATTTAGGTACAATTCACAGTAGGTGTACGAGTTGTAGTGCAAATCCTTTATCAATAAATATAAAGTGTAAAGTGTGTTTGTGTGATCTAAAGTGTGGAGAGTGGGTGCTGCAGTGTGTTGTTTGTTTGAGTGAGTGTGTGCGTGTGGGTGTGTGTGCTGTGTGCATTTGATGGTTGTTGCATAGTGTTTATTGTTCGTTTAGCAGCCTGATGGCCTGGGGATAGAAGCTTCTTCTGAGTCTTTCTGTGCTCGCCTTAAGACTCCGGTATCGCTTGCCTGACCGCAGCAGTTCAAAGAGGCAGTTGTTCGGGTGGCTCGAGTCCTTAATAATTCTCTTAGCCTTCCCCTTGCACCGCTTGTTGTAAATGTTCTGGAGGGTGGGAAGCCCCCCTCCAATTGTGCGTTCGGCTGAACGTGTCACTCTTTGTAGTCTGCTACGGTCTTGTGCAGTGCTATTCCCAAACCAGGAGGTGATGTTGCCGGTCAGGATGCTCTCTATTGTACATGAGTAGAAGTTCCTAAGGATCTTCTGACTGACTTGGAACTTCCTTAGGCGCCTGAGGAAGTAGAGGCGTTGTCGTGCCTTCTTCACAACACTGTCAATGTGTGTGGTCCATGTCAAGTCCTCGGATATGTGGGCTCCGAGGTACTTGAAACTGTTCACTCTCTCAACCGGTGCCCCGTCGATGCTGAGGGGGCTGTAGTCCTTGACCCCCGACCTCCTGAAGTCCACAATCATCTCTTTTGTTTTGCTGACGTTCAGGGAGAGGCAGTTCTCTTGACACCACTGTGACAGGTTCTCTACCTCTTCCAGGTAGGCCCTTTCGTCGTTGGCAGAGATCAGGCCCACCACTACTGTGTCATCAGCAAATTTGATGATGGTGTTGTTGTTCCGCTGTGCTACGCAGTCATGTGTGTACAGGGAGTAGAGGAGGGGGCTCAGAACACAGCCCTGGGGGGCCCCTATGTTGAGCGTGATGGATGAGGAGGTGCAGTTGCCGGCTCTTACCACCTGGGGTCTGCCCGTCAGGAAGTCCAAGACCCACTGGCAGAGGTCATAGTTCAAGCCCAGGTCCCTGAGCTTGGCTATGAGTTTGGAGGGGACTATGGTATTGAATGCTGAGCTGTAGTCGATGAACAGCATTCTCACATAGTTCCCCTGCCTCTTGTCCAGGTGTGATGCTGCTGTGTGCAGCACATGGGCTATGGCGTCCTCCGTGGACCTGTTGGGGCGATATGCAAATTGCAGAGGGTCCAGGTTGATGGGGAGGGAGGAACAGATGTAGCCCTTCACTAGCTTCTCAAAGCACTTCATGGCTATGGAGGTGAGGGCTACAGGGCGGTAGTCGTTGAGGCAAGCGGGCGTAGATTTTTTGGGTACAGGGATGATGGTGGACTTCTTCAGACAGGTGGGGATGACAGCCTGTTCCAAGGACAGGTTGAAGATGTCAGTGAATACCGGGGCCAGTTGGTCGGCACAGACTTTTAGGACACGGCCGGAAGGAAAGTGACGTGAACTTGGCCCCCTTTTCTATTGCCGCTGTGTTCATGGATTCAATCGATCTGTATTGAAATATAAGGTTTTTTTATTCACAAACAGCTGCAGCTCTTGGGTCGGCCTTACAGTAGCTTGTGATACTAGTCTACATTCAAGGAACTGCAGAGAGCGAGACAGAGCAGACTTTGGACTCTCATGATGATCAACCATTAACTGAAGCCATAAAGCTATAAACCCCCATGGCCCACAAACACACTCTGCCCTGATGGCTTTTATTTTCTTCCCTTTTTTTTTTTTTTTTTTTACCATGAAACTAGGGGGGGGGGGGGGGGGTGATAAATGATTAACCACACTTAACAACCTGATCATTACCAATGACATATGCATGACTCCCATATGTCCTTCTGGTCGTAATGTACTATTACAGTCGGTATCCTCACTGAATCATCCAGTATCAATGGCTACGTTCACACTGCATTTTTGGCTCATATGTGACTCAGATCTGTCTTTTTAATGACAGTGTGAACAGCACAAATCACAGTGATTCTGATCTTTTCTATTCAGATTTGGACCACTTTCATATGTGGTTCTAAATCGGATACAGGTCTGATTTTTTTGCAATGCAAACTCAGTCTGAACAGTATAATTCATCCTTTTTACATAACTCTAGATTGACATTCATCACAATTCTGTGGTGGGTGTCACTCAGTGTATACAAACATGGAAGACAAAGACAGCTGTGATGGAGGTGATCAGTGGAGAGCCATTGAGGTGTTTATTTGGGGTGATATTTCTGTCAAAGCAAAACTTGAGGGGACATATCATAATGTGTTTGAAAGCATATTGAAAAGAAGACATGGCTCTTTCACCTCCTCCCCGCCCATTATCATTATGCTCATGAATTAGTTGGCCTCCACTGCACATCATAAATTAAACCATAAACTGTCACTTCAGTGTCCTCCATGTTTACATCCATCTTCGCTATTGTTCATTTGCACATGCGGGTCAGTTATTGAGCGTGACCAGTTCACACTGGAATCTGATATTGGCCACATTAAAAAGATTATGTGAAGAGCCAAACAAAATAATCTAAGCAATAAATCAGAATTGAACACTAAGGCTTGCAGTGTGAACATAGCCAATGATACTTCTCTTTACTAGAACCATGTAGTAGTGGTAAAGTTCTTCATGTTTTATATTCAGATTCAAACAGTTCCTGGTCAGTATATCCCATTGAGCCAATCTTTGAATCGCCCTAAAACCATACGATTTCTCTGGACTTCTAACCTCTAACAACTTGTTTTTATCATTGGGTTAATTTAGTTCACCAAGTCTTTGGGATAAGTCAAGAGGCGCTTTTACCAAATATCTGGGATAATGGTGCAGTCCTGGTCAAGTCAGAGATGTTTGGGATTTTTAGGAATCCCAGCATGTCAACATCATATTTCTGAGGATGTCTCATGATACTCCATGTTCATAATAAAATATATTTGTGCCACAAAAGATGAAGGGTCAGTGAAACATCACAACAACCTGCCTGAGTTTACCACTGGTATTTACCATTCGAGTGCAACTTCCTGGTGGTAAACTCGAAAATGTCCTTTACTTTGACCAAACGCACGATAAGTCAAGAGGTACTTCACAAAGTCTCTAGGATAAGTCGAGAGGTACTTTCACCAAGTCTCTGGGATAAGTCGAGAGGTACTTTCACCAAGTCTCTAGGATAAGTCAAGAGGTGCTTCACCAAGTCTCTAGTCAAGAGGTGCTTCACCAAGTATGTGGTAGAGTCAAGAATGCTTTCACCAAGTCTCCAGTCAAGAGGTGCTCTCAGTCTCTCACCAAGTCTCTAGTCAAGAGGTGCGTTCATCAAGTCTCTAGTCAAGAGGTGCATTCATCAAGTCTCTAGTCAAGAGGTGCTTCACCAAGTCTCTAGTCAAGAGGTGCTTGTCTCTAGTCGAGAGGTGTTTTCATCAAGTCTCTAGTCAAGGTGCTTCACCAAGTCTCTAGTCAAGAGGTGCTTCACCAAGTCTCTAGTCAAGAGGTGCTTGTCTCTAGTCGAGAGGTGTTTTCATCAAGTCTCTAGTCAAGAGGTGCTTCACCATGTATCCAGTCAAGAGGTGCTTCACCATGTTCACAACATTTATAATAATAGGGCCCCCTCTTATCTTACAAATTATTTTCAGTGGAACAGGGACATGCATACCCATAACACCAGAGCCAGCATTGCTGACCTGCGTATTCCAAGGTTCAAAACCGGGCCGCCTATCTACAGTTCCTAGCGGACCTGCGCCACATGGCGGCGGGTGCGTTGGGAGTGTCATCACATGTGGCTACAGCAGTACCATATGTCGAGGTGGATGGAGAGAACGCTGATGCGGGGACTTGTATTTACACAACCCCACCCGTTTTCGGGTTTGGTACAGACCCTATTGTCAGGGTCACCAGTCAACGAGATCCAATCTCTGTGGACGAAGCAAGCCATCGTCGTGGCATTTTCCTCCCGGTGTTCTCTGGTGCCTGAGAAATCGGGAGGGGGGGTGTCAGACCCATGCTGGACCTGTCCCATGGGAAGGTTCAGCATTTTTTGGATCGTCTCCTACCTGTTGAACACTGTCAGGTGGGGGTCTGGTTCTCCTCCATAGACCTGTAGGATGCGTATTCGCATCCCCGATCTTCCATCCTAGGGCTTACCTACGCTTCCTTTGCAGGGTTAGCGTATGAGTACCAGAGGCTGCCGTTCGGCTTTTCTCTGGCTCCCCGCATCTTCACCAAGTGTGTGGAGGCCGCACTGGGGCCTCTGCGTCGTCAGGGGTTACGAAGTGTATTCTGCCCTGACAACGTTCTGGTCCTTGGCGGTCAAGGTGGATCGTCAGGTCTCATACCACGCAGGTTTCCTACCAGCCTGGGGTTGCTGTAGACTGGAAGTAGAGTACTCCTCTTCCCAGTCAAGGGGTGGAGTGCTATGGACATCCCTCTCAGAGCGTGTTGTCGACACGCTCGGGAGGTTCCGTCCTAGGACGGTTACGGCGCTGTCCGTGATACGCCTGCTCGGTATGATGGCATCTGCTCATTCCGTGGTCCCTCTTGGCCTCCTCTTCACCCCAGGAGGAGGTTACGGAGGTGGTTCTTTTCCAGTATGGAAATAGACCCGGTGAGAGGCAAGTGGAAGCGGCTAAGGTTCCCGTGTCAGTACTGGGGGACCTCGCCCCTGGGGAGGGCCTGGGGTCCCCATGGGCAGTAGGCTGTCACACGTCATGTTTTTCACCGACGCCTCCCTCGTTGGAGACGCGTCGGGCCAACGCAGTAGGGGGCAGCTGGCAAGCCATGCTGCCCGGTCTGCGCTACGTTCAATGTGTTGGTATTGAAAGCGGTCCTTCTGGTCCTCAAACGGTGTTTGATCAGGACGGACAATACGACGTCAGCGTCGTATATCGACAGACAGGGAGGAGTACGCTCCCCCCGTCTGCACCGGGCGGCGGGCGGCTGGCTATGGGCGTTCTCCATCTGCGCGGCCTGAGGGCTCTCCACATCCCTGGCAGGGTGAATGTGGGTACAGGTGTGATGTCGTGGGGTGGTCCTCACCCTGACGGGTGGGGATTACGTCCGGACATACAGTAGTCAGGCAGGTCTGGGACCGATGCCGTGCCGCCTGGGATTCTTTCCCCCATACATCTGTTAGGTCAGTTGTTGGGGCGGGTACGTTGAGGAGCGCAGGTCCTTGATCCTGATTGCGCCGGACCGGGGCGCAGCTGTGTGGTTCCCGGTCCTGATCGAGCTCTTGGTATCTCCGTCATGGCCTGTTCCTTGGTCATCGCGGGCCCTCTCTCAAGCGCACGGGTCTCTGTGTTAGTTCCCTGTGCTGGGCCAGCCGCTGATGGTTTGGCTGGTGAGAGGGTGAGTCTGGAGAGGATGGATCCTTCTGTGGTTGGTACCATCCGGAACGCGCATGCTCCCTCCACTATCGCGGGTTACGCGGGTAGGCGGCGTATTTTCCAAGAGTGGTGTAAGGCCACCCTCTTGTGAAGTATTTACTGCTTGCCGCTCGGCGCTTTAAGCCGGTGAAACGTTCTCTGGCTCTGAGTTGGGATCTTCAATTGGTCCTCGGTCGGTTGTCCGAGGCCCCGTTTGAGCCTCTTGAGCAAGCGCCGTTGGAACAGCTGTCGTTCAAGACTGCGTTCTTGCTGGCCATCACCTCTGCTAAGCGCGTGGGTGAGCTTTGTGCTCTCTCGGTGCGGCCAGAGTATCTGTCTATTCGTTCGATAGCGGTGCCACTCTGCGGCCTAATCCAGCCTTCGTGCCAAAAAATATCCGGAGTTCTTTCCGCTCCAGGGATATTATGGTTCAGGCGTTTCATCCGCCTCCTCACGCTAGTGAGTTGGAGGCGGGCCTTCACCTGTCATGTCCGGTCCGGGCTTTGGGGATTTACCTCAGCCGTACTCAGGGCCTCAGGGCTACCGATCAGCTCTTTGTCTGTTACGGTGGCTCTCGTGCTGGTAAGGCACTGTCGAAACAGCGCCTGTCCCATTGGTTGTGCGAGGGCATTGCCCTTTGCTACATGTTGGCCGGGCTGGCTCCCCCTGGGGGCGTCAGGGCGCACTCCACTCGTGGGGTGGCGGCCTGTGCCGCCCTGCTGGGTGGGGCCTCGGTGGAGGACATCTGTGCTGCGGCTTCATGGTCCTCACCGGGTCCCTTCGTAAGGTTTTACCTCATGGACATGACCGGGGGTTCTGTCTCCCAGGCGGTTCTGAGGTCTAGAACCTCTTCTGCTTCCCGTCCTTCGGTGGGGTAGCAGGGGTGTGTGGGTGTGGGCCACAATGTGTTGTGTCACACATGGTCCCGCCTGTGCTGTGCGTTTAAGAGGTTCTAGTTCCCTCTTTTTCGCACTTGGGTGGAGTTGACTGCCGCCCCCTCTTCACTAGGAAGGAGGGGTGACGGGACTCCCCTCCCCCCTGATGTGGGCTTTCGGGTCCTCAGGGGGTACATTTGTCGGTCCTCGCGTCTGCTCTGTCCCCATATCTCGATGGCGAAGAGCAGGACGCGATTCGCCAGTACGACTATATAACGATAGGTTATGTATATAACCTAGTTATATGAGTACTGGCTGAGCGTCCTGCTCTTAGCTTGCCCTGAGGTCCCTTGGGGAAACTTTTCTTTTGGAAACGGTTTTCCGAGGAAGAGCGAGTGGTGACCACGCCTAGTGCTATATAGTACGTCACTAGGGCGGGGCCTGGCAGGTGCTGGGTGTATTTGTTTTATTCGTTGATGGAGTACACTAGGTACTGGAGATGAGGTATATCTCGATGGCGAATAGCAGGACGCTCAGCCAGTACTCATATAACTAGGTTATATACATAACCTATCGTTATTTAAGGTCATGTTTTGTATTGCTTGTCTGTCTGAGACCAAGGACCACAATGGAAATAAGTCTTGACTTTTTTGTGTAGCATCCTTGACGTTTTTCTGGAATCTTGTATTTTTTTTAAATGTCTAATCAAATCAAATCAAATCAAATGTATCCAGTCAAGAGGTGCCTCTTGTTTTTATTTCTTAACCCTTTCACTGCCACACTACAGAAGGTTAACCCTTTCACTGTGACAATACACAGAAGGTTAAACAACACCATGAATTTTGTTAATAAATAAATACATAATAATAGTAACAACAACAACAATAAAATAACACACCATAATAACACCAATTATCAAATAATTAATTAATTAATAATCTTAGAGAAAAACCCAAACCGGGAATAGTATTTGAACATAAAATTGGAATCAGTTTAGTTGACACATACTAAGTGTTGTTAGAAGCCATGTGTGTGGTTAGAAGCCATGTGTTTCAATAGCATAAAACTGCAGTGCCGCAGCCCCATACATAGGAGGGGCCTGTACTGTGCGTTGGGGGCCTGTATTGTGCGGTGCACTACTGCGCATGCGAGAAACAAAGTAAAGTAATTCTAATCTAGTCTAAGGCTTAAATTTAGGCCCTCATCCAGAAGAGGTTAAGCTTAGAGTAACAGTCAGGGCTGGTAATCCAATTGATATTCAGTAGATAAAAATTCTAGTCAATAGACAATTGGTTGCATTGAATGCTTTATTTGGTTACTCCTAATCCAATTGATATTCAGTTTAAGAGAAACATATTTTGGACATTAGGTCCTATTTTCCGTATGTTACTTTATGTTCCGTATGTTACTTTATGTTTCTAGTGTCCTATATGTTACTTTGTTTCTCGCATGCACAGTAGTGCACCGCACAGTACAGGCCCCCAACGCACAGTACAGGCCCCTCCTATGTATGGGGCTGCGGCACTGCAGATATACCCTACTCATGTGTTTACTGGACACATACTAAGTGTGGTTAGAAGCCATGTGTATACTGGACACATACTATGTGTGGTTAGAAGCCATGTGTTTACCACATACTATGTATGGTTAGAAGCCATGTGTATACTGGACACATACTAGGTGTGGTTAGAAGCCATGTGTTTACTGGACACATACTATGTGTGGTTAGACGCCATGTGTTTACTGGACACATACTACGTGTGGTTAGAAGCCATGTGTTTACTGGACACATACTACGTGTGGTTAGAAGCCATGTGTTTACTGGACACATACTACGTGTGGTTAGAAGCCATGTGTTTACTGGACACATACTACGTGTGGTTAGAAGCTAACTTCCCACATAGTGTACAGAGGATGTCTTTTATAATTTCCTGTTTGTCCTGTGCATGTTTAAACTCATACCTACATCTTATAGGTTACATGCCTCTGTATTCTATAAAGTATTGTATTCAAATTTCTTAATTCCTGTATATTCTATAAATATTAATTCTATAAAACACAGACGGTTGCAAGATAAATAAATGAACCCTAACAGCAGTGTGTGAACTATTTCTACTTACAATAGTACAGGCTCAGGGGAAATGCATGGTCATAAAACCATTATCTTGGTTTCATAGCAATTACCATGGTATACTCTATTTCTGTTTCACATCTATGCCTATGACTCATTTATCTGCTCTAAAGTCGAATGAAAAACCATCACTTCTCCTCCTCCACCTCAGTGGAGGTTCGGGACCAGCTGGATCAGATAGAGCGGAGACCACACATCCTTCAGAATTGTCGGTTCAGGACCAGCTGGACCAGATAGAGCGGAGACCACACATCCTTCAGAATTGTCGGTTCGGGACCAGCTGGATCAAATAGAGCGGAGACCACACCCTTCAGAATTGTCGGTTCGGGGGCGACCGGGTAGTGCAGCGGACTAAGCGTCTGTCTACCACCACAGAGACAGTGTGATCGAATCCAGCTGTGGTGCTTCCGGGTTGGCCGACCGTCCATACTAACACAATTGGCAGTGTTAGAGGGTGGGAAACCCGGCGAGGGTGGGTCCTGGTCGTTGTAAACAGCGACTCCTACAGTTCGGTCGGGGCGCCTGCACAGCAAGGGAAGGATCTAGGAGAGGTAGTGTGACCTTCCACACGTTACACTCTCCCAGTGAGAGTCCGCGCTGCCAGGTGAAAAGAAGCGGTGGGCTGGATACACATGTGTCGGAGGAAGCATGTGATAGTCTCCGCCCTCCCAGACCGACGGTAGGGGGTAGAGTGCGCAACGACCAGGAAGGGGATTGGGAATTGGCATAACGACTAACATTGGGATGGGAGAAAAACGGAAAAAGAAGGAGAAAAAAAAATTATAATACGTTGTCGGTTCGGGACCAGCTGGATCAGATAGAGCGGAGACCACACATCCTTCAGAATTGTCGGTTCGGGACCAGCTGGATCAGATAGAGCGGAGACCACACATCCTTCAGAATTGTCGGTTCGGGACCAGCTGGATCAGATAGAGCGGAGACCACACATCCTTCAGAATTGTCGGTTCAGGACCAGCTGGATCAGCAGAGCTTTAGGAGATAGAGCTAAGACCACACATCCTTGTTTTTCTAGTTTTCTTTTCCCTTTTATTTGCCCAGGATAGGTTCGCTGAGCACAGATGCTTTTTGTCAGCAACGCCCTGCTTAGTCCACACATTCCCACTGGGAGCTTATACTGTTGGCCAGCAGCACCACTGGCCACTGACATGGTTGTGTTTTTAGGTGTAGTGAGTACATTATGTGGTGTGTGTGTGGCGTTGAGGGATCAAGTGGACATGTGATAATCAGACATGAGACTTAGTGATGTGTTCTGTGTCTCCAGAGCTGCCCTGCCGTGACTCTCCACCTCTGACTGTAAACATCTCATGTGTACTGTGTATTAGGGTTGATCCCGACTAGTCGAATAGTCGACTAATCGATCGAAAGGAGCTGTAGTTGACAGCCAATCTCTCAGTCAAATATTATAATATATTTTTTTTTAATAATCATTCTTTCCGAAAGCAAAGAGGCCTATAAGCATGACTAACGCTAATGGCATGCATACCGGAGAGGCTACGAAAACGGGCACAGAGGTACAATGTGTGTCCCCCCCCTACACAACCCCCCCCCCCCCCACCTCCAATGTACAGCCCCCACCCACCCACCCAACCCCACCCCACCCACCCAACCTCCTCCAATGTACAGTTTCTACGTCAAATGTATATACACTCTTTTTCTGGACACTTTTGTATCACAAACAGTACTGTATTTGCAAATCTGATATGTCATAAATGTATAGATGTAGCAGTACTGTCTATCTGTATGTCATGTATGTCATATATGTTATGATGAATTGAAAATGGGGGACCCTGATGTAAACAAGACGAAAGTCTTTCTCTGGTCTGCATCCCCTTAACAATTGTATGTATTGAGCTGTACTGTACTGTACCCATTCTGCAATCTGTTAATAAACTTTTCAATCAATCAATCAATCAAGGCACTGAAAGAGGATTTCTTCCGTCTAATGAACACACACTAGACAAACAAGATCTATCCATCAGTGGACCAATTGCATGCTTTCGCAGAGGACAAGAAGTCTTCAGTCGACTCCTTCAGACATTAAGCACCCCCCACAGCCCAAATGCAATGATACAAAAAATAAAAGAATATATATATATGAGATACATCGGACTTGACTTCTTCGTGTCCCTCAATTAGTGTAATACCAGCATTCAACTGTATGCGCCACAGAGGTTTCTATCATCATCATCATCACCACCCACGCTATGCATAAAATATATAGGTCCGCGGAGAGGCACGCTGAGGAGGCCGTGCAAACTGCAATGGAATATGGGACATCTCTCTCTTTACCTAATATTTTGATTCTATCCTGACATTTTTCAGTTGGAACGGCAGTCTATATGCGTAACGGTAAAAAGAAAATATTATTATAAATTTTTTTTTTAAAGGGCACTTATTTTTTTATGAGGCTCAAAAAGGCAGGTGCTCAAGCACCCCTTGGGCTCTATGTGTGCACGTGCCTGAACCCAGGTATGTAATTTCATCTTGTGACAATATTGTCACCCACTGCATCTGAGAAGCCGTCGGTCTTGCTGAGTTTGTTTTTTGAACCGAAGAGAATGGACTCTGTTTTACCCAGGTGTAATGATCGTTTGTTATCAGCGAGCCAGGTGTAGATTCTGCCGAGTTCCGAGCTGAGGGTTTTTTCAACCTGTAACTTGTTCCTGTCAGAGACCAGCAGGGCTGAGTCGTCCGCGAACAGGAACAAGTTGCAGTCACAAGCTGACGACCAAGGCCAGATTAAGACTTCAGAGGCCCCTGGGCCAGATTCTTGTGGAGGCCCCCCCACACACACATACACGTGCATGCACAGTGGCGTTTTTATATGTCACTTTAAAAAATATATAGAATATTTAGAAGTGGTGGGCTCTGAGGGCCAAGCTAAAAGGACTTTGATCACCCCTGCCCACTTTGACAACCTAGGATGGCTTAGAGTAGACGACAGAGTACAGCAACTTGCAATGGGCCTGGTCTACAAGATACACTACATGACCAAGGTACCCATGTACATGTCAAAATACTTCCCAAAGGTCAGTGAATACCACGATCACAACACCAGAGGGAGCTCCACAAATCATGTTAAACCCAGATTCGGCTCAAACAAGGGACTAAACACGTTTCACAATTATGCCACATCAATGTGGAACGCCCTATCCAAAACTGTAAAGGAATGTGAATCACTACCCACTTTCAAAAACGCTCTCAAAGAACACCTACGGGAGACTGCAATTTGAAACTGGCCCCTGTAAATGTCCTAACACAACCCCCTCCAATGTACAGTAAATTACCAAGTATGGTTTTGTCAATATTCCAATGTACAGTTTTGCTTGTACAGTTGTCCAGTACTGTACTGTACCCATTCTACAATCTGTTAATAAAGTTTTCAATCAATCAATCAAGAAGAGAAAAGAAACACATCATGTTTAGATGGGGGGATGGCGCCATCCTCAGGAAGAAAAAAAACATGCACACACTTTGGAGACAAGAATATAATATTAGAATAGTAAGCTTACTTTTACGTGAATGTCAATTTAAATTATAATTAGGGAAGGGAGGGGGTTGAAATGTGTTTTTGTCCTGTGTTACTGTCTGTGAATTAATGAATTAATGAAAATTGTATTTAACAGATTGCAGAATGGGTACAAATAATACAGTACAGCTCAATACACACAATTGTTAAGGGGATGCAGACCAGAGAAAGACGTTTGTCTTGTTTACATCAGGGTCCCCCATTTTCAATTCATAGTGACATGTATGACATGCACAACATATATGACATCATGACATTTATGGCATAGGGACATACATGACATACAGGTATATAGTACTGTTACATTTGTGACATATATGATATGCAAATATACAGTACTGTTACCCATAGATCCTGACAGAGAGTATATACATATGATGGGGAGGGGACTGTACATTAGGAGGGGGTGGGTGGGTGGGAGAGAAATATACATATGGTGGGGAGAGAATATATACATTACATACGGTGGGGAGGGGACTGTCTATTAGGTGGGGGTGGGGCTGATGTATGTATGTATGTATGTATGTATGTATGTATGTATGTATGTATGTATGTATGTATGTATGTATGTATGTATGTATGTATGTATGTATGTATGACGTTTCTTAGGCGACTCTTTTGAAGTTGGTTAAGGTTAGAGTATGGAATCAGGGCTGGTGTTCTATCGCCCTGCTCTAAGACAAACTCTAACCTTAACCAACTTCGAAAGAGTGCCTAAGCTTAACCGGTGAAAGAAAGAGGCGTCACACGATTGGCGCTACCAGAAGCGTCAGTGGCCAATCAGAGCGCAGAACGCGAACGCGGAACTGGAAATCCGTTGGTAAAAGTATTCAGGCGTCGGGGCTGGGATGTGGAGATGCAAGTTTTGACTTTTTATTGCTGTTTTTACCTCAAACGGAAAACCTCAAACTCTTATGAAGAGGAGAAAAAATACTCAAGATTAGCCACCCACAGACGGCAGGGTGTGACGTACTGTATATTTTAGTTGATGAAATATTTTTGTTGACTAAATATTTTAGTTGATGAAATATGTTTTCATTTCAGTGTCACAGTATGACATCGATCTCCAAAATAAGAAAAAAAATAAAAATAAAATGTGGGGCCTCTAGTGACGAGGGGCCTCCAAAAAAATTAAATAAAAGTAAAAAAATAAATAATAATAATTTGGGGCCTCTAGTGACGAGGGGCCTCCAAAAGGCCTCGAGTGACGAGGGGCCTCCAAAAAAATAAAAAATAAAAGTTAAAAAAATTATAATACTAATTTGGGGCCTCTTGTGACGAGGGGCCTCCAAAAGGCCTCTAGTGACGATGGGCCTCCAAAAAAAATAAAGATTAAAATTTTTTTTTTTTTTTTTTGAGGCCCCTCATCACTAGAGGCCCACGGGCCGCGGCCCGGACGGCCCGGTCGTTAATCCGGCCCTGCTGACGACATGTAATTTGCATAAATTAGAAACAGTTAACGGTCCTAATATGCTTCCTTGTGGAACACCACAGCTCACTGTGAGGGGGGGCATAGAGTACCGTTTACCTCCACCATCTGTTCTCTCCCCTCTAGGGATTGCATCCAGCTCACTGATAGACTGTGTCGCTCAGTACCTTGGTCGATACATAACGGCCTTCCAGCACCGTTCCAGCCAGTCTGCCACAGTGAGTATCGAGGTTGGTTTAAGTGAGTATTATCGAGGTTGGTTTAGGTGTGGCTGTGAGGTGCTTCTGTTGTGATCATCACCACCATTAATCAATAATGCGTGTAGGGAGAGGAGAGGGACCTGCAGGGCGCGGTTCACTTTTATGGCCCTTGGCTACGGTGTAAAGTCCTTGTCAGAGCCGGAGACCTTAGATACGAGACACAACGCACAGCGTCAGGGTAGAGGTGAAAGCTTCCAAAGACCTTACTAAAGAGAATTTACATTTGCCTTTGTGATCTTATAGGTCCTGTTTTGGGGATTAATTTTAGATACATATTTGATAGGGTCCAATTGCTTTGGCCTTTGGATACTTCTGGGCCTCTCAGGCTAATCAAGTGTTTTCTGCCTTTTTTTTTTAAATACAATTTTTTGTCTTTGAAGTATGTCGACGGCTATAGAAGCGACTGGGTTCTTCTTGTGTATAGCCAGCTGGCTGGTGACGGGAGCGGCACTCGCCAATGACTACTGGAAGGTGTCGTCCGTCTCTGGCAGCGTCATCATCTCCAATCGGCAGTACGAGAACCTGTGGCACTCCTGCGCCGAAGACAGCTCGGGCATCGCTGAGTGTCGGGACTTCGATTCCCTGCTTGGCCTCCCTGGTAAGAACTAAACGCTGGCCGCTATTACAATGACACAGATGGGTTAAATACAAATACAAACATTTTTCATAATGATGGTGGATCAAACATGGACCACCATTTTAAACTTGATTTGTTAAGGCACATTTTTTAATCAGGTGTCCAAAGGTGGTTGCCAACATTTCCCCCGCCTACGATAATGATAATTCTATTAATGATTACAGCAGATACAGTATATTGTTTTTTGTTAATCTATTTAATTCATTCATAATTTCTTCTCTTCTTTTTTGTGTTTTATTTTTTTATTATTTCTTCTCTTCTAATGTATGACATAACATTATCAGTTAAGGATACCATTTTGAGCCTCCATAATCCATTGACAAAATGGAAGGAAATAGGCCTATGTATCAGACCGGCAATACGTCATCTGCACTGACTCCTTTAATTCACTGTTTCCTTTACATGAATGGAAAACTATGGGATATGGTTGAAGTTACTGACTATCTTAAGATGTTTTTGTTTTTCCTAATATCCAATATCCTAACCCATTATTTTAGTGATGTGTGCTTTAGTATTTTAATTTAAGTAGGCTAATCTGAAAAAGTCCTGACACCTGGTGGTATGATAGCCAGAGGTGGAAAGTATCCTATTCATTCACTCATTCATCCATTTAGTCTCGATTTTCTTTTTTTAAGTATTTACTTCTACTTGAGTACGTTTTATTTTGGTCATAGGAGCACTAACTACAATGAGATCTAGTACAGTTATGCTGGATATAACTGACATGAGCTTTTGTGGTATGATACGTTTCAAGTATTTGTCACGTATAAAGTACATGTACATTACAGTGAAATGCTTAGTTCTGTATGAGCCCCCTGAGAATGTGCTTCATACAGTAAAAAAGTTTAATTAAGTCCAAACACTATACAAAATATACAATATACAAACTAAAGTACAACCTAAAGTACAACCTAAAAGTACAAAATACAAGGCATGTCGAGCTCTGATGATCTTCTAAGCCTTCATGCAGCTATGTTTTTGGTGCCCCCTACAGGCCACGTGCAGGCATGTCGAGCTCTGATGATAATCTCTCTGCTCATGGGTCTGGGCTGCATGATCGTGGCCCTGCTGGGCCTCAAGTGCATTAAGATCGGCAGCGCCACGGAGCAGAGCAAGGCCAAGATCGCCGTCTCCGGTGGAGCCCTCGCCATTCTCTCTGGTGAGATTCAGATGAGGAGAAAACGGAATGAACCGGTATCCATGACGTGTTGTAAACGAAGCAAATAATGAATCACAAGTGACAATAATAATGTTCTAAAACAACCATAAAAAGTGTATTTCCTGTTGCAATGTTTACTAATGCAATAAGGCGGGAAACGTCTGTTGCTAGGGGAACAGCTTTGGTCCCAGTTTATTTCCTGTCAGTTAAATTATAGTTATAGGAAATACATTTGGGCCCATTAATAACATTCTAATTATAACATTATTACAAAAAATAAAATAGACCTATTTCTAACATGACAACATAAATGTTTATGTTGTCATGTTAGAAATAGGTCTATATTATTTTGTCATTGGGGCGCCTCCAAAATTGGCCATTTTCGTTTTCGTTTTTGAGGACTGCATACTTTTTTTGCAAACCAAAACAACATACTTTATACTTATAGCACATGCATGTGCCTGGTCTATTTTGAAAGATGACATTCTGAAGTTTCTGATTCCAGAAAAAAATGCACTTTTAGTGCTGACGTAATAGAGTAACATAGGTCTGAACTTGAGTTGTAAAAAAACTTGTTACTAAAGTTTTTCTGTAGTAGTTAGTAGTCCAGAGGTAGTATTTCCCCAGAAGGTGGTAGGTATGGCTTACAAATCCAGACGGAGCCATAGCCTGAAGCCTTATGTAGTACTAGTAGTAGTCGTGTTTTTTTGTTTTTTTTATGTAGATCCCCATGTGGGGTATCATTGGAAAGCCACACTCATTGGCTATAACGATCCACAATAATTTTAGAGATCGGATCTAGATTGACGGAGTCGGGAGTGGTATTTTGCGCAATACCGTGTACTTTGCACAAGCCTCAAATACCGGCATGTAACTCGAGAACCGCTGAACGGATTTTGTCGGATTTTGTCGCTATCGACAGACAACAAATAAGCCTTCAATTCGATATATATATTGTATTACAAAATATGCACACCCGAGCCACTAGGGGTCGCCAAAGTGCCGGTTGCAAAAAGTCCGAAAAACGTCCCATATGAGTGACGTTGCAGCTTAAGAGGATTAATGTGTCTTAATGTGTAGCGTTATACTGCGTTACACCCTTTTTCAGTAATTCAATTCATTCCTGAATTCCTTTCATTTAAAAGAACACTCACACCAAAAAATAAAGCGCAAGATCTCACACATCCTGTATACCAAAACTATAAACTGTTCGAGAGTTATTGAGCTAAATAGTTTGAATGTGTGATGTCATTATGATGATGTCACTCTAGGCTAGTGGTACATATCCACTTCCATTCATTTGTGCTAAGCTAGGCTAGCTTTCTACTGAATGCACAGAGGAAATCGCATTTCCCATAATGTTGGTGTGCTCCTTTAAGATATGAGCTCCCCTGAAAAAATATTGTCAATAATGCTTTTTGCCAAGTTTGACTTGAAGATGGAAAACAAGCTTTTGGGGATTTTCTTTACCCATCATAACTCAAAACACATGTCTATTTTAGTCCCAATATTCACAGATATTTCACATATAAACATCTATAAAATGGAGTATAATTTCAAGTTTAAGTTTCAAGTTCAAGTTTCAAGTTTCTTTATTAGTTGACATGTAAAAATACAGAATACCTTCACATGGAATGCTTTTTTCTGTTATGCTCCTATGAGGATCGTAGGACGCTTGGATCATACACATACAGCTCATTACAGTAATATTCCACAATTATTACATTTTAGATAGTAATAATGGTACAGAGCCTTGAGACAAACATATGCGTATTCACCACTGCAAACAGACTGGCAGCCGTCATAGGCAGCGCCATGTACGGAAGGAGGGGGGAGTGGGTTGGGGTTGTTACAGGGCTGTAGGAGGGGGGGGGGGGGGGGGGTGGGAGTGGGTGATGAGACAGCGTTAACTGCGATATACTGTCGTAATAAGAGCTCAGTAAATCAATATTTAATAATCCATATTTTGGTGGTGGGGCTGCCCTTTTGTTTATGTGTTACTTGAAGATTTGAAGACAAATTATGTATTTACATTAGATTAGATTCAAATATATTGTCATTATACAGCTAACCAAAGTGCAAGGCAACAGTAAAGTGTAATATACAGTGTAACAAGTATAACAAGTGATTAAATGGAATATATATATATATATCCCACTCCTTGAATTCTTCTTCTGCCTCTGTGTGTCCCGCAGGTCTCTGTACCATGGTGGCCGTGTCCTGGTACGCCTCTAGAGTTGTGGAAGACTTCAACAACCCATATTATGGCGGTATAAAGTAAGTTGACACTCTAGTATCTACACTAGATACTAGTAAAGATGTGTTAATTATTTACACTCTAAAAAAAAGATTTAATAATTAATGCCTACATTATCGACACTCTAAAAAAGATTAGTTAATTAATGCATGCATTGTCTACACACACTCTAAAAACAACGTGTTAATTAATGCAAACATTATCTACAATGTGTAAATAACACAAGGTGAGTCACCTCCTATCTAAAGACAGAACAACAAACATGAATGTGTTTAGTAATGTTTTGATGAGTGTTATTGTGTGTCTGCAGGTTTGAGCTGGGCACCGGGCTCTTCATGGGCTGGGGCGGGGCCTCCCTGGGCATGCTAGGCGGAGCTCTTCTTTGCTGTGCATGTAAGAGGGTTTCTGATGGTAAAAAAGGGTAAGGACATCCCCCGTCACCTGGCTGCCACACTAAACAAATGATAGAACTTGTATTTCTGCCAATACTCGACTTTCAGTATAGTTTCATTTCTCGTTTTCATTGTTTAACTCATTTTGATTGCAGCCTTTCCGTTCGGTTGTCTCTTGCACTTGTTTTGTCTGCACTGCTCTTTGATCTTATTCCACAATTATTTAATCTGTGACACACTGTCAAAAGTGCTTTACAGTGAAAGTGCAGGGAAGCCATGTAATCCTATTTCAATTAAGTAAGGGCTCTACAGTTTGTAATAAACTTTAAAGCACCATGATATACAATATAAATTAATAACTCAAATCTACCTTTTTGATTGGTTATTTGACAGTGTGCATGTATGATACTGTTGTCATATAGAAATCAGCGTCTGTTTTGTACGAGACTCAGAAAAGCTTTGGACATTTTTGGTCAAAATCAAAATGTTTGGACAATTTGTGTCCACGTGTAGCAGGTGCCACCTAGCACCTGCCACGAAATTCGACCGTGCCTCGAGTGGGAGTCGAACCCCGGGCGTCTGCACCGGGGCCGACATAACAAACCGTTGCGCCAAGAAGGGAATTCCCCCCTAAGCGCTCGGTTTATATGCCTCTGGGGAGTGAGTTTTACACACTTCTATGTGCCATAGTCACACTATCGCGCCACATATCCGTTACACACGTATGAAACAATGCTTCTTTCCGCAACACTATGGACATTTTATGAAAGCCATCTTAGGTGTAATGAAAGGAATTACCAAGCTGTTTCTATCCATTCAAGGTCTTTGGCTGTCACCTCTTCTGCTGTTCTGATTCTTCTCTGACTATAAACACACAATCAATATCTGAATACAAATTATATTATGTACTATGCTATTATGTCGATACTACTACCATGTACTATGCTACTATGCCTATACTACTACCTACTATGCTAATATGGCTATACTACTACTATGCACTTAGAATGTAGCACTCAAGTTCGGCACTGCTAGACAAAAAATACCAATTACCCTTAGCCCCGTACTAACCCTATTACCCCTACTGCTGACTTGTTGTACACAATTATTGTGTTGGATAAAAGTATCAGCTAAATTAGGGGTGGACGGTATAAACGGTATATGGTATAAACGGTATGAATTTGCTCTACGGTATGGATTTTGAGTATACCGTGTAACCGGTAGTGCAGCTCTAAAATAGCAATGACGTCATGTAACCACAGCGCGACTATTTCACTCGCATTTGCCCCTAAAAATAGATAGAATTAGTCATAGATAATAGATATGTGCGAACTGGAAAAAGTTATTTAGGAGGCTTCGCGCAGTGGGCGTGCCAGCCCCTACCGCACGCATGTAAACACGGGTCTAGTAGTCTAGTGGGACGGGACACGGGAGCTGTCGGCGTCTCCCTGAGCTAACGTTAGCTTAGCTACCGTTACAAAATGACCCAGTCAACTATTCACTTTTAGTTTAATACATGATGGGGCATTGTCTAACCCAGGGGTTCCCAAACTTTTCAGGCCAGGGCCCAGAAAATAAGGCGTCAGAGAGCCGCGGCCCAATGCACATCGTCTGGCCTTTTTTTTTTTTTTTTTTGCGAGGCGACCGATTTTTTAAGCCAAATATCACTTCAAGCCTATTAAGTTAGTTCAAGTTAGTTATTCATTTATATGTGCTATTTATGAGAGGGCTAACTTGTTGCAAAATAATAATGATAATAATAATAGTCTCATTAAAATACTATTGTTGCTTCGGTTGTTTTCAGCGTTTTATGTGCATAATCTGTTATTTAGTTTGAAATGTTCATTGAAATAAGTAGATTTTTCGTTTTTGTTTATTTATTAAGTTAATATAAAACCATATAGTCACATTTTAGAATACAATAGAATAGAATTTTAGAATACAACTAGAAACACTGTCCTGGCCTGCTTCTAAGTTCAGTGGCCTGACAAAAAAAAATAATAATATTTTTTTTTTTTTTTTAATCATCTCGCGGCCCACCCGTGGCTGCTCGCGGCCCACCTTTGGGTCGCGACCCCGACTTTGGGAACCACTGGTCTAACCGAACGGTATCTAGTCGGCCAGCTACCGATAGCTCCTGACATCAACAAACGCTCCACAAAGTCTAGTACTAGAGACGTGTATGCTACCTGTTAGCTCACGTTAACGCAAGTTAGTTCACCGTTCAAAACGAAATGACCAATTGAACTAAATAATTCACTGAGGCGTTGTATTAACGTTATATATGCAGTAGCTACAGATAGCTCATGATATCAATGTCTTATAACACTGATTCGATGCGTATTCGAGCTGAGGGCTTGCTAACGTTATAATACCAATACAATAGGGTCCAGGTGCAGCGCCGGAGAATCCTGGCCGTAGCTCTGCTCGAGGCTACTAGAGTATAGGTCCAGGTGCAGCTCCGGAGAATCCTGGCTGTAGCTGGAGGCTACTAGAGTACACACAGACAGTGGAGCTTGTTGCGTGGTGGCGATGTCTCGCAGATAATACCAGTACAAGTCTAATTATATAATATATATATTTTATAAAAAAAAAATTATAAAAAAATTTATATAAAATAAAAAAACTTTTTTTATCAAAAACGATGATACCGTGATATATACCGTTACCGTCTATGCTTCAAATTATACCGTGATATAAATTTTAGACCATACCGTCCACCCCTAAGCTAAATTACTAAATGTAAATGATCCTCTACTCTGTGTTTCAGGGGCTACCATGCCGGCCAGCAGAAGCAGACAGTCTACACAGCCACTTCTAGATCTGAGGCAGATACTAAAGCCTACGTCTAACAACATCCTCCCCTCCTGTCCTGCTTAAGCAACATGGCAACATTACGTGAAATGCGCTTACCGTCTTCTCCAGAGTCAGACAAGAAGATAGATATATTTCCTCTCTGTGTGTTCATCTGGCTGCAAGCTAGCCTATAGCTTACCACAAATTAATGGAAGCAGATACGGACCAGCTAGCCTATAGCGGTTGGCCAAAAACACCTCTCCCGGAGTTTTAGGCTAGCCTATAGTGCTCCGTATCTGCCTCCATTCATTTGTGCTAAGCTAGGCTAGCTTGCAGTCGGATAGTTTTCTACTGAATACACAGAGACGAAATTGGTATCTATCTTCTTGTTTGACATATTGTTGCCATGTTGCATTAAGATTGCTTTCTTTCTTTCTTTCTTTCTTTCTTTCTTTCTTTCTTTCTTTCTTTCTTTCTTTCTTTCTTTCTTTCTTTCTTTCTTTCTTTCTTTCTTTCTTTCTTTCTTTCTTTCTTTCTTTCTTTCTTTCTTACTTTTTCTTGTTAGCCATGTTTCAATTTAGAATTGTTTGCTATTTGTTTCAAAGGTTTTTAAGTGAATAATAGATCTCATAGCCTAATTGCTAAATGGTATTTGGATATGAGTTAAGGATTGTGAGCTTGTCATGTGGCCATTTTAAATTAGTTTTAATACTATCCCAATAATGTTTTATTAAACAAAATGTTTCTGTCATTCTGCATAGAAGTTGGATAGATGTGTGAAGTTCTAGAATATGCTACTATTGTTACAAGTGCTCATCTGGGAGGATAATTGTGTATAATAGCCTACTATGCAAAGGATATTTCTATCAAACGTCCCTTCATGTTCATTGCATTTCTGAATTGAATCATGTTAGTTAATTGTACTAGTTCTGTTCATAAGATTAAATCATTTTCCAATAAAATCCATCATTTGTGTATGTAAATGAGACATTTTGTATCTGCGAACATTAGGAAATGTGTTGAAGTGACAAGGGTCATTCAGTTCAAATGACAACGTACTTCTTTGTGCAGCACATGGAGATGAATGATAGGTCTGCAGGATATGTGTGTTTGTGTGTGTTTGTGTGTGTGTGTGTGTGTGTGTGTGTGTGTGTGTGTGTGTGTGTGTGTGTGTGTGTGTGTGTGTGTGTGTGTGTGTGTGTGTGCGTGCGTGTGTGCGTGCCTGCGTGTGTGTGTGTGTGTGTGTGTGTGTGTGTGTGTGTGTGTGTGTGTGTGTTTGTGTGTTTGTGTAATCTCCAGTCTCCAGGTTGGTAATCCATCTTTGTCTCTTAAAATACCTCAGCTGTTTCTCTGCTGACGGAGTGGATAAAGGATTAAAGCTACACCTTCACTCTTTATGTGTGTGTCTGTCTGTGTGTCTGTCTGTCTGTGTGTCTGTCTGTCTGTCTGTCTGTCTGTCTGTCTGTCTGTCTGTCTGTCTGTCTGTCTGTCTGTCTGTCTGTCTGTCTGTCTGTCTGTCTGTCTGTCTGTCTTCATGACAAATAAAACCACAGCAAAAACTCTTATTACATCATATACATAACCTCAAAGCTTCTTTAAAACATAATAAGCTCACTGTTGGGAGTGTCTAGTAGATATCCACCTTTTTTCTCAGCTTCTACCACAACAGTAATTTCCCACACGGTCATATAGATGTGTCCATGAACATAAAGCACAGTTAGAGGTTTGCCACCATAGTTGTGGCCTCTAAGGAAGGGGTCCAAAATAATGACCAGGAACCTGGGTTCAAGTATAAGTGTGCAGTAGATTCTGTGAAAGGTTTCCACCTGGATGGACTGAATTTAAATGACCAAAGTGGCACAGTGATATGCTCAATCTGTAATCTAAATGTAAACAAACGGGTGTCCCCACCACCAGTAATGAGACGTGTTTTCATTCTCCAGTCGATTGATTGATTGAGCACAAATAATCGTTTTAAATTAGATTTGGTGTATTTCGTGGCTGTAAGGGTTTTGTTTACTTGGTTAAGAAAATTCCAAAAAACACATTTTACCATTCATCTGGAAAAAAAATTCAGTAATGTATGTGCATGCCCCACATTTTTATGACCAAAAGAAAATCCAGATTGGAGCTTTAAGAAGGCTGGGTGTATATTTCCAAAGCATGCTACTGTATACCCAGAAAAATAGATGGATCTACTCCCCATTGACCACATTGCTGAATGACTGCAACCCGTATAAATCCTGACTGGGGGCGATGAGAACAGAGGAGTGGGAGGTCACCCACACGTTGCTTCTGCTAAACATCTCCAGTGACCTATTGCCGCCATTTCTTAAATTTTTTTAGTCAATGTGTTTGTTAAAGTTTTAGACGTTACAGTAGACATTACAGACGTAACAGACATAAGCACACAAACAAAACAAAACCAAGAAAACAGAAAAACAGTTCACAGAGCTCTTCTCAATACACAACCGTTACAATACAATACAAAGTCATTATTTCAGGAAGTGAGAGACATAGTCAACCGTTCCATGTAAGAAATAAAAGGCTGCCACACCACATCAAACTTTCCACTTGATCCCCGCAATGTATATTTTATCTTTTCCACTTTTAAACAATACATAACAGCACAAATCCACCTGCCAAATGAGGGAGGACGATAATTTTTCCAGTTCAAATGAGATGTCTTGCTAGAAGGGAGGAGTAAGCAATACAGTTCAACTGTGCTTTTGTATTGCTGCCATTTCTAAAGAAAGTGATTAATAAAGGATATGATGGGCACTGTGTGACCCCCGGCTGTCTCGGAGGAGACTTGTCCCCATGCCGCAAGTCTTTCTTTCTTTCTTTCTTTCTTTCTTTCTTTCTTTCTTTCTTTCTTTCTTTCTCTTTCTTTCTTTCTTTCTTTCTTTCTTTCTTTCTTTCTTTCTTTCTTTCTTTCTTTCTTTCTTTCTTTCTTTCTTTCTTTCTTTCTTTCTTTCTTTCTTTCCCTCCCTCCCTCCATCCCTCCCTCCCTCCCTCCCTCCCTCCCTCCCTCCCTCCCTCCTTCCTCCATCTGTCCATCCCCCCATAACTCGATATAATCCGGCCCAGTGCTGAGTAAGGGAAAGCGGCCTCAATCCAATCAAGAAATGTTGCCCTGCGTGTGTGTGTGTGTGTGTGTGTGTGTGTGTGTGTGTGTGTGTGTGTGTGTGTGTGTGTGTGTGTGTGTGTGCGTGCGTGCGTGCGTGTGTGTGTGTGTGTGTATGTGTGTGTGTGGTGTGTACTCTCATCTGTGTCCATTTGCCATTCTATGTTTTGGTTGGGGTTTGGGGCGGGGGTTAAAAGTTCATCCCGCTCACCTGATTGGTCGAGGGGACACAGTGACAGGTGACAGATACATAAGGTTCCCTGGTACATAAGGGTCTTTTCATTCTCCCCAATCTCACCATCTGCAACTGCACAGGCAAGTGTGTATATGTGCGTACGTGTGTGTGTGTGTGTGTGTGTGTGTGTGTGTGTGTGTGTGTGTGTGTGTGTGTGTGTGTGTGTGTGTGTGTGTGTGTGTGTGTGTGTGTGTGTGTGTGTTTGTGGGTATAAACGTGTGTGAGAAAAGTGAATTCCAGATTCCTAGAAGGCAATTAAGAACGACTGGTAGCTTTGACAGCCATCTAAATGACTAGTTCTTATTTTGTAGTTAGTTTAACCACTGAACGCGTGAGTGTATGTTAGGAGAGCATGAACATATGGAGCAAAGATGACAATAATGTTTACAATGGTAGAGCTATTATGTGCAATACATTTAGAACCTGCTTTCTTAAAGAGGAGCAATGGCAAATATATTAGTGAACATGAACAACTGTCAGCTAACAGGAGTTTAGCCACGACCCTCCAGACATCAGAGGAGTTAAACAGCATCACCACAGTGTTAATAATAATAATAATAATAATAATAATAATAATAATAATAATAATAATAATAATAATAATAATAATAATAATGGCTTGAATTTATATAGCGCCTTTCACATACCCAAGCCACTTTACAATAAAAAGGGGGAGGGGAGAGGATAGCGGTGACCTAAACTAAGAAACAAAATACAAAAACAGAACAGAACAGAGCAAACAGAACAGAGCAAAAACAGAACCAAACTAAATAGAAAAAACAGAATGAATAGGATGCTCAGGAGAATCAGAGACCATAGTCCTGGGTGAAGAGGTGGGTCTTCAGCAGGTTTTTAAAGTGGACAAGAAAATTAGCATTTCAGATGTCCATGGGGAGGGAGTTCCAAAGGGTGGGGGCAGCGACACTAAAAACACTGTTCCCGAAGGTCCGCAACCAGGCTTGTGGGATGGTAAGTAAGCCTGTGTCAGAGGAGCAGAGATTCCGGGAGGGGGTGTAGGTGTGGAGAAGGTCGGATAGGTATTGAGGGGCGGTGGTGTGTAGGGATTTATATGTGAGCAGGAGGATCTTGAAGGTGACACGAGATTTTACAGGAAGCCAGTGAAGGTGTATGAGGGTGGGGGTGATGTGTTGCCAGGGTTTGGTGCGGGTGAGAACCCTGGCGGCAGAGTTCTGAACGTACCATTTACTGTGTGAATGGTAGCAACATGTTCAAAATGTTTAATAACTCTTACCTTGCAAGGGCCCACATGTGGGCCCTCTTGAGGACGATTTCCCCACCGGCACTTTGGCGGCCACTAGTGGCTCGGGTGTGCATATTTTGTAATACAATATATATATATATCGAATTAAAGCCCCATTTGCCTGTCGATAGCCCTTTCAGGTGACAAAATCCGTTCAGCGGTTCTCGAGTTACATGGCGATATTTGAGGCTTGCGCAAAGTACACAGTAAAGCGCAAATACTTCTCCCGACTCTTGGGGCTCTAGTTCCGTCAATCATTTGACGATCTCGAAAATTGGACAGGGTTGTAGCCAATGAGTGTGGCTTTCCAATGATACCCCACCTGGGGATGTACGAATCAGGGATCTAGGTGAAAAGTTACGAGCGAAAACAGGAAGAGAAAAACCGCCAAATGAATTGCAGTCTATGAGAAAACAGAGCTTTTCTTTTGTACACAGTTTACCAAAATCACTCCTAATCACTCATTTCTGAACGGATCTTTATGAAATTTGAACATGGTTTTTAAGCCATACGAATTTCTGGGGAAATACTACTTCTGGACTACTAACTACTACAGAAAAACTTGAGTAACAAGTTTATCTACAACTCAAGTTCAGACCTATGTTACTCTATTTCATTACCACTAAAGGTGAGTTTTCCTTATTGTCTCAGATACTACAGAATGTCATCTTTCAAAAGAGACCAGGCTAATGCATGTGGTATAAGTATAAAGTATAGTATTTTGGTTTGCAAAAAAAGTATGCAGTCCTCAAAAACGAAAACTTTTTACAGGTTTGAAATACATGTGTGAACAAATTTTATTGTTCTCAGTTCTGAAACTGAAAATGTACCCATATACTCAAAACATCCCCCCCATGGGTGCTCTCAGTGTCATATTTACCATATTTCTCAATTCACTGTCTATGGAGCAGCTCCAGACTTTATGACATCACCAAGTGTTTTACCACTCTGATTTGGTGATTTAGGAGAGATTGTTCACCCTTACATAATAGTATCATGGTATTTCCAAAAATAGTATCATGGTATTTCGATAATTTTTGGTCACTACCATCATGATAGTGACCAAAACTAAGTTAACATCAGACTACCATGATACTTATTTTGTAATGGCATATTCACAAATAGCTTGGACTATAATATGAATTCTTAAATTGGGTAGTGTTCCCCTTTAATTGTCTCTGTCTCTCTCCCCATCTAGAGTCTGTGGACTTGAGCATCTTTCCAGTTCGAAAATGAGTTCAAAAATGATATTCTTCAAGAAGACGTGCAAAGACAAGTCGGTGAGAGAATAGCTTTTTCTAAAACATGAACCATTCACCTCCCAAAATAACTTACTTGAGTTTCACAGTCATTCTTGTATATTACATGTCATTTAAATGGGCACTTCACCAAAATACAATGCCGATTCATTTAGCACATAATCATATGAATATGGCCATTCAACGTCATCAGGGACATTGAATAATAATAATTAACATATACACTTTATTTGTATAGCACCTTTCATACAAGAATTGCAGCCCAAAGTGCAGAATTGCAACCCAAAGTGCAGAATTGGAGCCCAAAGTGCAATCATTGTGTTGTAAATGGTGTAGATAATTTTTTTTTTTTAATATTTGTTAAAAAATATAATATCTTGTATTATAGGGATAGCTACCTTATCATTTCATTCATCTGTAATTAATATTAATAATGTAATTAATTTAATAACGCAAGGATTCATGATGATGTCACTGTTGGCCATATTCAAACTAATTTAATCTCAATAACTATCAAACTAAATTAATGTGTGCAAAACCGTGGACATACGGCAGATTATGTGCAAAATATATCAGCATGGTTTTTTGGTGAAGTGCCTTTTTTTCTAAAGCTGTTCAACTCCATTTATGTCTCCTGTCAAACTGTGCTGGTGACGGTAACACAAAGTAATGATACGTGACGTGACCCAATTTAAACCAAGTGTATGAGAGCATTATGTCAGATTACAGAAGAGTGTATTACTTAATTTAAAAGAACACGCCAACATTTGGGGAAATTAGCTTATCGTCTACTCAGTTTTCTCTCTGTGTGTTAGCCTAGCTTAGCACAATGAATGGAAGTGGACATGGCCGGTTAGCCTAGGCATTGTCCAACTAACACCTCTCCCGAAGGCTAACCAGCACTGTCCTCTTCCATTCATTGTGCTAAGCTAGGCTAACATGCAGCCAGATAGCTTTCTACTGAACACACAGAGAGAGGAAACTGGTATCTATCTTCTGGTCTCTCTCTGGAGAAGACGATAATAATTTCCCAAAATGTTGGCGTGTTCCTTTAACTGGAGTACTGTTTATCCATCCAGAGAGTTTCCATTCGCTTAGTTTTGGACATACAGTAGCCTATCTGCTGTAGAGCTCTATGCCATCATGCCAATACAATGGTTTGTGCGCTCAAAACACAACAAAATACAGTTACTCAAGATAATCCACAGACGTTGTTATGAGCAGTTGCATGTACAGTAGGAACTATTTTCTCTCCCATTCATTATTATAGGTGTGTACTTCAGTAGAAAATATTAGTTTGAATGCTTTGACTAATCACCACATATAATATTTACCTTTAAACCATATAATGTGGATAAATGGGGCTACCGTGGACAGGGTGAGCAGCTTTAAGTACCTGGGTCCACATCTCAGAGGATCTGACATGGACAACACACATAGACTCAGTCGTAAAGAAGGCGAAGCAGCGCCTCTACCACCTGAGACAGTTAAGGAAGTTCAGAGTATCGGGGAAGATACTCCAGTCCTTCTACTCCGGAGCTGTAGAGAGCATCTTGACTGGAAACATCACTGCCTGGTATGGAAACAGCACGGCACAGGACAGGAAGGCCCTACAGAGAGTGGTGCGCTCAGCCGAGCGTACCACGGGTATTGCACTACCACCCCTGCAGGTTCTATACAACAAGAGGTGCAAATCCAGAGCCTGCAGAATAATGAAAGACCCTCACCACCCCAATAACAGCCTGTTCAAGCTGCTGCAGTCAGGCAAACGCCTGCGCACACCAGCAACTAGGACAGAGAGACTTCGGCTCAGCTTTTCCCCCCAGGCCATCAGAGTCTTGAACACTGAACTCTCCACACACAAGCACACATGAGCACACACACGACACACATACTGTATACGCTCACACACTAGCTGCCACTTTAACATGAGCACACACTCATGCTGCACATGCTCACATTTATGGTCACTTTACAAAATGAAAGGTCACTTTAAAAATAGTATAGTATAACTTGAGATTGTATAATATAGCATTGTATAGCAGTGTACATAAAGACCCAGTGCCTCATCCGTAGCTAACAGTGTATTGCACTATCACAGGACCTAGCATGTCTTACCATGCTCTGTAAAAACTCATATGTACATATACCGATATGCCCTACTTTGATTACTTGTATTGCACAATGTCGTTCTATTGGATTCTTATTATATTATTATTATTGTATTATGCACAATCGTTGCGGGCAAGACCCCCCGCATTTCACTGTATACTTGTATGCCGTGACAAATAAAACTCTTGACTTGACTTGACTTGACTCACACCAAACGGTCACTTTACAAAATGAAAAGGTCACTTTACTTAAAAAATAAAAATAAATAAATAAATAAAGAACGGGAGTGGTTCTTGTATAGCAATAGATGGATATAGCAAGATAGCATAAGGATATATAGTATAACTGTATATTGTATAGTATAGTATTGTATAGTAGTGTACATAAGACCCAGTGCCTCATCTGTAGCTTAACACTGTATTGCACTATTGCAGGACCTTAGCATGTCTTTTACCATGCATTTTAAACTTTATGTACATTATACCTGTTATGTCTTATTCTTATTACTTGTATTATTGCACAATCGCTGGGGGCATGACCACCCGCATTTCACTGTATGCCCTGTATGCCGTGACAAATAAAACTCTTGACTTGACTTAACTTAGTAAGTGCCTACATGTGTGTGTGTGTGTGTGTGTGTGTGTGTGTGTGTGTGTGTGTGTGTGTGTGTGTGTGTGTGTGTGTGTGTGGTGCACATGCACAGTAAGAATAATTGTATGTTTGCATTTCGCTGGCTACTGTAGTTAAAGACATTTTGTTTTGCCCTCATTCAGGTCGGAGTCTACATGGGGAAAAGGGATTTTATTGACCGCGTCGATTCTGTGGAGCCAGTGGGTGTGTAGTTACACACACACACACACACACACACACACACACACACACACACACACACACACACACACACACACACACACACACACACACACACACACACACACACACACACACACACACACACACACACACACACACACACACACACACGATATTATACGCATGATATTATATATATAATATCATGATATTATATATATAATATCATGTGCACTGGAAACCTACGAGAAGTACTGAAGGTCTGTGAGTCATTCTGGGCTCCCGTGTCCTGCATTTGAAGAAACCTCTTTCATTCACTTTCAGGAAGTTTGATCAGGTTTTTCCTGATCTTGTTTTTGTCTCTACAATACGTTTTCTCATGCGCCTAAATGCATTTGAGAATCCTATGCAATATGCTTCTTATATAAACAATACACATACTGTAACCTGTACCTCTTCCTACCACTAGATGGCATAATCCTGGTTGACGCTGCAGCTCTGAATGGAAGGAAAGGTCAGTGCCTAAAAACGTTGTCCTCATTATATGCCCACTTTTCACATTTTGTTTAGGGACAAATGTGTGGAATAGGGACCAGGGACAACTTGTTGTCAGTGTACAAAACGTTAGGAACAAAGGTGTGAAATAGGGACAGGAGACATTTACTTTTCCCTCCCCCTCATAGCCTATATATTTACTGTTAGGATCTGAACTCTTGCAGGTCTTGGGATATTTCAATGTTTTGGCTAATTTTGATTTAAATTGTATAATTCCCATTTTTAAATGTTTTACCATGGTATGTTTGGTATCTTTTTTTTCAGCACAGCCTCACATATATGACCTGACAGTTAGTTTTCATATTGTATAATACTGTATATACTGTATACTGCATAATGTACAACACAAAACACAAAATCGGATTGAGAAAATGTGTTATTTTTTTTACTATGAACCAATGCAAACATATCAAATCAAGGATATAAAACAGTGGAAATGCACCCTCAGGTAGCATATTTACATAAACAAAAGAGAACAGATCAGAATTCAATTTACAAAGCATTATTTTCTCCATACACAGGTAATAAACACAGACGAAATTTTGATTATCAACTGGAAATGATCACCAGCATGCTTTTTTTTAAAACAAAAAGTCAGTAAAGGTAATTTTCTTTACAAAAAAAAGTAAAAAAAAAAAAAGGTTTACAGTAAAAAAGTAAAAAATAACTAAATAATTAAATTGTGGGATATTCAATATACATATATACAGTACACATATGACTAGAGTGCAGTCATATAGAGTGCAGGATGCCTGAGGCGTATCCAAAAAAAATATTGCACCTGTCAAACTGTAATGCCTTTTGACAGGTGTTACCTGTGTATACGTGGCATGGGGGTCTAGCTGCGGTCCTGGGGGTCTGCACGGCATGAACCGGAGGGGCTGAGGGGCTGGATCAGGATCACTGTCGGTCTTCCAGGGCGTCTGATCTCCTGCCTGATCTCCTGCCTGGGCTGGACGTCTTGGCCTGGCCTGGGTTGTCCTGCGTCGGACTGGAGCAGGCTGCTCATCATGTCTGCACATAAATGGCACACACATTGTACATATAAAACACTGCTCATACAACACACACTGTATATACACTCAATTTTCTATTCTGTATATATTGCGTACAAAGTCTGCAAACCTAGTAATAATAAAAAAGCAATAAACATCCATAATAAGTCTCTCACCTGTCTGGGTCATTTCTTGACCTGGATCTGGCTTGGGCACGCCCTGCCCCCCTAGATGTCCCAGGCAAATCATTGCTGTAGACAATGACATGTAAAAATACATTATTTTCAACTTTTATGAACAGAGTAATAACTAAAACAAAAGCACTAATAATAATAATAATAATAATACTAATAATAATAATAATAATAATAATAATAATAATAATAATAATAATAATAATAATAATAATAATAATAAGTCTCTCACCTGTCTTGGTTAGCCCTCCTTCCATGTCTCACTGAACTGGTTGAAGGCAGGGCTTCTGCTCCTTCTGCTCCTTGCTCCTCCTCACTGTAGACATTCAACATTCAACAAGGACTCTCTTGATGCACACTTATCATGTACACTTATCCTGTACATGTGCATTCATCATGTGCACTTATCATGTGAAAGCCTTTCTTTGCCTTTCCCAACAAGTCTGACTAAAACAAAAGCAATCAAAGTCCAAAATAAGTGTCTTTACCTTTCATTGTTGTCATCATCAAACAAGAATACCCTGAAGACTCTAGCAGGAGCACTCATTCAAGGGTACTACGACTATGCTTGCACCTCATGGTACCAAAGCACCTCAAAGGCGCTAAAAACAAAATTACAAACATCTCAAAACAAACTGGTCAGACTACTGCTTGACCTTACCCCTAGAACCCACCTCACCCCTGCCCACTTTGACAACCTAGGATGGCTTAGAGTAGACGACAGAGTACAGCAACTTGCAATGGGCCTGGTCTACAAGATACACTACACGACCAAGGTACCCATGTACATGACTAAATACTTCCCAAAGGTCAGTGAATACCACGATCACAACACCAGAGGGAGCTCCACAAATCATGTTAAACCCAGATTCGGCTCAAACAAGGGTCTAAACACGTTTCGCAATTATGCCACATCAATGTGGAACGCCCTACCCAAAGCTGTAAAGGAATGTGAATCACTACCCACTTTCAAAAACTCTCTCAAAAAACACCTAAGGGAGACTGCAACTCGAAACTGGCCCCTGTAAATGTCCGAGCACAACCCCCGCCAATGTACAGTAAATTACCAAGTATGGTCGTCAATAATCCAATGTACAGTGTTGTTTGTACAGTTGTACAGTGTCCCCCACCCACCCCTCCTACCCAACCCCCCCCCCCCCCCCCACTCCTACCCAACCCCCCCCCCCCCCCCCCCCAACCACCTCCAATGTACAGTCCCACCCCCACCTACCCAATCCAATGTACAGTTTCTACGCCTAATGTATATACTCTGTTCTTTCTGGACTCTTTTTGTATCACAAATACAGTACTGTAATTGCAAATCTGGTATGTCATAAATGTATAGATGTAGCAGTACTGTCTATCTGTATGTCATGTATGTCATATATGTTACGATGAATTGGAAATGGGGGACCCTGGTGGAAACAAGACGAAAGTCTTTCTCTGGTCTGCATCCCCTTAACAATTGTATGTATTGAGCTGTACTGCACTGTACCCATTCTGCAATCTGTTAATAAAGTTTTCATTCATTCATTCATTCATTCATCATCAGTGGACCTTTCGTTGTAGTCACCATCACCAACCAAAGATGGATCGTCAACGTTAGCACAGGATAGCTCAAACTACTACTACTAAAACGTCTACTAATACTACTACTACTGCTACTACAACTACTACTACTGCTACTACTACTACTACTACTACTACCACTACTATTACTGCTACTACTACTGCTACTACTACTGTTATAAAAGTCGAACTACTAACTACTAACTGTCCGACAGAAATTATCTAGTGGACGAATTGTGCAGGCTTCTTCTACACTTCTTTTCTGGCAGTAAACTTCCGCCTCCTTCGTCACTTCCTCCCAATCTTTTCCGTTTCATTCTAGCACAAAAAATGGCCAAGATATTGATAAAAATTTAACGCATGTAAAATTATATCTGGCACATTTTACGCGTGCGTAAAAGTTTATTTAGCGTCGAATTGAAATGATCCTGGTTCAGTCATTTATTTTGGTTTATCAAGACAAAATAAAAAGTAGCGTGTAGTTTCAAGGCCACGTCATAATGCCACGCCGAGAAAACCCGGAAATGGACTACGTTTTCGGTACAGAGCGTCACAAACTGATGACGTCACTTCATCACAGCGCCGTGAGCCGCGACCGGGAACCGTTCAGTACTGTATATTTGCAGAATCTTGTATGTCACAAATGTAACAGTACTGTATATCTCTATGTCATGTATGTCATAAATGATTAGATTATATTAGATCAGCGGTTCACAAACTTTTTTGGCCATGCACCCCCCGTCACCTCCCGACCTAGCTGACGCACCCCCAATCCCCAACATAAAAAAGACAACACAGTCTAGCGCACTAAAGGCATCAGGTTTATTCCAATAAGAACATATACCAAAGTGTAGTAGGCCTATGACAAACAAATAAAATACTTCACCACACAAAAGAACAAAATGAGAATTACATGCGTAGACTCAGAAACAGATTGGCCAAAAAACCAAACGCATTTTCATGGATTTTCAAGTGCAGTGGCCTGCAGAAAGAGAGCGAGGGGGCAGAGAGAAGGAGTGGAAGGGAGAGAGAGAGCGCGAGAGAAAGGCATGATTATTCCCAGTATAGGCCTGAGATTAATCATAATTGCAATTGCTTTTGCTTGGGTTTGTGTTGTTTTCTCTGTTATGTGGAGTCATGTTCTCTGTGTTTAATTTTAAATTAATATATTAAAACCAGCACTAACCTGGTAGCAATAATTATATTGATGGTTAATTACATACCCTCGTTTACTGGACGGCCCATCACGCGCACTTCGCGGCACTTTGCCCTCGTCTCTCGGATTAATGCTATGGATGGGCCTGCATCTGTGTACAAAGCTCTGCGAAGTTTGGTGATTTGGCAATTGAAGACAGTTTAATGAGCAAGTCCTTCTCAACATCATGCAGTCTGGCGATATTTTGTCTTCACTGCTGTGAGCAGATAATCCAGCCTCGCATAGATTTAGGTTTTGGCGAAGGGCATTTAAATCCTCCTCACGGCTTGCATTGCCAGGTCTGGGTATATGCTCCATCAGATGGTCGATCAGCTGTTGCTGCGGTTGTAGTGACAGGTGTGGGACAGGAGGGGAAACTTCAAATGGGTTGAATCCACGTCTGAGATGCATCCATAGGTCATGGGTCACGGTGGGAAATATGTCTGTAGCTGCTCAGCGAGTTGGTTGAGGTGTTCTGTTATTAGGCTTTTTACAGGTTCACCCATGACAACTTTGTTTCCCTCCAAGAACACATGAAGTGTAGGAAAACACATGAGCATAATATACGCTGCCACAATAATAGCGCACCGGTCCCAGTCGCGCGCCCATGGCATTTTGGCAGTAAGTAAAGTGCATTTTGGATACATATTTTTTTTTAATTATTATTAAAACGTACGTTTTTAATTGAAACGTAAATTTCATGATTTACACAGTGAAAATCCCCATTTGAAATAATGTATATTAGTTATATTTATTAGTAAAATAACACCATAGCACGGTAGCACCGCCATTAGCCTTTTCATGTCACGCACCCCCAAGCGGGCTCTCACAGTTTGGGAACCCCTGGATTAGATGATTAGATTAGATTATTATATCTGTATGTTGTGTATGTCATAAATGTCATTATGAATTGAAAATGGGGGACCTGATGTAAACAAGACAGAAGTCTTTCTCTGGTCTGCATCCCTTTAACAATTTTGGGTATTGAGCTGTACTGTACTGTACCCATTCTGCAATCTGTTAATTAAAATGTTCAATCAATCAATTTCAATCATTGTTGTCAGTGTACAAAACGTTAGGGACAAAGGTGTGATATAGGGACAGGAGACAACTTGTTGTCAGTGTACAAAACGTTAGGAACAAGGTGTGGAATAGGGAGACAACTTGACAACAAAAATGTGTGCAAAACTGTGTGTGAGATTATGTGCAAAATAAATCAGCATTGTTTTTTGGTGAATAGTCAAATCAATGAGGTGATGCTCCCCTTTTAAACCAGTGTTAAATAATTAATTCGCCTTATACACATCGCTGCTATCATTAATGGAGATATTCCTATCCCCCTATTCCAACACCAGGTCTCTCAGGTCAGCCGATCAGAGGCTCCTGACAGTCCGGAGGTCTAACCTCAATCTCAGGGGGGGCCGTGCCTTTGCTGTCGCAGCCCCTGAACTGTGGAACAGCATCCCCACCTCCATTAGGCTTGCCCCCTCGACAGATACCTTCAAGTCTAGACTCAAAACCCACTTCTACTCATTAGCATTTCCCGATGTACACTGACTCGTGCCCTGTTTTCTTGTGTGTCCTCCTGTAAAACTGAGATGTGATTGTTGTCTATATGTTGTCTAGAGATGTATATGTGTATCTACCCTCTGTACAGCACTCTGGTTGACATGTGTCATGTTTAAATGTGCTCTATAAATAAATCTGATTGATTGATTGATAGCATCAAAATGATAAAAATGTAAATCGTAAATCATAACTGTTCCTACATGACTCATGCAGCTGCATTTCTATTAGGTGTTGTTATTGACTTAGGTTGTTATGAACACATTTCAAACAAATGGCTCATTCACTCCCATACATTTCCAAAATACAAAACTATGGCAGTTAAAAACATTCTGAATCAGGTAATCACGAGTCTGTAGTAACATTAGTGTCTTCTGCCTGTTCTGACTATTCTGGTTCTCCAAGTGATATTTTTCACAACAAGGTTTTAAAGGAACATGCCAACATTTTGGGAAATTAGCGTACCGTCTTCTCCAGAGAGAGACAAGAAGATAGATTCCTCTCTGTGGGTTCAGTAGAAAGCTATCTGGCTGCATGTTAGCCTAGCTTAGCACAAGGACATGGCCGGTTAGCCTTCGGGAGAGGTGTTAGTTGGACAATGCCTAGGCTAACCGGCCATGTCCGCTTCTATTCATTGTGCTAAGCTAGGCTAACGTGCAGCCAGATAGCTTTCTACTGAACACAGAGAGGAAACTAGTATCTATCTTCTTGTCTCTCTCTGGAGAAGACGGTACACTAATTTCCCCAAAATGTTGGCGTGTTCCTTTAACATCGAAGTGAACGGACACTTCCACGACTTCCCAGTATGGTGGCTGTGTGTGAAGTGAACGAGGAAGGACAGGATAACCCGTGAACAACCCTCCTTGTGTGTAGCGTTCGTCACCCTATCCTGCACATTCCGTTACGGCCGAGACGACATGGACGTGATGGGCATCGTCTTCCGTCGGGAGATCTACACGTGCACGCGCCAGGTGTACCCTCCCCTGGAGGACAAGGAGAAGGCGATCCACACGAAGACGCAGCAGAAACTCCTGTGCAAGCTGGGTGACAACGCCTACCCTTTCTTCTTCGAGGTGAGGACCAGAGCTTAGTCAACCTTTTCTTCTTCGAGGTGAGGAGCAGAGGGCTTAGTCAACCCTTTCTTCTTCGAGGTGAGGACCAGAGGGCTTAGTCAACCCTTTCTTCTTCGAGGTGAGGACCAGAGGGCTTAGTCAACATATTTGCGCCCTTGTTGTTGTCGACTCATAAATGCTAGCTCATCGTGTTACACACACGCACGCACGCACGCACGCACGCACACACACACACACACACACACACACACACACACACACACACACACACACACACACACACACACACACACACACACACACACACACACACACACACACACACACACACACACACACACACACACACACACACACACACACACACACACACACACACACACACACACACACACACACACACAGTGCAAGTCACTTGTCTTTGTCTCTTTCAGTTCCCTGACAACCTGCCTTGTTCAGTGTGTCTCCAGCCCGGACCCAGAGACGTGGGCAAGGTGAGGCTCAGAATAATGGTCTGTTAAAGGAACATGCCAACATTTTTGGAAATCATTTAGCTTATCGTCTTCTCCAGAGAGAGACAAAAAGATAGATACCAGTTTCCTCTCTGTGCGTTCAGTAGAAAGCTATCTGGCCGCACGTTAGCCTAGCTTAGCACAATGAATGGAAGCGGACAGTGCCGGTTAGCCTTCGGGATCTTATACCACTCTCTGCCACCGTTAAAAGCCTATGGAGATGTTTACCTTCTTTGCAGGGCTATAACTTTTTTAATTGTATTGCTATATTGACATTACTATGGCCCATTCAACATCGATTATCTATCGTTCAGGATGTGGGAACGTTATTCCTTTTCATTCATACATTGTTGTGTTAATACCTTCGAGAATATAAGTATGTTTTTTTATCTTTTCTGCTGTAATTCCAAAAACAGTAGTTATAGGCCCTGACGATTATCGATTGGCATTTCTTTCCCATACACGCTATATTAAAAATTCAAATGTATATGATCGGTATACATTATGCTTCATCATGCATGGAGTGTGTCGTTTATAATTCCTTGATCATCAGTAACGGCTTTATGTAGTATGGGTGGATATATTGATCAGACTGTTTGCAAACAAGGAAATGCACAATCGGGTTGAAAATAACGTTACTGTTCTCTTACCATGGGCCGATGAGACTGGCGAAGAAATATCCCAATTATTTGACACCGATCACCTAGATCCATTTCCGGTTTGTATGGCGCAATAAACGCCGAAATCATATAGATTATTGCGTTATGACAACGATCCATATGTACTATAGTGTCTGTCAGGAGACCCGTAGCGAGATGTGACTGCCGGAGGAATTTCCTCGACGCACCGATGACAACTTCCGGTTTTTGAGTGTGTAACTCGCCCGACCATCCACCAGGCGGCGGTATTGAGCCGTTGCAGTCCCATCTAGGGTCCCGCTAGGGCACCGGGGGTTGGGTGGATGAATTATGAATGCCATGGCGAAAAAATGAAATATTGATCTAAAAAACGCTGTACAGCGATGTTGGCGGTCAACACATGGCGGGCAATAGCGCTGGAAAGCTATTTTGGCGACCAATGTGTTAACACGTTGTTACTTTACGCTGTGAGCGTCATTACGGGACGCTATTCTTTTTGTTTGCAGCAATGTGCAGTGGATTTTGAGATCAAAGCTTTCAGCGCTGACAGCCAGGACGCCACAGTGCGCAAACGGTTAGTGGCACAATTCTCTATGTGGGAGTTATTTATCTCATAGTGCTCTGTTTTATATGAGAAAAGATCTTTTGGTTTGTGCATGTGTGGCTGTGTCCCATACTCGTGTTATATTAGCTGTATTAGCCTCAGGGCAGCTCTGGCTGCAATTGTAGCTTACCACCACCGGTATGACTGTGTATGAACGAATAATGGACTCTGTGAAGCGCTCTGGGTGTCATGAAGAGCGCTATATAGATCCAAGTCATTATTATTATTATTATTATTTAAACTCGACACACATAGAGAGAATTAGGCCCAATCCCAATTACCTTCCCTTGGCACTACCCCTCGTTTTGGATTGCTCTTCAAAACAAAGCTACAAGGGGTAGGGGTTAAATCTTTACCTAGGAAATGGGACACCACTCATTTCACATCAGTAGTACAATAATGTAAAAGACTTAGTGACTATGTATCAGCGTATTCTTTTTTTTCAGGGCCTAGAAACCTAAGCTACAGTGTAGTTACATATTATAATGATATATGTATCAACCACAGCACTTTGACCTGTTTCGCCATATCTGATCGTTAAACTGACATAACCATTGTGTCTGCTATTAAAAAGATACTTTATTATTATTCTTTTTTAATACTCTCTTTCTCAGATTTTTCTCTGTTTTCTCCCTGTCCCAATTTAGTCGTTATGCCAATTCCCCCCTCCCCTACCTGGTTGTTGTGTGCATGTTCTCCTACTGGTCGGTACAAGGGAACCCTGAAGTCATCCGCACGCTTCCTCCGACACGCGCGGCGACAGCCAGTGACTATTTTTTTCACCTGGCAGCGAGGACTCTCATTGGTGAAGTGTAACGCGTGGGAGGTCACGGTGCCTTCATCAAGTCCTGCCTCCGCTGAGCAAGCGCCCAGACCTGACCTGTAGGCGTCGCTGTCCACAACGCCAGATTCCCACCCATGACTTGCCCTCCCCCTAACCCAGCCAAACAGGTTAGTATAGCGATCAGCCCAAGCCCCAAGCAATGCTGACTCCAGGAGTCGAGACCGCAGCCTCTTGCATTGGTGACGAGCGCAATCTCCGCTACGCCACCTGACCGCCCAAAAAAAAAATACTTTAAACCATATTTTTCTTTCTTGATTTGGAGCCGTAGAAATAGTTGTAATCATTTTTGGAACGGTGTGAGATAGAAAAGAATACTGAAACTGAAACCTAAGTCAACCCCTCAATCTGATCTGAAAGCACTCCGTTTTGGAGGGCCAGTTGGAGAGCTAGATGATCACTTCCCCTAAAGCCACAATAGAATCGGGACACCCTACACTACATGGCTACATGCAAAACGGAGGGGTAGGGCCAAGTGGTAGGGCCAAGGGGGGTGGGGACCAGCCCTATATCAGTTAAGTCTCAATCTGGTAAATGTGTGTAATGTTGCTCTGCGGTGGAACTTACCCATAACTTAACTTTGGAATAGCCCCTTGTTCTTGTGTAATGCCCAAATGTTTCAGTGTTACAATATCTTTTCCAGTATTCCTTACACACTTGATTAGATTTTTTGGTCAATGATAATCCGGGAGTGCTTATCCTTGAGATGGGTTGACTATTAGGCCTGTGATCAATTGTGAGCGAGAACTTGCTACGAACCACAAAAAGCCATGCCGCCGCTTCTCTGTGGCTTTTGTGGTTAGATTAACGTTATGGTTAAGGTTAGGTTAAGGGCAGAGATGGGTTCGGTTAACTTAAGGTTAGGGTTAGGTTATAGTTAGAGTTTGGGAAATGGTTAAGATTAGAGGGGAAAATCGGTCTTAATATTAGCTAGGCTTGGATATGTAAATGAACACACAAACGTAAACTTGGTGTTAGAGGTAACCTTGCCAAACCAGAGTTAACTATGGTGAAACTATAGAATTAAAGGAATATCTTGGGCTTCAGCCCCTCCTCAATGGGAGGTCGGTGCTCTCAGTGTAGGACAATAAACTAGGAGCAGGTCTATTGTGAAGGAATCCTCACTTTTTAAAGGGGCACTTCACCAAAGAAAACAATGCTGATTTATTTTGCACACAATCTCGCACACATCCCCAAACTTCATCACTTCAACTTCAAATTCATCATGAAATGATGTAGATGGAAGAATATCAATACCTTGACTTTTAGAGACCGCTACCTTATCATTTCATTGAGCTGTAATTTAACACAGAGCTTTTGGATGTGTGTGAGATTATCTGCAAAAAAACCTGTTGGTGAAGTGCCCCTTTAAAGACTGAACCCAAATAAGATACTGGAGCTCACAAATCACTTTAATAGTTTTATTAATAATAAGGTGCAAACAACGTTATTTCCGAAGAACATTGCGTCTTTTTCATCACTATCACTACAGAAACCATAGCATTCCTATAGTAAAACCTCATGAATCCTACAGTGATCGACCTTAAACTTTAATATTCCACTATGAATATTATGATTACTATGGTGAATCACTGCAGTGTTACTGTGGTAAATTAAGAATATTTAAAGTATTTGTAGTTCATTTTCATATTGGTTACATGAGTTTGAACCACAATGAACCTCTGTAACATTCCAACATCCCCCCCCCCTCCAAGAAAGACCAAGAAATTGGTCTTCAAAAGCTGTCATCATTACCGGGAGTCATGGTTATTATAGTTTAGTTTTTATTAGTCTCAGTATTAGTTTTATTTAACATTTTCAGGGGTGACATTTAAGAGGTTCAGAAATAGGTATTGTGTAATACAAACATCACTTTGTGTCAAACATCACTTTGTGTCAAACATCACTTTGTCAAGGCAATTGACTCACAGTCGTGTAGACCAGTGGTTCCCAACCTTTTTCCCCCCAGGGACCCCCAAACATCTCTGATGAAATTCGCGGACCCCCTCCTAATAAGATACCATAAAATACTTTTTTTTTTTTCATTTTAATAACAAACTGCTTATACACAGGCATATGCATCACAATTAGACCCACTATGCTTCTTTGACTTGTGCCTTCAATCAACAAATCTCATCTTGCACCATATGCATTTCAAAATGTTTGGCCAATATTCAAATGCTGTATTCATCCTCTCAAATCAGGCCCTAATGGTGAACGGTTTGCATTTATGGAACAAATCAATGCAACAAATTAAACTAAATATGAGACAGGAAATTCCAATCAGTAGCAGAGAGAATCTGTCCTAGCTGGGTTTAATACCTTTTTTTTGTCATTTTAATAACAAACTGCTTATACACAGGCATATGCATCACAATTAGACCCACTATGCTTCTTTAACTTGTGCCTTCAATCAACAAATCTCATCTTGCACCATATGCATTTCAAAATGTTTGGCCAATATTCAAATCCTGTATTCATCCTCTCAAATCAGTCCCTAATGGTGAACGGTTTGCATTTATGGAACAAATCAATGCAACAAATTAAACTAAATATGAGACAGGAAATTCCAATCAGTAGCAGAGAGAATCTGTCCTAGCTGGGTTTAATACCTTTTTTTGTCATTTTAATAACAAACTGCTTATACACAGGCATATGCATCATAATTAGACCCACTATGCTTCTTTGACTTGTGCCTTCAATCAACAAATCTAATCTTGCACCTTATGTATTTCAAAATTCAAATCAGGCCCTAATGGTGAACGGTTTGCATTTATGTTGAATGAAGTAAGAATCCACTGCAGTAAAAATATCCTCACCTCGAGTGGTGGTAGTAAGGTTGACTGACATGAGAATGTCCTGCTTCAGATCCTCATTTTCAATATATTGCACATAAACGATGAGCACAGCCTCGTCTGCGACAGTTGTAGTTTCATCAAGTTGTATGGCAAATGGACCCTTTCTAAGCTTTTCTGACAGCTGCTGCTCGCAATCACTTGACATCTTATCAATTCGGTATTTCACTACATTGTTCGAGAGTGGTACTGATTTTAGTTTATCCGCCACCTGTGGGCCGCACAGTTTCTAAACCATTCTGATGCAGGCTGGTTTGATGAGCTGCTCGCCAATATTGTGCGGTTTCTTTGCTTTTGCAATTAAAAGCGAACACTCAAAGGAGGCTTCGGTAGCCTTCTGTAAATCACTGCCACCCCTGCTCCACGCTACTCTAACATCAACAGGCTTGTTCGCCTTGAGAGACTGTTCTTTCCTCCGAAAAAAGTCTGGATCCTTCCCAACGGTTTCTGGGTGCTTAGACGCCTGATGTCTCTTCAGCTTGCTGGGCTTCAGGCTCGAGTTTGCCAACTTTTCTCCACAAATCACACACTCAGGTCGTTTGTCTGGTCCCTCAGTGAAGCCCATGGTGATGTAATTTTCGCGATAGCTGTAGGTCCTAACTTTTTTTGCAGATGAGCTGCCATCATCTCCTTTTCGTTTGTCACACATTTTCGCCTCTGGCGGCTGACTGCAGACGAGCCGAGAAAGTTAACTAGCGTGCTAGGCTAGCTACAGAAAGTGATAGAGTCAACTGATTCGCGTTTTAGCGGCTACCCGGTAGCCTACTGTTAACATTCAAAAATCATGTCTAGATGTTTATTTATTTATCTTTATTTTTTTATTGTAGTGGAGAGACTATTCATGCTTCTGATGATAAAAAAAAAAAAAAAAAAAAAAAAAAAACTCAAATCATCTGTGGTCTGGCGGACCCCCTGCGCCCCCTGGCGGACCCCAGGTTGGGAATCACTGGTGTAGACGTCCCAGTGTCAATGAGTATTATGCACCAATGCCTCACAGCCGTGTAGCCATTCCAGACTCAATACTTTATGCACCAATGCCTCCCCACACACCTTGTTGACAAAGTTTACCAAACTGACAAAGACTAAAACTAAAGCCATTTTCTGTATATTTAAATTTTATTTGAGTTCGTAAGTACACATTATAGTTTCAGTTTAGTTTTCTTTTTCTCTCTCTAAAGTCTAGTTTTTATTTGTATTTCAGTCAAATGTTCTTTCAATTGTCACGTTAGTTTTAGTTAAAAGAACACGCCAACATTTTAGGAAATTAGCTTATTGTCTTTTCCAGAGAGAGACAAGAAGATAGATACCAGTTTCCTCTCTGTGCGTTCAGTAGAAAGCTATCTGGCTGCATGTTAGCCTAGCTTAGCACAATGAATGGAAGTGGACATGGCCTAAGCTAATTTCCCAAAATGTTGGCGTGTTTCTTTAACCGTGATAACCTTGTCAGTAGTTACAGTATATACTCTCTCTGTGCCCGTGCCCCCGATCCTCCCAGGAGCACAGTGAAACTCACGATACGCAAGGTGCAGTACGCACCAGAGGACGTGGGCAAGGCGCCCAAGGTGGAGACCACCAAGGAGTTTGTCATGTCTGACAAGCCCATGCACGTTGTGGCCAGCATGGAGAAGGAGGTGGGTACTTCCTGTCTTGTACTGGCCAATCACAAGGCAGGGTATGAAGGAGGTGGATACTTTTTCTCTTGTACTGGCCAATCACAAGGCAGGGTATGAAGGAGGTGGGTACTTCTTGTCTTGTACTGGCCAATCACAAGGCAGGGTATGAAGGAGGTGGGTACTTCTTGTCTTGTACTGGCCAATCACAAGGCAGGGTATGAAGGAGGTGGGTACTTCTTGTCTTGTACTGGCCAATCACAAGGCAGAGTATGATTGAGGTGGGTACTTCTTGTCTTGTACTAGCCAATCACAAGGCAGGGTATGAATGGGAATGGGAATAAATGCAAGTGGAAAGGAGACAAATGCCTATAATCCTAATGTGAAAAACTGTTTTGCCTTACCTTGCTGCTACTGAAAAAAAAAAAAAATCTTTTTTATGCTTGTTTTATATGTCTGTAACAAATTATGTTTTATATGTTTTATATGTCTGCATACATTGTATCGGAAATGTAACATGTGTGTACGTATTACAAATAAGTACATATATTACATATTACATTTTATTTTTTACTTTTTACATTTTCAAAAAGTTTTGAAGTTCCCCTGCTGGGGGTCGAACCCTAACTTTGAACAGTAACTTGGTGTCTTAATGTTATGTCTTAATCATAACCGTTAAGCAAATGTTAAAACTAACCTCAACTCTAACTATAATCATAATTAGATAGGGGTGAGAGCACTCGCCCGCCTAATATATTACTTATGGCTATAACATAACATACATTACCTTTTTTCCTGGGGTCGATAAGTACTTTATTTTCGTTTTCTGATGAGACCGTGTTGAATATATACAGTAAAGTAGCCTACATACAGTACAGTGGTTTCTGCCTTTGGATATCATTACCTTACTCATTTCATAATTTCATGTTGCTTTATACTATTATTCTCCTATTATTCCCTGTAAGAATCATAATTGTGGATATACTACTATGATATACTAACTAGACCATATACCTCATGACCGCCATATTGAATCTTATCTGATGTCACTTCCTCCTCCAGACATACTACCACGGAGAGCCTATCAAGGTGCTTGTGAACATCACAAACTGCTCAAACAAGAACATAAAGAATGTTATCGTCTCCGGTAAGGACAGAGACATTCTTGTTCGACTACGCATTCAGGAAATACTATATTATAAACAAGAAAATACATCGAAATTACAGCCAAATGGGCAGTAGAACACAAGCTGTAATTTGACATTGGATGCCAAGGCTGCAGTGATTGTTGTCTTCAAGTGCTTTTGTGCACATAACTGCTTTGTAGAGAAATCAGAATCAGAATCAGAATCAGAATCAGAAAGGTTGGCTTGTTATTACCAAGTCGTTCTATTTCATTATGGCTGCCGCTCAGCGTCATTCTGCACGCACTTCACTTCGTGCACGCGCACTGAATAAAAAATTCCACAATGTACCTTTACATCCCAACATTCGTCTGGCCACACCCCTATCCGCTTACCTTCATAAGCAGGTGTGTGGTCACCTACTCGCCTCCTTCTTCACTTTCACCACAAGGAAGTGCCTTCGGTATGTAGCAGGGTGGATTATCCCTGCTTCGTGGGAACTGTGGTGCGCGGTCACTAGGTAGCGAGACACAGTAGCACTCTGGCCAGCTGCACCTCAGTCTTTGGGGTCCGGAGCGTCAACTGGAGACTGGCAGTGGGAGTGTATGAGGCCCAGGATTACTCTGGTCTTCCTCCCTCTCTCTGGGGCAGTCAGCAGTACTCCCCAACACACCCTCACCCTCCACAATTGTCTCCTTAGCCCTCCCACACCTAATGACTGGATGGTAAAGAAATAACTTGGTTCCCCCCGCAAGCAGTACCCTCCCTCAGTAACACCAGAAACCTTACAGTGGAAATGGAAGGTAGAATAGGAAGGGGTTAATGATATATATATTACCCGCATCAAAGGGTTAGGATTAGGGTTAGGTTCAATAAAAGACACGCACACAGTGCTCCCGTTCTGGATGGATGTTATTATAACTCAGCCTAGTTACAACAATGCTACGTCTGGTGATTACTGCACCATGGGTATCAACACAATGATTACACTGGCATAAATCAATTATAGTATTACACCCAGGGACCAAGTGCTCTCACGGTACCCAGACTAAGTGCTGCCCACGTCTGGGAGGAACACAGTATTTACCTCCTCTAAGGAATTACACATACACTGTTCCCGGTTGGTAATATGGGGAAGGAAGGGGGAGCATAGGGAAGGATAATAAAAGGGATTCACTGAACAGGAAATATTATGAAACACACACCTTATCACGCTCAAAGAAAAGGAATGAAATAAAAGAGTGAGCCCACAAAATACCGGTAAAGTCCTATCTTAATGCCGGCATATATTGTTCGGGGTACCCCTATGAAATGGTAGTAGCAACGTTACTTTCGCCCGCGGGCTGCACCACACTGTGTATTGTATAAGGAATCGGGAGCATCAATGCTCATTTGTACTCATCCGAAATGGCCGCCTCGCCACTCCACTGTTGTCCGGGAGGCAAGATGGCGTCGAACGCTCTCGGCGAGGATGTTAGCAGGCGGAGCTAGGCAGAGAGGCAGCGCCGGCTGAGAGCGTGTACTGAGCGATGACGACCCCTGCTGGATGGGCGGAACTCCCATCGGCCGCAGGCAGCCTGGTGCAGGTCTGAGTGAAGTCCTCCGGAGCAGGCTGAATGCAGGCAGCCGGTTGCAGGTCTGGTCGAAGTCAGCCGGAGCAGAATGGTCGTTGGCCCACGCTCGTCCTGGTGCGCGCACTCTATACCGCACACTGTAACTACTATAACTCGGTAGTTAAAGACTTGGATACTTGTTTAACCGCACGTTACTTATACCGCACACAGTAACTATCATAACCCGATTGCTAGTGCCTGGCTCTGCACTTATTGTTCATATACTACCGCTGGTACTGCTAGGATATCGTGTCCACTAGCCAGTACTGGTTATCACCCGTTGTCCTCTCACGGGGCCCTCTGGCATAATGTCAGCAACAGGGCTATGCAGAGCCCCCGTTAGCTGCGACTACTCGTTGTCCAAGTTCACTGCCGAAGAGAACGGCTTCCGCTGGTCTCTTCCATATATCACCTCCCAACTCTCTCCGCCACTCTCTGCCTGCTAGCGCCCCCTGCTGGTCCCGCCTGCCAGTCACAAGGGGAGACGCATTGTAGAATATGATTCAGTACTGTCATTTATAATCCATATTCCAGTGCTCTTCGGAAGGGGACGCTTGTGTCATTGTTCGTGTGAATATCAATGACACTAGTTAGAATGTCTTTGTGTACAAAAGGGATATAAAACACAGTCAGCAGTTCTGAATAATATACCATATTTTCCAGACTGCTACATTTCCCCCCACTTTGAACTTGCTAAGTCCTCTGCAAGTTAACAACAAAAACAAACGCATGCATGAAAACGGTCCTGAAACCAACAGTTTCACACATCGATTGACAATTACACATTATGCAGTTTTACACACTCCTTCAGGAGTTGGACACACTGTTCAGCGAACACACTCTTGAGCACGTAGTCCTGGCGATACCGAGCGGGTAGCCGACCTCTGGTGCTCCTCTGGGGCCGAGCGGGCTCCACTCTGGGGGGTTCCACCTCCCCCGCCTCCGACTCCGTGTCGGATTCTTCAGTGTCTGTCGGCGGGTCATGGACCACGGCCTCACCCTCCGGGGCCATCGGTGGACCGCCCGCGGCCTCCTCTTCAACTCCGTCTCCGCCTTCCTCCCCTTCTCCTCCCGATGGGGTCGACTCCGCGTCGGACCCAGCGTTCGCTGCCTCTTCCGGGGCGTCCCGCACGGGCCTGGGGTGGTTACACGCCCTAGGATGTGGTTCTCGGCGGCACCCGAAAGCATCTCCACTGTCTGACTCGGACGAGCTCCGCAGCGCCACAGGAGTCTGTCGAGGGGCCCTCACCCTTGCTTCTGGGTCGGAGGCTGGAAACGGACAGGTCTTGAGCTGGTCTCGATGCACGGTCCTCTCGGGGGCCCCCTGCTTCGGGCCTGACTGTGAACACGGGTGTCCCTTCGTGACTCTGCTCCACTACCACGTACGACGTAGGCTCCCACTTGTCTTGTATCTTGTTACGGCCCCGGGTCCGGTGGTCGCGTATCAGGACTCGGTCCCCTGCTCGCAGGAGTGCACCTCTGCTCTTCCTGTCGTAAATCCTCTTGCGTCGATGAGACGCCTGCTTCGCCGTGGCCTTGGCGGCCTCTGCAGCGGCCTTTAATCGCTCGTGATGACCCTGTACTCACTCGTCTAGGTCCCCCGCTCCCTCCTGGATGACGTCTCGCCCCCCCAGGACATCTCGGGGCATTCGGGCGTCTCTCCCGAAGAGCAGGTAGAAGGGGGAGTACCCCGTGGAGGAGTGCACATGGCAATTGTACGTGAGTACCAACTCGGGTAGGTGCTCTTTCCAGTCTCGCTTCTTCTCTGCGGGCAGACTCCGCAGCATGTCGTGCATGGTCCGGTTGAACCTCTCACATTGCCCATTCCCCTGAGGATGGTAAGGCGTGGTGCGGCTCTTGGAGATTCCGTACAGTCGGCAGAGTTCCTTGATGACGCTCGACTCGAAATTACGCCCTTGGTCGGCATGGAGTCGGGCAGGGCAACCACGCTCAAAGAAAAGGAATGAAATAAAAGAGTGAGCCCACAAAATACAGGTAAAGTCCTATCTTAATGCCGGCATATATTGTTCGGGGTACCCCTATGAAATGGTAGTAGCAACGTTACTTTCGCCCGCGGGCTGCACCACACTGTGTATTGTATAAGGAATCGGGAGCATCAATGCTCATTTGTACTCATCCGAAATGGCCGCCTCGCCACTCCACTGTTGTCCGGGAGGCAAGATGGCGTTGAACGCTCTCGGCGAGGATGTTAGCAGGCGGAGCTAGGCAGAGAGGCAGCGCCGGCTGAGAGCGTGTACTGAGCGATGACGACCCCTGCTGGATGGGCGGAACTCCCGTCGGCCACAGGCAGCCTGGTGCAGGTCTGAGTGAAGTCCTCCGGAGCAGGCTGAATGCAGGCAGCCGGTTGCAGGTCTGGTCGAAGTCAGCCGGAGCAGAATGGTCGTTGGCCCACGCTCGTCCTGGTGCGCACACTCTATACCGCACACTGTAACTACTATAACTCGGTAGTTAAAGACTTTTATACTTGTTTAACCGCACGTTACTTATACCGCACACAGTAACTATCATAACCCGATTGCTAGTGCCTGGCTCTGCACTTATTGTTCATATACTACCGCTGGTACTGCTAGGATATCGTGTCCACTAGCCAGTACTGGTTATCACCCGTTGTCCTCTCACGGGGCCCTCTGGCATAACGTCAGCAACAGGGCTATGCAGAGCCCCCCTTAGCTGCGACTACTCGTTGTCCAAGTTCACTGCCGAAGAGAACGGCTTCCGCTGGTCTCTTCCATATATCACCTCCCAACTCTCTCCGCCACTCTCTGCCTGCTACCGCCCCCTGCTGGTCCCGCCTGCCAGTCACAAGGGGAGACGCATTGTAGAATATGATTCAGTACTGTTATTTATAATCCATATTCCAGTGCTCTTCGGAAGGGGACGCTTGTGTCATTGTTCGTGTGAATATCAATGACACTAGTTAGAATGTCTTTGTGTACAAAAGGGATATAAAACACAGTCAGCAGTTCTGAATAATATACCATATTTTCCAGACTGCTACAGGTAGATCCCACACTTGACGAGGTTGTTAGCTGAAGAAAGTTGAGACGTGTTTACATTTTTTCTTGCTTTTTTCTTCTCGCATATATTTGAAAAAAAAGTCATAATGTCTACTTCGGAGGGTCGCGCACGCAACGCCACTCTTCACCAGAGGTTCTCCATTGCCGCCTCTGTCGTGCGTCTTGGAGCAGGGTTGAGGCCTCTCTCGTGGTCGGCAGCCACGCCCGGTAGGCGTCCGATGGGTAGTTTGCCTCTCCAAGGAGCTGGTGCACCAGTGCCGTCTCCTGTGCGATGGCCTGGTTCCGGCTCTGGTTCCTCTGCTTCCGGGGAGTCGTCCGCTGTTGGGCGGCCGGCTCCTTTGAGACGCAAACTTTTTGCGTCAGCTCGCTCCCGTCGCAAGATGGTGGCTTGCAGACGCGAACGGCCTGGTTTTGGTGAGTTGCTGGAGCCAGATGAGGATGCGTCGGTCTCTACATGCCCGATGGAGACAGAGGACTACATGATAGAGGCGGACGGGTTCTTGTTTGAAGGCCCGGTGGAGACGTGTCCCCTGCCTGTCCAGGTAACACTGGAGGGGGGTGAGATGTCTCCTTGGGGTTCCCCGCCCGCAGATGTTGGGTTAGAACCTCCGACTCGGCGGCGGGATGCCCTGCTATCAGCCACATTAGAATGTGGCTCCTTGACCAGTAGTCTGCTGTATGTGAGGGACGCGGGCTCGGAGGAGGAAAGTATGCAGGGGGAACTGCGTGCTTTGTTTCCCGAGCTCATGGCGGCGGCGGCAGTCGCAAACGGCGTGCCGCTGCCGCAGCCACTGCCTGTTCCTGTCCCTGATGATCTCATAGGTCATCTATGGCAACGTCGCCCGGTGAGAGGGGTGGACGTTGTCTACCCATTTTTCCCCTCAATGGCGGCCTATGTCCGTCAGGGCCAGGTGGTCTCCCACATCATGGGCCTTACTCCCGCCTACGTGCAAGTCACGCGGGTGGCGGGTTTGGTAAACGGCATGAAGGAGGGCGTGCCACGGCTTTATAGGCCGATGGCGGCGCTCCTTTGTCCGGAGGTGGTGTGGGAGCCGTTACTGAAGCCGGTTCCCCAAGGGAAATCGGCGAGGCGGTTGGCATATTGGAGCGACCAGTCATTTATCACCGGAACACAATCTCTAGCTGCCGCGTCTAACATCGCGCAGCTGGCGAGATTCATGTCCGGGATATTGACGGGCGGCACGGAGCTGACTGATTTACAGCATGATCAGCTCGCCCAGTCGGCAGGAGCCATCCTGCATCTGACTCAGCCGCAGGCTATAGCCGCTGGGAAAGTGCGCGCCCTGGCCACTCTGATCCAGCGCCACCTTAGGCTGGAGCAGGCGCGTGTGCCGGAGAAGAAGAGGACTCCACTTCTGACGGCACCCCTCTCCGATGCTGGACTATTCGGGACGGCACTGCAGCTGATGACCTCAACCTGCAGGGAGATGCAGGAGGAATGCTCCGTGCTCCAGCCTCATTTCCCCCCGCCCGATGTTGCCGGTGGAGTCAGACGGCCGCCGCGTCGTCGAGGTTCCTCCGCCGTGGCCGCCACTGCCGCCACCGCCACTGCTGGACCTTCAGCGAAAAAGGCCAGGAGGAGAGAGGGCGCCTCCGCCACTGCAGCCGGCCCATCTACGCCCGGAGGTGATGGTAGGGATCGTCGAGACTAGCCGCCGATCGTTTACCGTCCCTCCGGGGCTCCACGGGGTGGGAAGCCCCGAGCGGCTCGTGGCAGGGTCGCTAAGACTCAGTGACTTTTTCCCTCTGTGGTCCCCCCCCTGTTTCCCTTCCCGGCCCGCTATGATTTTGTTCGAAAATAAAGAGTCCCCTCTAAAGGGGGACTGTATTTTTTGTTAACAAACTGTGTTTATTCACCAAACATATGATGGGGTTGCAACGTGTGAATCTTTCGCTAGTATGGGTTGATAGGAGGGCTAGATGTTACATTCATGTTAGAGCTTAAGCAAAGCCTGCAGCCTACACTCGGTTGAAAAAAGGTTTTTTTCTGCCTCGACCTGAATCTCCACATAAAGGTAGAGGTTAGTTGTGTGCTCTGTTGCTTACACAGTGATATTGAGCTGCAACACTATTGTGTTGGGTTTGCAGTAATGCTCGTATGAAAACGTACCGCGGCTCAGCCGCTCTCTCTCTCTATCAATGTTTTTCTGTGTTACAACATGGATGCGGGTGTAGGATTCACACACACACACACAACTTGGTCTTGCTATAAACCCTGTTCACAGATGTGTCTGTGGTTAGCGTGCATTGTATTAGCGTGCGCTATTCATTGGCATTGCTACTAAAGGTATCATATGGCTATTGTTGTTGTTGTATGCAAGGGTTGGGCTTGTGAGGGGGTGACGGATAAACCCCTCTTCTGATTGGTCAGGGGGTTTATTGGCCTCTCTTTTTCGTTCAGTCAGGGCCAAGCTGTTAGGCGGCTTGGCAGGGAGGGGGGGGGGGGGGGGAAGGGTTTCCCAGACTCTGCACCCATCACAGGCGTTTGAGTCTTGGGTTTCCCCCCGTCATAGCACACGTCACTAGGCACGTTGCTATTGGACGATGACTTCCGTGAGTTTAGACCCGTATGTAGGGTCTGTTGTTGTCAAGTGTCGGGGCAGAGCGTAGGAACTTAATGTTCTACTACGCTCGATATACACGTAACTTGAGTCGGTTGGTCACATGACTCAATGTTACCGTGACTTTTCAATCTATGGCTCACGTGGGAAGTCTCTCTGAGGAGTTCCGTCTCTCGTCTGTGGTAGGGATGACGGGATATAAAAATGTAAAAAAAAATTACCCTCGGCTGCGTCACGTGGGATTCATGTCAGTCGGTGTTTCTTTCTTTTTTAATATAAAAGTGTGGAGAATGTGAAGCGCGACAACCTTCTTGTCGTTCTCCCAGGCGCCTTGAAGGATCAATGTGGGGTCTGTTAGACTGTCCATTGATATGTTTTGGGTCCCGACGCATACATAGTGCTGGCTCGGGGTGTTTCTATTCAGAATCATGCGGGTGGCTAGTACGCCTTGGTTACTTGTTGTTAAAACAGCGTTTTTATAAAGCAACTGGGATGGGGGATTTTTTCCTTTTCCGAGAGCCTGTTACTGGGTCTCGACGGATTCTCGTTCATATCTGGGGGATGTTAACGGAATAGATCGGAACATAGGTAGAGGGGTCTCACGCCCTTGGGGTGGGCCACCGAGCGCGGTGTAAACAGGACCGTCTGGGTGGCGCCCTCTTTTCATGTTTTAGATCAACACACATATCTGCCCCTTCTCCTGGAGTAGGCATGTCGGCGTGGTTAGGACACGGGACTGGTTCTGGTCACGCTGGTCCAGGTCAGTTAACCCGGTGTCTGCCGGGGATGCAGATCTGCTGTTCTGGTACCCTGAGGGACTTGGGCTTTTTTCAGGGGGAAGAATGCCGGGTCGGCCCGGGTGTCACGGGGTTAGGCGTTATGGAGACCCTTTGTTGGGTACACTTTGTACCTGGCACTATTATAAGGGGCTGGTTCTCCTTTCTTCGCTCCTCTCTCACGCATGGCGAAGAGGGGGCTGTTGGGGTGGTCTTCTGGACCTCCTCTGGTAACCCTGTGTGCTTCCCGAGCCGCCGGGCCCGGTCCGAAGTAATGTTTCGTTGAAACCGTAGGCCTGGGATAACCCTTTTTTGGAAACTGAAACACTTGTGCTGCGGTATAGCTGGTGTATACCCGCAGGTGTGTTTTGGAGTTTTTTCTTGAGGGGTTATAGGAACAACCACCGTCTGTGTACCGAGAGGGTGGTTGATTCCCTGGTGTGTTGGAGCAGAGTCAACTCCCGGGTTACCCGGTTGAGTGTGCCCCTGCAGGTTCATGACGTCTGCCAATCGTGTCAGCCTTCTCTGCCTCGACCCCTCTGGGTGGTTTTTTTTTTATGGAGGCTTTGTCATGGTGCTCAACAACGCCAGCATACGCCCCTTCCGCCGGGGGGGCTGTTTTCAGTTGACTCCTTTGGCGCCTGTCTCGTCCGCAGTGCTCAAGGCTCAGGTCTACAGCCTGCTGCCTGGTTTCCTCAGTGCGCTGCCTGCTTCCATTGGTTAACCTTTTTTGAGTGCTTTACGGCCATGCTGACTGCCTGTGTTGCAGGGTCAGTGTGCCAGGCGGTGTACTATTGGGGGGAAAGGGCCCGCTCTTGGAGGGGCCCTATCCGAATACGCTGGCGATGTGGGGGGCGGTCTCACTAAGTGACCGCCTGGTGGGGTCTTGATGCCTGGCGTCATTGACCTCTCCGGGCCCCCTTTTTCCAGGGGATCCAGTCCCTTCGTGGGTCTGGGTCTTCCTTCGCGCTCCGCTGCTACGGCCTTGCCATGGGGTTGAGTTTGCTCTTGACCCCGTGATTTTGGGGGCAGTAACAGGTAGGGATGTCCCGATCCGATGACGTGATCGGGATCGGCGTCGATCACGTGCTTTTCAGAGGATCGGGGATCGGGAAAAAATAATAATAAAAATCGGCAGTCAAAAAAAGAAAAATTTTATTCAACAAACATGACCATGTCCACGTCTTAAACTCATACAGAGGCCTTAGTTTTGGTTTAAAATTACATATAATATATCATCATTAATGTATTTATTGTCACACAGAGCAGAATAATTGTCCACAACAAACACATTCCCTTTAATTTACACCGTTGCAACAAACACATTCCCTTTAATTTAGACCGGCTACCGCTACACGCTCCACATCACAACAACAGTACAACACGTCGCTCCCGAAACACGGTTAATATCCACTGACTTGAGCAGCTAGACTTAATGTCAGAGGTTTGGAACTAAGCATTTTAAAATAGAAAGTCAAGCCAGTTGCAATGTTTGCAAGGAGGACAGGCTGGAGGCGAAGTTTTCAGTCCTAACTTTTCACCTGGAGGATAACGTGACTGAGGATTATCGTCGGCGTTTCAGACCAGAATGGACCATTACGTAAGTCGAACACTGAATGTATACTAATGTGCAAACATATATTGAAACTTTTAATATTTCTCATATGAAGCAGAAGCACATTTCTCAGGGTGAATGTAATAACAAAAGCCTCCGCGCTCGCGCCTCGGACTATAGGCACCAGATGGGCTTGTCTCGCTCTGCCAGTTTCTGACAAAAATGCATCAAAATTGATTACTAATGTGAAAGATCGGATCGGAAACGATCGGATCGATAGATATTTAAAATCACATGATCGGGATCGGATCGGGAGCAAAAAAAGGCGATCGGGACATCCCTAGTAACAGGGGTTGTTCTTTCCGTTCGTTTCCTGGTGGCATGCGGGTTGTGCGTGTGCGTAGTCATGGGGTCAAGCCACGGTCTGCTCACCCTGTGCATTGAGTTGCTTGAGTTCCTCTTCGCACGGTCGGATCCGTCTCCCTCCCGTCCTCCAATAGGGAGGGTATCCCTCCATTAGGGAGGGTCAGGGGGCTCGGTCCTCCCCGGTCTGATGGTTGTGGGGGGCCTCAGCGGGGTACATTTGTCGAGCTTTGGCTCCCGCTCAGCTCCTCTTGTGCAGAATGACGCTGAGCAGCAGCCATAATGAAATAGAACGTAAGGTTATGTATATAACCAAGTTCTATGAAGTATGGTGACGCTCAGCGTCAGGACGCCGATGCGGCCCTTGATCTCACCTTGTGGTGAAAGTTTGGGAAGGAGGCGAGTAGGTGACCACACACCTGCTTATGAAGGTAAGCGGATAGGGGTGTGGCCAGACGAATGTTGGGATGTAAAGGTACATTGTGGAATTTTTTATTCAGTGTGCGTGCACGAAGTGAAGTGCGTGCAGAATGACGCTGAGCGTCACCATAATTCATAGAACTTGGTTATATACATAACCTTACGTTTTCACATACAAGGAATTTGATTTGGCATTTTCGGTGCGACATTAATGGACAGACAATACCGGACAGATAAGATAACAACGTGGAATAAAACAAAATGGAATATAAGCTAAGTTAAAATAGAAGCACAATAGAATAGAATAGAATAGAATTATGAAATAAAAGTAGGCCAGGGCTGTACAACTGTAAAATAAAAATGTGGAATAAAATACAATGGGATATAAACTAAATGAAAATACAAGCACAATAGAATATAATAAGGCCAGTGCTGTACAATTGTGCACAATGTGATCAAGTATATACACGAATTAGAATAAAACAACAATACAGTGGGATGGAATATTTAGCAGGGCTGTGCAATTGGGCAGTTATGTGCAAAGTGTGAACAGTGAAGTATGAACTAGTATGAAGAGTTTGATTGTATTTAAAAATATGTAGTCCAGTGGGGGGTGTCAGTGGGGGTCCCGAGCCTTGTTGATGAGGCTCACTGCAGAGGGGAATAAACTAAATCATGCATTTAGTAAAACATTCCCAGTTTTACAATAATTGAAAAATTCTGTTTAAAAAATATATATTTCCAATGAATACTCCATTCCTGGCTTAGAACACACATAACAACATATTTCCAATGAATACTCCTGGCTTAGAACACACATAACAACATATTTCCAATGAATACTCCATTCCTGGCTTAGAACAGGCATAACTCAGTGTCAAACAGCTTTCTCTCTTGTGTTTCTCAGTGGACCAGGTGGCGAACGTGGTGTTATATTGCAACGACAGCTACGCCAAAATCGTGGCCATTGAGGAGTACGGGTAAGGTCGGATCGATTCCCACATTATTACGTTATTTTTGTTTGTTTTTAATAGCAAGCATTAGCTCTTCATCTTTCATGTGCAATATTGTTTTTTTCCTTTCTTTTGTATAATGTCTTTTTTTGGGATGATTGTAATAAGTTAGGTTATTGTATTGTGTATAATATGTGTATGTATGTGTGCATGTGTGTGCATGTGTATATGTATGTATGTATATGTGTGTGTATATAATTATATATGTATGTATGTGTATGTATGTGTACGTGTATTGTGTGCATGTGTATGTTTATTTGTATGTGTATATATTGATATGTGGTACTTCGGACCCCCGGAAGACTAGCTGGTGCCATTGGCATCAGCTAATGGGGATCCTTTTAATAAACAATAAACAATAAACAATAAACAATAAACACGTCAAAATGTATGGCAATTGCTCTAAGACTAGAGCTTGACACTTATCCTGAAATTACATAAGGACACTTTTCAGCTGCGACCAGCAACTCTACAGCTCGCAGTAGTGTAATCATTATAATCAGTATTGTCTCTCAGGGGGCTAGTTGCCAGCTTCTCTGAATAAACCTGAAATAAAACAATCTTGTATAATTGTTTTCATACCACACCAAACTTCAAATCCAACATAATTCATTCTACATCCAATCAGCCATTAAATCAATTGTTCTGTAAAAACTGAAAAAGGGAGATGAAGTGGTCACAATACATAAACATGTGTTATGCTGTAATTTAATTAAGCATTACAACCATAGATATATAACACTAGATGGCTTATCCCGCTGCTGGCCAACGGAGACCGACGTTGCCACATGGTGGCCATCTTGCGAGGGTGGAGCACGCCCACTCATAACATGCATGTCTATGTTGCATGTACTATTGAAATAACCATAGCTTGCTAAATTTTCAACCGTTTGGTTTGTTAAAAACGTCAGAGATGTAGTTCATACTGCATACTTATAATGGACTTTGATATGAAAAAATATTAAATTATAAAAAGAATTATTCCAAGCAAATCATAGCCACGTTAGTCAAGTCAAGTCAAGTCAGTTTTATTTATATAGCACATTTACAAATGACTAACAGCCAAACCAAAGTGCTTTACAACATGAAAAAACACACATAATGCAATAAAATACACTAAAATTACAAAAAGGTAGAGTACAGTACATATAAGAAAGCAAGGGCAAAGTGCAATAAAAAAGAGACAGGAAAATTGGATAAAAAGTCCAGAGTGACAGCGGACGTCATGTATAAATGCTAGGCTAGCTCTGGTCAAAGGCCAGGGAGAAGAGGTGTGTTTTGAGCAAGGATTTAAAAACCTCTAGGCTCTGGGCAGATCTTATGTGGGGGGGAGGCTGTTCCAGGCAGCAGCAACAAAGGCTCTATCTCCCCTAGTTTTAAGCCTGGTCCTAGGCACCTCCAGCAGCAGCTGGTCAGCAGACCTTAGGGCTCTGGATGGGGTGAGGTGATTTAGGAGCTCAGCTAAGTACAGTGGAGCCAGCCCGTGTAGTGCTTTAAAAACAGTAAAAGTTTTAAATCAATACGGAAACGGACAGGGAGCCAGTGGAGAGAAGCCAGAACTGGTGTGATGTGGTCACGTTTCCTGATACCGGAAAGCAGACGGGCAGCCGCATTTTGTACCAGTTGCAGGCGACGGAGCAGCAACTGGTCAATGCCGACATACAACGCATTGCAGTAATCCAGCCGGGTCGAGATAAAGGCATGGATCACCCTCTCCAGATCCTTCTGGGAGAGGTATGGTTTGGTCTTGGCCAGAAGTCTGAGGTGGAAAAAGCTAGTTTTAACCACAGAACTAACCTGCTTATCAAATAAAAAATGTCTGTCAAAGATTACTCCAAGGTTTCTGACAGAGGAGCGGATGTTTGAGCCCAGAGGGCCTAGGGCATTGGCACTAGGGTCAGGCGAATCATTACTAAATAAAATTATCTCTGTTTTGCGCTCATTTAAGTTGAGAAAGTTTGCACTCATCCATAGTTTAATGTCAGCCAGGCAATCTAACAGTGGTTGTAATGTAACCTTGCCTTTTGCTTGTAGGGGTAAATAGATCTGCACATCGTCGGCAAAGCAATGGAAGGACATGTTGTGCTTTGCAATGATTGAGCCTAAGGGCAACATATATAATAAAAAAAGGATGGGGCCCAGTATCAACCCCTGGGGCACCCCACAGCAGTGGCGGCCGCCACTGGGGGGCGCTAGGGCGCCGCCCCCCCCCTGGTAAAGAGAGCAGGAGAAGAAGAAAATGTTTTATTTTTATTTTTATTTTAGACCCCTAAAAATAAAATAAACATGTTTAAAATGAATAATATTTACTCATTTTAAGTATGTTTGTGTTTCCAATGCACAATATAATGTTAAAATATAAAATATTAATAATCGTTTTCCTGAACAGGAAGTGACGATTCTGTCTGATAAAGAACGTTCCATTACCTTAGCCACATTTCTCCTGCCGTATTTCTCTCGGGCTAGACGTAATAGCGCTCTGAGTGCGCGTCACTGTTTCATCGCTGTATCCGTCGCAGCCAATCAGTGCGTAACGCGTTGTGCGTTGAAATATGATGTTTATGATGGAAGCCGGGCGCGATTTGAAGCGGTCTAGCCTAGCAGCGTCAAGACTTTTCCGTAGCCGCATTTCGCGGAGACGCTCTCTGATTGGCCGACGTCAGTTTTTTTTTCCGTAGCAGCATTTCGCGGAGACGCTCTCTGATTGGCCGAATCCACTTTCTATGTTCCAATTCTAGGTTGGTGGTAGAGATAGTTGTGTTGTTGTGAGATGCAGCTATTTGTCTTAGAGCGTGACTGCAAGTTCTTTCGACGGTTAAGCTTAGGCACTCTTTCAAAGTTGGTTAAAGTTAGAGTTTGTCTTAGAGCATGGCCAGGTAGTTTGCAGTCTGTTCGACGCGGAAATGGACAAAGAAATCAAGTACTGTCTTGTTGTGTGGTGCTAACAGCTAACAAGCTATATGGCGGATGCAGTCTGGACAGTGGACAGTGGTCTGGATATACATCATCAACAGCGGATTATACACTTTATAAAGCCCACCACGTTTCAATTAAACAAAGTGAGTTAATGCTGTTGTGTTGTGATGCAGCTATTTGTTGTTAGCTCACACAGTACTTGTTGGCTATAAGCTATATATGGATGCAGTGTGGAGGGACATGCACAATGGACAATGGAGTGGATATACTTTATCAAGCCCTTCTGCCTGCTCTGCTGTCAACTTAACAACAACAAGGTAGATTTGCGATATCGCTCCTCTCTCTCTCTCTCTCTCTCTCTCTGTCTCTCTCTCGCTCGCTCGCTCTCTCTCTCTCTCTCTCTCTCTCTCTCTCGCTCTCTCTCTCCCTCTCTCTCTCTCTCTCCCTCTCTCTCTCCCTCTCTCGCTCTCTCTCTCTCTCGCTCTCTCTCTCTCTCCCTCTCTCTCGCTCTCTCTCTCTCTCGTTCTCTCTCCCTCTCTCGCTCTCTCTCTCTCTCTCTCTCTCTCTCCCTCTCTCTCCCTCTCTCTCTCTCTCTCCCTCTCTCTCTCTCTTGCTCTCTCTCGCTCTCTCTCTCTCTCTCACAATCCTGTGTCTCCGAGAAATGCGGCTATGAAATGCTGAGATGATAATAGCACTTCAAAACGCGCTGCTGTGTTGTGAACTATATAACATTAATTTCGCTGCTGCTGATGCATAATGTATGAATGAATGAATGGTGAGTTGTTTAAAATGACAACATATACATGTGTTAATTATTTATTGGATTGATCCGAGAGACAGAGAGAGAGATTGCTCCAGAGCATTTATTAACGTTATGTTACATTTTCAACTCGACCTAACGTCAGTTGCGACCCACCAATGGAACATAGTACCAGCCGCCACTGCCCCACAGGTAAGAGTGGCCGCTGAAGAGAAGAATTCTCCAAGCTGGACTGAGAAGCTCCGGCCAGGCAGGTAGGACTTAAACCAGCGTAGGGCAACGCCTGTGATGTGCCAACATATTTTTCCAGGCGCGACAATAAGACAGTGAGGTCTATAGTGTCGAAGGCGGCTGTGAGGTCTAAAAGCACGAGAATGGCAGGATTTCCAGAATCGGCAGCTAAAATGAGATAATTTTTTACTCTCAGGAGGGCTGTTTCGGTGCTATGGTGCGGTTTAAAGCCAGACTGAAAATTTTCGTGGATTTTATATACATCTAAAAACAGTTGTAACTGGAGGTAAACTGCTCGCTCCAGGACTTTTGACAGGAAGGGTAGTTGGGAAATAGGCCTGAAGTTTGATAGAATAGAGGGATCAAGGTTTTTCTTTTTTATCAGGGGTTGAATCACAGCATGTTTAAAAGCGGTTGGGACACAGCCAGAGCGAGTGGCGCGCAGGGGCATGGTAATTTTTACGTGGGCACTTAAGGTAAACACAACAGGTGAATGGTCAGAAAGACCTGAAGCACAGATGTCTGTTATGGAGACAGATACAGCAAACGATAACACAAGCAGGGCCGCCTGGGAGAAATGTGAGGCCCTGTGCAAGATTTAAACGCGAGCCCCCCCCCCCCCCCCCCTAAAAGGTAAAAAAAAGAAAAAGTCAACATATTCTTAAATAATAGCGCTGCCCGAGGCTGGGCATGATACAGTCAACATATAGCAAGAGAGAGTGCGAGAGAGAGCTCCCGTTCTACAGTCAATATACAGTGTTATCGCAATGCCCCTGACCCTCCACCAGAGCAAGGAGAGAGAGAGAGAGAGAGAGAGAGAGAGAGAGAGAGAGAGAGAGAGAGAGAGAGAGAGAGAGAGAGAGAGAGAGAGAGAGAGAGAGAGAGAGAGAGACACATTGGAAAGAAACAACCCAAAACCAGAGCCAATTGAAATTCTATTTGGCCCTAAACAGAGAGTACACAGTGGCAGAATACCTGAGCACTGTGACTGACCCAATACTAAGAAGATCCTTGACTAGGTACAGACTCAGCGAGCACAGCCTAGCCATCGAGAAAGGCCGCCATAGGCAGACCTGGCTCCCAAGCGAAGACAGACCCACTGCACACAAGATGAGGTGGAAACCGAGCTCCACTTCTTAACAACCTGCCCACTATACCAAGACATATACTTCCCACAAATTGCAAACACCCAAAGAGACTTTGAAAACATGGACAATAACTCAAAACTCCCATACCTACTGGGAGAAATACAAGAATGTGAAATAAAGCTCATTTGAATTGAAGAGAGAGAGATAGATAGAGCATGTCTGTGTGTGTTAGAAAGAGAGAGATAGAGAGAGAGCATGTGTGTTTGTGTTAGAAAGAGAGAGAAATATAAAGAGAGAGCATGTCATTTTGTGTGTTAGAGAGAGATATAGAGCATGTCTGTGTGTGTTAGAAAGAGAGAGAGAGAGAGAGCATGTGTGTTTGTGTGTTAGAGAGAGAGAGCATGTCTGTGTGTGTGTGTGTTAGAGAGAGAGAGCATGTATGAGAGAGATAAGCAAGACAGCTAAGATGAGCCCCTAAAGGATATTCAACTTTTAATGGAAGAACAAAACAGAAGGAAAAAATAACTTCACAAAGGCAACATGAATATACATAGATCCAAAAGGACAAAGATCAACACTTAAATCCAAAGAGAAGAGGGTCTATACCAGAGAAAACAAAGTAGCAAGGAGCCAACGGCCGACATCAGCTAAATAGGCTAACTGCAAATAGAGTAGCCAGGTACTGACACCAGGTACACACTGTTAGCTACAACAGCTAGCCGGCCCGTTTGTCTCAATATAACGTTAGCTACGTTAGCTAGCCGGCCCGCTTTGGCTCAATATAACATTAGCTACAACAGCTAGCCGGCCCGTTTGGCTCAATATAACGTTAGCTACGTTAGCTAGCCGGCCCGCTTGGCTCAATATAACATTAGCTACAACAGCTAGCCGGCCCGTTTGGCTCAATATAACGTTAGCTACGTTAGCTAGCCGGCCCGCTTAGCTCAATATAACATTAGCTACAACAGCTAGCCGGCCTGTTTGGCTCAATATAACGTTTGCTACGTTAGCTAGCCGGCCCGCTTTGGCTCAATATAACATTAGCTACAACAGCTAGCCGGCCCGTTTGGCTCAATATAACGTTAGCTAGCCGGCCCACTTGGCTCAACATAACGTTAGCCAACATAACGTTAGCCTTAGCCACGATAGCTAGCCGGCCCGAGAGAGAGAGAGAGAGAGAGAGAGAGATATCCACGGCAGGAATAGAATAGAGTGCATTAAAAACTCACCAAACGTCCAAGAGGATGGAGACAACCGCGTGGAGTTGACGAAGTTCATCTGCCGAATGACCGTCCTCTTCATCTTGGCAGCTAACGCTAGTTAGCCTTTAGCTAAGCTAGCTACTAGCCGACATGGCTATCACGACTGAACCACACGTTAGCACTCAATATTATAACGTAGCTAAAGCTAACTAGCTGTCCCTGCCTTTAGCTAAGCCGACATGGCTAGCCTGACTGAACTGTCTAACATGCAACAACTTTCATCTTCAGTCCATCTGCCGAACGACCGTCCTCTTCGTCTTGGCTGGCATAAGCATAACCTCCAATGCTGCACGCGCGAAATAGTCAAACGCAGCTGACGCACGCCGGCCGACTGTACACATGTAACCCCTCCCTTCGTTGAAACCAATAGTATGTCTGCTGCAGAGCCCCAGAGCTCCAATAGTGAGTATGTCTGCTGCAGAGCCGCAGAGCCAGGAACAAGTCAGACACATTCTACAAACGTGTCTAATGTGAAATATATAAGCATATAAGCAAAACTAGATTTTAGGTCTGTGATGAAAAAGGGCCTTGCGGGAAGGGGAGCCTCGCAAAAAAAAAAAAAAAAAACATGAACATTAAAATCACTGCAGATTAAAACGTGGTCATATTTCACCATGATCCCAGCGAGAAAGTCAGCAAAGTCTGTGATAAACTCCTTGTTGAATTTAGGTGGACGATAGATAACGGCACAGAGCACAGGAGACGACAGGTTCAAATGTTTGCAGCTCAAAGCTAGAGTAGCTTGCTACAGGCTGGGACAGGCGGCACTGGAAGCAGGATTTGAACACAGAGGCTAAATCTCCACCTCTACCGGATGACCGGGGGGAATTAAAAAAATTACAGTCAGGAGGGAGCAGTTCGCAGAACGGATAATAATGTTTGTAATAAACCAAACCGTTTGTAAATCCGTCAAGATTTCAGCGAGTTAAGAGTATTTTTGTTTGTATAAACAAACCCAGTAGGATAACTAAAGATAGTGCCACATTTATTCATAACATATTTACGAATGTTCATGGCCAAGCAACAAGTGGTTTTGTTATGGTTTGTAACCGACCCCAATCGCACAACACAGGACAGGTATGAGAGTAAGCCAAGAACAGGGCATTTATTGAATACAAACAAAAAGCGGCACTGTCCCTTTAAGGGAGAACACAAAATACTGGAAACAAGAATTAGGGAAAATTGGCACTGTGCCTTTAAGAGGCGAGCAGGCTAAGGGGCTAAGGCTAAAGGACAGGGCCAGGGCAAAGGACAGGGCAGGAACAGGGGCACTGGAGAGGGGAACAGGGACAGAGGCCCGGGGAGGCGGGCTGGAGACAGGGACAGAGAAAACAGGGTTAAGGCCTTGGACAGGGCGAGGGCCAAAGCTGCTTACAGGGATGGAGTAGGAGCGCGCAGGCTAGACGTCTGGAGTGGAGCGCGTCGGCTCGGAGAGACGCATCCTCCCGTAGAGGATTAGGAAGCGATGCGCGTCGGCTAGAAGAGCGCGCCGGCTCGGGGTCTGGAGTGGAGCGCGTCGGCTTGAAGAGCGCGCCGGCTCGGAGAACGCGCCGGCTCGGAGAGACGCATCCTCCCGTAGAGAATTAGGAAGCGGTGCGCGTCTGCAGTAGTAGCGCGCCGGCTAGACGTCTGGAGTCGGGCGCGTCGGCTTGAAGAGCGCGCCGGCTCGGAGAGACGCATCCTCCCGTAGAGAATTAGGAAGCGATGCGCGTCTGGAGTAGGAACGCGTCTGGAGTAGGAGCGCGTCTGGAGTAGTAGCGCGCCGGCTTGAAGAGCGCGCCGGCTCGGGGGTCTGGAGTGGAGCGTGTCTGGAGTAGTAGCGCGTCTGGAGTAGTAGCGCGTCTGGAGTAGTAGCGCGTCTGGAGTAGTAGCGCGTCTAAAGTAGTAGCGCGTCTGGAGTAGTAGCGCGCCGGCTAGAAGAGCGCGCCGGCTCGGGGGTCTGGAGTGGAGCGCGTCTGGAGTAGTAGCACGTCTGGAGTAGTAGCGCGTCTGGAGTAGTAGCGCGTCTGGAGTAGTAGCGCGTCTGGAGTGGGGCGCGTCGGCTTGAAGAGCGCGCATCCCCCCGTAGGATAGGGAGCGATGTGCGTCTGGAGTAGTAGCGCGCCAGCTAGACGTCTGGAGTGGGGCGCGTCGGCTTGAAGAGCGCGCATCCCCCCGTAGGATAGGGAGCGATGTGCGTCTGGAGTAGTAGCGCGCCAGCTAGACGTCTGGAGTGGGGCGCGTCGGCTTGAAGAGCGCGCATCCCCCCGTAGGATAGGGAGCGATGTGCGTCTGGAGTAGTAGCGCGCCAGCTAGACGTCTGGAGTGGGGCACAGGAATACCTCCCGTAGAGAATTAGAGAGCGCACCGGCTGTGTCCCACTCCAGGCAAACGGCGACAGGTGGCGATGGCTGGCACCTCGTCTCACGCCGGAGACGAACCAGCATACAGATACAGATATGACAAGGATACGGAATAGAGAATCTCCCGTAGGAGCTTACAGATAGAGAACGACCCGACGAGGACTGGGGGGGAGATCGAGGTATTTAAAGCCCACTGGGGCGCTAATTAGAACACACATCAGGTGCGTGATGGTAATTGATACTTGACTTAGAAGTGTGTGTTCGGCAAGGACCAATCAACACAGAATCCTCACAGTACCTTAAAGGAACGGAGCGAGGCAGGGAATGCAATAAATAAACAACGACAGCGCGAGGGTGGGGGCTGGTGAGGTGAGGAGACAGGGAATTAAAGGTCCAGGGAACAGGAATTAAAGGTCCAGGGAAGAGGCGAACCTCACAGGTTTGTTCTTAAGTGATACCAGTGATCATCTTCCTATTTTTGTGATATTACATAATTTAAAGGTAAAATGTTCAGTTGATGTAAGTGAATCTTCTTGTAAATTTGTAAGAATAGGACACCAGAAAGAATGGAGGCCTTAAAGATGGACCTTACAAACTACAACTGGGATGAGGTGTATGTTGACGATCCAAATCAGGCATAATGATGCATTTTTGTTGACGTTCACAGAGCTATACAACAAACACTGTCCTATTAGAAAGAGCTTGGTGAAGGATAAATATAAAGGAAAGCCATGGATGTAACTGCCTATGTGTTCAGTTTAAGTTTGGTTCCTACCAGGGTTTTGGTTCCTAACGGCTGCTATTGTAGTGATTGTAATGGTACATAATTCACCCACAGACTATGGTTAGGAACATTCTAGAACATTAGGTCCGCCAGAACATTCTGGCACGTGTGTGATGATGTCATAGTAGTACATGCTAAAACAGTCTAGAACATTAGCTCTGCCACAACATTCTGGAACGTTCATGATGATGTTATAGCTGGACATTCTAGAACCTTGCACTTCCTTATATAAGTAGAAGTTCCGGCCACAAACAGTCTTTCACGTACAGAGTTCAGAGCATCAAGACAGAAGATCAAGCAAGCAGATGCTAAAGTCCATAATTTCCTCTGTTATTGCATGCAGCCAATAAGGTACGTTGGGTGTCGTAAATGTTGCTATGTGTAGGCCCAATGCCATGTAGCTAAGCCGGGGCGGACTTAGTACATTTGGCGCCCTAGGCGAGATTCACCACTGCTTTTTTTTTGTATTTTTTTTTTTTTTTTTTGTAATTTTTTTATTTTTATTTTTTTTTATGGCTTTTGCCTCTTCATAGTTCTCTAACGTTAGTCTTTATTTCCTCAATGCTCAATTCTATAAACACTTGACCGATACCCATCAATGCACAGCGCTCTAGCATGTTCTGACTGTGAACACCTAAAGCTGAGGCTCAGACCGACCGACCGTTTTAGATTTTTGGCTCATTTTCCCTTATGTTAGAATTTCTTTTATGTAAAAATAATGGTTGCCGATATAGAGGGGGCGCCAAAACTGCACAGAGAATTTTTTTTTTTTTTTTTTTTTTTTTTTGGCCTCCCCCCTCTGGGTGGCGCTCTAGGCGACTGCCTATATCGCCTGTAGGAAGGTCCGCCCCTGAGCTAAGGTGCTAACTAATGGCTTGCTAAGCATCAATGATTGAAGGACGTAATGTGCTTGTAGGTTAAGTTCATTTAGTTAACAACATTGCAAAGACATGTGACACTAAGAGACAAGTAGAGATAATATGGATGTATGTATGTTGTTATTGTTTGAGCTGTGATTTATTGTATTTCATGTATGTGTTCACAGTTCTCACGGTTCGGATTGAAATAAATCCAATCAGTAATATCAAGAACGTGTTGCTGTCATCATTGAAAGTAGAGGGAGTTACAGTGAGAACTTAACGATAGGTTATGTAGATAACCTAGTTATATTAGTATTGGCTGAGCGTCCCGCTCTGAGCCTTATGAGATACCCCTTATCTCCTATGATACCTACTGTATCTCCCACGAACAAAATACATGCACCCCACCTGTATGGGGCCCCGCCCCCATGGTGGCACCGCCCATATAACCGTGACTCTGGTCACCATACACTCTTCCTCGCCAAATCCCGTCCCAGGAAAAGATCCCTCAAGAGGGAACTCAGGGCCGCGCAGAGCGGGACGCTCAGCCAATACTAATATAACTAGGTTATCTACATAACCTATCGTTATATATCGTATTTGCTTCGCGTCCCGCTCTGAGCCTTATGAGATATGGGGAAGAGCGGACGCGAGGCCCGACAAATGTACCCCCTGAGGACCCGTAAGCCCACATCAAGGGGTGCAGGGAGCCCTGTCACCCCATCCTTCCTAATGAAGGGGGGGCGCAGTCAACTCCACCTGAATGCGAACAAGAGGGAACTAGAACCCCTTGAACACACCGTACAGGCGGAACCACGTGTGACCCAACACACTGTGGCCCATACCCATACACTCCTGCTACCCGACCAAAGGACGGAAAGCAGGAAAGGCCACAGACCCCAGAACCGCCTGGGAGACAGAACCCCCGGTCATGTCCATGAGGTAAAACCTTACAAAGGGGCCCGGGGAGGACCATGAAGCTGCAGCACAGATGTCCTCCACCGAGGCCCCACCCAGGAGAGCGGCAGAAGCAGCCACCCCACGAGTGGAGTGCGCCCTGACGCCCCCAGGGGGATCCTGCCCAGCCAACGTGTAGCAGAGGGTAATGCCCTGGCACAACCAATGGGACAGGCACTGCTCCGACAGTGCCTTACCAGCACGAGCCCCTCCGTAACAGACAAAGCTGGTCGGTAACCCTGAAGTCCTGAGTACGGCCGAGGTAAATCCCCAAGCACGGACTGGACATGACAGGTGAAGGCCCGCATCTAACTCACTAGTGTGAGAAGGAGGACGAAACGCCTGAACCACAATATCCCGGGAGCGGAAGGAACTCCGGATATTCTTAGGCACGAAAGCAGGATTAGGTCGCAGAGTGACACCGCAATCGGTCCGAAAAGACAGGCACTCTGGACGTACCGAGAGAGCACAGAGCTCACCTACGCGTTTAGCGGAAGTGACAGCCAGTAGGAACGCGGTCTTGAAGGACAGCTGTCCCAACGGCGCCTGCTCGAGCGGCTCAAACGGGGCCAAGGACAACCGACCGAGGACCAATTGAAGATCCCAAGTAGGAGCCAAGGAGCGTTGCACCTGTTTAACGCGTCAAGCGCCAAGCAGGAAACGCTTCACAAGAGGGTGGCTGAACAAGACATCCCCTCAAACCCCTCATGATAGGAGGATATAGCTGCTGCATATACCCTCACTGTCGAAGCCGACAGTCTATCAAGGAGAGACTGGAGGTAACTAAGGACAGCATCCAGGGGGCAGGAGACTGAGTCCCGGCCCCCCGCCTTACACCACACTTGGAACATACGTCATCTGCCCGCGTAAGTGCGACAGTGGAGGGAGCATGCGCATTCCAGATGGTAACACCATCAGGATCAAGAACCTGCGCCCCTCAACGTACCCGTCCCAACAACTGACCTAACAGATGTATGGGGAAGAATCCCTGGCGGCACGGCATCGGTCCCAGACCTGCCTGGCCATGTCCAGACGTAATCCTCACCCGTCAGGATGAGGACCGCCCCGCGACAGTACCTCTGCACCCACATTCTCCCTGCCGGGGATGTGGGGAGCCCTCAGGACGCGCAGATGGAGGACGCCCATAGCCAGCCGCCCGCCGCCTGGTGCAGAAAGGGGGAGCGTACTCCTCCCTGTCTGTCGATACACGACACTGACGTCGTATCGTCCGTCCTGATCAACACCATTTGTGGACCAGAAGGACCGCTTTCAACACCAACACATTGAACGTAGCGCAGACCGGGCAGCATGGTTTGCCAGCTGCCCCCTACTGCGTTGGCCCGACGCGTCACCAGCGAGGGAGGCGTCGGTGAAAATGCGACGTGAGACAGCGCCGTAACCGTCCTAGGACGGAACCTCCCGAGCGTGTTGACAACACGCTCTGAGATGGATGCCCATAGCCCTCCAACCGTTGACTGGGAAGAGGAGTACTCTACATCCAGTCTACAGCAACCCCAGGCTGGTAGAGACCTGCCTGGTACGAGATCTGACGATCCACCTTGACCGCGAAGGACCAGAACGTCATCAGGGCAGAACACTCCGTAACCCCGGACGACGCAGAGGCCCCAGTGCGGCCTCCACGCACTTGGTGAAGATGCGGGGAGCCAGAGAAAACCGAACGGCAGCCTCTGGTACTCATATGCTAACCCTGCAAAGGAAGCGTAGGTAAGCCCTAGGATGGAAGATCGGGGATGCGCATACGCATCCTACAGGTCTATGGAGGAGAACCAGACCCCCACCTGACAGTGTTCAACAGGTAGGAGACGATCCAAAAAATGCTGAACCTTCCCATGGGACAGGTCCAGCCTGGGTCTTACACCCCTCCCTCCCGACTTCTCGGGCAGAGAACACCGGGAGGAGAACGCCACGACGATGGCTTGCTTTGTCCACAGAGATTGGATCTCGTTGACCAGAGCTGTCACTGCTGGAGACCCTGACAATAGGGTCTGTACCAAACCTGAAAACGGGTGGGGTTGTGTAAACACAAGTCCCCGCCTCAGCGTTCTCTCCATCCACCTCGACATATGGTACTGCCGTAGTCATATGTGACGACACTCCCAACGCACCCGCCGTCACGTGGCGCAGGTCCGCCAGGAACTGTAGATAGTTGGCCCGGTCCCCCCGCTGTGCGTAGCCAAACCTGGAACCGTGCGAGGAGCGCATTCCGTGTCGGAACACCTGACCCTGACACCACCCACGAGGCAATCGCACCCAAGGGGGAACCCCGACAGAAAGGGCCGGTCTGATACGGGGGGCTTCCGATGAAAACCCCCCCCCCACTGAACACCCCTCCAGAACATGCTGAAGGAGTTGTTCTGCAGCCGGACATGCAAGGTGTAAGGCCCCCATGGGTTCCTACACACCGTAGCCCTGCAGTGATATTACTACCACCCCAAATCATGTGAGCTGCGACCACTTGCCAATATTTCAGGAGTGGGAGGCACCAACATGATACCTGGCCTGGCGAAGGCGAGGCCGGGGAAGCCCGCACTGTGTGCCTCAAAAGGTTTCGAGCCCCCCTGCTGACAACACTTAAGTTGACAGACGTAACACCAGGCTCAATCAACACAGTTCAAGGTGTGGGAGCCGCTTGACAGCACAACATTCTCACGGACAGACCCAGGCTCAGCCATCAACTGGGTGTCAGCCCCTGTCCCCATGAGAAGCGAAAAAAGGGGGGCTGCCCGCGCATCAACGAAGGCACGCGGCCCGCAGCCAAAGGAAACAATCAGAGCCCACTTCTTCCGCTGGTGTTGGGGAAGGGAGTGATCGGAGAGCGGGCTGCTCGCGGCAGGACGGTGACGGCTTGTTTGTTCAAGCCGAACCCATCCTACATGGCCGATCCCTCGGCCGCCAAGGCTGTCGGCCTTGTGGACACCTGTCGAATCAACGCCCAGGATACCTCTGGCGGGGGAAAACATGGCCGCCTGTCGAGGGCCTCGTCATCGCCGCTGACGAGGCCGTGCTCTCTCTTCTTCTGGCTGCGCGGTGTGAGGCGGTGTAGGGCCTAGGACAATACCGCCCGCGCTCCAGCAGAAGACCAAAATCCCCTGCGGAGAGGGGAACCCTGAGCGGTTATAGCTTGCGGCTGGGTCAAAGCTAATAACGTCAACAACCTCGCGCGATGTGTCGACGTCGGCTGGCCCTCAAGGCCCCTCCACCAGACACCATTTTTTTAATAGAAAAAAACAGCAATTCGAACACAGTTCTAATTGTTGCCAATTCCATACCGTGGCGGTACAAGCCTTAACAGCCCACCAGCCACTCGCCAGGCCGACCCACCCATGGTGTCGGCCGGGCGGGGCATTGTTTCAATATGTCAAAAACAAAGGACTGATGTTAACACGGAGCACCAGTGGTGATTGCAAACAGCAACCTCCACTGTGGTGTGCACCATGAAAGGGTTAAATGAATAAAAGAGCTAAACCACAAAAAACTGTAGAATGAGCAAACCCATACACACAAAGTTAAGGGGAGACGGACCAGAGCGAACTAGTCCCACCTTCATTCAAAATATTCACAACAGGACACCAGCCCTAGTTTAGCCCATTTACCAAAAAAGGTAAACAAAGCCCCCCCCCGCACTACTCCCCCAGTATACCGATTGACCGTCAGTATGAATGGTTGAGAGGAGAGAAAACTGTAGCAAGACAGACCTTCTCATAGCAGAGTGACAAAACGAAACAATAGCCCACTACACAGGGCCGCCTCAGGGGGTGGGGGGCCTCGCGTCTAAATACGCACAGGGCCTCACATTTCTCCCAGGCGGCCCTGCCCTTATACTACTGCAGCCTAGCGCGAGGCGATGTGGGACCCAGAACAACAATTGCCTGCGCACAGACACGCAACATGTTTACCATGTCGGCTGGACCCATAGCCCCACTACCCGACGCCAACCCAGATGGGAACACCGTTCAACAAACCCCGCCGGAACACAAGGTAACATACCTGGCTAGGCAACCTAGCCACGGCCTACCCTGTTGTCAACCCATTTACCCGAAAAAAGGTAAATAGGACTCAGCAAAAAAACCCACAACAGCTACCGACTGACCTTCATTGATGAACCGGGCAAGAGGAGGGAGAGTGACAACATCTCACGGCGGAGACATTAGAACAGCGTAGCAATTAGCAGTAGTAATAGCATGCGGCATTAGCGATAGCATGTAGCATAGCATTAGATGTTTTAGTAGCACGCCCAAGACAGCTTGGAAACCGTTCCCTGCAGTGAACGTTCACCAAACCATTCTGCCCCCGGCGCCAACACACAACATGGTTGTGTAACAAAACAAACCAGCATTACTAACACTAATACCCATGCCTGAAGACACAGGGCCTACCTGAGTACAAGCTGGCCCGACAGCCAGTCTTGTACAGCTGAACCTCGATGTGCTGTCATCAAACGAGGAACATCAACATAGGCCCGTCGTGTCGCCGAAAACATGCGTCGAAGATGCCAGGGGCCAGCAACCTCCGGTAAGCTTTCAACATTATGAATCTTTTTCATCCTGCTAGTTATCGTATGGTGCACGCATCCATTACGCTGGGACGAAAATAGAGGAAGAGTGTTTGGTGACCAGAGTCACGGCGGGGCCCCATACAGGTGGGGTGCATGTATTTTGTTCGTGGGAGATACAGTAGGTATCATAGGAGATAAGGGGTATCTCATAAGACTCAGAGCGGGACGCGAAGCAAATACGATATATAACTGCTCCAGAAGACAGCACTAGAGAGCAGTGATTCTAGAACATTACAGCTGCCACAACATTCTGGAACGTTCATGATGATGTCATAGCGGCAACATTCTAGAACATCGAACATCCTTGCATTAAACCCAAGATGTCTGAGAGTGGCAGCCAGCTAGCCACGGTTGCGGAGGTAGATTGCACCGGTACGCAGACACAAGCACCTGCGTCGCTGCAGCACAGCACAACCGCGCAAATACCAGAGGAAGAAGGCACACAAGTTAACCCTGCTTCCTCAGAAGAGCCACAAAGAAGCCCTAGATTCCGCACGTTGACGGAAAAGGGTCAAGCTATGCAAAGGGGAGTGCAAAAAGGAAATCTTACTTTACAAGAAATATTTACAACTGAGAACCAGTAAAAGCGAAGAAAAAAATAAGCTGTATAAGAATAAACTGATTTCCATTATGAGAGTACAGAAGAAGGAATACTACAATAAAATATTAGAGGACAGTGCAAATAATATACAAAGGACCTGGAAAATAATCAATCATATTATTCGGAATAGGGGTTATAAATCTGAATTTCCAAGTTATTTTCTAAATAGCTCTGATGCTAAAGTGGACAATGTAAAAAGCATCGTTGAAGATTTCAATGACTACTTTGTGGGTGTTGGAGCTACTTTGGCCAGCAAAATTGTTGTGCCTGAGGATAAAAAAGATATGTTTAATAATCTTATAAATGGTAATATCAGTTCTATTGTTATGGATTAGTGTTGTCTGAGGACCCAATCACGGAACAGAACGAGGAGAGAACAGGCAGACGAGTGGAACGAGACGTGAAGCCAGGGGTGAAGTGTAAAAATTGTCTTTACTTCAAAAAGGGTAGCAACCAAAACAAAGAATCTCATAAGCAGGTACAAAAACAAACAGAGGAACCACAGCAGAGCTGGTAGGGGAAGGCACAACTAATCTACAAAATAAACACTAATAAAACGAGACTATAAAAACGAAAACAAAGATGATAATACAAACTGAAAAACTAGACTTACTGAAAAAAGGGAGACAGGGAACGAATGACAGCGCAAGGACGAGGGTAACAGCAAGGACAGGATACTCAGGAAACATCAACACAGGGATCTCCAACAATGAACCGACAATGGAGGACAGGAAACACACAGCATATAGACAGACTAATTAAGACATGGGACATAGGAGGGCTAATTACCAACGAGGCACACATGGGGAGAAACACAAGACCAAACACTCTGGGGAAATAAACCGGGAAACAAACAAAACTAATCACACAAGAAAAGACTGAACACTAGACAGAGTAAACAACCACCATACAAGGGACAAATAAAACAATTAACAAGGGAACAAGACTAAAGATAACACAAGGTTAAAACACATGGGAGACAACACAAAGGCCAGGAATAAAAGTCTGTGCAAAGGTGGGGGCTGTTGAGGAGGAGAGGAAAGTCTGTGCAAGGGTGGGGGCTGTTGAGGAGAGAAGGTCCCAGGGACAGGCGAACCCTCACAGTACCCCCCCCCTCCAGGGACGGCTCCCAGACGTCAAAAGGGACCGTCCGGGAACGGGCAGGACAGGGGGCCGGGAGCCAGGGAAGGGGAACACAGGGAGAGTCCGGGGGAAAAAGTCAGGACGGACAAGGCCGGGACGAGCGACACATTGGGCAGGGGGGCGGCGACAGAAACCCAGGAGGGGCACAGGAGAAACGGGGCAGAGGAACAGGGCCGGAGAGGGGGCTGGAGAGGGGAGAACAGGGCACGGGATCAGGAGGACCGGAGACGGGGACAGAGGCCAGGAGAGGGGGGCTAGAGATGGGAACAGGGACACGGTGAGGGGGGCTCGAAACAGGGACAGAGGGCCGCTGAGGGGGACGAGGGGAGCCGAAAGCAGGGACAGAGGGCCGATGAGGGGGTCGAGGGCAAAGGGGCGAGGGTGACAGGCCCGGAGCAGGACCCCCGGACGGGGGACCCACCAGGCGCCGGACTAGGGACCGGACGCAGAACCCCGGACGGGGTTCCCTGCAGCCGAAGACCACGGTGTAGAACACGGCGTAGACCACGGCGTCGGACTGGACCAGACGAGGAGCCGGGACCAGACGAAGAGCCGGGACCAGTCGAGGAGCCGGGACCAGACGAGGAGCCGGGACCAGACGAGGAGCCAGGACCAGACGAGGAGCCGGGACCAGACGAGGAGCCGGGACCAGATGAGGAGCCGGGACCAGACGAGGAGCCGGGACCAGACGAGGAGCCGGGACCAGATGACGAGCCGGGACCAGACGACGAGCCGAGACCAGCCGCCAGGACCTCCCCGGGAGCTGGAGGAGGAACAGGGGCAGCAAGAGCCGCTCTAGCAGGGGCTAAACTGGCAGTAGAGACCGGGTTAGCTACCTGGCTAGTGCTAGCAGCAGGGGCTCTAGCAGACGAGACTGAGGTGCTAGTAGCAGGGGCGCTAGCAGACAGGACTAAGAGGCTAGCAGCAGGGGCTTTAGCGGACGAGACTGAGGTGCTAGCAGCAGGGGCTCTAGCAGACGAGACTGAGGTGCTAGCCGGAGTAACACGGAAAAAACCCATCCTGATAACTGAAGGGGCAGTTCTAGCAGGATAGTTAACGCTGGCTGGAGGGCCAGACCAAGGAACCGAGACCAGAGAAACTGGGGCCATAGGGAACGAGCTAGCTGTTGTCTGAGGACCCAATCGCGGAACAGAACAAGGAGAGAACAGGCAGACGAGTGGAACGAGACGTGAAGCCAGGGGTGAAGTGTAAAAATTGTCTTTACTTCAAAAAGGGTAGCAACCAAAACAAAGAATATCATAAACGAGAGCAGGTACAAAAACAAACAGAGGAACCACAGCAGAGCTTGTAGGGGAAGGCACAACTAATCTACAAAATAAACACTAATAAAACGAGACTGTAAAAACGAAAACAAAGATGATAATACAAACTGAAAAACTAGACTTACTGAAAAAAGGGAGACAAGGAACGAAAGACTGAACACTAGACAGAGTAAACAACCACCATACAAGGGACAATTAAAACAATTAACAAGGGAACAAGACTAAAGATAACACAAGGTTAAAACACATGGGAGACAACACAAATGCCAGGAATAAAAGTCTGTGCAAAGGTGGGGGCTGTTGAGGAGGAGAGGAAAGTATGTGCAAGGGTGGGGGCTGTTGAGGAGAGGATAAGGTCCCAGGGACAGGCAAACCCTCACATCTATGTTCCCCACCTGTCTGAAGAAGTCCACCATCATCCCTGTACCCAAAAAATCTACGCCCGCTTGCCTCAACGACTACCGCCCTGTAGCCCTCACCTCCATAGCCATGAAGTGCTTTGAGAAGCTAGTGAAGGGCTACATCTGTTCCTCCCTCCCCATCAACCTGGACCCCCTGCAATTTGCATATCGCCCCAACAGGTCCACGGAGGACGCCATAGCCCATGTGCTGCACACAGCAGCATCACACCTGGACAAGAGGCAGGGGAACTATGTGAGAATGCTGTTCATCGACTACAGCTCAGCATTCAATACCATAGTCCCCTCCAAACTCATAGTCAAGCTCAGGGACCTGGGCTTGAACTATGACCTCTGCCAGTGGGTCCTGGACTTCCTGACGGGCAGACCCCAGGTGGTAAGAGCAGGCAACTGCACCTCCTCATCCATCACGCTCAACATAGGGGCCCCCCAGGGCTGTGTTCTGAGCCCCCTCCTCTACTCCCTGTACACACATGACTGCGTGGCACAGCGGAACAACAACACAATCATCAAATTTGCTGATGACACAGTAGTGGTGGGCCTGATCTCTGCCAACGACGAGAGGGCCTACCTGGAAGAGGTAGAGAAACTGTCACAGTGGTGTCAGGAGAACTGCCTCTCCCTGAACGTCAGCAAAAAAAAGAGATGATTGTGGACTTCAGGAGGTCGGGGGTCAAGGACTACAGCCCCCTCAGCATCGACGGGGCACCGGTTGAGAGAGTGAACAGTTTCAAGTACCTCGGAGCCCACATATCCGAGGACTTGACATGGACCACACACATTGACAGTGTTGTGAAGAAGGCACGACAACGCCTCTACTTCCTCAGGCGCCTAAGGAAGTTCCAAGTCAGTCAGAAGATCCTTAGGAACTTCTACTCATGTACAATAGAGAGCATCCTGACTGGCAACATCACCTCCTGGTTTGGGAATAGCACTGCACAAGACCGTAGCAGACTACAAAGAGTGACACGTTCAGCCGAACGCACAATTGGAGGGGGGCTTCCCACCCTCCAGAACATTTACAACAAGCGGTGCAGGGGGAAGGCTAAGAGAATTATTAAGGACTCGAGCCACCCGAACAACTGCCTCTTTGAACTGCTGCGGTCAGGCAAGCGATACCGGAGTCTTAAGGCGAGCACAGAAAGACTCAGAAGAAGCTTCTATCCCCAGGCCATCAGGCTGCTAAACGAACAATAAACACTATGCAACAACCATCAAATGCACACAGCACACACACCCACACGCACACACTCACTTAAACCACACAAACACACTTTATATTGATTGATAAAGGATTTGCACTACAACTCGTACACCCACTGTAAATTGTACCTAAATTGCACCTCATCCCATTTCTGCCTTGCACTATATAGTATTGTATTAGTACACTGCACAGTATTGTATATTATATGGTAACTCAGTTATGTCTATTCTGCATCGAACATTGTACATATGTCTATACTGAACACTGTGACCTCATTTTTTTTTTTACTTCTAATTTACATGCTATACTATGTTATTTTATTTCATACTTATCTTGTCTTGCACAGTCTCTGGAGCATAACAGTAAGAAGCATTTTGTATAAAAGTATTCTGTACTTCTGTATGACAACTATTAAAGAAACTTGAACTTGAACTTGAAATTAAATTGATATAATTGAAATTGTAAGTAAATTCAAAAACAAAACATCAACTGATATAAACTCCATTGACATGGTAATTATTAAAGAAGTAATTGAGTCTATTGTAAAACCTTTGACCTATATATGCAATCTGTCTTTTCAAAGAGGTGTTTTTCCTAATAATATGAAATCAGCAAAGGTAATACCAATATTTAAAAATGGAGATAAACATCAAATGGACATTTATAGACCAGTGTCTCTACTTCCTCAATTTTCAAAAATATTAGAGAAATTATTTGTGAAACAACTGGATCTTTTCATTGGCAAATACAAAATACTGAGTGAACACCAGTATGGGTTCAGGGAAAATAGAACTACTACATATGCAGGGATGGAGATGGTAGAAGAAATAACTAAAGCAGTTGACAATGACGAGTGTTCTATTGGTATTTATATTTACCTACAGAAGGCTTTTGATACAATAGATCACAGCATATTAGTGAGAAAACTGGAGAAGTATGGTGTTATGTACTAGGAGCCTGATCACTCCTGTGTCACTGTGCATGCAGGCCTGATCACTCCTGTGTCACGGGGCATGCAGGTGAGGGCTGCCAATTAGCTAATTGCTGCTGATTGGCTACCTGCTGGCAGCTTTAAAACCAGCCCTGGTAACACACATGCAGGGTCTGTGGTTAGAGAAGTGTTGGGTAACAGATAGCTATCACGGTCTTCTGTCATTGTACTTTAGTTTACACCAGTAATTCCTTAATAGAGTAGCATTTTGAGTTTGAGCACAGGGTTTTGGTGTTGGTTTGCACATAGGTTGCGGGCCTTTGAGCCAGGGTCGTAACAGTTGGGCGCTCGTCCGGTATATTTACCCCTAGAAATTTGTTTGGTGGTTTTTCTTTTTGTGTTACACGGGGTGTCATGGTGTTATGGTTTGGGTGGTGTTCGTTACATATTGTGTAACGTGGGGGCTTGAGCCGTTTGTGAGTATGCCTTATTTGTTTGTAATTTGATGTGACTACTTATGCTGTTAAAATATATAGTTTAGTGGGCACCACATGTAGATAGTAGTATTTTCTGGTTGTTGGTTAGCTTCCTGTGCACCACATACTCCTGGGGCAGTCAGGGAAGTGATGAGCACCATCTACTTGTCTGGTACCGTATCATGTACTGGACGGGTGGATGGTCAAGTATGATCTTTGACTGGTAGCAGGTGTGGGTGAAGATGGTTAGGTCTACAGGGCATTAGTTTAAGGGTAGGTAGATTAGGGGGCCAGAAAACACAGGTAGTGTGGTAGGGCCTGATTTAGTGTTTCTTAGGGTAGACATGTGGTGGGCCGGTTTTGACTGCAGTTTAGATGTAGAAGCATATGTAGTCATATCAGGTTAGAAGGCGCACCTGTTTGGATTTGTTTGTTGAATTTATTTTGTTTGTTTGAGTGTTTGGTGAGCATACCTGGTAGCACCTGACCTCCTGCGTGTATGACACGTCTATTTATTTCAGGGTGGTTGTGTTTTTTTTTTTTTTTTTTTTTTTTTTGCAAACTAGAAAGGTGCGCTCCGTAGAGCTCACATTTCCACCGCGTTCCCTTCTGGTTGTTATTATTGGCATTAGCATTCTTCAGTGGTTCTTCAGTGGTGCTTCGTGGTTCTTCAGTGGTTCGTTAGGGGTTCTTTAGTGGTTCTTCGTGGTTCGTTAGTGGTTCTTCGTGACTGTAAGGTAAAGTGGGTAGCTTGTGGTGACTGGTACAGTAACGATGGCTTCCATCAGGGACTTTGTTGATCGCCTGTCTCATGACATGTTGGAGAAGTTTTCCAAGGAACAATTTCTAGAACTTGCTGTACACTACAGGGTAGAGCTTACTGCAAGTGAGAAACGTTTGAAGCCAACTGCCTTGAGTGCTTTAAGGGTGTTACTCATTAGAGAGCAGGTGCTTGAGGAGAGGGTGGAGGAGCCTCCTTTGTCTGACGCGTCTCCGCTATTACCTGGTGCAGAGGGTGAGTGGAGGATTAGGGAGTTGGAATTTAAGGAAAGGCAGCTAGAGCGAGAGCGTGAGGAGAGGAGAGAGGAGCGTGAGCTTAAGGAGAGAGAGAGGAGAGAGGAGTGTGAGCTTAAAGAGAGGAAAGAGGAGCGGGAGCTTAAGGAGAGACAAATGTTGCTGGAGCACGAGCATGCGCAGAAGGAGCTTGAGTTTAAGCATGCTGCCTTACAGGCGGGTGCTCTGCATTCAGAGTCACGTTCCGGTTTTGATGTAGGCAGGAATATTAGGATGGTGCCTCCATTTTTTGAGAAAGACGTGGAAAGATATTTTCCCCTTTTTGAACGGGTGGCGACCACATTGAAGTGGCCTGATACCGCCTGAACACTGCTGCTACAATGTGTTTTAGTTGGTAGGGCACAAGAAGCCTATACTGCTCTGTCCCTTGAACAAAGCGCTGATTATGAGCTTGTTAAAGCTTCCATTTTGAGGGCTTATGAGTTGGTTCCCGAGGCCTATCGTCAGCGTTTTAGAGGCTATCGCAGGTCGGAGGGACAGTCGTATGTTGAATTCGGAAAAGAGAAGGAGAACCTGTTTGCGGTGCACCTCGCAAAAAGCAGAGTCAAGGGAGCAGCTTAGACAGTTGGTTCTCCTAGAGGAATTTAAAAGGTGTGTTCCTGATAACGTTTCCACACATCTAAATGAGCATAAGGTATCGAAGATAGGCGACGCTGCTGTCTTGGCTGATGAGTTTGTGCTAACACACAAATCTGTCTTTGTAGAGGAGGGCCGTGTGGAGTCCAGGAGTAGTAGGCGTCCTTTTCAGGGGAGCCGGTTCCCGGCACCAGTGTCTGCTGGTCGGTTTACTTCGACTCCTAGGCAAGGTGGCTCTGCTAGTGCATTCCCAGAGGCGGTTATCTGTTTTTACTGTAAGGAGCCTGGTCATATCGTTGCTGGGTGCCCTGTGCTTAAGCAGAAAAATGTAAAAACTGTGGCTCTGGTAGAAATCATGGACAGGACACCTATGCCGACATTAGAGGGTGGGGTGCGAAGTATCAAAGGTGCAGACAGGGAGCTAGAGGGCTCCTCAACGTTTATGATGGATGGATTTGTTTCACTGGTTGGTGCATTAGGATCAAAGCAGGCTATTACAATATGGAGAGATACAGGAGCTTTCCAGTCTCTCATTCTGGATGGGATTTTGCCATTTTCGGAAGATTCTTCATTGCATTCCGGTGCCATTGTTCAGGGCTTTGGAGGAGGCTTTGTGAATACTCCTTTGCATGAGGTCTCGCTAAACTCTCCCTTAGTATCAGGCAATGTTGTTGTAGGAGTGTGTTCTCACATTCCCATAAAGGGGGTGTCCTTCATTCTAGGGAACGATTTGGCCGGTGGCAAAGTGCTGGCTACTCCAGTTGTAATTCCCGTCCCTGTAGTTTCTGAGGTTCCTGATGAGCTCGCACAGAAGCATCCAGGAGTGTTTCCTGTGTGTGCGGTAACACGCGCAATGTCAAAGGTCAAATGTGACACCCATGATGTCGTTAACTCAGATTGTGATATGACACTTAGTGACACGTTCTTTGTTGAGTTGAAAAGTGGCCCTGATGAGGGTTTTGGTAAGGTGATACCGTCTCATGAGCAGTTGGTACTAGAGCAAAACAAGGATGTCTCCTTGTCGTCCCTCTTTGAAGAGGCAGTTTTAGAGGATGCAATGATAGATACGTCTCAAGGATACTTTGTTAGCAATGACGTGCTCATGAGAAAGTGGACACCACCTAACCTTTCCAGTCTGGATGACTGGGGCAGTGTGTTTCAGATTGTTGTTCCAGCCGTGTATCGTCCTGATATACTGCATCTAGCACATGATCATGATCTTGCTGGTCACATGGGAGTCAGGAAGACTTATGACCGTGTGCTGAGACATTTTTGTTGGCCTGGTTTGAAGTCGGATGTGGCACAATATTGCCGCTCGTGCCATGTGTGTCAGGTTGTTGGTAAACCAAACCAGAAGATCCCTCAGGCTCCCCTGCAGCCTATTCCTGCCGTTGGGGAACCTTTTGAGCGGATCCTCATTGACTGTGTTGGTCCCCTCCCTCGAACTAAGACAGGGAACCAGTACCTTTTGACGATTATGTGTGCAGCGACCCGTTTTCCTGAAGCCATTCCTTTACGCAAGATCACAGCCCCAGCTATATCCAAAGCTCTGGTTAGGTTTTTTTCGACGTTTGGTTTACCAAAGGTTATTCAATCAGATCAAGGGTCTAACTTCATGTCCCGTCTCTTTGCTCAGGTCCTCCAGCAGTTGTCTATCCAGCATTGCCCTTCCTCTGCCTATCATCCAGAGTCCCAGGGGGCGCTGGAGAGATTTCACCAGACTATCAAAACAATGCTGCAGGCATATTGTACGGAGTTCGAAAAAGACTGGGATGATGGAATCCCTTTGCTTCTGTTTGCTGCTAGGGAGGTAACCCAGGAGTCTCTTGGATTCAGCCCGGCTGAGCTGGTGTTCGGCCACACAGTGAGGGGTCCTTTGAAACTGCTGAAGGAAAAGTGGTTGGCTGACCAGACTCCTTCCTCTACTAACTTGTTGGACTATGTGTGTGACTTCAGGCTTAAGCTTAGTAGAGCATGTGAACTAGCGAAAGAGAACCTAAAGGTAGCCCAAGGAAAAATGAAGGTGTGGTATGATAGGCGGGCCCGACATAGGGTGTTCTCACCGGGAGACAAGGTGTTGGTTCTCTCGCCTATTCTTGGGTCTGCATTACAGGCTAAATATAGTGGGCCATACTCCGTTGAGCGCAAAGTTGGTGAGGTCGACTACTTGATTAAGACTCCCGACCGCAGGCGCAAGAGTAGATTATGTCACGTCAATATGTTGAAGGCGTACAATGATAGGGCTCAGATTGACCAGTCAGGGGTCAAGCCTGTGGCTGTTCTAACAGTTTCTGCATCTCCTATTGTAGCCGACTGTTCTGTGTCGAAGGAGATTTCTCAGGGCAGGTTGCCAAACACCCAGATACTAGGTGACTTGGACTCACACCTGTCGAACTTGCCACTTCCTGAGCGTACGGATGTGGTGCGCCTACTTAGACAGCATATACGTTTGTTTTCTGATGTCCCTAGTCATACTAATGTACTCGAGCATGACATTGATGTTGGTAGTGCAGGGCCAATTAAGCAACATGCCTACAGGGTGAATCCGGAAAAACGACGGATCTTGAGTAATGAAGTAGACTATATGGTGAGACATGGCATTGCGGAGCCCAGTTCTAGTGCGTGGAGCTCCCCCTGCCTGCTTGTTGATAAGCCAGACTGCACTCATCGGTTCTCTACTGACTTCCGTAAAGTTAATGCAGTAACCAAGCCGGACTCGTACCCTCTTCCTCGGATGGACGACTGTATCGATCGGGTGGGTTCAGCAGCCTTTGTAAGTAAATTGGATTTGCTAAAGGGATACTGGCAGGTTCCGCTTACTCCGCGAGCACGTGAGATATCCGCGAGTTTCTGCCAGTATACAGTGATGGCCTTTGGCATGCGAAATGCCCCAGCGACGTTTCAGCGGCTAGTAAACAAGGTCCTGGCCGGGGTAGCGTTCTGTGAGGCATATCTGGATGACCTGGTTATCCACAGTTGGCGGAAGTGTTCAAGCGGTTGGGTGATGCTAACTTGACAGTTAACCTTGCAAAATGTGAATTTGGACAGGTCACGGTTACCTACCTGGGTAAGGTGGTTGGACGTGGGCATGTGTGCCCCATTGCAGCTAAGGTGGAGGCTATAGTGGGCTTCCCTGCTCCCATCACCAGGCGGGAGTTAAAGCGCTTCCTAGGTATGGCAGGGTACTATAGGAGTTTCTGTAGGAACTTTGCTTCTGTTGTTGCCCCTTTGACCAATCTGCTCAGTCCTAAGGTACCTTTCGTGTGGACTGAGACTTGTCAACAGTCTTTTGAGAGCATCAAGGGTATTCTGATTAGCGCTCCCGTTCTGTCAGCTCCCGATTTTCAACTGCCATTCAAGTTGGCAGTGGATGCTAGTGACCTCGGTGCTGGAGCCGTCCTCCTGCAAGAGGATGCATTAGAGGTGGAGCATTCATACTCTACTAGAAGGAGCAGTACGGATTTTATTCTGCCAAGATTTAACTCCCTAATGGGCACAAATACATTTTTATATTCTGCAGCACTGGAGTGGAACAAGCTTCCAGTGGCCCTGAAAAACATCGAAGAGGGGGGAAGTTTTAGACGTGCCACAAAGAAATGGCTAGCCAGTGAAGCATAGAATAGCCATAGGAAGGAGAGGGTAGGAAGTGCTTTTTTTTGTATGGGGTTGCTATTATGTTTTATTCTGTTTTTTATTATGATGATCTTTGTTTTATTATGATGCTCTATGTTTTATTATGATGCTCTATGTTTTATTATGATGCTCTATGTTTTTATTATGATGCTCTGTTTTAGTATGTTTTATTATGATGCTCTATGTTTTATGATGTCTGTCCATGTCCAAAATCAGGGACCATGATGGAAATAAGTGCTTGCACTTTCTCATGTTTTTATCCCTTGGATGCTGTCTTTTACTCCACAATAAAAATCAATCAATCAATCACCCAGTGTGCTACTTTTCTAAAAAGTTTGACAGGCATCAACTGCACTACTCTACTATAGAGAAGGAGGCGCTCGCTTTGGTTCTTGCCTTGAACCATTTTGATGTTTACGTTGGATCCTCCAGTTTACCCCTTGTTGTGTATACAGACCATAACCCTTTGGTTTTTCTTCGCAGCATGGTGAACTCGAACCATCGTTTGATGCGATGGAGTTTGTTCCTCCAAGCGTATAACTTGGATATTCGCCACATTCGTGGGAGGGACAACGTGCTAGCAGACGCCCTCTCACGGTCATAGTACCGGTGTTTGTGGTACCCGTTGTCGCTGTTGTGGTAGTGGCCCTGACAACTAATGGGTCACAGTTGTTTTTTTGTTTTGTTTATGGGTTGTTGTGTAGTGGTTGCCTCTTGGGCAACCAGTTTGGTGGGGGAGGTGTTATGTACTAGGAGCCTGATCACTCCTGTGTCACTGTGCATGCAGGCCTGATCACTCCTGTGTCACGGGGCATGCAGGTGAGGGCTGCCAATTAGCTAATTGCTGCTGATTGGCTACCTGCTGGCAGCTTTAAAACCAGCCCTGGTAACACACATGAAGGGTCTGTGGTTAGAGAAGTGTTGGGTAACAGATAGCTATCACGGTCTTCTGTCCTTGTACTTTAGTTTACACCAGTAATTCCTTAATAGAGTAGCATTTTGAGTTTGAGCACGGGGTTTTGGTGTTGGTTTGCACATAGGTTGCGGGCCTTTGAGCCAGGGTTGTAACATATGGGATACGAGGTATAGCTAACTCTTGGCTGAAGAGCTACTTGGAAAACAGACAGCAATGTGTGCAAATTAATGACACTGTGTCAGGATTTAGGAAGGTCACCCGTGGAGTACCCCAGGGATCTGTGATAGGTCCAAAACTTTTTATACTTTATTTTAATGATATGTGCAATGTTGCTGAGCTGTTAAAGTTTGTTATTTTTGCAGATGATACAAATTTATATTGCTCAGGAAGTAATTTAAAGGAACTTTTGTTTGATATTGAAAGAGAGCTTGAAATTCTCAAAACTTGGTTTGATGTTAATAAATTGTCTCTCAATATTAAGAAAACTAAATTTATGGTTTTTGGTAATCGAAAAGAAATAGAGGGGGATATCGAGTAAAAAATATGTGATGTAAAAATAGAAAGAGTTTCTGAGAAAAAATTTCTATGGGTAGTTATTGACCCGAAATTTACATTTTTCTCTGGGTAGCGTCTCACTGGCTCGTTTGAGAGCGGGGAACCAGGCTGTGGAGACATTGCAGGTGGTGAGGTATCAGCACTAGAGCTCTCAGTTTCGGACGGAGCTGCGGTGGGTGGTGCTGAGCAAACTGGATTGTCTGAGCAAACTGGATTGTCTATTTCCTGCTCAGGTGAGTCCAGGCCAGGTGACACACTGTTCTGTACCTGAGTGTCCAGGATTTGGTCAACATGACGTCTCCATAAATAATCTCCCATGTCCACAGTATACATCAGCCATCCATCACGTGAAGTGATTGTTCCGGTGTTCCACTTGTCCTTCCAATAATCACTGTCCTACTTTGAAGCTCCTTGTTGGTTTGTCGTTAAGATGTTTGAACTGTTTGTCCTCCACGTCACGTCGCACATCTGGTTTGAGAAGGTCCATGTGAGATCTTAGGTTTCTTTTGAGAAACAGCATAGCTGGCGTCTGGTTGATAGTGGCGTGTGTGATATTGCGATATGCAAAGAGGAATTTGTCGATTTTGTGCTGGATCGGTAGATCTTCATTATCCATCGCTTTGATTGCTTTCTTGAATGTCTGCACAAATCTTTCTGCTAAGCCATTCGTGGCTGGATGGTATGGTGCAGATGTGAAGTGCTTGATTCCATTTTTCTTTACAAACATCTGGAATTCATCCGAAACTAACTGGCGTCCATTATATGTGCATATCTGTTGTGCTAAACCATTCCTGGCGAACACAGTCCTCAGCACAGAAATGGTCTTCTCAGATGTAGTTGACTTCATTTTTTATCACTTCTGGCCATTTTGAATGCGCATCTACAGCGATCAAGAACATTGAGTCTTTGAATGGTCCTGCGAAATCAAGGTGTACTCGCTGCCACAGTGATGATGGCCATTCCCATGGATGTAGAGCAGCCTGTGGTGGTGCATTCTGCATCTTCTGACATTGTTTATAAAGTTTATTATAAAACTATGCAAATAATGTACAGAGCTAAAGCAAAGTTACTCCCAGACGGGGTGCAAAGGTTTTTTTCAATACATGAAAGAAAATATGATTTGAGAGATATTTGTAAATTTACTGTTCAAAAAGCTAAGAAAGGGATTAAAAGGAGGTGTATTTCTATTATTGGGGTTAACTTGTGGAACAATGCTGATATACAGTTAAGAATGAGTAATTCGCTTTTGGTTTTTAAGAAAATGGTTTGTAAAGCTATTTTTGAAAACTACAAGGGTGAATAATACTGTTTCTTTTGCTATTTTCTTTTAGAATACTGTTTTGGAGTCTTAATTTTTGTTAAGAATATAGGCATATATAAGCATTATGCTTCAGTCTGTACCGTTTCAGTCACTGTAAAATCAAATATTCTTAAATGATGGTGTATATTGTATTGTGTGAGATGATGACTGAATAAACTACTACTACTACTACTACTACTACTACTACTACTACTACTACTACTACTACTACTACTACTACTACTACTACTACTACTACTACTACTACTACTACTACTACTATTTGTGCAGATCATCACCTTAACCTGTTAGCTGTAGGAATATTTCGCCTAAAGGTACATGCCTAAGTAAATGGAAGATTGCTCCACTTCTGCAAGGTCAATTTGCATGTTCTTGGTATCTAGGAACATCTAGGGACCTGGGGGTATGTATTTCCAGTGTCCGAAATATTGTGTCTGTTACTAGGCTGAGTAAATTGTAATGAAGAAAAGGAGAATATAAATTATGATTTATGATTTTTGCATCTTTGATCGGGTACAAGAAAATGCTCACTGAGCTCATTCACCACCTTATTGAGATCATGTAAAAATCTAAGCAAATGAATAAAGGGAAGATGATTAAACAGAAGGATTTGTAGATACAGTAATGAATGATAATTGATTTTAATTATAAATTCATATTTGACCTAGCGCTGCCGCGGTATTGATGTTTTCCTTACCGCACAAATTAGCGAAATATTTCCTACCGCTGCGAATGCATTTCTTTTTGTTTTTTATAGTCTACTCTTTATAGCATATAGCCTGCCTATAGTCTAAATGTCTATCTTTAGAGGATGACTTTGGACCATGAATATTGTTTGGGATTTGGCAAGCACGCATTCGTTATTGAAAGTGAAACACAGATTCGAAGTCTCCCCTCTGGTCGTGCGCCGTTCACTCGGTGTCGCGGGCAGGGGTGGTAGCGGCGCGCCCGGCGGTTACCCCCCCGACCCTTTCTTCTTCTTCTTATTATTATAACGTTTCCTACTTATGATTACAAAGGCATTCGTTTTTAAGGGCGGTCAGGTGGCGTAGCGGAGATTGCGTTCGTCACCAACACCGGAGACGCTGGATTCGCCTGCTGGATTCGCCTGTTCGAATCCAGCTCACAGCTCCGGCGTTGTCACCAGCTTGGCTGGCCGTTCACACTAATACAATTGGCTGTATTAGAGGGTGAGAAAGCTGGCGGGGTGGGTCCGGGTCGTTGTAAACAGCGACACCTACAGTTCGGTCGGGGCGCCTGCTCAGCGCGGATAGGATCTAAGGGGGGTAGTGTGATCCTTCCACACGTTACACCCTCTCAGTGAGAGTCCGCGCTGCCAGGTGAAAAGAAGCGGTTGATTGGCTAGACGTGTGTCGGAGCGGAGGAAGCACGTGATAGCCTCCACTTTCCCAGACCGACTGTGGGGGGTAAGTGCGCAGCGACCGGGAAGGGGATTGGGAATTGGCATAACGACTAACATTGGGATGGGAGAAAATCGGAGGAAAAAGGAGGGGGAAAAAGATAAAAAAAAAAACAAAGGCATTCGTTTTGTGGCATTAACGTTATATAGTTACACGTTCAATAACATCAGCGTATTTACCGGACCATAGCAAGGCAAGCATTACTCAATTCATATCTCAGTTCCTTTCTTTGCTCAGAGCGTGCCGAGTTGTGCCCATTCTGCGGTCTGTTAATAATGTTTTCAATCAGACAAGTGTATAGAACGAAGGGCTTTTATTATAACATTCATTGCAGTAAAATCATTATGCCTCGTTTAGTACTCCTGAGGAGCGACGGTAATCCACTCCGGCGGGAGCTAACGTATTAGCCATGTTGTGAGCTCTGATCAATGGCTGACATTCAGGAAGTAAAAACCTAATACGCGCTTGCCGATTGGTGGTAACACACTGCAGGACGCTCCAACGTGTGCCGCATCTCTCTTCTGACCAATCAGTGGTCTGCAGTGTTTCACGTGACTTTTCTGGTACCCAATAGTGTGAGGTTCGCCTTTCCCTTGACCTTTAATTCCCTGTCTCCTCACCTCACTAGCCCCCACCCTCGCGTTCGTTTACTCTCGTTTGCTCTTCAGCAGCCACACCCTTGGACTACCTGTCATTATGTGTTTGATTGGTCTGGTGCCGAACACACACTTCTTGTTCGAGTATCAATTACCATCACGCACCTGATGTGTATTCTAATTAGCGCCCTTTTGGGCTTTAAGTACCTCGCTCTTCCCCTCTGTCCTGGTCGGGTCGTTCCGTATCATATCTCTATCACCAAGCTCCTTCGGGAGGTTCTCTGTCTGTAGGCTCCTACGGGAGTTTCTGTTTCTGTCTGTATGCTGTTTTATCTCCGGCGTGAGACGAGGTGCAAGCTTTGGCCACCTGTCGCCGTTTGCCTGGAGGGAGACATTGTACTGCGCTCTCTAATCCTCTACGGGAGGTATTCCAGTGTTCCACTTCAGACCTCCGCGCAGCAGACGCGCATCCAGACCTCCGAGCCAGACGGGCTCTTCACTCCAGACGCGCATCCAGACGCGCATCCAGACCTCCGAGCCAGACGCGCTCTTCACTCCAGACGCGCATCCAGACGCGCATCCAGACCTCCGAGCCTGACGCGCTCTTCCCTCCAGACGCGCATCCAGACGCGCATCCAGACGCACTCCAGACGCGCATCCAGACCTCCGAGCCAGACGCGCTCTTCACCCCAGACGCGCATCCAGACGCACTCCAGACGCGCATCCAGACTCCGCGCCAGATGCGCCCTCCGTACCGGCGCGTACTCCAAGCAGACGCGCACCACTCAGACCTCCGCGCCAGATGCGCTCTCCGAGCCTGCGCCCTCCTACTCCTCCCTGTAAGCAGCTCCAGCCCTCGCCCTGTCCAAGGCCTTGACTCTGTTTCTCTCTGTCCCTGTCCAGTTCCTCCTAGTCCTCCTAGTCATCCCTGTCCTGTCCTCCTAGTCCTCCCTGTCCCCAGCCCGCCTCCGCGGGCCTCTGTCCCTGTTTCCCCATTCTAGTCCTCCTAGTCCTCCCTGTCCAGTCCTTCTAGTCCTCCTAGTCCTCCCTGTCCCCAGCCCGCCTCCGCGGGCCTCTGTCCCTGTTTTCCCCTCTCTAGTCCTCCTAGTCCTCCCTGTCCAGTCCTTCTAGTCCTCCTTGTCCAGTCCTCCTAGTCCTCCCTGTCCAGTCCTCCTAGTCCTCCCTGTTCCTGCCTTGTCCCTTGCCCTGGCCCAGTCCGTTAGCCTTCCCTTAGCCTTCCCCTTAGCCAGCTCGCCTCTTAAAGGCACTGTGCCTATTTTCCCAAGTTCATGTTTTCCTGTAATTTGTGTTCTCCCTTAAAGGGACAGTGCCGTTTTCTGTTGTTTTCAATAAATGCCCAGTTCTTGGCTTACTCTCATACCTGTCTTGTGTTGTGCGATTGGGGTCGGTTACAAGCCATAACAGTACGACCCGACCAGTCGACGACCCCAGCCAGCACAGACGGTGTATGTTAAGTTTGCCTTTTTTTTTTTTCCCTCTAGTTCCCCTGTTAGCTTCCCTGTCAGCTCCCCTGTTTAGCCTGTTAGTCTCCCCTGTTAGCTTCCCTGTTAGCTTCCCTGTTAGCTCCCCTGTTAGCCCTGTTAGCTTCCCTGTTAGCCCTGTTAGCTCCCCTGTTAGCTTGTTAGTCTCCCCTGTTAGCTCCCCTGTTTAGCCTGTTAGTCTCCCCTGTTAGCTTCCCTGTTAGCTTCCCTGTTAGCCCTGTTAGCTCCCCTGTTAGCTTGTTAGTCTCCCCTGTTAGCTCCCCTGTTTGCTTCCCTGTTAGCCTCGTTAGCTCCCCTGCAGCTTGTTAGGCCTCTACTACCAGCATGGCCCCAGTCTGCTAGCTTAGCCCTGGCTGCTAGCACAGCCTCTATGTTAATGCAGCCTTGCTGCTGGCATAGGCCCTGTAGCTAGCCATGCCCAGGCAGCTAACCCGGTCCCTCTGCATGGCCTCCACTTTTTGTGTAGTTTTCCCACTGCTAGGACTGCCCTTTCAGCTAGCAAGGTCAGTTTTCCCACTGCTAGGACTGCCCTTTCAGCTAGCAAGGTCAGTTTTCCCACTGCTAGGACTGCCCTTTCAGCTAGCAAGGTCAGTTTTCCCACTGCTAGGACTGCCCTTTCAGCTAGCAAGGTCAGTTTTTTCCCACTGCTAGGACTGCCCTTTCAGCTAGCAAGGTCAGTTTTCTCCCACTGCTAGGACTGCCCCTTCGGCTAGCAAGGTCAGTTTGCCCCACTGCTAGGACTGCCCTTTCAGCTAGCAAGGTCAGTTTTCCCACTGCTAGGACTGCCCTTTCAGCTAGCAAGGTCAGTTTTCCCACTGCTAGGACTGCCCTTTCAGCTAGCAAGGTCAGTTTTCTCCCACTGCTAGGACTGCCCCTTCAGCTAGCAAGGTCAGTTTGCCCCACTGCTAGGACTGCCCCTTCAGCTAGCAAGGTCAGTTTTTTCCCACTGCTAGGACTGCCCCTTCAGCTAGCAAGGTCAGTTTTCTCCCACTGCTAGGACTGCCCCTTCAGCTAGCAAGGTCAGTTTTCTCCCACTGCTAGGACTGCCCCTTCAGCTAGCAAGGTCAGTTTGCTCCCACTGCTAGGACTGCCCCTTCAGCTAGCAAGGTCAGTTTCCCCACTGCTAGGACTGCCCCTTCAGCTAGCAAGGTCAGTTTTCTCCCACTGCTAGGACTGCCCCTTCAGCTAGCTTGTTCTCTCATGCTGGTCCAGCCCTGTCTGCCAGCCTAGCTCCGGCAGCTAGCGCAGCCTCTATGTTAATGTAGCAGTACAGCTAGCATAGGCCCTGTAGCTATCAGTGCCCTGGCAGCTACCCTTTCCCTCTGCTAGCCCCTTCCCTGTTCCCCTCTCCAGTGCCCCTGTTCCAGCCCTGTCTGCTAGCCTAGCTCCGGCAGCTAGCGCAGCCTCTATGTTAATGTAGCAGTACAGCTAGCATAGGCCCTGTAGCGATCAGTGCCCTGGCAGCTACCCTTTCCCTCTGCTAGCCCCTTCCCTGTTCCCCTCTCCAGTGCCCCTGTTCCAGCCCTGTCTGCTAGCCTAGCTCCGGCAGCTAGCGCAGCCTCTATGTTAATGTAGCGGTACAGCTAGCATAGGCCCTGTAGCTATCAGTGCCCTGGCTGTTACCCCTCAGCTCCTTTAGTTACCCCTCAGCTCCTCTAGTTACCCCTCAGCTCCTCTGGTTACCCCTCTGCTCCTCTAGTTACCCCTCAGCTACCATGGTTACCCCTCTGCTCCTCTAGTTACCCCTCAGCTCCTCTAGTTACCCCTCAGCTCCTCTGGTTACCCCTCAGCTCCTCCAGTTACCCCTCAGCTACCATGGTTACCCCTCAGCTACCCTAGTTACCCCTCAGCTACCCTGTCCCCTTGCTAGCCCCACTTTTGTTGTAGCTTCCCCTGCTAGCATGGCCCAGTACTTTTTGTTTGTTGCCTTGTTATGTCCCCTGCCACTCTGTCTGTATTTTTGGGTCGCCCGGTGGCTCCCGTGGAGGGGGGAGTACTGTGAGGTTCGCCTTTCCCTTGACCTTTAATTCCCTGTCTCCTCACCTCACTAGCCCCCACCCTCGCGTTCGTTTACTCTCGTTTGCTCTTCAGCAGCCACACCCTTGGACTACCTGTCATTATGTGTTTGATTGGTCTGGTGCCGAACACACACTTCTTGTTCGAGTATCAATTACCATCACGCACCTGATGTGTATTCTAATTAGCGCCCTTTTGGGCTTTAAGTACCTCGCTCTTCCCCTCTGTCCTGGTCGGGTCGTTCCATATCATATCTCTATCACCAAGCTCCTTTGGGAGGTTCTCTGTCTGTAGGCTCCTACGGGAGTTTCTGTTTCTGTCTGTATGCTGTTTTATCTCCGGCGTGAGACGAGGTGCAAGCTTTGGCCACCTGTCGCCATTTGCCTGGAGGGAGACATTGTACTGCGCTCTCTAATCCTCTACGGGAGGTATTCCAGTGTTCCACTTCAGACCTCCGCGCAGCAGACGCGCATCCAGACCTCCGAGCCAGACGCGCTCTTCACTCCAGACGCGCATCCAGACGCGCATCCAGACCTCCGAGCCAGACGCGCTCTTCACTCCAGACGCGCATCCAGACGCGCATCCAGACCTCCGAGCCTGACGCGCTCTTCCCTCCAGACGCGCATCCAGACGCGCATCCAGACGCACTCCAGACGCAGCATCCAGACCTCCGAGCCAGACGCGCTCTTCACCCCAGACGCGCATCCAGACGCACTCCAGACGCGCATCCAGACTCCGCGCCAGATGCGCCCTCCGTACCGGCGCGTACTCCAAGCAGACGCGCACCACTCAGACCTCCGCGCCAGATGCGCTCTCCGAGCCTGCGCCCTCCTACTCCTCCCTGTAAGCAGCTCCAGCCCTCGCCCTGTCCAAGGCCTTGACTCTGTTTCTCTCTGTCCCTGTCCAGTTCCTCCTAGTCCTCCTAGTCATCCCTGTCCTGTCCTCCTAGTCCTCCCTGTCCCCAGCCCGCCTCCGCGGGCCTCTGTCCCTGTTTCCCCATTCTAGTCCTCCTAGTCCTCCCTGTCCAGTCCTTCTAGTCCTCCTAGTCCTCCCTGTCCCCAGCCCGCCTCCGCGGGCCTCTGTCCCTGTTTTCCCCTCTCTAGTCCTCCTAGTCCTCCCTGTCCAGTCCTTCTAGTCCTCCTTGTCCAGTCCTCCTAGTCCTCCCTGTCCAGTCCTCCTAGTCCTCCCTGTTCCTGCCTTGTCCCTTGCCCTGGCCCAGTCCGTTAGCCTTGCCTTAGCCTTCCCCTTAGCCAGCTCGCCTCTTAAAGGCACTGTGCCTATTTTCCCAAGTTCATGTTTTCCTGTAATTTGTGTTCTCCCTTAAAGGGACAGTGCCGTTTTCTGTTGTTTTCAATAAATGCCCAGTTCTTGGCTTACTCTCATACCTGTCTTGTGTTGTGCGATTGGGGTCGGTTACAAACCATAACAAATAGGGTCGCTTGGAACCTCGAGAGGAGTAGGGTATATCTGCAGAGCCGCAAGCCCAAGGAGAGCAGGGTACTTTATTATTATTATTATAAAAAACAGCGGTGATGCGGTATTCAGCCTAACTCTGCGGTGGGCGTGATATAACAGCGATACCGCGGTAATACCGATACCGCGGCAGCTCTAATTTCACCTTGAACTTGACCTTGACCTTATGGCCAAATCATACATCTATGGATAGGGAAAATGCTCCTCTTTCCAATGGCAGGGTTGAATATGGATTTAGTCATTTCCTTGCGGTTTTTACGATAATTAGCATTTTCCGATAAATTCTTATTTCCGATAAATCGTATAAAACATCGGTAAAAATAAAAATACTACTGTTTTTGATAGGGTTATGGTCTTTACTCTTCGCTACAAAAAAAATATTTATAAACATTAACCTCTTAACATCCAAGCGCCCACATGTGGACGATTCTTTGCCGACCTCTAGTGGCTCGAGTGTGCATTTCTTTTAATACAATATATAGATATAATTAAAGCCCTATTTGTTGCCTGTCGATTGCCCTTTCAGGTGACAAAATCCGTTCAGCGGTTCTCGAGTTACATGCCGATATGTGAGGCGTGCCCCAAAGTACGCAAAAGTACACATTACCACCCCGACTCCCGGGGTTCTAGTTCCGTCAATCATTTGGCGATCTCGAAAATCTTTGCACAGGGTTGTAGTCAATGAGTGTGGCTTTCCAATGATACCCCATGATATGATCATTCTAATACGGTCTCTATTGATCGATTTATGATAAAAAAAAAGCAGGGTCCCCCTATAGGGGGACCTTAAGGCTTAACAGCAGTAGTCCACCCTCGCAAGATGGCCACCGGTGAAGTACGCAGCAGACTCCGCCTTGAGCCCTCTAGTGTTATATATCTATGGTTACAACATCTACACCTTGACTTGCTGTCCGCTCAGAGACGCGGTCGCCGCCGGAGCGAGCTTCCAGAAGGAGTTCACGCTCGTCCCGCTGTTGACCCACAACAAGGAGCGGCACGGCATCGCGCTCGACGGCAAGCTGAAGCATGAAGACACCAACCTGGCTTCCACCAGCATGTGAGTAGTGTCATTGTCGAGAACCAGAACCAGATTCAGGGGCGAGTGATTCACAGGGAAGATCGTGGAGATTGTGATATATTCTTGTACAATCCACTCTTCATTTCTATTCCTAACTTTTGCCACAGCCGCTCCGACAATCCTGATAGTAATAGGGTTATTTTACTTGTGTTTACTGCTCTCAAATGTTTTCAACTTCCTTTAAGACTGCAGATGGAGTACTATATTGTTAAAGGAACACAGAGCAGCATTATAGGAAATGCGCTTATCATCTCCTCCAGAGTCAGACAAGAAGATACAGTATAAATACCAATTTCCTAGGGTGGCTGGGTGGCGCAGCGGACATTGCACTCGTCACCAACGCAAGAGACACCGGGTTCGACTCCGGCTGTCGGCGTTGCCTCCGGCTTGGGGCAGCCGTCATACTAACTCAATTGGCAGAGTTAGCGGGTGGAAGTCGATGGGTGGTAATCTGGATGTTGTGGACAGCGACTCCTACAGGTCGGTTGGGGACGCCTGCACAGCAGAGACAGGAAATGGCGGGGGTAGTGTGAGCCTCCCACACGTTACACCTCGCCAATGAGAGTCCGCGCTGGCAGGTGAAAAGATGTGACAGGCTGCCTCCTCGTGTATCGGAGGGGACACAAGTGATGCAAGGCTTCTATCCTCCCTACAACCGGCCAGTGGGGGGCATATGCGAGCAACGTTCAAGACAGGGGAGAGGAGAATTGGCACAGTGGAATTGGGATGGGAGAAAAATTGAAAAAGAGGAGAAAAAGGGCGGCTAGGTGGCGCAGTGGGCAAGGCGCTCGCCACCAACGCAGGAGATGCTGGGTTAGAGCCCAGCTCTCTGTGTTGCTACCAGCTTGGCTGGTCGTTCATACTAATACAATTGGCAGTATTAGGGGGAGGGAAGCTGGTGGGTGGGGATCAGACGTTGTGGACAGCGACTCCTACAGGTCGGTTGGTGCGCCTGCGCAGTAGAATCAGGAAGCGAGGAGGACGGCGTGTCCCTCCCACGCAGACCCTCGTCGCTGAGAGATCGCGCTGTGCAGGTGAAAAGATGCAACGGCTGCTTCCTCGAGTACCGGAGGGGACACGTGATGCAAGGCTTCGTCCACATTGCAGCCGGCTTGTGGGAGGCATGGCCTAACAACGTTCGAGACAGGGGAGGGTAGAATTGGACAATACGAAATTGGGGACGGGAGAAAAATAGAAAAATGGGGAGAAAAAGTAGATAAAGAAAAAAGAAAAAGAGGAGAAAAAGTGGATACAAAATATATATATACCAATTTCTTCTGTGTGTTCAGTAGAAAGCTATCCGGCTGCAAGATAGCCTGGCTTAGCACAAATTAATGGAAGTGGCCTAGCTTAAAACTCAGGCAGAAGTAGGCTAGGCTAGTGGTCCGTATCAGCTTCCATTCTTTTGTGCTAAGCTAGGCTAGCTTGCAGCCGGATAGCTTCCTACTGAACGCACAGAGAGGAAATTGGTATCTATCTTCTTGTCTGACTATGGAGAAGATACGCATTATTTCCCGTAATGTTGATGTGATCCTTTAACAGTTGGTTCAGTAACTTGGAAAGTAGCTATAGAAAAGCAAAGTGATTATGAATTGTGAAAACATGTCAAAATAGTGTGATATAATTTGGTCATATTGCCCAACCCTAGGGCCTTTGAGTTTTTAAATCCACTGTTTGTCTGTCTATATGTCTTTTTTTCATCCATTCATCCATCCACCTATCCATCCATCCATCCATTTATCCATCCATCCATCTGTCCATCCATCCATCTGTTTATCCATCCATCCATGCATCCATTCATCTATCCGTTTAGCCATTCATCCATCCATCCATCCGTTTATCCATCCATCCATCCATCCATCCACCCAGCCATCTATCCATCCATCCATCCATCCATCCATTCATCTATCCGTTTATCCATCCATCCGTTTATCCATCCATCCATTCATCTATCCGTTTATCCATCCATCTGTTTATCCATCCATTCATCTACCTTTATCCATCCATCCATGCATCCATCTGTTCATCCATTCATCCATCCATCCATCCATCCATCTGTTTATCCATCCATCCATCTGTCCATCCATCCATCCATCCATTCATTCATCCATCCATCCATCCATCTATCCATCCATCCATCCATCCATCTATCCATCCATCCATCCATCCATCCATCCATCCATCCATCCATCCATCCATCCATCCATCCATCCATCCGTTCATCCGTCCACTCGTCCGTCCAGCCCTTCATCCATCCACTCATCATCCATCTCTCTTGCAGTATCAAGGAGGGTGTGCTGAAAGAAGTGATGGGAATCATGGTTTCATACCGAGTCAGCGTCAAGGTTGTCGTTGCCGGGTCAGTTCACTTTGTGTGTGTGCGTGCATGCGTGCGTGTGCGCATGTGTGTGTGCGTGTGTGCGTGCATGTGTGTGTGTGTGTGTGCGTGCATGAGTGTGTGTGTGTGTGTGTTACTTAAAGGGGACACATTATGGAAAATGGGTTTTGCCTCGTAGGGAATCTGAAATGTAATTTAGGCACTGGGGGGAAATGACATATTAGATACTACTTTCCATTTAGCCAGGGTTTGGAGTATTTAGATTAACTAGCCGTTATAAACTTCTAACAAGCTGTTTAGAATTATTATCATTTAGCGATGTCATATGAATTTTTTTAAACATAACATGTCCCCTTTCTAACTGGTGTTGAACCAGTTAGCTCTGCATCTATGATCTTATGTGTCCTTGTTTACAAATGGTCTCTGTTGTTAAATGACAGCATCTTGTGTTTTCCCTTCTAAACCACTGCAATCTCTGCCTTTGGATCACAGCATAGTGGGATCCAGGTACGGAGATTCCTGCTTGTTTTTACAATGAACTCACTCACTGAGGTTTGATTTGATTTGACATTTAAAAACATTCAAGATTCAAGAAAACATCAAGTCAAGTAAATTTGATTTATATAGCACATTTCTAAGCAGCGGCAGCTGGCACCAAAGTGCTTCACAGGCAGGTTGATAAAAGACAAAAATATTACGATGCAAGATATACAATTAAAAACACAATGAACAATGAATGTAATAAAAGGTAGGACACAGTAAAGCAGGTAGGACACAGTAAAGCAAAGAAGATAAAAATCGGCCAGGGGTCTAGTGGTGATTAAGTGGGGGGGAGGACCAGGGAGAACAAGTAGGTTTTTAAAAGTGATATAAAAACCTGCAAGGTCTGGGCGGCCCGTATATTGAGGGTGAGGCTGTTCCACAGACAGAAGGCTCTGGCCCTGTCCACACGAGAGTTTGGATTTAATATGACCGAAGTTTGAAAAAATAAAACTCCGTCCACACGGTGAACACAGGTGGACAACCGTGTATAACTGCGTACTCACGGCAGAGCTGGAACCCAGCAACCGATACATTTAGTACAATGTAATACAATGCCAAAGCAGTAGGCGGCGATGTTGTTCAGACATGAAGGCCATTTCAACCAATCAGAAAAGACTGAATGCTCACTAAACTTCCTGTTGGGTCGCGATCTGCCATTAATTAACTGAAGAAGAAGAAGTAACGTTACCGATATGAAATGGATGTAAACGTTATTTAACAGATTGCAGAATGGGTACAATACAATACGGCTCAATACAAACAATTGTTAAGGGGATGCAGTCTGGACTGGGTTCCTTATAACAATAACTTGACAACACATGAGTTTAGTTTAGCTGCAGCTACATGTTTACTCTGAGCGTCAACAGACATCAGTCGATCACAACACTCAACACAGACGATACGTTTTGAACAAAAGTTTGTTACAATCATTTTCATATGACGCTACTTGGGACAGCTCTGCTGTAAACACTGGTGTAGTTGGCTCTGCTCTAATCTCTCTACCCCGCGGTCTGCCGTGAACATGGGGAATAATTGCGACAGCTCTGCTGTAAACACTGGGAATAACCTCGGTTGCTATGTCCACACGCAACTGCAAAACCGCACAACTCCACCCTGGCCACCGGTTTCAAAAGACCGCGGTTGCAGTGTAGCAAATCCCCGGTTGTGTGTGGCCGAACAGTGCAACTGCGCACATACAATCACGGTTACATTAAACCCAGCGTTCGTGTGGACGGGGCCTGTGTCTCCCCTAGTCTGAACAGAACTGTGGATTGAACAATGAACAATCGTAACAACCATCAAATGCACTCATAGCACACACATCCACATGCACACACTCACTTTAAACAAACAACTCACTGCAGCACCCACTTTAGAACACCTAAACACACTTTATATTTATTGGCAAAGAATTTGCACTACAACCCATACCTCACCTTACTGTAAATTGTACCTATTGTACCTCATCCCATTTCTGCATTGTACTGTATAGTATATAGTATATTGTATTGTAACTCAGTTACTTTTCTACTCTGCGTTGTATATTGTATATATGTGTGTTTTGAACACTTTTGTCTACTTACTTGACTTCTATTTTATACTTACTATACTTTACTCTATAATTTTATCTAGCACAATCTCTGGAGAAAAACAGAAAGAAGCATTTTATATAAAAGTATTCTGTACTTCTGTATGACAACTAATAAAGAAACTTGAACTTGAAACTTGAACTTGAACTAAAGAAGGCAAAAACAAACAATAGCGACACGTGCCTCACAGGGAGGACTTTACTGTGACGCTTGCTGACATAGGCTATAGGTATGAGTAACGTTACAGAACCACACATAGTCCACACCACACAGGTGTCTGCATGCATGATGAAGACGCATATATTGAAATACACATGCTCAGATTAACTCCTCTGATCCAACACTAAAATTCACACACAACAGTCCTATTTACACATAAACACACGGATGAACCAATACCGAACAACAAGTCCACGACCAAACACATCGAGTCTAACATTATTATACTAGTAGGCAAATGCAACATTATCGCCACCCACCTGATGGTGAAGATCTGCCCAATTCTCAAAATCTGCATGTCACAGAAGTAGTCCCCGCAGCAGGCTGCTTCGCCTTCTTTGTAAAACCAAAATTGGTTAGAAGGCTTACTTCTTTGATATTTCGTTTAACTTTCGACATTATCCTGAATACCTGTATTTATTTTTTTTAAACGGCGGGTGAAGTTTGATTTGTGCCTGCAGGCTGCAGCGCCGCCCCGCTCCGAATGGTAAACGCAAGAATAGCATGCATGTTGCCATCTATTACGAATAGGGTATATCTGCAGTGACCCCATAGATTTATGCTATTGTCTATTACGGTGAATTAGTGCGCAAATCATTATCATACATCAAAATAGCCTAATTTTATTATTATACACGATGATGACGATGAAATTACAGAAAAATTAGAAATGCATGGCAAAAATAGCATTTATTGTCAGTATTTTAGAGACCCCCCAAAAATTCACAAATCATGTTTTCAGGGGGGCTGATGTCTCATATAGGGGAGCCATGGCTCCCCCAGCTCCCCCATGGTTCGCACCCTGAGTCCATGGAAGAGAAAGTTCAAAGGTGGGGGTTGTTGAGGAGTACAGACAGGAGGGAAAAGTCCTGGGACAGGTGGACCCTTACATTTCTGGGTCTAATAAATATGCTTTTCTGGCCAGAAATGTAGTTCTGCCATTCACCTTCCTCATTGTTTTGAGAGCCATGGATTTCCTTCTCAGGCTGCTTTCTAGGTGGCAACCTATATAGCTTATAGACTTTTTTGCCGCAAAAATCATGTTGAGAGGTAATATCTGCATGTTGTAATATATACGTCTCTGGCTGTTCCAGTGAGGTGATTCTGGAGATCCCTTTCCGTCTGATGCACCCTAACCCTGAAACAGGTACTGCCACAAGGGTGTGTGTGTGTGTGTGTGTGTGTGTGTGTGTGTGTGTGTGTGTGTGTGTGTGTGTGTGTGTGTGTGTGTGTGTGTGTGTGTGTGTGTGTGTGTGTGTGTGTGTGTGTGTGTGTGTGTGTGTGTGTGTGTGTGTGTGTGTGTGTGTGTGTATGTGTACTGTATGTGTATGTGTATGTGTATGTGTATGTTGTGACGAGCCTTGTGGTGTTCAGGCTCGACACGGACCAAACAAACAATTCCAATGTCCACACAAGCACAATTTCAATAAACAAATGATATTTATTGATCTGCAGTACAAATCCGATGGGAAATAGAGGGGTCATATAAGAGTCCAGGGTCAATACATGTTCCAGGCTCTCGTACAAAAAAGGGAATGTTCAATACTCAGGGTTTGTCGTCCAGGGTCAGTTTCACAAGGGGGTATCCCAGCGAGTCCAGGGTCCAATAACACGAAAACCTTCTCACTCTCACCTCTCATTCAAACTACCTCTTAACTCACAAACTCAGTATCTCACTCTCTCTCTACGAACTCTGCTCCTTCCTCACCTCCACTCAACTCTTCTCTGTCTCTCCTAGGTTTTTATGCTATGTGTGTCTTGTGTGTGTGTGTGGGATGTGGGTGATCACGTGGTGCACAGGTGTATTCCATCAGTCCTAATCAACTCCTTAATTAACTCTCCTCTGCCCGTGGCAGTAGTATCTCCCTTCCTCCACGTAGCCACGAGACGGGGGATGATATCTGCCACAATGTGTATGTGTATGTGTATGTGTATGTGTATGTGTATGTGTATGTGTATGTGTATGTGTATGATGACAATGTAATTCAAATCTGATTTTTTTCCCATTGCTGTCTGAAGAGAGGTAAGTCTGGCTCACGGTCGTCTCACCTCCCATCATCCACATTCATGTGGTGATTATGTAAAAAATCTATTGTTATCCTTATTGCACCCTAGACACATAGGTTTAAACGGTTCGCAGCGGGTATTTCACGAAACAGGATTTCGTAGTAAGCCCAGTAATTTAAAGGGCTTTATCGACAAAAACAACTTCACATTCATCATTAGCAAAGCTTCTCCACTTCTCCTCTCTCATCAAAACATGTTCCCCGGGCGGTCAGGTGGCGTAGCGGAGATTGCGTTCATCACCAACACCGGATATGCTGGATTCGCCTGTTCGAATCAAGCTCACAGCTCCGGCGTTGTCACCAGCTTGGCTGGCCGTTCACACTAATACAATTGGCTGTATTAGAGGGTGGGAAAGCTGGCGGGGTGGGTCCGGGTCGTTGTAAACAGCGACTCCTACAGTTCGGTCGGGGCGCCTGCTCAGCGCGGATAGGATCTAAGGGGGGTAGTGTGATCCTTCCACACGTTACACCCTCTCAGTGAGAGTCCGCGCTGCCAGGTGAAAAGAAGCGGTTGATTGGCTAGACGTGTGTCGGAGGAAGCACGTGATAGCCTCCACTCTCCCAGACCGACTGTGGGGGGTAAGTGTGCAGCGACCAGGAAGGGGATTGGGAATTGGCATAACGACTAACATTGGGATGGGAGAAAATCGGAGGAAAAAGGAGGGGGAAAAAGACCAATAATAAAAAAATAAAAAAAAACATGTTCCCATGGTGTTGAGCGGAAGCTAATAGCAAGACAGGAAGCAACAGGCTTATGGGAAATGTAGTCTTATCATGAGAATTAGGCGACCAGCTGTTTCAGCAATGGTCTCATTTGTTTACTTATTATACCAAGGTATCACAACCAATCTGACAATGATATATTTTGTTAGCAATATTATCAGTACATAGTATGAATGAATCACACTCCCTAAACCTACAGTGGTGTTTAAGTTCAAGTGTTCAAGTTTAGTTTTACAGATTCAAACCCAAAACATACATTACAAGATGTAATTCAAGCTTTTTGTCAAAATTACCTGGTAAATTATCTGGTCAACTATCTGGAAAACAATCTAGTCAACTATCTGGTAAACGATCTCGTAAACGATCTGGTAAACTATCTGGTCAACTATCTGGTCAACTATCTGGTCAACTCTCTGGTAAACTATCTGGACAACTATCTGGTAAACTTGCTCATCCTCTGCTTTGTGAAATACTACCAAGCCATTCAGTTTACCACACACTCACACAACAGTTACAATTAGACTGACGTCAACACAGCAAGGTACTGCAATCATTAAACAATGTCAACGTTGTGTCCTGTCATGTGAATCTATTCATCCTTGAAAAACGTGCTGAATCATGTGCTATTTTCATCATCCTGGCCCGTGTAGCTGTCCCCTCCCTTGCCCTCTGTTTGCCTTTGTCTGGGTGACCCAGAATGGGGATCGTGTTCGTTAGAGGTGTTCCAGAGAACGTGACTTCCTATCACTTCATGTGCTGTGCTTCCCTTTTGTGTCTGCCTCCTTTTGTTACTGTCTGGCTCTGCGTTCTTATCTTTGGGGGCGTCTATCCTTCTTTCTTTCTTTGTGTCTCTTTCTTTCTTTCTTTCTTTATCTTCTACTGTTATCTAATTTTCCCCTCTCTATCCCTCTCCCTTTACACATCGATCCCTCTGTCCCCAGCCAACTCTCTCTCTCTCTCTTGTCGTGTCTCTGTCCTTCTCTTTGTTTCCCCTCTCTCTCCTGAGTCTTTCCTTCGCAGTAATGGGCAGAAACAAGAATCAACAGGTTTAACTGCAGAAACAAGAATCAGCAGGTTTAACCGCAGAAACAAGAATCAGCAGGTTTAACCGCAGAAACAAGAATCAGCAGGTTTAACCGCAGAAACAAACGTCAGCAGGTTTAACCGCAGAAACAAACTGTGGACATGGCCAGTTAGCCTAGGCATTGTCCAACTAACACCTCTCCCGAAGGCTAACCGGCCATGTCCGCTTCCATTCATTGTGCTAAGCTAGGCTAATGTGCAGCTTTCTACTGAACGCACAGAGAGGAAACTGGTATCTATCTTCTTGTCTCTCGCTGGAGAGGACGGTAAGCTAATTTCCCAAAATGTTGCAGTGTTCCTTTAACCGCAGAAACAAACGTCAGCAGGTTTGCGTGAACAAAGTGGAGTGCCGCATTGACTCAGACCACCGCAGCAGCTTGGACCATGGTAGTGTGCACCTGCTTGGACCATGGTAGTGTGCACCAGCTTGGACCATGGTAGTGTGCACCAGCTTGGACCATGGTAGTGTGAACCAGCTTGGACCATGGTAGTGTGCACCAGCTTGGACCATGGTAGTGTGCACCTGCTTGGACCATGGTAGTGTGAACCAGCTTGGACCATGGTAGTGTGCACCTGCTTGGACCATGGTAGTGTGAACCTGCTTGGATCATGGTAGTGTGCACCTGCTTGGACCATGGTAGTGTGCACCAGCTTGGACCATGGTAGTGTGAACCAGCTTGGACCATGGTAGTGTGAACCAGCTTGGACCATGGTAGTGTGCACCAGCTTGGACCATGGTAGTGTGAACCAGCTTGGACCATGGTAGTGTGCACCAGCTTGGACCATGGTAGTGTGCACCTGCTTGGACCATGGTAGTGTGAACCAGCTTGGACCATGGTAGTGTGCACCAGCTTGGACCATGGTAGTGTGAACCAGCTTGGACCATGGTAGTGTGCACCAGCTTGGACCATGGTAGTGTGCACCTGCATGGACCATGGTAGTGTGCACCTGCTTGGACCATGGTAGTGTGCACCAGCTTGGACCATGGTAGTGTGCACCAGCTTGGACCATGGTAGTGTGCACCTGCTTGGACCATGGTAGTGTGCACCTGCTTACTAGCTGAACTAGTCCAATTCTCTGGCACATTGTCTCCCAATATGGAGCAGAGCATAATATATCTGTATATGTGGAAACGTATTTTCCACTGTGGTTCTATTTTGTTTGCTTATGTACTGTACTTCCGCCTTCATTTGCTGTCTTTTTTTAATGAATCACCTGTGGGCTTCCAAGTTTCATGTTCAAGTTTGCTTTTATTTCTCACGTATAAAGTACATTACAGTGAAATGCTTGGTTCTGCATGAGCCCATGAGAATGTGCTTCATACAGTAACAAAAAAGTTAAAGAGGAATAAAGTCCCAACACTATACAAATATACAATATGGAGCTGAAGTAAAAATGCAGGCAATGAGGTACAAAAATGCAGACAATGAGGTACAGGGGGGGGGGGGGGGGATGAGAGGGGGGGGAGAATACTAAATGCAAAAACGAGGTATGTCTTCCCTTTATGAGTGATTGATTGAAAACCTTTATTTATCTTCGAGGAGAGATTCAGATGTCCATCACAGCATCAACAGCCATGAAACAGTTAATAAAAACAGTTAATACATAACACTTATTTAGTACGTGTTAAAAACAAAGATGGACAAATACGTAGGGCTAAAAAGAACAGCTAAAATAGGGCTAACATTTTGCTAAAAGTGGTGAATGGAAGAAAAGAAAAAGAAACAAGTCCATTCATGATGTTAATTAATTAATTAGTTACTGTCCACAACCCAGCTCCTCCAGTCCATGGCAGTACGCCCGTCCTGGCCCTGCCTGGTTGTGGAGCCTGATTGCCACCGGCACAAAGGACTGCCCAAAGCGCTTTGTGGTATGTCGGGGGGGGGGATAAGTCTGTGGCTAAACGTGGACCGCGTAGCGGTCAGCTCATCATGGAGGGGGTGGCAGGGGTTCTCAAGGATAGCGTACAGCTTCCTCCTCGTCCTCCCCTCTGCCACCACATCCAGACTGTCCAGGTCCGCTCCCACCACAGAGCTTGCTTTTTTGACCAGTTTATTTATTTTATCTGTGTTGGTGTGGCCCCCACAGCATACCACAGCGAAAAAGAGGGCACTAGCCACCACAGACTGGTAGAACATCTGCCATCTGCTTATTTATTACTCCGTCCGTGTAGTGAGCAGGAGGAGGAGGTGGTGTTCGAGGAGTTCAATCGCTCCAACCTGAAGGGAATGGCCGCTGACGAGGAGGAGGAGGACGACGGCAACGTGTCCGGCGGCGATGACATGGCACCCAAAGAGAAATAGTGGTGCGGGGGCAAACCCCCCACGCTGTGATCAGTCCAAACTACAGCAGTTAGGTGTCTGAGGCGCCTTATTGTATGTGATGGAAAGTTCCTTCCTTAGGAGTGACATAATGCAATCTATAATTACATGACTAAAATAAACACAGAGCCATATGAGTTTTTTTAACTCCGAATTCTATCTTGTAATTCTGGGACTTCAACGGCCAGTTGCATCATCATCACATTCAAAATGCCCATCACATTTGAGATAGGGGGCCTTCAGATGGCCCACATTTTAAACATCCTCTGTGTTAATATTGTATGTGTACGATGGTTGCTGCACAGTCACAAACATAACTAAATGACTCCCAATGAGCTGATTGCACTGTTAGTGTTTATGTCCTTAATGTACTTTGTATTTATGTGGACATAAATAAATAAAGCATTTAAAATGTGTGTGTGTGTGTCTGTGTGTGTGTGTGTTTTTTTTTATAAATTATTTATAATTATATAATATAATAATTATATTTTTTCCATTATTTAGTTGGCAAGTCTTTTGCATTACTTTTCACTTTTCAAAATAATTGAATAATAATTATATTATATAATTATAAATAATTTGGCAAAATAACTCAATTTACAATGATAGACATGCATAACTGTATAGTCCCCAGCTCCAGTATACTTCTGGAGGAAGCTCATACAATAGTTTCCTGTCAAATACTATTGGATGACGTGATTAATCACGACAGGAAACCAAAGTGTGAGCTTCTGCCAGGAAGTATACTGGAGCTGGACTACAAAAATGCACGTAGGCTATTGCACATTAAAAACAACAGTCCAAACGCACAAATGAGGTAAGCCATGAATGGCATTTATTGTCAAAAGACAGAATTATATTACAAATAATTATATTCTTCTTGAAATGGTAAATGGCTGTTTTCTTTATTTCTTAAATTTTTTTTACAATTTGTGCACATTTTACCGATAGGAAAATCCCATATTAACTCTGAAGAACTGGTCCTCTGCGAAACTCTCGTTGTACAAGTATTGCAGAGAAAATTCAAAGGTACTCACAGTTGCACGAGGGTTTCAGACAGAGAAACGCAATGGTTTAAAAGCTCGGCATTGCTAATAAACATTTTAAATATTCTTTTATAAACTGCTGGTCAACACTGCTCAAAACGGCTTTAGCTGACTGATGCGCCTTGTACAACGAGAATTTCGCCAGTTCTTCAGAGTTAATTATGGGATTTTATTGTCAAGACAAAGTAATCATATTCGTAAGTAAAATGGTAAATGGCTGCTTTTTTTTATTTAAATTTTTTTAAACAATTTGTCCACATTTTACCCATTCACACACCGACGGCAGCGGCAACCATGCAAGGTGCCAACCTGCTCATCGGGAGCATGTAGGGGTTAAGTGTCTTGCTCAAGGACACATTGACACGCTGCCCGGGGAGGAGCGGGAATCTCCGGATTGCCAGATGACTGCTCTACCTCCCGAGCCACTGTCACCATGAAACTAGTATTTCCAGGTCTTACCTGAAAATGAAACTAATGAATAAACTTTTCATGCACTCACTCAAAAGAACAAAAGAGGCACTCAAAAAAACAAAAGAGGCACAGGGACGACAGGAGCATGTCAATTGTCTATGCAGACCATTCAAAGTCTATGAGATCCGAAGAAGGGTGGTCACGTGAGGGGACGACAGGAGAAGGACAATTGTCTTTGCAGACCATTCAAAGTCTATGAGCTTACTTACGAAGAAGGGTGGTCACGTGAGGGGACGACAGGAGCATGACAATTGTCTATGCAGACCATTCAAAGTCTATGAGCTTCCGAAGAAGGGTGGTCATGTGAGGGGATGACAGGAGAAGGACAATTGTCTTTGCAGAACATTCAAAGTCTATGAGCTTACTTACGAAGAAGGGTGGTCACGTGAGGGGACGACAGGAGAAGGACGATTGTCTATGCAGACCATTCAAAGTCTATGAGCTTACTTACGAAGAATGGTGGTCACTTGAGGGTTGATGGCGCTTCACTTCTTTGCCCTGGAGCCTTTCTCTGGGTTTTCAGTTTGAAATAGACTCAGCATTTATCAAGGTGCTCACCTGTGTCTTTTCTCACACCACACCCTGATGAAGACTGCTACTAGTTCAAACTTGTTGGATCATCCTAACAATAAAAAGATTTTTTTAGCCTAGCAGAGTGCCTCATGGTACCTCTAACATAATGTTTACATATCCGAATTTTGAAGCCATACTATAATGTGAATTAAACCATTATGTCAATTTCTTAACAAGATAGCACAGCAACATCAAGTGATGGTGTGGTCCCAATTCACATAGTTTGCTCCAGGCTTCATACTCAAAGCATTTAATCTACTTTATGGCCTCTGTAGAATGGCATGGACTTAATAGCCAGATAGTCTTTGCATGATAAGTCTTACTGATGACATTGATCATGTGTTTGAGTGTTAAAATACCTTTGGAGGAACTCCAGTGTGGATGATCCAACGGAAGGATACTCCAGGTTGAAGACATAGTAGCTGGTGAATAAAGCAGCTACCCCATGCAAAAATAATGGGTGTGGGCCCATCACAACTTGTCCCTCGATGGATAGCATCCATCCAGAAGGCTTGCATTGTGTCACCTGAAATGAACAGATACCCCGTCATGCGTTATTGTGGATAGATACATTCCTGCAAGGACATGACACAGAACCCTCCAGTTCAGGTGGACAGCACTTTTCTACTCCACCATCAGATGGGTATCAAGAATGAGCTGCTAAGACCCGCTGCCTCTCTGTGCGCTCCGTCGAGACTGTGCTTACTTTTGTTAATATTTATAGTTTTAAGAGTTTTGTTTGTACCAACGGTTGGTGCATTTAATGTGTATGACCGTCAGTCACTCATAGACATTGGATTACGGGAAACTTACCAACTGGATTACTCTCTGGATCAGCTCACCGAACAACAACAATGGCCTGCTGAGATCTTGAGGACATCGGGACCAGACCTCCTCGGCCCATGCAACAAAGGAACCAGGCGACGAGGAAGGAGAGCCGGCGTCCGAAATAGACTGAGATCCAGGCGACACAGAACGCCATTGCCCAGCATATTGCTGGCCAATGTACAATCAATAGACAATAAACTGGACGACATCAGAGCAAGGATTCAATTCCAAAGAGACGTTAGAGACTGCAATGTTCTCTGCTTCACCGAGACGTGGTTGACGCCGGACGTCCCAGACCACGCCATTCAACCGGCCGATCACTTTTTCATCCACCGCAAGGATCGAACAGCAGAATCCGGCAAACAGCGGGGAGGTGGGATAGCCTTCATGTTGAACAACAATTGGAGCGATCCAGGCAATGTGAAGGAGCTTTCAAACCACTGCTCCCCCAACCTGGAGTATATATCCATCAAGTGCCGGCCTTCCTTTCTCCCGAGAGAGTTAACGACGGTCATTCTGGTCGGAGTGTATATCCCACCGCAAGCAAACACAGGCAACACGCTCTCCAAACTCCACGACGAGGTAAATAGAATCCAAGCAGCTAACGTTGATGCTGCTATTGTTGTTGTGGGTGATTTCAATAGCGCCAACCTGAGAAGAGTATTGCCGGACTTCTACCAGCATGTGACTTGTAACACCAGAGGCGGTAATATTTTAGACTATTGTTACTCGCAATTTAAATGTGGTTACAAATCTCAGGCTGCCAGTGGATTGGGCAAATCGGACCATGACGCCATCTTCCTTTTTCCAAAATATAAACAAAGTGTCAAGCGTGCCCCGGTAGTCTCGCGAGAGGTGCAGAAATGGTCTGTGGAGTCAGAGGAAACGCTACAGGCTGCACTTGAATGTACAGACTGGGGGGTGTTCCGAGATAACACAGATAACATTAATGACTACACGGAAACAGTGCTGGACTTTGTTTGTACTTTGGTGGAAGAAACAATCCCCACTACCACAATTAGAGTTTACCCAAACCAAAAGCCCTGGGTAGACAAATCCGTCTGTAAGGCTCTGAAAGCGTGCACCTCAGCCTACTACGTCGGGCTTGTGGCAGGCAACATGAATGACCACAAGGTGGCGAGATGCAACGTGAGGAGAGTAGTAATAGAAGCAAAGAGGCGCTACAGGGATAAAATTGAACTTCAATATGAACAGGCTGACTCTAGAGTTATTTGGCAGGCCTCAGAACGATGACAGATTACAAAGGCACCTCCCTCAAGCTGAACAGTGACATCTCCTTAGCAAATTATCTCAATACCTTCTATGCAAGGTTTGAGGCTGGGAATAACAGCACCAGCCTACAAACCACTGCAATGGAGGGCGGGGGACACTGCTGATGGAGACTCAGTGTTCAGGGTAACAGAACATGAGGTGAGGAGGACCTTTATGAAAGTGTATATCAGGAAGGCAGCAGGACCGGACGGTATCCCCGGCCACGTCCTAAAAGTCTGTGCCGACCAACTGGCCCCGGTATTCACTGACATATTTAACCTGTCCTTGGAACAGGCTGTCATCCCCACCTGTCTGAAGAAGTCCACTATTATCCCTGTACCCAAAAAATCCAAGCCTGCTTGCAACGACTACCGCCCTGTAGCTCTCACCTCCATAGCCATGAAGTGCATTGAGAAGCTAGTAAAGGGCTACATCTGCACCTCCCTCCCCATCAACCTGGACCCCCTGCAATTTGCATACCGCCCCAACAGGTCCACGGAGAACGCCATAGCCCATGTGCTGCACACAGCAGCATTACACCTGGACAAGAGGCAGGGGAACTATGTGAGCATGCTGTTCATCGACTACAGCTCAGCATTCAATACCATAGTCCCCTCCAAACTCAAAGCCTAGCTCAAGGGACATGGGCTTGAACTATGACCTCTGCCAGTGGGTCTTGGACTTCCTGACGGGCAGACCCCAGGTGGTGAGAGCAGGCAACTGCACCTCCTCATCCATCACTCTCAACATAGGGGCCCCCCAGGGCTGTGTTCTGAGTCCCCTCCTCTACTCCCTGTACACACATGACTGTGTGGCACAGCGGAACAACAACACAATCATCAAATTTGCTGAGGACACAGTAGTGGTGGGCCTGATCTCTGCAAACGACAAAAGGGCCTACAAGTCAAGTCAAGTCAAGAGTTTTATTTGTCACGGCATACAAGTATACAATGAACTGCGGGTGGTCTTGCCCGCAACGATGTGCAATACAGTGGTACAAAATATAATAGAATCCAATAAAAACAACATTGTGCAATAAACAGGTAACAGGTAACATGGTGTGACATCTCGGTATCTGTACAATAGTTATTTACAGAGCATATAGGACATGCTAGGTAGCTTTGGTAGTGCAATACACTGTTACTGTTGTTATACTAATTTAAAGTGGCCTTTCCTTTTGGCCGTAAGTGGGTGTGTGCGGCATGAGTGTGTGCCCACTCATGTTAAAGTGTTAAAGTGGCTGCTAGTGTGTGAGCGTGCACAGCGTGCGTGTCGTGTGTGTGCTCATGTGTGCTTGTGTGTGGATAGTTCAGTGTTCTGTGGCACTCAATGTTCATTGTTCAAGGCTCTGATGGCCTGGGGGAAGAAGCTGAGCCTAAGCCTCTCTGTCCTAGTAGCTGGGGTTCGCAGGCGTCTGCCTGACCTCAGCAGCTGGAACAGGCTGTTATTGGGGTGGTGGGGGTCTTTCATTATTCTGCAGGCTCTGGATTTGCACCTCTTGTTGTATAGAACCTGCAGGGGAGGTAGTGCAATACCCGTGGTACGCTCGGCTGAGCGCACCACTCTCTGTAGGGCCTTCTTGTCCTGTGCCGTGCTGTTTCCATACCAGGCAGTGATGTTTCCGGTGAAGATGCTCTCTACAGCTCCTGAGTAGAAGGACTGGAGTATCTTCCCCGATACTCTGAACTTCCTTAACTGTCTCAGGTGGTAGAGGCGCTGCTTCGCCTTCTTTACTACTGTGTCTATGTGTGTTGACCATGTCAGATCCTCTGAGATGTGGACCCCCAGGTACTTAAAGCTGCTCACCCTGTCCATGGTAGCCCCGTTAATCATCAGTGGTGTGTGTGTCTCCTGCTGACCTCTCCTATAATCCACGATCAGCTCCTTGGTTTTACCAATGTTCAGGAGCAGGCTGTTGTCCTGGCACCAGCGTTCCAGTACCTCAACCTCCTCCCGGTAGGCCTTCTCGTCGTTGTCCGAGATCAGCCCCACCACCACCGTGTCGTCTGGGAACTTCACTATGGAGTTGGAGCTGAACTTGGCCACACAGTCGTGTGTGTATAGTGAGTACAGCAGGGGGCTCAGAACACAGCCCTGGGGGGACCCGATGCTCAGGGTGATGGTGTTGGAGGTCTGACCCCCCACCCTGACCGCCTGGGGTCTTTCACTCAGAAAGTCCAGTACCCAGGCTGGAGGAGGTCAAGGTTCTAGCGGGATGGTGTCAAGAGAACAGCCTCTCCCTGAATGTCAGCAAAACAAAGGAGATGATTGTGGACTTTACGAGGTCGGGGGTCAGGGACTACAGCCCCCTCAGCATCGACGGGGCACCCGTTGAGAGAGTGAACAGTTTTAAGTACCTCGGAGTCCACATATCCGAGGACTTGACATGGACCACACACATTGACAACCGATATCAACCGATACCGATATATGGAGGGTTTCCCCCCCCCAAAAAACTGAATAATTTCAGGTAATTAACATTACATATGTCTTGTTGTGGAATTAACATAACATTATGCATACTTTTGACAATAAATTAAATCAGAATTTGTTCTTACTTGCTTGCCTGGGTAAATAAAGGTTATAGAAATGTGTGTGTGTGTGTTTTTTTTTTAAACCGATACCGATATTTTCCGATATCACATTTTAATGCCAATATCGGTAGGCCGATAATATCGGATATCCCTAATTGACAGTGTTGTGAAGAAGGCACGGCAACGCCTCTACTTCCTCAGGCGCCTAAGGAAGTTCCAAGTCAGTCAGAAGATCCTTAAGAACTTCTACTCATGCACAATAGAGAGCATCCTGATTGGCAATATCACCTACTGGTTTGGGAATAGCATCGCACAAGACCGTAGCAGACTACAGAGAGTGGCCCGTTCAGCCGAACGCACAATTGGAGGGGGGCTTCCCACTCTCCAGGGCATTTACAACAAGCGGTGCATGGGCAAGGCTAAGAGAAAGACTCCAGCCACCCAAACAACTGCCTCTTTGAACTGCTGCGGTCAGGCAGCGCCTATGCCTTCTACAACGCTGTTCGGTTTCCGGGGTTCCTCTGATTGGCCACTAAGCCCACGTGACCGCGCGCTAGCACGCCCCCCTTATCGCCCACTCTCGCGTTGTGAAGCGGAAGCGCCAGCGGGGTGAGGCGGTGGTTTCTCCCCGGCTCCGTGCGCCGCTGACTCGGTCCAGCTCCAGCGGCCGTCTTCCGCCTGCGTATCCTCTCTCCGAGGCGGCTCGTTCTTATTAATCCCCCATTGTTCAGGTCGACATGGTCGCACAAACACCCGTTGGAGGAGTAGTGGGGGAGAAATGAATGAATGAATGATTGAACATTTTATTAACAGATTGCAGAATGGGAACAATACAGTACAGCTCAATACACACAATTGTTAAGGGGATGCAGACCAGAGAAAGACTTTCATCTTGTTTACATCAGGGTCCCCCATTTTCAATTCATCATAACGACATACATGACATACAGATAGACAGTACTGCTACATCTATACATTTATGACATACCAGATTTACAAATACAGTACTGTTTGTGATACAAAAAGAGTCTAAAAAAGAGTCAATGTATACATTTGACGAAGAAACTGTACATTGGAGGAGGTTGGGGGGGTGGGGTGGGACGGGGGTGGGTAGGGGGTTGGGGTAACTGTGCATTGGAGGTGGTTGGGTGGGGGGGGGGGGGGGGGGGGGGGTTGGGTAGAGAAACCAGTAAATCCAACATTCTCCATAAACAACGGAAGTTAATTGAAACATGATCACAAAATGATTATAAATGAATTTGTTGCATATATTGCATATACTGTATTGATGTAAATTCAAAGACCTGGGCCCTCATTTATCAACGTTGAGTACGCACAGATATGTGCGTAACCCGTGCTTACGATCGTTTCTAAGCAAAGTGTGGGACTTATCAATTTGAACGTGTGCTTGACTTTGTGCGTATATCTACGCACAGCTCCGACCGTACGTACCTGGCGCCCGGTGGTAGAATATTATTATTGCAATCTGCAACGCGGAAATAAGCTTCCGTGCATTAGTTTCAACACTGGCATGTTCAACTTCTGTATGACCCGTAATTCATTATAGTAAAGTATTGTAATTATAACGGGCTCACGTGCGAGGTTGGCCTGCTTGTTTGGCATTGGGGGGGCAGACGCAGAACACCCACCTCCAAACGCGATTAAATATTGTTTCAAATAAAAAGCTAAATACTATTATTTTGTGTGTCATGTTTCCAAATAAGATTGGCCACAACTAAATGCTTTCTACTTCAATTTGTTGGTTAGAATAGATTACCTCCGTTGAAACGTCACTGAGACTAAAAGACAGTTTAACAATAATAATAATAGCTTCATTTTATATAGCGCCTTTCAAGAGACCCAAGGTCGCTTTACATAGATAGGGGGGGGAAATAACAAAGTAACAAACAAAGTGGACAGACACAAATAAATATGATGATGGGATTCAAGTTCACGTTTTTATTGATCACATAGGCAGGCTATACATAGGCTGCATGGCACGGTCCATCATGATATTGTAGATGGATCGAGCAATATACAGTTACTGTACCACCCATGTAGCTGTCAAAGCTCCATCACAAATGCAGTTATGTGAATAGAAAGGGATTCCACTCAGTGATGCGCATTTGCCTGATTCATGTCGTTGCTGCATGCCGGGAGGAAAGGCATGCTGCATGTTTTCAATTCATTAAATAAAACGGATACTTTTTGCAAGGGTTTACTGACTGTCATACAAATAATCAACCAACTACATACTGTAACTTTTCAGTGCACGTTCTTATTTACATTGCTCCCGCAGACCCGCACACAGACATGATGGAATTGAAGTTCAAGTTTGTATTGATCACATATAGGCAGGCTACACATGGCGTATAGGCTACATCATACATGGCAGTGAGATTCATTGTTCTTGTATATGCTCTCGTATTATTGTTTATATAGGCTACCCAATACCGACATCAAAATAGATTGTATGCCTCTACAAATCATATGCAGCAGGTAGAAAATTGACGGAAAATCCATCGCGATTTGGAATAAAATTGAGGAGAACTTTAATCCCTGGGTATTAATCGAACGAAACGGAAAAAGGCAGTCATATTCCAGCACGGTCTTTATTAGTTAATATGGTCTTTAAGTTAATAGATATCATATCCGACATCACCGTACGTGTACATGTCTGTCAGCCTGTCACGTATTTCTCCATAACACGCTTCGCTACGCTTAGTCAATTTTTCCACATTTCATGGGGGTGTTTCATGACCGTATATGGTTAATTACGGGCGGTGCTATATGCAAATACTTAAAATCGTGCACGAGCGTAGAACTTAATGGTATTTATCAACACGGAGGAGCGTAGGACCCGTGTACGCACGTGTGATGAATCCCAATATTTCTGTGCGTACACACATTCTAAATTCTGTGCTTAAGTACGAAAATAGAACACTTTCTAAGAATTGTTGATAAATGAGGGCCCTGCTCTTTCCCATTTTTTCAGTGTATAGCAGTGACGTGACACAGACTACACAGGTGCTGATATATTGCTATGCTATTGTGAGATTATAAAATGTGATGTGATATTACAGAGGATTTTGATTGCAATATTTTATTGTGAAATAATAATTAAATTATGTGAAATGTTGATATGCTATTGTGAGATTACAACATCTGATGTGATATTACAGAGGATTTTGATTGCAGTACTTTATTGTGAAATAATAATAATATAATGTGAAATCAAAAGATACTGTCTTTTTTACATGTATTTGTTGGGATATTACAGGGGGCCTTGATTACAATATGTTACTGTAAGATAATACTGTTAAATGTTGTGAAATGCTGGTTAATTTTATTTAGGCCATGTCCCCACGTATCTGGATCTTTTGCAAAACGCACATTTTCTTCCACGTTTGGGCCTTTCATCCACACATAAACGGTGTTTTCAGAAACATAAACGGAGATTTTTGAAAACGCATTTTAAAGTGAAGATTTTCTAAAATATCGGTTCAGTGGATCTGTGTAGCCACTGTAAACGCATAGTCTAGATAAACGATGATGCCACAACTCACTACGCATGCTCAGACTGTTGTTCTATCTATGGCAATAGGCGCCCGTAGCCTTGAAGCGCATGCAGGTAATAAGATGGACAGCGCCTGGTGCTGAAATGACAGACAGAAATAGCATGTAGTTTCTTCCCCCTCGAATGTATATATTTTCTTTTATTGATCTCTGCCTCTTAAGCAGTACTGTATATTTGTATATCTTGTATATCATAAATGTCTGGATGCAACAGTACTGTATATATCTACTCCAGTGCCGACAGATTAGGCCATCAGACGCTGCTTGCGTGTAATAGGGATGTATCTGTTATTTAGTTAGGCCTACTGGACATTTTTGTTGACATAAGTAGATTTTTCGTTTTTGTTTTTTTATTAAGTTAATATAAAGCATGTTTTGAAAGTTTTTGAGGTTGTTAAATACACGCCTTTGATTTATTTAAGTGGCGAGTGACGTCTTTTTCGTTGTCCGCTTATTTCTCGCCAGAGAGATACAATGTTGATCACAATATCCCGATTCCAAAACAAAATAAAGCGAGTCCCTATCACAAACTGTCCCAAAGATATTTAATGTTTTGCTAAACATGTCTAGTGTTGCGCCCGACTTCAGTTAAAAGCCAAATTGCATTATAAATTTAGTTAATAGATGCCAGACAGAAGAGGTCTGCACCTGATGCAGATTGTTTGGAGAATATTACTTTACTATTTCTCTAATATATATCAGACCGACTATAGGCTAGCTATGATATATATTTCAGCTATAATGTCCTAACAGAGAAACTACCACCACCTAAAAAAAATCCTTATTATACCTTGTTTTATCCATGTTTAGGCAGTAGCGCTTTGAAGTAACTTCAGTGGACAGTGCCTTGGTGCTGAAATGGCATTCAAACTATCCTTACTTATGACTGTGACGGGCGAAGACGACACCACACATGTAAACAGTAACAATGCAATTAATGAATGTCTTGTTGTAATATACCCAATGCCATGCGTCTTCTTGAAGCAAATTCAGCTTGTTTTGCTTCGTAGTGGCTCCGCTCGGCGTCACTCATGCACTATCCTCGCATATGTGCACGCGCACTGAATAAAAGACCACAATGTACCTTTATATCCCAATATTTGTCTGACCACACCCCTATCAGCTTACCTATATAAGCAGGGGTGGGGCCACCCCCTCGCCTCCTTTCTCGCTTTCACCACAAGGAAGTGCCTCGGTAGATCCCCACTTGACGTGATGTGATAGTAGGAGAAGAGTTGGAAAACAAGAGATACGTTGACATCATATCTTTATTTTCTCTCTCACTATTTTCGAGAAAATACGGCGATATTGTCTTTGTCACTGGAGTGTCTGGAAGATGGTGATCATTCTAAAAACCTCCATCGGTTTTCGTATTGGGAGCACGCCGCTACATGCCTCCCAACTGCAGTCTTCTTTGCTGTGGCTGGTTGCGGTAAAACCTTTCAGCGACACAGCTGGACTGTAGGATGCGCCGCTGTTGTGAGAAGCGGTGGGTTCCAGGTTGGTGAGTAATGTTTTGCTTGCGAGCTCCACTTGTCTGTTAGTGCTATGGGGGTTAGCTGACAATGTTTACGAACACCGGCCCCAGATTAGGGTCCTTTGTTCAGCCTCTTAGGCGACGGCGGAGGACCTTGGTTTGAAGCCCATTATAGCAACTAGTGGGCCACGGCCAGTAGAACTGGTGATCCCAGGATCTCTGGACGCGTGGGTACTTCTCTGTCACCGTATAGGCCCCGTCTCTCATATGCAAATGAGAGTTTACCCTAAACGAGGAAATGTGAGCATGGTTGTTCGTTATCGGAAAATCCATGTTCAAGTCAGCTACAGCCCAGATGGGAATTGTGCTGGCTCTGCCGGATGTTGGTAAAATAACCGTTGTAAAACTGTGTTAACATCTCGTTTCTCTTTTCTCTTAAACGGTGAGGAGGGTTTCAGAACGGCGGCCTGTCTGAGTGTGACTTGTTGTATCGTTGTGTACGAGTTCAGGTGGTAGCTGCTTAGCTTGCGTGCTAGTTGTGGCCTACTGTGTTAGCCAGTCAGCTGTTAGCTGCGGCGCTAGCTCGCTGTGTTACCAAGCCTGTTGTGTCAATAGGCTAGGTAACGTTAGCTTGCTGCTATCGGCCGAGAGCGGCCGTTAGCTTAATGCTACACTGTTGAATGTGCTGTGACTATAACATGTTTTTAACACTCTTGACTACGACGTCATCTTTGACAGAGGATGTTCGTCGAACCTGCCCGGAGCCAGGCCGGCGAGGACTGCGTCAACAAGGAGCACCGTAGCGGCGGGTTGGAGCAGCGAGCTGCCCGTGTCGTCAAACACAGGAGGCTGTGTTTACTTCGGTGACATGTTAGAGACTGCAATTCGCTTGATCTGCGCTCCCGGTAGGCAAGGTCCTGACCAGACCTTGAACACTTCTTCTTGCTTTCCCTTCTAAATGTTTTGTAAATAACGATGTTTTCCAAAACGAGTGTTGCTGCACTACATTTAGGATACGACGCGAGTTATGTGTGAATTGTCTTGTCACTGGTCTCCATGCAAATCGGGTTATTGTTACAGATGTGAAATGATCTGGTTTGTTGTGTTGAGACACATTGTGTGTTCATGTATCGTGTACTCACAACTAAGGGGGTTAAACTAACCTATAAAGCTATGCTTAGTGACATATGAGTAAAGAATGATTCTTTTCTCAGCCTGTAATGACAATGAACAGTGTGTTCACATATTGACAGGTTTACGTGTTTAACTGGCCGTATTAAGGGTAAAGTAGGAGGGTTGTGTTTCCCCCCGGTTCCCTGGGGACTTCTTCATCCTCCTCTCAGACATGTTGTTACACTATATTGTGTCACTGTGTGGTAGGGATACGATGTAACCCTTGGCTTAGTTGTTGGGGTTGTGCTAACCGCTTGAGAAACTTTATTTTCCTAAAGAAAAGATTGTTTGGTCACTTTTTCGTGTGTGCTTAGCAAGGCCTGTGGCCGATACTAATCGAGAATTGTGTATTCTCTCATTATGAAAAACGGCGTTCCTCTGTAGAGTGTTTTTGCCATTTTTTGTAGGTGATAATGGGTTGTGTGTGTCGTGTGACCTACAACTGGGTTGGGCTGGCCACAGAAGCACATGTGTAAGTCTGGTACCGGGGCTCTTGCGAGGGCCCTCTCTGTTCTGTGTTTTTTCCTTAGTAAAAATCAGATAGCAGGTTGGCACATGCGCTGTGTGAAGCTGTTAGACGCTTCATGGGGCTGACTGTGACTGCGTCATACTCTTTTTGTCATTACATCGTATCATGGGTGTGGGGTCATAAAGGGGTGAACTGGTAACCTTTCCTCCCCCTTTTTTCTGTTGGTCAGGGGTAAACCCACCTGTCCTTCAAGGTTCCTGTCACGTTGCGGTTCGGCACGTTACAGGGTGAGGGGGGGGGGGGAGTTTCCTGGTCCCACGCCCTGGAATATTGGGCGTGTGCACCGCAGAAATTCCCCCGCCTTAGAGTACGTCACTGTGCGCGTCTCTGTTGGTAGGACTTCCGTGTGCTGTTCAGGTCCATATGATGGATCCGTTTCGGGGGGTGGTCAGGGCTCCTCCTCACGAAGCCCTAGTACAGAGCCTCCTCCTCCTCAGATTGTCAAGGTGAGTGGAACCTCAAGAAGGAGTCCTACTCTATTGTGTGTGTATTTGATTCAATTCGATTATTGAGTGTGTATGGGTTCAGTGCCTCCTCCCCGGAGAGCCCTAAAACCAAGCTTTTACATGGCTCAAGGTGCAATATATTCTTTTCAATCTGTACAGCTCGCGTGGGAAGTCTCTCTGGAGATTTCCGTCTCCTCCCTATGGGAGGGTGGTGGGATGTAAAAATGTGAAAATGTTTTACCCCCGGCTGTGTAGACTGGGATACATACTGTTGGTGCTTCCTTCTTTTCTATTAAGAAGAGTTGGAGTTAGGAAGCATCACACCCCTCTTGTCGTTCCCCTGGGCGCCTTGGGGATTCGATGACAGGTCTAAATAGCCTGTTCATTGATGTGGTTGTGTCCCGATGCACGTATAGTGCTAGCTCGGGGTGTTCTGTAATCAGGCGAATGACTGGCACGCCTTGGTTGCTTGAGGTTAAAACGGCGTTTTTATAAAGCAACTGGGATGGAGGTTTTTCCTCTTCCGACGACCTGTTTTGGTTATCGACGGGTTCTCGTTCATATCTGGGGGATGATGACGGAATGGATCTGAACATATGTAGAGGGGTCTCACGCCCTGGGGGTGGGTCACCGGGCGCGGTTCGCACCGAACGTCTGGGTGGCGCCTTCTTTTCATGTTTAAGATCAACACGCATATCTGCCCCTTCTCCTGGAGTAGGCATGTCGGCGTGGTTAGGGCACGGGACTGGTTCTGGTCACGCTGGTCCGGATCAGTTAAACCCGTTGTCCGCCGGGGATGCAGATCTGCTGTTCTGGTACCCTGAGGGACTTGGGCTTTTTAAGGGGGAAAATGCCAGGTCGGTCCGGGTGTCACAGGGTTAAGCGCAATGGAGACCCTGGTTGGGTACATTTTGTACTCTGCACTGTCGTAATGGCTTACGGCCATGCCAACCTCTACACGCTCAATCTCGTCAGATCTCGGCCGCTACGCAGGTTGGTCCTGGTTAGTACTTGGTTGGGAGACCGCCTGGGAATACCAAGTACGGTGTGCTTGGGGCTGGTTCTCCATTCTTTTCGCTCCTCTCTCACGCATGGCGAAGAGGGGCCTGTTGGGGTGGTCTTTGACCTCCTCTGGTGACCCTGTGCTTCCCGTATCACCGGGCCCGGTCCGAAGTAATGTTTCGTCGACCCGTGGCCTGGGTTAACTCTTTTTTGAAAACTGAAACACTTGTACTGCGGTATAGCCGGTGTATACCCGCAGGTGTGTTTTGGAGTTTTTTCTTGAGGGGTTATAGGAACAACCACCGCATTGGGTAACACCAAGGTGGTTGATTCCCTGGTGTGTTGGAGCAGTGTCAACTCCCGGGTTACCCGGTTGAGGGTGCCCCTGCACATTCATGACGTCTGCCAATCGTGTCAGCCTTCTCTGCCTCAACCCCTTTGGGTGGGTTTTTTTTTAAATGGAGGCTTGGTCATGCAACAACGCCAGCATACGCCCCTTCCGCCGGGGCGGCTGTTTTCAGCTGACTCCTTTGGCGCCTGTCTCGTCCGCAGTGCTCCAGGCTCAGGTTACAGCCTGTTTCCTGGTTTTTCCCCGGTGCGCTGCCTGCTTCCGTTGGTTAACCTTTTTTGTGTGCTTACGGCCATGCTGACTGCCTGTTCTGCAGGGTCAGTGTGCCAGGCGGTGTACTATTGGGGGGACAGGGCCCGCTCGGCTGAGGGGCCTTTGTCCGAATACGCTGGCGATGTGGGGGGCGGGGTCACTAAGTGCCCACCTGGTGGGGTCTTGATGCTGGCATCATGGACTTCTCCGGGCCCCCGTTCCAGGGGGTCCAGTCCCTTTGGTGGGTCTGGGCCTTCCTTCGCGCTCCGCTGCTACGGCCTTGCCACTGGGTTGGGTTTGCCCTTGACCCCGTGATTCTGGGGGTAGTAACGAGGTTGTTCCCTCCGTTCGTTCCCGGGTGGCATGCGGGTTGTGCGTGTGTGTAGTCGTGGGGTCAGGCCACGGTCTGCTCACCCTGTGCGTTGAGTTGCTTGAGTGCCTCTTCACACGGTCGGGTCCGTCGCCCTCCCGGGAAACCTCCAATAGGGGGGGTGCCCTCCATTAGGGGGGGTCGGGGGGGCTCGGCCCTCCCTGTTCTGATGGTTGTGGGTTCAGCGGGGTGTATTTGTCGGCCGGTGACTCCCGCTCGGCCTCCCTTGTGCATGAGTGACGCCGAGCGGAGCCACTACGATACAGAGCGTTAGGTTATGACTATAACCAAGTTCTGTTATTAGTGGTGACGCTCGGCGTCCGACGCCGCTGCAGCCCTTGATCTCGCCTTGTGGTGAAAGCTTGGGAAGGAGGCGAGGGGGTGGCCCCACCCCTGCTTATATAGGTAAGCTGATAGGGGTGTGGTCAGACAAATATTGGGATATAAAGGTACATTGTGGTCTTTTATTCAGTGCATGTGCACATATGCGAGGATAGTGCATGAGTGACGCCGAGCGTCACCACTACTAACAGAACTTGGTTATAGTCATAACCTAACGTTAATGCGTATGCAGGTTTGTGTCCACGGGCAAACTATATTCACGTATTCACGTAACTCGCATATATTCAAATGATTCCTGTAATTGCTGTACAGTAACCATTCAACTAATAATGTTATTAGGTCATCCTGGGACCACTCATGTCACCCGTAATGCCAACATCCTCATAACTATCCACAACATCAGAGTGCATCAGGTGCAGACGCTCTAATGTCTGGCGTCTATTTATTAACACAATTTAGAATTTGCTATTTGGTCTAAAGCCGGGCGCAACACTAGACATGTTTAGCAAAACATTAAATATCTTTGGAACAGGACTCGCGATATTTTGTTTCAGAATCGGGAGATTGTGATCTCAACATTGACATTGTATCTGTCAATCATCCTGTCCGCTCGGCACCGCTATGGTATTTGAGATATCGCGTATCGCCACCTACTGGCCCGGCATGCTTGTTGGAGCAATTTATAGAGTAGCCTCCAGCTGCATCCCCGGAGATATCTGCTCACGGGCAACTTCCGCCAGCCACACGACACGTCTGCCGCTGACAGGACACGCGCTGATTGGCGGAAAGTACGGAAGTATCTCGAAGTACCTCTGACGTATCTCGAAGTACGTCTGACGTTTCTCTACGTTAGCGAACGTTAATTGAACGTCAAAAGCAAGTACGTCTGCGCTGACGTGCGGTTGTTGAGAGTGATTGATTGAAGAGTTCCTTGTTCCGTTATCAACATGAGAGGGGGGGGGGGGGGGCGAAGTTACCAAACGTATATCGATCAGGTAGGAATATCTTGTATTGATCAGGTTAGTAGATATTGTACCGATCAGGTATTACAGATCATATCCGCATGAAATAAACTAAAATGTTAAAACCCATTTAGACTGTTTCTCATTCCTGTACTGTTTATACTCTGCTCCTGTGTTGTAACCCAGCCCCCTCCAATGTACAGTAAATGACCAAGTATGGTTTTGTCAATATTTGCCAATGTACAGTTTTGCTTGTACAGTTGTACAGTGTCCCCCACCCACCCACCCCTCCTACCCGACCCCCCCCCCCCCCCCCCCAACCACCTCCAATGTACAGTCCCCCCCCCCACCTACCCAACCTCCTCCAATGTACAGTTTATACGTCAAATGTATATACTCTCTTTTCTGGACTCTTTTTGTATCACAAACAGTACTGTATTTGCAAATCAGGTATGTCATAAATGTATAGATGTAGCAGTACTGTCTATCTGTATGTCGTGTATGTCATATATGTTATGATGAATTGAAAATGGGGGACCCTGATGTAAACAAGACGAAAGTCTTTCTCTGGTCTGCATCCCCTTAACAATTGTATGTATTGAGCTGTACTGATCCCATTCTGCAATCTGTTAATAAAGTTTTCAATCAATCAATCAATTTATTTATCCTTTATTTATCCAGGAATGTCCCATTGAGATACAAGATCTCTTCTTCCAGGGAGTCCTGTCAATCAGACAGCGTTTGCTCTGTACCTACCTGTATTCCAATAATGGATTTGTCCATACCTGATATCCATAGATGTCCCTAGATAAGAGGTTAATGGTGTTACCCAGTGTCTCAAAATACTGAGGATAAGGTGTAACAAATACAAACATAGTTCAGTTATTGGCTTGTAATGCTAAAATGCGTTTAAAATCGAATGGCATTACATAACAATTTACAGCTTTTAGGTAACACAAGTGTTATTGATCTAAGCGATGGTTATTTCAACATGTAAATGCAATAATAAACTGCAGAAGAAATCAGTCGACAGTGTTTTTAGCAATTTGTAAAACATTTTTTATTTCCATTGCCGAGAACCAGTCCCATGGCCAAATGATGGTTGAAGGCGTTATCTAGAAGAAAGCACAAACATAATTTCTGTTAGGCCAGTACAGCTTTTGTGCATTAATCTCTTCAAATAAGGGACAATAATAGGACAAGTAATATTTTCTTTTTCTTTTAACAATAGCATAGACACTGTTGTCAGAATCCAAACATTCACTTCGCAGATGTGATTTTGAAGTAACTTCCATGGAACCTGGTTCAGAGTGTTTTCTTTCCATGTGACGTTTCAGATTCTTCTTGTTGATGACTACTGCACACTGGGGACAAGCCACCAATATAGTCTTGCTCCTCCTCACCAGTGGCTACTGTAGCATCGTGCTGCTTATTAATGAGCTGGTTCTCACTGGTAGCCTCCACAATGACAACCTTGATGGCAGGCTCGTCAGTGTCAGTGCTGATGGCGTTCTCACTGGCTGCACGGACAACCAGTTCTTTGACCTTACTCTCTCCGACACCTCCATCCACGTGTAGTGTTTTTGTACTGTGGAAGCTGCTCCTGCACAGTGCCAGATGCGCTATAAACCGGTCTTTCTTCTCAAAATGTGTGGTTTTGCAGGAGGGACAGTGGAAGTGACCATTGCCCCTGCATTCCAAATTGCACTTAAAGATGGTGTGATCTGGAAAAGATATGTACACAGTCCCGGCGCCATGGGCGGGCATTAGGGGGCCGGGCCCGCCCACTGAGTCAGCTGTGCCCACCCTGGTATTTTATTTTATTTTTAATTTTTTTGGTCAATCAAAGTCAACTATCCAAATCCTTAGTCGGGGACAGCCCTAGTGGGCACTGATGTCAACAACAACACTACTGAAGCTAGCACGGCACTCTGTGAGAATTCGTTTTCTACCCTCAAGAACGTCTTTACAGAACATCGCCTTAGTATGCTTCATCGACGCAACTAAGGCCAATTTAATTCAGTTGGCATTTGAGAAGGACTTAACTAAAAAGTTCAGGAATGAGTGGAGGGGCAGTGTTTTAAGAAGATTTCACTCTGTTCCCAAACGCCGCTTGCCGCTCTACTTATGATGGTGAGTAGCCTGTGGAGGAATTTTGTTTGCTTTTTTATGCACCTTATTTTTGTCAGTTCAGTTCAGTTTGTCAGTGAATTCAGAAGTGTTGAATAAATGGAAACTTTTCAAAGATATAGAATAGAATATAATAGAAATGTATTATCCTGAGGGAAATTTGACACTGCAAATCACTCAACATTAAACATTTAGACAGAACAAGTCACGAATAAGAATAACAAAACAAATGGCCTAAGAATAGAATTAAATGAAATAGAATAAAAATAGAATAAAAGATACAGTAAATAAATACAGTAAAATATACTGAAGTCTACAGTAGGTGTAATAATGCACAGTGCTGTTTAAAAAGTAAGAGTCCAGGGCCCTCATTCATCAACGTGACGTAGAAAATGTTCTATTTCCATACTTAAGCACAGAATTTAGAATATGTGCACGCACAAAAAAAACTGGATTTATCACACGTGCGTACACAGGTCCTACGCACACCTGTCTTGATAAATATGACTTTGATCCTACGTTTGAGCTCGTGCACTGTTTTAAGTATTTGCATACCAGAACCGCCCCGATTAACCATATACGGTAATGGAATACCCCCATGAAATGTGGAAAAATGGACTAAGCCGAGGGAAGCGTGTTATGTGACAGGCTGACAGACGTGTACACGTACGGTGATGTCGGATATGATATCTATTAACCATTGCTGCCTGGGCAGCGCAAACACTAATAAAGACCGTGCTGGAATATGACTGCCTTTTCCCGTTTTGTTTGATTAATACCCAGGGATTAAAGTTCTCCTCAATTTTATTCCAAATCGTGACGGATTTTCCGTCAATTTTCTACCTGCTGCATATGATTTCTAGAGGCATACAATCTATTTTGATGTCAGTATTGGGTAGCCTATATAAACAATAATACGAGAGCATATACAAGAACAATGAATCTCACTGCCATGTATGATGTAGCCTGCCTTTCAATACATGAACTTGAATTCCATCATGTTTGTGTGCGGGACTCACAAGGCTGTTGTCACAATGGGTGGTACTGGTACAGTAATAACAGTCTACACAATATCACGATGGACCATGCCATGTAGCCTATGTTCTATTATGACATTATCTGTGACGACAAATGTTCTAGAATGTTTGATTAAGATATCATACTCTGACAGCATGCCTATGATCAACAAAAACACGAACTTGAATCCCATCATCATATTTACATAGTCTGTCCACTATCTTTATTACTTTGTTATCCCCCCCCCCCCCATCTATGTAAAGCGACCTTGCATGGGTCTCTCTTGAAAGGCGCTATGTAAAATGAAGCTATTATTATTATTGTTGTTGTTATTATTATCATGTCTGTGTGCTGAGCTCAGTGAAGTTTCAACGGAGCGAGGTAATCTATTCTAATCAACAAATTGAAGTAGAAAGCATTCCGTTGTGGCCAATCTTATTTGGAAACATGACACAAAATAATAGTATGTCGCTTTTTATTTGAAACAATATTTAATGGCGTTTGGAGGTGGGTGTTCTGCTTCTGCCCCCCGTGCCAAACAAGCAAGCCAACCTCTTGTTCCCGCATGAGCCCGTTATAATTACACTACTGTCGCTATTTTACAATGAACTATAATGAATTACGGGTCATACAGTAGTTGAACATGCCAGTGTTGGAAGTAATGCACGGAAGCTTATTTCCGCGTTGAAACTAATGCAGAACTGAGGAGCGCTTATGCCGTAGTAACGATGTTCTACCACTGGGCGTCAGCTACGCATGCTCCGAGCTGTGCGTAAATATAAGCACGAAGTCAAGTTCAAGTTGAAATTGATGAATCCCACACTTTGCTTAGAAATGGTCGTATGCACAGGTTAAGCACATATCTGTGCGTAAGTCACGTTGATGAATGAGGGCCCAGGAAGATGGTAATTGTCACTCTGTGCTCAGTGATGCAGTGAGGCACAGTGATGCATTGTATAGTCTGATGGCTGTCGGAATGAAGGACTTCCTGTGCCGTTCAGTGCTGCATTTAGGTAGTGTGAGCCTATAACATGCTCCTCCTGTCAGCCAAGTCTGTGTATAGTGGGTGGGAGGGGTTTTCCCTGATGGCCTGGAGCTTAGCAAGGTTCCTCCTCTCCGCCACCCTCGCTAGAGTCCAGCTCCACCCCAACCACGCTACTGGCCTTCTTGACCATCTTATCCAGCCTGTTTGTGTCCCCTGCTCTCAGTCCGCTGCCCCAGCAGGTCTGTTATATATATCCGTTCAGTCTGTTTTTGTATAAGTGAAAGTTCTTAAGATAGAGAGAAATTAGATTTTTCAATTGCCTCTCTGCTGTTTAGTTCAGCACCGTGGGCAGCGCCAAGCAAGCCACAGCGCTGCTGTCCCAGCTGAAACGTATAAAAGGGAACCTGTGTTGAAAAACCATTGTGCCCCCCCGAGAACATTTTATGCCCCCCCACTAATTTGTTTCTGCAGCCTGGTCTGTATGTACACCGATCAGCCATAACATTAAAACCACCTGCTTAAACCCGTGTTTATAGAGTGTTTATTTTTAATCATGAAAATAATTGTTTAAGCAGGTGGTTTTAATGTTATGGCTGATGGTCCATGTCAAACTGCAATGCCTTTGTTTCCACATGTTGGTCCATCATTTACAGGAGTTACCAGTGCAAGAAAACAACATGCAATGAATACAACAGGGAATACCTTTGTGCTGCACTGCTTGCCTTTTGTGTCTGTCCAGATGTGTTAGGACCTTGCTCCTAAACGTTGGCTTAAACACACCAGGCTTGCAGAAAGGGCAATGGTATGCTGTGCAGCAGTTGACACATGGTCCAGCTGAGGAATGATTCCCCTCATCTGAACTGTAATGTGTAGGCCTAACTAGAGTACATTACAGTACAGTGCGGGAGGGGAGGGGATATTTTGGTTAATTAAGAATTGTGATAATTAATCACCAACTAACCATGTAGCAACCAGTAGTAATCACCAATAATCCCCTTAGAAACCACACAGGCTCTGCCACACCTAAACGTAATCTCACAAGTTGCAAAAACACTTCCCAAGAATAGATAATCACCCAGACACAAAAACCATGCTACATATGCATTACTGACATAGAAAATCTAACAGAAAGACATAAACAGTCACTTTGCACAGGGTGTCCAGTTGTATGCGTTTAGCATTTAGATTATTAGTGTCATGGTTCCTGCCAGGCAGCGCTTCCTCCCTCTCTCTCCATCTCTCTATATTGCGTTCCAAACACAACCGTGATAATTAGATAATTTAGGATTAGATTTAGACTATAGATTATATATTCCAACTATATTTATTGTAGGGCAAAATAACTGATATACATACCCTCATCTCGCACCTTGTTGCTCATATGCACATGTCCAGAGTTAATAATATTGTATATTGTTTACACTGCCTTTTTATTATATTTTTACTTCTCCACTGTACTATAATTATGTGACCTGTACCTCTATGTCTTCTACTAGCTGTATCTCCCCTCCCCCCTCCCCATGCTGTACTATAATTATGTGACCTGTCCCTCTATGTCTTCTACTACCTGTACCTCCTACTACCTGAGATGTGTTTTTCATTGTGACATTGCAGAAAGCAGAGGGAATTTGAGGTAAAGTTTAAGTGCTCTTTTAAATCAGTCAACTGAGTATAAGAGAGACTGGAGTCTCTGACACGGTCAACTGTGAAAGCACAAGGGGCCAGTTCATTCGAGTAAGAGAGACTGGAGTCTCTGACACGGTCAACTGTGAAAGCTCAAGGGGCCGGTTCATTCGAGCTTGCTGAAGAGTGCCTGAAGAGTGCTTGCTAATGGACAAATGACATTCTCAGAATATACAAGTGTCAGACATTTCTTGTCTGTTAATGTCACTTTCTTTAAACCCATATGTGTTTTTGTAATGACCGGTATTCATACGTGGATGTAATCTATTTTATAGGATGTTGGTATATTTATATGGCATTCTGCCACCACAATGTATACAGATATCCATCTGAAACCAGGTTTACCCATGTGTAATGCTCAGTAAGATTCTCTATTTCATTGATGTTAACATGACTACTGTTTTATGTACAGACTGGGTTTGATGTGCAAACCTTATTAATCCTTTGTACAACATGTGTTGATGTACTATGAAATAATCCTTGTATGAAAACAACCACCTTCTGAATTCACTCTGAGGCTAAATAAAGCATGAGTTTTAAACTATAGCGCTGTTGTCTGGCTGCACAAGCTTATTTCCCTACTGGCTATATTTGAAGTCAGATGAGGAGACCATTCTATCAATTATGATCCTTCTTCCTTTCCAGATAAGCAACCTCATTGTACTGTAAATAACCTTAGATATTGATTAGAAATATACGACAAGATCCATAGATGTCCCTGGAGCAATATTCCATTTACTTAGGTATGTATTTTTTTGTATTTCAGAGAATGTTGGTGCATGAGGTCCAATGTTCCATGCAAAATTAGGACCAATCAAGAACTCAAACAAAGGCCTGTGTCAGAGGGGTCAAATTTAATTTGAGAAAAATGTACAGATCAAGAATATTGCTGCATCAACAGAGCTACAACACACAATGAACAAATCACGAACAATACATCGGCAAGGATTATGTTTATCCCTGTTTATTTTATTTGGGCTAAAAATCATGAAAAAAACTAAAATACGCTCAATCCCTGGTTATTCTAGTGCCACTCATATCAAATAACGTGCCAGTGCAACTCAAAGGGGATCACCAACTCTCTTACACGTTTCCCCACATATAGCGTTCTCTTACCAGATCCTCCACCCCTCTCTCCTTCAGTTTAAATCATTTCAATGAACCACTTTGCAAAAACTCATCATACCAAATAAAACCTCCGTATCTTTAGTCTTCCTACTCTGTTTTGTTGTTGTTGTTGTTGTTTTTGTTGGGTTGGTTTCATGGGAAAATATATTGTAGATCTGTGCAACGATTTTACACATCTCCCAATGCTAAATTACAAATGTTCCTGTTCTGTTTGGAATCAAACCAATCTCATTAAAAGCATAAACACAGAGTAAAAAAAGAGGGGGGGGGGGGGGGCAATGTAAGTGACTAATATTACATTTATCAAATCAGAGTTGTTGTAATATTTATGTTGTGTTGCTTCTGTCGTAAACCACAACCGAATTGGACAATGACATTGGACGGAAACTTGATTGGGGCATTATGATTGCAGAAGCTGCTTTTGGTATCACAATGATTCTCTATGAAGCAGCAAGCGTCTGTGTAAAGGGCTCATCAAGATTACAGAGGTCAAAGGTAAAATTGCACAACTAGATCCGACATGCTTCAAAAACATTACAGTCACTATAGGTTATAAGTCAGAACATAATAGACCAATTGTCTGGTCAGCTTGACTAACCAGTAGTGTTTGACTAAGTATAGTTGCTGAGCTGACATGTGTAAGCCTATTTCAACTTGTGTGTGTGTGTGTGTGTGTGTGTGTGTGTGTGTGTGTGTGTGTGTGTGTGTGTGTGTGTGTGTGTGTGTGTGTGTGTGTGTGTGTGTGTGTGTGTGTGTGTGTGTGTGTGTGTGTGTGTGTGTGTGTGTGTGTGTGTGTGTGTGTGTGTGTGTGTGTGTGTGTGTGTGTGTGTGTGTGTGTGTGTGTGTGTGTGTGTGTGTGTGTGTGTGTGTGTGTATGTTGTACATAAATGTAACAAAATAATCTTTGGGGGCCTAAAAATACATTACACGTTTTCCTTTTGTATGTGTATGTAGCCTATGCTTGTTCAGCTGTCTGTAGTAGCTGTTGTTGCTGTTGTTGTCGTGGTGGGTCCATCCCACATATAGTGTGCAGTGGGTGGTACATCTGGGAACTCAAGGCCCTCGCCCAGCCTTCCGCCCACAGAAAGCAGGCATGAATCGGGGTAAAGCAGGAACCCACTGAAGGTGCTGCTGCTCTCGCTGCTGGTGAACATGCCGTTGGTCGCAGTGTCTTTCACCTGCAGCCAAACCCTGTCCCCCGTGGTGAGGTGGAGGACGACTTGGTGGCTGGCGGTGGCCAGGTTGGTGGCCTCTGTCGTTTTGACGATGGGGACGTAGTTGAGGAACAGGCCCACCTTCAGGACCCTGCTGAAGACCGACAGGTGGTAGCTGAAGACATAGGTGCCGTTGACCGGAGCGGTGTAGATACCTTCTTGGGGGTTGTAGTCGTTCTGCTGGTTGCTGTGCGTGTGTGGAAACGGCACGGGCATGTTGGGTATGGGGAACGGTAGGGCGAGACAGGCGGAGAACGAGGACATGATGGCCGGGGAGCACGGCCCGGGCATTCCCATCATTCCCATCATCCCCTCCATTCCTTGTTCACCGGCCAGGCCCTCGGGACCCTTGAGGCCAACGTCACCGTGTTCTCCCTTGGGCCCCAATCCTCCAGATTCCCCGTCCACACCGTCTGCCCCATCGGTGCAATTACATATTCCCTGTTCCCCTTGATCACCTTTGTCACCATTCACCCCAGAGGAACCAGGGGCACCGATGTCCCCCAGATCCCCCTTAATGCCCTCTACCCCTTTGGGGCCCTTGAGCCCCGGTAGGCCCCTAGCTCCTACTGGTCCAGGGATGCCTGGCATTCCTGGTGGGCCCACCACACTATCACAGGATTCGGGACACATCCCACTCTCTCCCTGGGGTCCCTGGACACCTCGAGGCCCATCGTTGCCCAGGTCACCTTTGTCCCCTGTAGACACACACACACACACACACACACACACACACACACACACACACACACACACACACACACACACACACACACACACACGCACACGCGCGCGCACACACGCACGCACACACGCGCGCACACACGCACGCACACACACACACACACACACACACACACACACGCACACACACACACACACACACACACACACACACACACACACACACACACACACACACACACACACACACACACACACACACACACACACGCACACACGCACGCACGCACATGCACACACGCACGCACACACGCGCGCACACACACAGAGGTGAGATAAGAAACATGCGTGACATGCATATGAGAGATGTACGTTAATGGACCAACCTTTGTATCCACGGGCCCCCTTGGACCCTGTGAAGCCCAGGAGGCCATGGTCTCCCTTGTATCCCTCCTCTCCTTTCTGACCTGTTAAACACAAGCAGAGAGAAAGAGACAGACAATGAGAAAGACCTAGTTTTCCATGTTGTTACACAACATGTATTTTTTTCCAAACCGTACATATGATGTTTCCATCATTAAAGCTCCGTTCAGACTGCAGGTAAATCTGATCTCAAATCACAGCCCTATGTTCCCACAGCCCTATGTTCCCACAGCCCTATGTTCCCACAGCCCTATGTTCCCACAGCCCTATGTTCCCACAGCCCTATGTTCCCACTGCCGTATGTTCCCACAGCCATATGTTCCCCCGTCCCTATCTTCCCACAGCCCTATCTTCCCACAGCCCTATCTTCCCACAGCCCTATGTTCCCACAGCCATATGTTCCCCCGTCCCTATCTTCCCACAGCCCTATGTTCCCACATCCCTATCTTCCCACAGCCCTATCTTCCCACAGCCCTATGTTCCCACAGCCCTATCTTCCCACAGCCCTATGTTCCCACAGCCCTATGTTCTCACAGCCCTATGTTCCCACAGCCCTATGTTCCCACAGCCCTATGTTCCCACAGCCCTATCTTCCCACAGCCCTATGTTCCCACAGCCCTATGTTCTCACAGCCCTATGTTCCCACACCCCTATCTTCCCACAGCCATATGCGCCCACAGCCCTATGTTCCCACAGCCCTATGTTCCCACAGCCCTATCTTCCCACAACCCTATGTTCCCACAGCCCTATCTTCCTACAGTGTTGAAATCAGAGGTTCTGTGTAGGATTGTTAATAACTGTCTAACTGCATATATAACTGTTTCCACTTGTAACTGTCTAACTGCATATATAACTGTTTCCACTAGAGGGCGCTCTAGGCGGAGCCACTCAGGAACACCACCAGGTGGCGAGTATAAATAGAGATGTCTCCTCCCATTCTTTCTCTTTCCCCCAGCCTCTCAGTGAGAGGAGACCTGTAGAACTGCTGCTCTGCCATGTGAATAAATAAACCACGCCAGTTAAGGCTCAAGATAGAAACCATGCCTCTTGACCACATTATTGTCGCCCTATAGCCGAATTCTGTCAACAGGTTATGGGCCCAGATAATGCCGGGGCGAAATAATAAGGGTAGCAAGCTTAGCTGAAGTATAGGCTAGGTTAGCGCCGGGAGCACCGCGTGGCTAGACGCTAGGCCAACAAGAGCTAAAGCTACGCCTACCACCGAAGAGGATGGAAAACAAGGGAAGGGGCAAATGGCCCTCATTCAATGGAAAAGCAGAGGACTACGAGCTCTGGGAAGAGCGCATGCTATGCTGCATGCCAGTGGCGACTGCTGACCAAATTTCTTGGTGAAGCACAAAATTATTATATTATATTATATTATATATTAAATTATATTTTTTAAACATCCCCAACGCTGCAACACCCCCATTCCTCCCAGGTGTCAGGCTCCTCATTCGCTTCCATTCATTTTGGGGACCATGTTTAAATATCATACTTCTGAAGTATAAACAAACTATACTGCTGTGACGATGTACAAAACTGTACATTGGAATATTGGTAAACATATCGGTCAATCCCATTGTCCCGTGGGATTATGCCCCCCCCTCCCTGCGGCGATATTAATATTTGATTAGAAACGCAAGCAAGGCTTGGCGCGACTCATGTGGTCCTTGGGCTACCTTATTATTACACACGCAAGGCCACAGCGGGCCAATGAATTATGAAGTATAAACAAACTATACTGCTGTGACGATTTCAATAAAACAGACCATTCTGAGTCAATGGTACAGCAAAACTGTACATTGGAATATTGGTAAACATATCCCTGCGGCGATATTAATATTTGATTAGAAACGCAAGCAAGGCTTGCCGCGACTCATGTGGTCCTTGGGCTACCTTATTATTACACATGCAAGGCCACAGCGGGCCAATGAATAATCATAATCACTGTAAAATATATATATATATTTATATGCACTCACCACACAACAGCCAAAGTAGTGACCGATCTCATCTTCCATTGAATATTGCAGCTCCCTTCTTTCCTTCTCTGTCTATTGATATCTCCTCATCACATCTTGGGAATCATAAACATTCCTTCCTTCCTCACTTCCCTAAAGCGTCTTGTTACTCGATCTGCCCTCGTCCCCCCACCCCCCTCCTCCTCACGAGCTCCATGTAACGTGGAAGTGCAGTGGTCTATACCATGTCTCGCAGCTCCTCTCTGATTGAACCTCAGACCGTCGAGGGCTGTCAATCATTCAACCCGCGTTCGTGAGTAGCGTGCGCCAAGTTGCACGGGCAGGGCTTAGATGACTCAAATAGCCTATTTTGATTGGATAATAGAATAAAAAGATCAACCCGTGCAGGGAAAGTTGCACTTGAGTGATTGACAGCTAGCCATTACCAGTGTTGTGCTAGTTACTGAAAAATAGTAACTCAGTTACTTTACTAGTTACTCATTTCAAAAGTAACTCCGTTACGTTACTAGTTACTTACACCCAAAAGTAATGCGTTACTGTGAAAAGTAACTATTTAGTTACTTGAAGAAGAAAAAAATTGCTCCCATGCAGATAGATACTCAAAATCGGTTGATCAACTTGACAGTTTCCATTCACATCACTGAACTCTGCTAAGCAATGTGGTCTAGATACAAACACAAATCTGACACAAACACAAATGTCCCGACGTAATAAGAAATGCACCGTGCCTAATTGCTCGGGGAGGTTGAGCGCAGGCACGTTTAGGTTGCGCGCATGCACGTTTAGGTTGCGCGCATGCACGTTTAGGTTCTAGGTTGAAAATAAGTGCTTAAGGAACAGCCGTCTTGCAACGTTGTTTAAAGGGGAACTATTTTACTATTTCTTTCACTATTTGGGCACTTTTACACAATTCCTGTGAGTCTATGGAACACCTCTGTAATATATATTTTTTTTTATTCATTGTTTTGTATTTCTAATCAAGTCCTCAAAAACAGCATTTTTCTAACTCAAGATCTCGAGCCGTTTTGAGCCTGGGCTCCAACCACTGTGTGCAGTTCATCATGTACCTCGCCATTATCATGCAGCGGTGTCCTTCTGACATCACAAATCATCACATTTTCAGATGACTCAGTTCAGTGAGGGTGAATATTGTGAGAGGAGAATTGGAAGAATGCGCCAATATGAGAATTAGAGACATAGATCATATTAATATAAGTTCACATAGCTAGGAAACAATGCTAAACACTAGCCATTTATAAGATAGTTCCCCTTTAAGATATCAATCGTGCATTGCAACGTTAGAATAGTTAGGATATCAATTGTGCATGAAAGGACTATATTTATATTGTGTGATTAGTATTGATGAGATTCCCTGGCAGATTTGTAGTCAAAATGCGTTGATCAACTTGAGTTTCCATTCATTTCCATTCACATCACTGCACTCACCAGTGTCTGTCGAGATGTAACCTTAGTCCAGCAGCCGCTTAAACATTTTCTTTATCTCATTTCCATGTTGTACTGTATATTCTCTCTCCAAGTAGTAGTCCAAAAAGTTTTTCGTCCCATTTGCTGTGTGTCGCCTGGTATCATTCTACGCGGGTGGCGAGTGGATTTGGATGAGTGACAGTCCTCGTAGTTAACGTTAGACTCCAGTATCTTTGAGCCAAAACACAAATGACATAACTAAAACGTTATTTTCTTTTCGCTCGACAAAAGAGAAATACGCGAGTAGCTGGGGCTGCTGGGCGCTGCCATTATCAGTCAGGAATAGTAAACAAAACACGCCCCCAGCATAGCGTTTCCCCGTAGCCAGACAGGATATGAGGATAATAATAATAATAATAATAATAATAATAATAATAATAATAATAATAATAATAATAATAATAATAATAATAATAATAATAATAATAATAATAATAATAATAATAATAATAATAATAATAATAATAATAATAATAATAATAATAATAATAATAATAATAATCACTACCGCTCGCTATCAATCTACGCCGTATATAACGCAAATAACGCAGTGACGAGCCATTCAGTAACGTAAGTAGCATTACTGAATTTCAAAAGTAATGCGTTAGAGTACTAGTTATCGCCAAAAGTAACTTCGTTACTGTAACGCGTTACTTTGTAACGCGTTAGTCCCAACACTGGCCATTACTGACTACAGGCCTGATCAGAGAGCTCAGAGCTGTCACTTTTGGCCATTTTTGAAAAAAAATTAAATTCACTGGCATTATTTTTTTACAGAGGAAAACATTTCTAAAAAAAAAATAATAATAATAAAAAAAAAAAAAAAAAAAAAAATATATATATATATATATATATATATATATATATATATATATATATATGTAAATTAATAATAATTATGAATTATGAGTGAATTTGTGTTTCACGTGTTGTCACGGCGGAAGAGCAAGCCCTGGACGACCAGCGTAACGCAGACTCGTACTGTGAGTTAGCGCCGCTGCTCGACGACACCAGCTTGGGGCTGATATTCCGCGACACTAAAGACCAAGGCCGAGAAAGCCTGCAGGTGTTGAGAGAGCATTACATCGGGCAAGGAAGACCCCGAGTCGGGGCCCTCTACATAACACTAACGGCCCTGAGGAAGGGGCAAACCGAGACTGTGACCGAATACGTCAACAGAGCGGAACAGATCAGGACGCCATTGAGGAGTGCCGGAGAAGCACCAAACGATGGGCAAATGATGGCGATGATGATGAGAGGACTACCGGAGCTGTACAAACCGTTCACACTCCTGGTAACACATGGTTCAACGGACATGACGCTGGGACAGTTCAAGGCTAAGTTAAGGAACTTCGAGGCCTCAGAAGATACCCACCCAGCCGCCGCGGAGGCGGGAGAGAGGGTGCTAAAGGAGAGGACCAGGACCACGACGGAACTGGCGTGTTGGCGATGCGGAGAGAAAGGCCATCAGAGAAGCGACTGCACAAAGACTGTCTGGTGTAACTTCTGCAAATCCACGGGGCACACAGACAGAGCGTGCATGAAGAAATACGACCAGAGCGCGTGATACGCGCATGGGCAAGATGACGGCCATGGACGAGACGGAGGCCATGGACGAGACGGAGGCCACGGAAAAAATGGCGGCTACGGACAAAATGGCGGCTACGGACAAGATGGCGGCTACGGACAAGAAGACGGCTGTGGACAGGATGACAACAGCGGACACGATGGCGGCGACGGTCGACGTGAGACGGATCGAGACGACGCCCGGAGAATAACGGGACAAGAAGACTGCGCTTTCGGGGCGCGGACGGCATGTATCGCCGGACCGGCCCAGCTGCAGCGAGCCCAGAAAAGGGGACTGATCGTGGACACAGGTGCGTCATCCCATGTCATCAACGACAGGAGTCGGTTCAGGAACTTTGACGACACTTTCCACCCGGAGAGGCACAGCATGGAGCTGTATGTTCCCACAGCCCTATGTTCCTACAGCCCTATCTTCCCACATTTCCTTTTTTCATAAATTTGTATCTGATTTGATCCCCCTTTCTCTTAATTTGGTAGCCAATTACACCCAACCTAGTGAACATAGGCAAATCTGATCAGCGGGAACATAGTAACATAGGGCTGTGGGGCCATTGGGCTCTGGGAACATAGGGATGACCCTATCCCCACTGTTTGCACATTTGCAAGTGATCAGATTGGATGTGTGTGTCCATGTAGCCGGTGTCGTTTCGCTCTGCGTTGTGTTTAGATTCGACCCCTGTTAAGGGATCGCCCTGAGTGGGAGTTGAACCCCGGTCTCCCGCGCCACGGGCGGCATCACAGACCACTAGACCAAGAGGTGAATTCACTTCTTGGTAATGTGTCTGGACGTCTCTGGGGAGTGAGTTTTACTTGCAGTACCGCTTAACGTCCACAGCCACTTCACTACACTGTCCATCGTGACTGTGGATAGACACGCGGTACCTCTGTTACATCCAGACATCACCATCAACAGCTTAGCCAGGGCGGCTTCATTTCCCCAGCAGAGTGACACTAACAGGCGTCGCATCAAACATATGCTAAGTTGCTAACGTTAACGTTAACTAGCGTGCTACATAGTTGGTAACTTTAGGTAACGAAAATGTATTGTTAAGGTTGCTTTTTTGCCATTAGACAAATTGATTAGCTAAGCTAAGTATCAGCTGGCAGTAGCTGCTCTGATGCACTTCAGTCACTCTGGATTTGATGCCGTCATTGTGTGTCATGTTGTGAGTGACATGCAGGGGTGTAAAACGTACCCAGAAATTATACTTAAGTGAAAGTATGGGTACCGTCTCAAAATCGTACTCAAGTTAAATTCAGAGTATCTAAAAACACACTTGAGTAAAAGTAAAAAAGTTTATACTTACTAAAAAGTCAAAGTAAAAACTTTTTTTCTGACTGTCTATTCTTCTGATAGCAGGTGTTTAATCAAAGATCCCCGCTTTCTAGTCTTGCACAAGGACCAATCAGCATGGGTATGGGCAGGTTAATTTTCCATTGATGGGGATTTGATTGGCTGTTTTTAAATAAAGTGCGGCCGCAGGATTAATAACGTTAATGTTAGTTTGGCCAGAGAAACAAATATACTAATTAAAATGGTTGGACCTGCAAGATTTGTACTTTGTACTTTGTAGGTCTGCATTTTAAATGTAAGGAGTAAGAAGTATGTTTTTTTTCCTCTGAAACGTAATTGAGTAAAAGTACAAGTATATAAACCTAATAATACTAGAGTAAAATACAAATCCCCAAAAACGAAGTACAATTACTCAAGCACTTTACACCCCTGGTGACATGACACTTTGAAATCCCATTTGAGTGGCAAGAGTGTGTACGGACTGAGATGCATCTGTAGAAATCTGGTCGGAATTCCATTTGAAACCACCTCCAATGTGGTTTGGATCAGATTTGCAAAAATTGCATTTCATGTGGTTTGTTTGCTGTCTAGACTTTATAAAATCAATCTGGATATATGCCAAAAAGAATATTTGGGCTGGCAGCCTATATATTATAGTATATTATAGTATTATGATGTTAATATTATCAACATAGCTGCCCACTTTTCATCAGAGAGGTTAGAGACCTGGTACATGTAATATGTGCTGCCCTCCTGTTGCCAGCTAACGACTGTAATTAGGGCTGGGAGGTTCACTGTATTTTTGTGGCTTCCTCACTACATGATGATCTCATGACGCTTAGAGCACAAAAGTGTGCATCAAGTTCAAGGTCATATAATTTTTTATTTTTTATATTTTCTAAACATTTTCTTCCCCACAATTACCACTAAGAGCCTAACCTCAAGTTATCTATAAAAGATTACAAATATTTCCGAATTTTAACCACTTATATTCAGGTTTGTTTGATAGTAACTGCCTTTTTATGAGAAAAAAAATGCAGAAAACGGCATATTTTTTATATTTATATACGTTTTCGACCCCATAGTCCAGCGTGGGAAACCTGCGCAAAGTCCTTGTGAATAAGATAATGTCCTTATATATACAAATGATTGAATCATTCGGTCAGAAATAGCCGAGACGCTAACGTTAGTAAGCACTGTGTTACGTTCTGGACGCCGACCTCGGTCGGTGACCACCCACATTCCTGGCATATGTCACTGGGCTTGTCACCTGTCATTTCCCTGTCAATTAGTGCTGTCACTTAGGGGTGGTTCCTGATTGGCTGTCACGGGGGTGTGTGTGGAATGTTGGTATTTGGTCTCTATTTAACATACCTCTCTTCTGCTTGTCCATTGTCAGGTCTTCACTAATTGCGTTCGGGGATAACGCGGACGGTTCTACTGTGGACCTCCAATAAGCTCCCATTTACCTTATCTTACACTTGTGCTTTTAGCACTTGTTCTCTCTTAGAATTTACTCTGTGTTCTTACTATTAAAGTCGAACCTGTTCAAGAGTAAACACTCTCTGTCTCTGTGATTGCCTTCAACCATTGGAATTCACCTACCTGCATTCTGACAGAAGACCTGACCATCAGAATTCCATGGAGGCCATCATGGAGATGCTCCGGACGCAGGGAGCAGCCCAGACACGGATGGAGGAACATCAGCAGCTGGTCAGCGCCGAGTTAATCCGACTCAATGGGGTCGTCGGATCATCCCAAGCGGTGGCGCAGTCGGCGTTGGCCACAGCTCGACAAGCCCAGGAAGGAGTGGCTGGTGTGCAGTCGGCGGCGGGGGAAGCAGCGCTCCACGCAGAGGAAAGTCGGGGGGGGTTCGGGGTCCAGGAGCGGTCCCGCGAACCACATCTGCAGGCGCCCGCTCGCTATGACGGATCACCGGATGGTTGTCGGGAATTCATCACCCAGTGTCTACTCGTTTTCCGGCTGCAACCACGATCTTTTCCATCGGAGACAGCGCAGGTAGCGTATATTATCACACTGCTCACCGGCGAAGCTCTCTCCTGGGCTACGGCGGAATTAGAGGCAGGGGCGATAATCTGCGACAGTCTGGACGCCTTTACCCGGGAATTGAGAAGAGTATTCGATACTTCCCGGGTACTCTCGATCTTCGAGGCTGGTGGTCGTCTTCTCGACTGCCGGCAGGGCCTCCGCACTGTCGCAGCTTATGCTATCAAATTTAGGATCTTGGCTCGGGAGACAGCTTGGGCGGAGAACGTCTGCATGGTTCTGTTCATCAGGGGACTCTCAGCGCGGATGCGAGATGCTCTCTCCGCGCGTGAGATCCCCGAGCAGCTGGAAGTGCTGATCAACACCACCATCAAGATGGATAATCGGCACCGGGAGAGGGAGAAGGAGCATGTCAACAACACCCAGCCCCAGGTATGTTTTCCTTCTTCTCCTGGTGTTGATAATTCCATGCATTACACGAGTGGGCCACTGGGTGATGAATCCATGCAGCTTGGAGCGCTGTCGCTCTCGGACGACGAGAGGCAGCGCTTCATCAAAGAGCGACGCTGCTTCCGGTGCGGCCGCACCGGTCACCGCTTCGGCAGCTGTCGGGTCCAGGCTGTATCGGCTCGGCGCCAATCGGGGATGGAAGGTGCGCCGTCGGGCCTCGAGAGGGCGCCAGCAGGTGGGCTCATTCCTGCCAAGACCACGGATTCTCGCAAATTTTTTGAGGTGGCGATCAACGGTGGGGGTGACATTAGGGGAACTAAGGCTCTCATTGACTCAGGGGCGGCGGGCAATTTTATTCACGTGGGATTGGTGAATGAGTGGGGAACCCCGGTGGAGGACTTAGGGGTTCCCTTACCAGTCTATGCCCTGGACGGTCGGCCCCTGGGCAGTGGGAGCGTCACCCAGCGCACAGTTCCCTTACACATCCGGGTGGAGGGTGGGGAGTGGGAATGGGTTACTTTTTTTGTCATCTTTTCCCCCTATTCTGTCATGGTGTTGGGTCATCCCTGGTTGTCGTCATGTGTTCGTGTCATTAATTGGAGCACGGGCAAACTCTCAACGGCGGCCGACGTCAAGTCGATCGTCAGCGGGAGTTTGCCCAAACCCTTGTCTCCCCCCCCCTCTTCTCTTTTGTCTCCTCCCTCTTTCTCCAGGATGGTGGGGAGCGTGGCAGATTCTGATCTACCCTCTAATCCCGATTTAATAGGGGTGCCTGAGATCTATTGGGACCTGGCGGACGTTTTTAGCAAGACGCGTGCTAAAGCACTTCCGCCTCATAGATCATACGACTGTCCCATTAATCTTCTACCCGGTACCTCCCCGCCTCGCGGGCGAATGTTCTCTCTCTCACGCCCCGAAACCTTGGCCATGAACACCTACATAGAGGAGGCATTGCTTGCGGGGCACATACGCCCTTCCACTTCCCCTGCCGGCGCTGGCTTCTTTTTTGTTGATAAAAAGGATGGGGATCAGCGCCCATGCATTGATTATAGGGGATTGAATGACGTTTCCATCAAGAACCGATATCCTTTACCCCTCATGGACACGGCCTTTGAGTGCTTACAGGGGGCACAGGTCTTTTCTAAACTTGACTTACGTAATGCATACAACCTGGTCAGGATTAGAGAGGGAGACGAGTGGAAGACTGCATTTAACACACCCAATGGGCACTATGAGTATTTGGTCATGCCCTTTGGTTTGGCTAATGCTCCGGCAGTCTTCCAAGCCCTGGTTAACGACGTGCTGCGAGACTTGATTGGGGTGTCAGTGTTTGTCTACTTAGATGATATCCTGATTTTTTCTCGCGATATGGTGCAACACCAAATGCACGTTCGGGAGGTGCTAGACCGTCTCCTCAAGCATCAACTATTCGTTAAGGCTGAGAAGTGTGTGTTTCACACGGACACTGTGTCCTTCCTGGGCTTTGTGTTGACGAAGGGCGATCTGCGCATGGATCCAGCCAAGGTGAGTGCAGTTTTGGACTGGCCACGGCCTTCGTCGCTCAAGGGGTTACAACGGTTTTTGGGCTTTGCAAATTTTTACAGGCGCTTTATTCGCAATTTTAGCGCCTTAGCCAATCCCTTAACAGCTCTCACTAAAGCCTCTCTCCCTGGCTTTGAATGGTCGCCTAGGGCTGAGTCGGCCTTCTGCGATCTTAAACGTCGTTTTACATCCGCTCCTGTATTGATCCGCCATGACGCGGAGGTTCCGTTCATTGTGGAGGTGGATGCCTCTGACGTCGCGGTGGGGGGGGTGCTCTCTCAGAGATGCTTAAAGGATGGGAAAGTGCACCCGTGTGCTTTTTTTTCTCGCCGTCTGTCACCAGCCGAGCGTAATTACGACGTGGGTAATCGGGAGTTATTGGCGATCAAATTGGCACTGGAGGAGTGGAGACATTGGTTGGAGGGGGCGGCACATCCTTTCATTATTTGGACTGACCATAAGAACTTGGCTTACATCCAAGGGGCTAAACGCCTTAACGCTCGCCAGGCCAGGTGGACGTTGTTCTTCACACGATTTCGATATACCATCTCCTATAGACCCGGCTCCAAGAATATCAAACCTGACGCGTTGTCGCGCCAGTTTGATCTTCCTGGGCGGGAGGAGCAGCCCCATCCCATTATTCCACCGGCCTTGATTTTGGCACCCGTGTCTTGGGGCATAGAGAAGGTGGTAAGGTCGGCGCTAACGCGGGAGCCCGATCCTGGTGGGGGTCCTCCGGGACGGTCGTATGTTCCCAAGGTGGCGCGCTCACGCTTGCTACAGTGGGCACATGCGTCATCCCTCACCAGCCACCCAGGGGCAACCAGGACCCTGGAATTTATCCGTAGGAGGTTCTGGTGGCCGACAGTGGAGGGGGATACGCGTTCCTTTGTGGCGGCCTGTCCGGTGTGCGCACGTAGTAAGACCTCTCGACGGGCACCGGCGGGTCTCCTCCGACCACTTCCTATTCCTAAACGACCCTGGTCACACATATCTCTGGACTTTATTTCTGGTCTTCCCCTTTCGGACGGGTTCACCACCATTTTGGTGGTGGTGGATCGGTTCTCTAAGGCGGCTCACTTTGTCCCTCTCCCCAAGCTTCCTTCGGCCCGGGAGACTGCTGATTTTATTATACAGCATGTCTTTCGGGTCCACGGGCTGCCAGTAGATATCGTGTCGGACCGGGGTCCTCAGTTCGCCTCCAGGTTCTGGAAGGCGTTTGCCGCCGGCCTCGGCGCCTCTGTCAGTCTGTCGTCTGGGTTCCATCCACAGTCGAACGGACAGACGGAGAGGGTCAACCAGGATTTGGAGGGGGTCTTGAGGTGTTACGTTGCCGGTAGTCCGGCAACGTGGAGTAGGAGGTTGGCTTGGGCTGAGTACGCGCATAATACCCTTCTCTCCTCTTCTACCGGTATGTCTCCCTTTCAGTGCCAGTATGGTTTTCAACCTCCTCTGTTTCCCGAGCAGGAGCAGGAGGCGGAGGTGCCCTCGGCCCAGGCACATGTGGCTCGCTGTCGCAGGACGTGGAAACAGGTTCGGAAGGCGCTACAGAAGGTTTCGGTTAGTACCCAACGGCAGGCTAACCGTAAGCGTCGTCCGGCTCCAGTTTACCGTCCAGGGCAGCGGGTTTGGCTTTCCACCCGGGATCTCCCTCTCCGGGTGGAATCCAAGAAGCTGGCTCCTCGCTTTATAGGACCATTTAAAGTGATTCATCGGGTTAATCCAGTGGCTTACAAGTTACGACTTCCGAGCTCTATGAGGGTTCATCCGACGTTTCATGTGTCCCTGTTGAAGCCATTCCTCTCATCGCCCTTGGCCCCGCCACTGCCTGTGGTTCCTCCGCCCCGGTTTATTGGCGGTCAACCCATTTACACGGTGCGGAGGATACTGGGTTGTAGGCGGAGGGGTAGGGGGTTTCAGTTCTTGGTGGATTGGGAGGGGTACGGGATAGAAGAGCGTTCTTGGGTGCCTCAAAGGGATATTTTAGATCCCAGCCTGATCGTTGATTTCCGGCGGCTGAATCCCGAGGCTCCTAGGTGAACGTCTGGTGCCGTTCGTCGGGGGAGGGTACTGTTACGTTCTGGACGCCGACCTCGGTCGGTGACCACCCACATTCCTGGCATATGTCACTGGGCTTGTCACCTGTCATTTCCCTGTCAATTAGTGCTGTCACTTAGGGGTGGTTCCTGATTGGCTGTCACGGGGGTGTGTGTGGAATGTTGGTATTTGGTCTCTATTTAACATACCTCTCTTCTGCTTGTCCATTGTCAGGTCTTCACTAATTGCGTTCGGGGATAACGCGGACGGTTCTACTGTGGACCTCCAATAAGCTCCCATTTACCTTATCTTACACTTGTGCTTTTAGCACTTGTTCTCTCTTAGAATTTACTCTGTGTTCTTACTATTAAAGTCGAACCTGTTCAAGAGTAAACACTCTCTGTCTCTGTGATTGCCTTCAACCATTGGAATTCACCTACCTGCATTCTGACAACTGGTTATTGGTAATATTTCCAGCGGGGGTACAGTACACGTTTTGCCGGTAGATTCTGAACAGACAAGCGCTGTGTACTCAACCACCAGCCCCTCCCAAGCAGAGCGAGCTCAGCGAGGAGCCGAGGGGGGCGGCACCAATCAAAGGGATCCGTGGTGCAGCTGTGTGACACGGTTGATACCAGTTTGAGGAGGAGGAGGGGAGAAGGAAGTGCTGCTGCATGCTGCTCACTCTCCTCGGAAAAAACTCAGAAAGCACGAAATAGGCGCCAGGGGGCCACAAGGGTTAAAGGAGTATCATATATCTCTTCACCATCAAAAATAAAGAAAAGGGGCGCTGGGGCGCCGCCCCCCCTGGTTAACCCTGGTTAAAAGAGAGAAGAAGAATCCTGGTCTGGTAAACTATGGGCTATGGCACATCAGAACGCTCAAACGCTCTCTCTCTCTCTCTCTCTCTCTCTCTCGCTCTCCCGCCCTCTCTCTCTTTCTCTCTCTCTCTCTCTCTCTCTCTCTCTCTCTCTCTCTCTCTCTCTCTCTCTCTCTCTCGCTCTCAACACAGCGTGTTAATTTCACAGCGCTAGATGCATAATGGCTGAATGAATGAATGGTAACTTGTTTAAAATGACAAGATATATGTGTTCATTATTGGATTGATGATGATACCTGTACTAGTGGGGGCTTAGTTAGCTTCGTGCCAACCTCCATCAGACTGCTGAACACCTATAGGCCAGCCCCCCCCCCAGGACTTTGGACTACTTAAAATAGACTCCCCCTTCCACCTGATGTACTGTACTACTATTATTTATATACATATAGAACTGCTCCACATGTTTTTTTTAATATATCATGCTTTAAGTACTGTAGTTTTAATGTAGTTGGTGTTTTATTTATATAGTGGTCTTTTTATTGTAGTTTTAACAATTTTTTTTTATATATAGTGGTGAGTGTCTATGTATTTGTAAAGGAAAATAAAGTAATTTGAAGTTGAAGTTGAAGTTGAAAAAGGTAGAGTACAGTACATATAAGAAAGCAAGGGCAAAGTGCAATATAAAAAGAGACAGGAAAATTGGATAAAAAGTCCAGAGTGACAGCGGACGTCATGTATAAATGCTAGGCTAGCTCTGGTCAAAGGCCAGGCAGAAGAGGTGTGTTTTGAGCAATTGAGGGTGACCTCAATTGTCCTTTTCCAGAATAAATAATGGTTTAAATTGAAAATGGAAAGGATAATCAATAAGAGAAAACTACCTGCATTTGTTTTTGTCAGTGACATACATGTTGCATGCAAGGAGAAAGGTGCACAGCGCTGTTGTGCAGCACATTGGGTGCACTGCCAGTGCTACAGTATTTCTATGTCACATGTAGATTAGATTACATTAGATTAGATTCAAATGTATTGTCATCGTACAGCACAAGTACAGTACAAAGAAAAGAAGTTGGCATCTAACCAGAGTGCAAAGGTAACAGTAAAGTGCAATAACAATATACAATGACTAATATATACAGTGATTAAACTGGAATTTATAAATGAGTACTACTGAGTAATAATGCTAATCTGATGTGTGTACAGTGTTACTGTATTATTATCAGTGATGCCACAGATTACTTGTAAAAGTAATCTGATTATTGATTACTGATTACTCCTTTAAAAAGTAATCTTAGTTACTTTACTGATTACTTGATTATCAGAGTAACTTAGTTACTTTGAAAGTAACTAGGTTACGAAGTCGTCCCCCCTGCTGCTGCCACAACATAAGAATGACAAAAAAAATTGAGTAAAATGTACTCAGTTTGAGTAAAATGTACTAATAGGGCAGGTAGGCCTATCTATAGATCTATAGATTTCACAAAAGATAAATGGTCAATAACACCACATGTAGGCTGATATGTAGCCTACCTTTGAGGCCTGCCCCATTCAGATATGGTTCTACGTTATTATTATTTATTATTGTGTGAATGAATGAATGAAAACTTTATTTAACAGATTGCAGAATGGGTACAATACAGTACGGCTCAATACATACAATTGTTAAGGGGATGCAGACCTGAGAAAGACGTTTGTCTTGTTTCCATCAGGGTCCCCCATTTTCAATTCATATAGACATTTATGACATACACAACATACATGACATTTATGGCATAGGGACATATAGGTATTTAGTACTGATACATTTGTGACATAAACGGTATTCAAATATACAGTACTGTTACCCCTAGATCCTGACAGAGTATATACATATGATGGGGAGGGGACTGTACATTAGGAGGGGGTGGGTGGGTGGGAGGGAAATATACACACGGCGGGGAGGGAATATATATACTGCAGTGTTGTCAGTGTGCTACTGACAACCTACATACTGCAGTATGGTGTTCCATGTTCATGAATAGTGCAAGCAAAAGATGTTTAACTCAAAGGTGGAACATACTGTTTGGCTGGTGCATCTCCGACTCCGAGTCCTGTAGAAGTCGATGGTCGTGCTGTTCTGTATATTCCATATGCGGTAGACAGTATTTTGTTTCCTCCGCAAAGTGAATGTTTTTTTCACCCGGCTTAGTTTACACAAACGTTAAGTAGACTAGTGAACTTCCAGTGCAAGGAAGCGTTACGAGCGCGAGCGTCTCCCTGCTACTGTAGCTCGCAGGTCAGCCTGATAATAACAATAACAGCCGCGCCCACCAGCATGGCTCAACACGCGAGTTTGCGTGCTGTGACGTCACTCCCCAATACAAGGAAAAGCTTTCCAAACGTATATTTGACTGTCGAAAACGAAAGAAAATACTGCATTCCGCCTGCATTATGATGAGATAGTAACGAAATAGTAACGCACAGCCACTTGAACAAGTAACTGCAATCAGATTACTGGCTTGTAAAGATTAACGCGTTAGATTACTATTTTCGGGGGAAAGTAATCAGATTACAATAACGCGTTACTTAGTAACGCGTTAGTGGCATCACTGATTATTATGTAGGCTCCAGTGATACAGGTATAAATACACTATGGTAGTAAGCCATACTGGCCAGAGGTATAACTAGTAAGAGTAGGTAAGGGATATATACAGATATCGTTTTTTTTTTTTATTTTCTATATTTTCTCCCATCCCAATTTCGTATCATCCAATTCAACCCTCCCCTGTCACGAACGCTGTTTCTTGCCTCCCACAAGCCGGCTGCAATGTGGACTAAGTCATACATAGCACAAGTCCCCTCCGGTACTTGAGGTAACAGCAGTCGCATCTTTTCACCTGCGCAGCTCGATCTCTCAGTGGCGAGGAGTAACGCGTGGGAGGCTCACGCTGCCCCCGACACTTCCTGATTCTACTGCGCAGGCGCACCAACCGACCTGTAGGAGTCGCTGTCCACAACGCCAGATCCTCACCCATCAGTTTCCCACCCCCTAATACGGCCAATGTGTATTAGTATGAACGACCAGCTAAACTGAAAGCAATGTGGAGCGCTGGGCTCGAACAGGCGAGCCCAGCGTCTCTGCATTCGTGGCGAGCACCTTGCCCACTACGCCACGTAGCCGCCCTATTATATACAGATATAAACTTTATGCATTGTTGTCACTTGCCATATCTTGCTATGCTCGCTCATGCCTGTATTTTTTATGTCCGTTCTATTTTATAATTTTTATTTTATTTTATTTTATTTTTATTTTACTATTTTTAAACTGAATCATTTTAAACTATTTTTACTATTTGTGTTACTGAAAACTGTAAGCGGAGAGCCTATTGGGATGCTAGATCCTAATGTGAAACACTGTGATTCTACCTGTCTATCTTTTTATGCTCGCTTATGCCTGTATTTTTTACTGTTGTGAAGCACTTTGAACTGCAACCTCTGTATGAAAAGTGCTATACAAATAAAGTTATTATTATTATTATTATTATTATTATTATTATTATTATTATTATTATTATTATTATTATTATTATTATTATTATTATTATTATTATTATTATTATTATTATTATTATTATTATATAGTTATAGTATATAGGTAACAGGAATATATGCAGGTATATTCAGACAGGTGTGGAAAAATATATATACTGGAAAAAGAAATATATACAATATATATGGTATAGACCTAAGCATGTAAAAACATACCCTTCAGTCCTTGGCGTCCACGGAAGCCTGGTGGACCTCTGAGTCCCATAGATCCCCTCCTCCCTGGACTCCCGGGACGCCCTGTTTGTGGTCACATTATTTGATAAAAATAATAAAATAAATAACTCTTCTCTCCCTTTCTCTCCTTGCTTTTTCAAATGAACAAGTTCATTAAAACTCAAGATTAGATTCAAATGTATTGTACAGCACAAGTACAAATATGTTGACATTTAGTGCATTAACAATATACAATGTACAAGTGATATATATAACAAGCTACTGAGAAATATATGCTAAGATAAGATAAGATATTCCTTTATTGAAATAATTTAATTACATAATTAAACTGTGCAGTATAATAGTGCTATAACTAGTAAGAGTTGGTATTGGATATATACAGATATAGATATAATATATACAGGTATGTGAACATGGATATATGCAGATTATATCCAACAGTTGTAGATAAATATATCTAAAGTAATAAAGTAATTATCATTTAATATAAATAAATATCTATTATGTATTTTCACAAGAATTGAGATTTTCTTCAGACAAAACAAAGAAACCCATGCGACTTTACACTGTTCTGTTAACCCTTTCACGACCACACTACGGAAGGTTAACCTTTCACTACCACACTACACTGGTTAACCGTCTGTAGTGTGGTAGTGAAAGGGTTAACCTTCTGTAGTGTGGTTGTGAAAGGGTTCAAATACTATACGCCATGTATTTCGTTTTCGTATAGTACTTCTATTCTATCCCTTTGTGGTCTACAATACGTGCCTGTCAAGCCTCGGTCTCCGCGGTCGCCCTTGGGTCCCACGTTGCCCTTGCAGTGCGAGCAAACACAGAACCAGGGAACCTGCTCGATGGGCGGAGGCACAGGGGCGTTCAGTATCATGTCACAGAACGCCATGTCGGGGTTTCCCGTCGAAAACGGACCGGGCGGGACCGGGCCCGGGCCTGGGCCTGGGCCCCGGGACGAAACTTTGTCGTACATGTTATTATTTACATCGGTTAAAAGGAGGTTAGTGGGTAATGCTATCCCGTCACCGGACGAGTCTGCCTCTTCTGTCTCCCAGAAGTCGGGTGTGTTGTACGGCATGTTGTACGGCATGGAGGACTGTGACACGGCGGAGTGGAGGGTCATGAGGAGCAGCAGCCCCTGTAGCCTGGAGAGCATCTGGAGGAGGAAGAGGAGGATTACAGTGTTGCTTCTATTATGCATAGGAGATAGAATTCATCAAATATGAGTCATGATTAATATGTTTATGCAACTCTCTCTCTCTCTCACACTCTCCCTCTCTCTCTCTCTCTCTCTCTCACACTCGCTCTCTCTCTCTCTCTCTCTCTCTCTCTCTCTCTCTCTCTCTCTCTCACACTCTCTCTCTCTCTCTCACTCACATGCCCTTTTACATATGGTCAAGATATTTGGGGGTGCTTAAGATATTTGGAGGGTTTGGAACAAAACAAGATAGTGAATCATTCTCACTCTTTTTCACACACATAGACATAGATTAAATTAGCAGTAAAGCAATTGTTTTCCAACACTGGCCACCATTGAGTGTTCACACCATTGTTTGATCCGTTTGCAGGCCTATCCCCCCAGTCAGCTGCAGGATATTTCCTAATTTTCCTACCTGAACATTTAATATCACGCTTATGAATCTCCAAGTGACCTAAAACTAAGAGGTAATTACTATTTCTGGGCAAGGATGGTCATGATTTATATCCATGTGTATGCATGTGTTTTGTTCTAAAGTTGTAGTTTATGAACAAACATCTTCCAATCCCTGTTTATTCCCAGAGTTGTTTTCCCCCAAAAGGGGCATGGCGATCAAAATTCAATGCAATTGACATATTACCGGTCTGATGTATAGGGTCAAGGTATACTGGCCTCCTCAGCACCAGTGTAGATTAGTACATATTTTATTATTCCCAAGGGGGCATGTCGTTGTGCAGCCAGCAGTTAAAAACACATTATTTTCAAAAACATAATTGATGACATACAAACAATACATTAAATGGAGTGCAGCACCCTCCTTAAAAACATAGAAATATGAACTTATCATCACTTCACCGCCATCTACCCCAGCAACATTTTCTCTGATGCACCATGTCAAATGCAGCAGTGCAAGGCAGGTTTATTTATATGGCACATTTCATACACGTTACATACAGGTATTCTATTTCTGCACTCAGATGTGTCAACGCTCGACACAGTGGATGCAGAGTGTTCATTAGGACGGCCTGGTATGATATCCCTCTTGGAGTCTTGGCTATACGGACATGATACAAACGGGAGAGATTGTTCCGATTTGTTCCTGTACCCACATCCTAGGGCTGGGCGGTATGGTCTAAAATGTATATCACGGTATAATTTGAAGCATTACCAGTAAGTAATGGTATATATCACGGTATATTCATTTATCTTAAAATGACTATATAAATGCTTCTGACGGGGTAAAACACTGGTATGGCAGCTATTACTGTACTCTTGTATTACTAGGACATATTTCACACAGTACAGAGGTATTTTAAGAACATGTATTGTGCAAAACTGCAATCTTTTCTCAAGTTACTTCCATCTCTGAAAAACACTTTTTTCATGAAATACAATAAAACCAAGCGGCACAAAGTGAAAATAAAAACTACAGCAGGACAGGAGGTTTCTTTCCCTCAAACAACTCAAACACAATACAACTCCAACATAACTTAACTTTAGTGTACATGTTTGACAATGTAGAGAGAGAGCGTGATGTAGGTTTGAGTTTGAGGTTTGAGCGTCCTAAGTTGCTGTAGTTGATGATGTCACACCAGGATGTCATTGTCAACACAGAGTTGGAAACGGGATGCCCGATGGATAAAGCGATATAAAGAAACGAATATCCAATAAATGTGAAGTTATCTTTGAACCTCTGTTGTCAAGCCTCGTCAATATACCCCCCCCCCCCCCCTTTCCTCACTAATGGAACTGGTGCCGCGGAGTCACGCTAGAACGTTAGCTTAGCGCTAACGTTAGCCCTACTGTTGTGACTAGCTGCTCTAGTCTACCGGTCACAAGGTATGAAGATATAGTCAAAATCCATACCATAGCGCAAATTCATACCGTATACCGTTTATACCGTCCACCCCTACCACATCCTTAAGTGCAACTACAATATACAGCTGAGTGAGACGTTTTACATGGACAAAATAATTAAAACACAGACATACTGACTTCGAGGTTGAGTTCTAGTGGTTTGTTGATGAGCAGTCTACAAGTTGATTAGTCGATTAATCTGTCAAAATCAACCAAGAGTCCATTAGCCAGTTAGTTAATTAATCTGTCAAAATCAACCAAGAGTCCATTAGCCAGTTAGTTGATTAATCTATCAAAATCAACCAAGAGTCCATTAGCCAGTTAAGTTGTTTCAAGTTTCTTTAATAGTTGTCATACAGAAGTACAGAATACTTTTATACAAAATGCTTCTTACTGTTACGCTCCAGAGACTGTGCAAGACAAGATAAGTATGAAATAAAATAACATAGTATAGTATGTAAATTAGAAGTAAAAAAAAATGAGGTCACAGTGTTCAGTATAGACATAATGTACAATGTTCGATGCAGAATAGACGTAACTGAGTTACCATATAATATACAATACTATGCAGTGTACTAATATACAATACTATATAGTGCAAGGCAGAAATGGGATGAGGTGCAATTTAGGTACAATTTACAGTAGGTGTACGAGTTGTAGTGCAAATCCTTTATCAATAAATATAAAGTGTGTTTGTGTGATCTAAAGTGTGGAGAGTGGGTGCTGCAGTGTGTTGTTTGTTTAAGTGAGTGTGTGCGTGTGGGTGTGTGTGCTGTGTGCATTTGATGGTTGTTGCATAGTGTTTATTGTTCATTTAGTTAGTGGATTAATCTGTCAAAATCAACCAAGAGTCCATTAGCCAGTTAGTTGATTAATCTGTCAAAATCAACCAAGAGTCCATTAGCCAGTTAGTTGATTAATTTGTCAAAATCAACAAAGAGTTCATTAGCCAGTTAGTCGATTTAAGGCGAGACACCCCAGGTGAATAGGCTAAACAAATATTTGAATAGATATCACTATGAAACTGTCCCAGCTTGTTATGAACAACTAAGAAAAAATGTATTGCAAGTTTTCTGAGATCTTATGTTTATATATGCAAAATAGGCGTTACCTAATTAAATATGCACTAATTTGCATATGTCGCCAGGGTAGACATCAACAACATTGGATGATGCCAGATTAAAAAAAAAAATCATTATGTTGACACATAACACAATGAACTCAGAAGGGATTGTGGCTATGTCTTTTTATCATCCCATAAATCAGGAAATGCTGTCTACAGTCATAAAGAAAAATCTATTTTCGCCAGGTATTTCGGTATAAATGTACTATAAATCAGGCTATGAATGATATATCAACAAACCCCTCTGAACAAAGATGCAGGGTATATATAGGAAGAAATGTGGAAAGTATGGTGTGTGTAGGTGCTAGGGAAATGGTACATGTCTACCCTTGCATGTAAGAAAAACGCATAAAAACTCATTTTTGGGAAAACGCCTTCAAAGTTCTGTATTGTAAAATGCCATAAATTTTTATTTAAAACCACTATTTACAAACACGACACCCAATCAAACCATTAGTAATAGACAACTTAAACACATGCTTGATAACTGAATAACATAATAACCTAATAATAATGATGTTATTGAACTGAACAGAACTACACACAGGCTACAAACAGTGTAGTAACAAACTCAACACAACCGATTACTGTACCCCCTAATAGGCAAAACAAATATTTGAATAGATATCACTATGAAACTTTCCCAGTTTGTTATGTACATATAAACTAAGAAAAAATATATTGCAAGTTTTCAGAATTTTATGTTTATATATGCAAATGAGACACTTCCCCATTAAATATGTGCACATTTATGGATGCAATCAGGCAAAATGAAGTAAAATAAACAACTAAATGTGTGTTTTATTGTCACTAGTTTCATAGAAGACATGTTTAGGAAGCAAAATATAACTAAATCAACCAAAACAAATATAGTTGCCTATTAACCTGGGGTGTCGCCTTAAAAAAAAGCACTAGAATGAACATTTCTTTTACAGATTAGTTGATTTGAATATCCAAGGTTGAACATCCGAGTTTCAAAGATATAACTTTTCTTTTTTTTTATTCATGAATTCAGCATTTAATACATTTCTATTCACTTGATTTAATTAATTTGTAAGTCCATCTTAACATAGTTAAAATACATAAGTATCCTCCTAAAATATGTGACTCCTCTCCTCAAAGGCAAAGTATCTCAAAAATGATTAATTCATAAATTGACACTTTCACCTGAAAGTAAATTGATAAGAACTGTGTAAACCTGATACAAACGTTGGATTTTAGGTCCAATAATTATCCTAGTTTCAGATGTTTGATCCATTGTCCTATGTCCCATCTCAAGCATGATTGTTGACATGTAGGTTCGATGAGCAGCGAAAGCAATTCATATTCATATATATTCTAACTACACACCCTCAAGACACCTCCACTCTACATCCTCTGGCCGCCTCAGACCCACTCCTATCCAAGCTCTGGGAGGGTCATCAAAGAGAAGCCGCCTATTCTCTGTCCTCGCTCTACAATGGTGGAATGAACTTCCCACCCGTTAGGACAGCCGAAACCCGACCAATCTTTCGCCGTTGACTGAAGACACAGTTCTTCAATCAATATTTGAAAAGAGAAAAAAATAATACTAACCTTCTTACTGTCCTCTACTGTCATGCACTCTTCCTAATATACTAACACACAATATACTAATACACTTGACACTGTAGCACTCAAGTCTGAACACTTCCATGAACATTGTTACTCAGCTACTAGGCACTCAACACCGCAGCACCAAAGTTTCAGCACTGTATGATGAACATTGTTACTCAGCTGAAAGAGTTGTACCCTTCCTGCTGACTTGTTGTACAAAACTTTGTCGTAAGTCGCTTTGGATAAAAGCGTTCAGCTAAATGACAAAATGTAAATGTAAACGTATTCACCCAAATTCCCAGAATTAGAATGAATGTATACGTCGTCTAAACCAGCCTCGAAGGTTGTATTTTGGCTTGTTTGTTTGTTAGTACACCAAACATGGATGTCACACACTCACCGTTCCTTTGGGTTCATGCGTCGGCGCCTGCAGGACAAGACGTTCGAGGAAGGATGAGTGGCGCCGCGGCTTTCAGGATTTTATAAACCCTTCCCCAAAACAACACGTCTTTCAATCTCCATCACACACCCTGGACCCGGGAACAAAAGCAGCGAGGGAAAGGGAGGAGGAGATACTTCATTGTTGCTCGAAAAGACTAGAGTAACTAGGCCTTCTTGCCTGAAAGATGACCTCACTAACAATGAACGCCATGAAATGGTGAGGAGGGGAGAGAGGGATAGAGAGAGAGATAGAGAGAGGGGGGGAGAGAGAAAGGGAGAAAAGAGAGAGAGAAAGAGAGAGAGGGAGAGAGGGAGAGAGAGAAAGAGAGGGGAGAGAAAGGGAGGGAAAGAGAGAGAGAGACACACACACACACACACACACACACACAGAGAGAGGGGGGAGAGAGAGCGAGCGAGAGAGAGACAGAGAGGGCGAGAGAGAGAGAGAAAGAGAGAGAGAGAGAGAGAGAGAGAGAGAGAGAGAGAGAGAGAGAGAGAGAGAAATAATTACATTATTTTTTTAATTATAAGGGATAATGTACATTGCTTAGAGTTTGTGTGAATGAACCAATAGTATTTTTTCAATGCAACACAACACAAGTGTCAAGTGAGCGTGCACACTGAGGAAGGCCAGTGTGTCTGTGAGCGTGCGTGCTGAGGAATGCCAGTGTGTCTGTGAGCGTGCACGCTGAGGAATGCCAGTGTGTCTGTGAGCGTGCACACTGAGGAAGGCCAGTGTGTCTGTGAGCGTGCGCACTGAGGAAGGCCAGTGTGTCTGTGAGCGTGCGCACTGAGGAAGGCCAGTGTGTCTGTGAGCGTGTGCGCTGAGGAAGGCCAGTGTGTCTGTGAGCGTGCACGCTGAGGAAGGCCAGTGTGTCTGTTAGCGTGCGCACTGAGGAAGGCCAGTGTGTCTGTGAGCGTGTGCGCTGAGGAAGGCTAGTGTGTCTGTGAGCGTGTGCGCTGAGGAAGGCCAGTGTGTCTGTGAGCGTGTGCGCTGAGGAAGGCCAGTGTGTCTGTGAGCGTGTGCGCTGAGGAAGGCCAGTGTGTCTGTGAGTTTGCACGCTGAGGAAGGCCAGTGTGTCTGTGAGCGTGCACGCTGAGGAAGGCCAGTGTGTCTGTGAGCGTGCACGCTGAGGAAGGCCAGTGTGTCTGTGAGCGTGTGCGCTGAGGAAGGCCAGTGTGTCTGTGAGCGTGCACGCTGAGGAAGGCCAGTGTGTCTGTGAGCGTGTACGCTGAGGAAGCCCAGTGTCCTGAAATGTCTGCTGTGCTGTGAAAATGTTATCTGCATTGGAATAAAATAAAAAATGAAAAATCTATAAACAAAGTTGACCTGAAGCTTCAGGCTTTACTGAGTGCAGTCCTTCATCTCTCTGACTACTATCCACTGCTCGAATGTCGTGGTTCTCGATCTTCTTGATGCGTGACCCCTTAAAACAGAGGAACGCCTTCTTTGTAACCCCTAACATGGTCCAGTATGATGGTTAAAATGTTTACATTTTGACACCAAGACATTACAATTAGTTCCACATTTCAGGCAATGTCACTTGTTTAGTAATTGGAGTAGGAGCTTTAGACGTAAAGCATTGCTTATTTCAAAAGAAAAAAACATTATAAACATGATGACGTACCAAGTTTCAAGTTCAAGTTTCAAGTTTGTTTTTATTTGTCACGTATAAAGTACATTATAGTGAAATGCTTGGCTCTGTATGAGCCCCTGAGAATTTGCTTCATACAGTAAAAAAAAGTTAGTCAAAGAGGAATAAGTCCCAACACTATACAATATACAATATGAATATACAAACTAAAGTACAACCTAAGTACAATGAAAGTACAATGAAGTAAAAATGCAGACAATGAGGTACAAAGGCAGACAATGAGGTACAAAAAAGGCAAGATGCAAAATGAGGTATGGATGTAGTGCAAATCTCTTTAATAAATAGATAAATATGATGTAGTGTTAAAGTGTTTAAAGTGTCTAAAGTGAGTGTTAAGGTGAGCGTGTGCATGTGGATGTGTGTGCAATGAGTGTAGATGGATGGGTTGATGTTACATAGAGTCATTGAGCATTATGGTGGCCTGGGGATAGAAAAGTAAAGAAAGGAACTGGATGAGTGCGGCGTAACCACTTTGATATTAGCCAGCCCGCTAACTTATAATGTAGCTGTAGTCTCAAATAGTATAAAGAAATGTATAAATAAAAAATGTCTCACCCCTCCCGGCCTCTCTCTCTCTCTCTCTCTCTCTCTCTCTCTCTCTCTCTCTCTCTCTCTCTCTCTCTCTCTCTCTCTCTCTCTCTCTCTCTCTCTCTCTCTCTCTCTCTCTCTCTCTCTCTCTCTCTCTCTCTCTCTCACACACACACTCACTCACTCTCACTCCTCTCTCTTTCACACACATCTAAGCCTCCTTTTCACTTTCTCTCCTTCTATGTAACTTCTACTTCCCTCCTTCCCTTAACTATCTCTTCATCTCCCATTCTTTCATGCTCTCTCTTTCTCCTCTCTTTTAGTTTTTGTTTGTTTGTTTGTTTGGAGTGTTGATGGGTGATAAGAAGTTCAGCCTGAGAGCAGATCTTCTTTCAGACGGTTCGGTCTGGTATCATAGGCGGGTATCTTGTCTATATGGTTTGCGAGTAACCTGCCGTTTTGGCTCAACGTTATTTAGATTGAGCTGTGATAAAAATGATATGAGAAGAGAGAAAGGGGAACGCAGAAAAAGACACACACACACACACACACACTGACACACATACACACATACACACACTCGCACACATACACACTCACACATACAGTACACACACACACACTGACACACACACACATACATACATACATACATACATACATACATACATACATACATACATACATACATACATACATACATACATACATACATACATACATACATACATACATACATCCATACATAGGGGAGAGTGGGTTGAGTAGTTCCACTTTTTACTTAAAGTGCCTTTAAAGCAAGGGGATTACAGTAATGCCCCCAACTAAAATATGTACATATCGTTTAGGATGTTGTGCATCCCTGGGGACAATCACTTTGGATCTTAAATAAACTGTTTCAGAAATATAGCTTTAGAAAAAAAAGTGGTTTTGTGGCACAACTTGCCCCCGGTGCGGGGTAAGTTGTGACATTAGAGAGAATACACTGGGGTAAATTGTGCCATTGATAATTTTACGTAAAACAGATCATTTTAATCTCAAAAGCGGTAAAAGCATCTTGCAGATATTCCTGCAGTTGGCTATAATTGTTCAAACACAGCAATAAAAAAACCTTGATCATACAAATTTTACTTAGGAGGGCAAAAAACTGTTTTTTGAACTTAAATGTGCTTACCTCTCAAGCCAGGTGTCTCCCTTCTCTGCAGGTTGAGTGAAATGGATGCCTCTTAAAAAATATGTTGTCACATGACCAACTTCTTCTATGGTTTTCTAGATAACAGGGGTGGAACTACATGCCCCTTGGCACTACTCACCCCACTCTCCCCTACATACATACATACATACATACATACATACATACATACATACATACATACATACATACATACATACATACATACATACATACATACATACATACATACATACATACATACATACATACATACATACATACATACATACATACATACATACATACATACATACATACATACATACATACATAGTCCCCACCAGACTGGTGGACAAGCTGATCGAGCTGGGTCTGAGCTCCGCCCTGAGCGCCTGGGTACTGGACTTTCTGAGTGAAAGACCCCAGGCGGTCAGGGTGGGGGGTCAGACCTCCAACACCATCACCCTGAGCATCGGGTCCCCCCAGGGCTGTGTTTTGAGCCCCCTGCTGTACTCACTCTACACACACGATTGTGTGGCCAAGTTCAGCTCCAACTCCATAGTGAAGTTCGCAGACGACACAGTGGTGGTGGGGCTGATCTCGGACAACGACGAGAAGGCCTACCGGGAGGAGGTTGAGGTACTGGAACGCTGGTGCCAGGACAACAGCCTGCTCCTGAACATTGGTAAAACCAAGGAGCTGACCGTGGATTATAGGAGAGGACAGCAGGAGACACACACACCACTGATGATAAACGGGGCTACCGTGGACAGGGTGAGCAGCTTTAAGTACCTGGGGGTCCACATCTCAGAGGATCTGACATGGTCAACACACATAGACACAGTTGTAAAAAAGGCGAAGCAGCGCCTCTACCACCTGAGACAGTTAAGGAAGTTCAGAGTATCGGGGAAGATACTCCAGTCCTTCTACTCCGGAGCTGTAGAGAGCATCTTGACTTGAAACATCACTGCCTGGTATGGAAACAGCACGGCACAGGACAAGAAGGCCCTACAGAGAGTGGTGCGCTCAGCCGAGCGTACCACGGGTATTGCACTACCTCCCCTGCAGGTTCTATACAACAAGAGGTGCAAATCCAGAGCCTGCAGAATAATGAAAGACCCCCACCACCCCAACAACAGCCTGTTCCAGCTGCTGAGGTCAGGCAGACGCCTGCGAACCCCAGCTACTAGGACAGAGAGGCTTAGGCTCAGCTTCTTCCCCCCCCCCTTGAACAATGAACACTGAGTGCCACAGAACACTGATCTATCCACACACAAGCACACATGAGCACACACACGCTGTGCACGCTCACACACCAGCAGCCACTTTAACACTTTAACATGAGCAGACACACACTCATGCCGCACACGCCCACACTTATGGCCAAAAAGGAAAGGTCACTTTAATATTAGTATAACAACAGTAACAGTGTATTGCACTACCTAAGCTACCTAGCATGTCCTATATGCCCTGTAAATAACTATGTACAGATACCGAGATGTCCCACCATGTTACCTGTTACCTGTTTATTGCACAATGTTGTTTTTTATTGGATTCTATTACATGTTGTACCACTGTATTGCACATTGTTGCGGGCAAGACCACCCGCATTTCATTGTATACTTGTATGCCATGACAAATAAAACTCTTGACTTGACTCTTGACTTGACTTGACTATACATACATACATACATACATACATACATACATACATACATACATACATACATACATACATACATACATACATACATACATACATACATACATACATACATACATACATACATACATACATACATACATACATACATACATACATACATACATACATACATACATACCTGTACATACATACATACATACATACATACATACATACATACATACATACATACATACATACATACATACATACATACATACATACATACATACATACATACATACATACATACATACATACATACATACATACATACATACATACATACATACATACACACACACACATACATACATACAGACATACATACATACATACATACATACATACATACATACATACATACATACATACATACATACATACATACATACATACATACATACATACATACATGTCAACAAACAGTCATGCAGCATACACACACATGTGAGATGGGTGACACGTATGCATTCTTTTTTTTGGGTCGCCATTGAAATGTCCTCTCTGCACTTGACCCATCTCGTCGTCCTTCCCCCCAAGGGCAGCGTTAGCGATCTGTTCTGGATGTTTTTGCATTGTTTTTCTTTTAAGGGGGAAACCCTTGCGAGCACAGGGAGAACATGCAAACTTCCCACAGAAAATGCACAATGCACATTTTACATTTAATTAATAATATAATAATAATAAACTTTATTTGTATAGCACCTTTCATACAAGAAGTGCTTCTCAGCAGCAAAAAAGACAGGCATACAAAATTGGCATAAAATGGGTGTTGACAGAATCTGGCTATGGGGCGACAATAATGTGGTCAAGAGGCATGGGCCCTCATTCACCAACGTGACTTACGCACAGATATGTGCTTAAGCTGTGCGTACGACCATTTCTAAGCAAAGAGTGGGATTCATCAATTTCAACTTGAACTTGACTTCGTGCTTATGTGTACGCACAGCTCTGAGCATGCTTAGCTGACGCCCAGTGGTAGAATATCGTTACTACGGCACAAGCGCTCCTCAGTACATGCATTTGTTTCAACGCGGAAATAAAGACACTGGCGCGTGTTCTGTATGACCCCCGTAATTCATTATAGTTCATTGTGAAATAGCGATATTAGTGTAATTATTGTCAAACCCTAAATAGCATGTGGAATAGGTCTTTCTCTCCGAATGAATGCAGGTTTATATATATAGCGTTATCGGGTGCACTGACTGCGCTCACAGGAACTGTTTTCAGAGATAGCATCAGATAGGGATGAATGAATGAATGAGGGGCAGTCTAATTGCAGAGAGAACATAATATTAACTAGAGTCCACTACCCGAGACACATCCTTCATTTGTACCGCAATTTGGGACCCAAATTGGAGCTATGAGCTTAAAAGCTTTTCCGTGCTTATTTGAGAAGGTCCAGCTGCAGAGCCGGAGAGACAGACAGCAGAGAGACAGACAGACAGACAGATAGACACTGTTCCACAGTGTGTGTGTGTGTGTGACCACTAGTCTCCTAGTAGAGACCCCCCCCCCCCCTCTGGACCACCTCCCAGTAGAGACCCCCCCCCCTCTGGACCACCTCCTAGTAGAGACAAGTTTCCTGAAATGTATGTTTATATATGCAAATGAGGCACTTCCTCATTAAATATGTGGACATTTATGGATGCAATAAGGCAAAATGAAGTAAAATGAACAACTAAATGTGTGTTATTGACGTTTTATTGTCACTAGTGTCATAGAAGACATGTTTAGGAAGCAAAATATAACAAAATCTCAAAATCAACAAAAAAAATATATTTGCCTATTCACCTGCAGTGTCTCGCCTTAATCCTCATCTTCGTCTTCTTCCTAGAGAAGTATCTACTAGGAGGTGGTCCAGAGGGGGGGGGGGGGGGGGGGGGCTGAGTCTCTACCATTAGACTAGTAGTCACACACACGCACGCACGCACGCACGCACGCACGCACGCACGCACGCACGCACGCACGCACGCACGCACGCACGCACGCACGCACGCACACACACACACACACACACACACACACACACACACACACACACACACACACACACACACACACACACACACACACACACACACAAACACACACACACACACACACACACACACACACACACACTGTGGAACAGTGTCTGTCTGTCTGTTCGTCTCTCTGCTGTCTGTCTCTCTGCTGTCTCTCTCAAAATAGTATAAGTGCTATCTTGGCCCTGAGAGTTGCTCTCCGGCTCTGCAGCTGGACCCTTCTCCAATCAGCACGAAAAAAGCTATAAGCTTATAAAACGATTTAATATGCTAAACTTCGTTTTAAATTCCTTAATTCACTTTTGTTTATTTCATAAAGATTTTCCCGACATAATGCTACCTGCCCCGACCAGATCCGTGACTCTGTTGCGATACAGATGAATTATCTACTCAGAAAGCTTATAAAACGATTTAATATGCTAAACTTTGTTTTTAAATTCTTTAATTCACTTTTGTTTATTTCATAAGGATTTTCCCGACATAATGCTACCTGCCCCGACCAGATCCGTGACTCTGTTGCGATACAGATGAATTATCTACTCAGAATAGTATTATAAAGTGGCTATCTTTTATGCTGTAGATCACTGCTGGTATGTGCGTGCAGAACCTTTATTTCAGCGGGGACTGTAGTATTTATTTGACGTTACTGTACAATATATGTGTATTAAAAGACGGAGCTGTCTTTTATTGTATTATAATAATTATTAATATTAAAAATAAATTAAGAAAGGCATTCTTATTCCAGCATGCATTAATGACACTAACGGGCAAGCAAAACAGTGGTTAATGGTCTTTATTAGTGTTTGCGGTGTCCAGGCAGCAATGGTCTTTTAGGAAGTTAATAGATATAATATCCGACAGTGTACAACACCCTCGGCTTAGTCCACTTTTCCACATTTCATGGGGGTGGTCCATTACCGTATATGGTTAATCGGGGCGGTTTTGGTATGCAAATACGTGAAAGTGTGCACTAGCCTCGGCGCAGGGCCAAGGTGATATTTATCATGACAGGTGTGCGTAGAACCTGCGTACGCACGTGTGGTAAATCCCGTTTATTTTGTGCGTGCACTCATTCTAAATTCTGTGCTTACGTGTGGAAATAGAACATTTTCCACGTCACGTTGATGAATGAGGGCCATGGTTTCTATCTTTAGCCTTTGGCGTGGTTTATTCATTCACATGGTATGAGCAGCAGCACATGAGTTCTCCTCTCACTGAGAGGCTGGTGGAGAAAGAGATAGAGGGGGAGGAGACATCTCTTTTTATACTCGCCACCTGGTGGTATCATGAGTGGCTCCGCCTAGAGCGCCCTCTAGTGGAAACAGTTATATATGCAGTTAGACAGTTACTAACAATCCTACATAGAACCTCTAACTTTAACACTCCCACTTAGGGTTGTATTAGCATACTGGATAACTTCTCCGAAAAACATTTTACAAAGAAAATAATACAATCCAAAAACATCAAAAGAGTATGGCAGTCAATATTTACACGTTAAACATGACCTCTGCAAATCTCTTCAATTTCGATTTGCAACAGGTTTCCTCATAGTGTCTGCTACCATGTCATCCGTTGGACAATAAATCAGTGTCATTCTTTCTTCTCTGATGATATTTTATATCGACATGTTTACATCTATGTCGGCACACTGGGTTCCTAGCAATCACAATGGTTCCCTGGTTGCCCTCATAAACAACAGTCTTCATATATACATAGGTGTCCATGACAGTCCATCACTTCGAGCAGTTGTTCTAGATAAACAACAGTTTTCATATATACATAGGTGTTCATCACTTCGAGCAGTTGTTCTAGATAAACTAGAGCTGGGCATAGATTAATTTCTTTTTAATCCTGGAATTGATCTAGAATTTCTAGATTAATCTAGATTAAAATTACTCAAAAAAAATAAAAAGTCTGCCAAATGCATTCAACATGTGTGTTCTACCCAAATAATGACCAGAGGAGGAGATTTATCCTCTCCTCTTCATCTGAGGAGTCACTAGCTGTTCTCCTTGTTCAACAGCATGAACATGTCTCTTCTTTTTGTAATTTCCAGTATTTCTTTTAAAACCAGATTTATCGTAATTTTCTGTGCCCTTCCTTTGATGCCATTAACATTGTTACACTGATATTGACAGCTCTCTCCAGTGTCAAATCACTCTCTGTCAGTAGGTTCTTCTGTGCACCTTAATTTCTTAATCCACACACAAACCTGTCTCTCAATGTGTCTTTTAGTGAATCTCTGAATTCACAATGCTGCTGACTGGTTGCTCACACACAGACTGCTGCAGAAGCAGGTTTCTCAACAAATTCAGTGCAAGCTCAGTGTAACGGTTCCATGAATGAAGAGAACACTGAACAGCTACTACAGTCTCAGGTCCACATCCAAGAGAACACTGAACAGCTACTACAGTCTCAGGTCCACCTCCAAGAGAACACTGAACAGCTACTACAGTCTCAGGTCCACATCCAAGAGAACACTGAACAGCTACTACAGTCTCAGGTCCACATCCAAGAGAACACTGAGCAGCTACTACAGTCTCAGGTCCACATCCAAGAGAACACTGAACAGTTACTGTCTCAGGCAGTGGCGGCTGGCCACTAGGGGCGCTCGGGCGCCGCCCCCCCTGTTTAACCCTGGTTAAAAGAGAGCAGAACAAGAAATATATTTGTTTGTTTTTTGTTTTATAGCCCTATAAATAATATAAACATGTTTAAAATGAATAATATTTACTAATTTTAAGTATGTTTGTGTTTCCAATGCACAATATAACGTTAATATATCAAATATAAATAATCGTTTTCCTGAACAGGAAGTGACTCACTGTCTGATAGAGAATACGTTCCGTTACCGTAGACGCATTTCTCCTAGCCGTATTTCTCTCGGGCTAGACGCAATAGCGCTCTGAGTGCACGTGCACTGTTTCATCGCTGTATCCGTCGCAGCCAATCAGTGCGTAACGCGCTGTACGTTGAAATATGATGTATTATGATGGAAGCCGGGCGCGATTTGAAGCGGTCTAAGCAGCAGCGTCTATAATTTCCATAGCCGCATTTTGCGGAGACGCTCTCTCTGATTGGCCAACACCTGTTTCTGGTTAGGAAGTTAGTAAGTTAGTTACTCGATGCTGTGTTGTGTTGTGATGCAGTCACTCTGGACAGTGGGGATATACATCGACAACAACAGTCTGGGAGACTGGGACTGTGGGACAGTGGACATTATACACTTTATCAAGCCCTCCGGACCACGTTTCAACTAACTACAGTTAATGCGGTCTGTCTCTCTCTCGCTCTCTCTCTCTCTCTCTCTCTCTCTCTCTCTCTCTCTCTCTCTCTCTCTCTCTCTCTCTCTCTCTCTCTCTCTCTCTCTCTCTCTCTCTCTCTCAACACAGCGTGTTAATTTCGCTGTGGCCGGGTATTGCATAATGGCTGAATGAATGAATGGTAACTTGTTTAAAATGACAAGATAGATAGGCCTATATATATATGTGTTCATTATTGATTTGATGATCATACGTGTACTAATGTAGTATGAATCAATTAACTCGACTTAATGTTGGTAACGTTATGAGTCAGAATTCGCTTGGCCAGCTTGGTCAGATGATTGCGACCACCCAAGTGTAGTTCATACCGGCCGCCACTGGTCTCAGGTCCACATCCAAGAGAACACTGAACAGCTACAGTCTCAGGTCCACATCCAAGAGAACACTGAACAGCTACAGTCTCAGGTCCACATCCAAGAGAACACTGAACAGCTACTACAGTCTCAGGTCCACATCCAAGAGAACACTGAACAGCTACTGTCTCAGGTCCACATCCAAGAGAACACTGAACAGCTACAGTCTCAGGTCCACATCCAAGAGAACACTGAACAGCTACTACCCAGGTGGCCAGCATACTCTGGTAATGGTTGCCGTGCCAGAGCCGACTCGGCTCGCCAAAGATAAACCGGCTCTGGCCCGGCAATGGTTGCTGTGCCAGAGCCGACTCGGGCTCGCCAAAGATAAACCGGCTCTGGCCCGGCAATGGTTGCCGTGCCAGAGCCGACTCGGCTCGCCAAAGATTAGCCGGCTCTGGCCAGTTAATGGTTGCCGTGCCAGAGCCGACTCGGGCTCGCCAAAGATTAGCCGGCTCTGGCCCGGTAATGGTTGCCTGGCCAGAGCCGAAGTTTCAGTCAAGCGACGCCGCCCCCACACACAACAGCGGTGTGATTGGCAGAATCGACTGTCAATCAAAATTGTTCCGTTGAGACCACCGCAACACTTCCGTCAAATGAGTGAATACAGCTGTACTGTACCCACTCTGCAGTCTGTCAATAAAGCTTTCAATCAATCAATCAGACAAATGCATAGAAAAGCCCTTATTATAACCAAATAACAAAAAATTATATTATTGTTTATGAAAATGTTTTAGCCCTATGCTTGCCTATTATTTTAATGGCAATAAATAAAATAATAATAATAAAATGAATAAATAAAATGTTAGAGGAGTGGAGGGGGGGGGGCAGAGCGAGGTGGGTGTTAGAGGACTGGAGGGGGGGGGGGGCAGAGCCTCATAAAGCTAACATTAGCTGCACTCATAGGAGCCTGTTGATGTAGCCTCATAAAGCTAACATTAGCTGCACTCATAGGAGCGTGTTGATGTAGCCTCATAAAGCTAACATAGCTGCACTCATAGGAGCGTGTTGATGTAGCCTCATAAAGCTAACAAGAGTATATGTAATACTGTGGTTATGGCCTTTAACTAGCAGCTCATAGCTAACATAACAATACTGTGGTTAAGGCCTACCAGCAGCTCAGTAGCTAACATAACAATACTGTGGTTAAGGCCTTTAACCAGCAGCTCAGTAGCTAACATAACAATACTGTGGTTAAGGCCTTTAACCGCAGCTCAGTAGCTAACATAACAATACTGTGGTTAATGCCTTTAACCAGCAGCTCAGTAGCTAACATAACAATACTGTGGTTAATGCCTTTAACCAGCAGCTCAGTAGCTAACATAACAATACTGTGGTTAATGCCTTTAACCAGCAGCTCAGTAGCTAACATAACAATACTGTGGTTAAGGCCTTTAACCAGCAGCTCAGTAGCTAATGTAATACTTTGGTTAAGGCCGTTAACTAGCAGCTCAACGTAGCTAACATAACAATACTGTGGTTAATGCCTTTAACCAGCAGCTTATCGGCTAATGTAATACATGTGGTTAAGGCCTTTAACCAGCAGATCAGTAGCTAACATAACAATACTGTGGTTAATGCCTTTAACCAGCAGCTCATTAGCTAATGTAATACTGTGGTTAAGGCCGTTTATAGCAGCTCAACGTAGCTAACATAACAATACTGTGGTTAATGTCTTTAACCAGCAGCTTATTGGCTAATGTAATACTGTGGTTAAGGCCTTTGCAGCTCAGTAGCTAACATAACAATACTGTGGTTAATGCCTTTAACCAGCAGCTCATTAGCTAATGTAATACTGTTGTTAAGGCCGTTAACTAGCAGCTCAACGTAGCTAACATAACAATACTGTGGTTAATGCCTTTAACCAGCAGCTCATTAGCTAATGTAATACTGTGGTTAAGGCCGTTAACTAGCAGCTCAACGTAGCTAACATAACAATACTGTGGTTAATGCCTTTAACCAGCAGCTCATTAGCTAATGTAATACTGTGGTTAAGGCCGTTAACTAGCAGCTCAACGTAGCTAACATAACAATACTGTGGTTAATGCCTTTAACCAGCAGCTTATTGGCTAATGTAATACTGTGGTTAATGCCTTTGCAGCTCAGTAGCTAACATAACAATACTGTGGTTAAGGCCGTTAACTAGCAGCTCAACGTAGCTAACATAACAATACTGTGGTTAATGCCTTTAACCAGCAGCTTATTGGCTAATGTAATACTGTGATAAGGCCTTTGCAGCTCAGTAGCTAACATAACAATACTGTGGTTAATGCCTTTAACCAGCAGCTCATTAGCTAATGTAATACTGTGGAGGCCGTTAACTAGCAGCTCAACGTAGCTAACATAACAATACTGTGGTTAATGCCTTTAACCAGCAGCTCATTAGCTAATGTAATACTGTGGTTAAGGCCGTTAACTAGCAGCTCAACGTAGCTAACATAACAATACTGTGGTTAATGTCTTTAACCAGCAGCTTATTGGCTAATGTAATACTGTGGTTAAGGCCTTTGCAGCTCAGTAGCTAACATAACAATACTGTGGTTAATGCCTTTAACCAGCAGCTCATTAGCTAATGTAATACTGTGGTTAAGGCCGTTAACTAGCAGCTCAACGTAGCTAACATAACAATACTGTGGTTAATGCCTTTAACCAGCAGCTTATTGGCTAATGTAATACTGTGATAAGGCCTTTGCAGCTCAGTAGCTAACATAACAATACTGTGGTTAATGCCTTTAACCAGCAGCTCATTAGCTAATGTAATACTGTGGAGGCCGTTAACTAGCAGCTCAACGTAGCTAACATAACAATACTGTGGTTAATGCCTTTAACCAGCAGCTCATTAGCTAATGTAATACTGTGGTTAAGGCCGTTAACTAGCAGCTCAACGTAGCTAACATAACAATACTGTGGTTAATGTCTTTAACCAGCAGCTTATTGGCTAATGTAATACTGTGGTTAAGGCCTTTGCAGCTCAGTAGCTAACATAACAATACTGTGGTTAATGCCTTTAACCAGCAGCTCATTAGCTAATGTAATACTGTGGTTAAGGCCGTTAACTAGCAGCTCAACGTAGCTAACATAACAATACTGTGGTTAATGCCTTTAACCAGCAGCTTATTGGCTAATGTAATACTGTGGTTAAGGCCTTTGCAGCTCAGTAGCTAACATAACAATACTGTGGTTAATGCCTTTAACCAGCAGCTCACTGCATAGTGCACTTTAAAGATAATTAGATTAGTATCTTTGTGAGGTTACTGGTTTATTATTTACATTGCAAAGATACAGAGATAATTTGTTAAAGCTGGACCAGCGCACTACACCTAGGTTAGTAAATCCCTGGCCCCATCCACTCCCTCTGCTAAAGCTCCACTCCTGCACTAAAGTCGGGGATTCAGTTGGACTCAGATCTGCTGCGTTCCCCCCTACCTGGTGACAGTGTACATCTACTCTCATAAAGTAGGGATAATCCACCCTGCTACACAAACATCTCAAAACAAACTGGTCAGACTACTGCTTGACCTTACTCCTAGAACCCACCTCACCCCTGCCCACTTTGACAACCTAGGATGGCTTAGTAGACGACAGAGTACAGCAACTTGCAATGGGCCTGGTCTACAAGATACACTACACGACTAAGGTACCCGGTGTACATGTCAAAATACTTCCCAAAGGTCAGTGAATACCACGACCACAACACCCTGCAGAGGGAGCTCCACAAATCATGTTAAACCCAGATTCAGCTAACAGGGGAGCTAACAGGCCAGGGAGCTAAAGAGGCTAACAGGGGAGCTAACACGGGAGCTAACAGCCACAGCTAAAGAGGTTAACAGGGGAGCTAACAGGGGAGCTAAAGAGGCTAACAGGGGAGCTAACAGGGGAGCTAACAGGGGAGCTAAAGAGGCTAACAGGGGAGCTACTAACTAAGTCTCTGCTTCAGAAAGGTTTAGCCCAATATACAGAATTGCTAATTGTACATTACCTTTTACAGTAAAACTGAACATGAAAGTCATGCATCCCATACAATGCATGTAGCACTGTGAGTACATCTGAAACACATTAAATTAGAGGCACAACATTTCTGCAGAAAATTATTATTATTATATTAAGTACACATATCATCTAATGAAATATTAAGTGTTTTATAGACAACTTTATACAGCTAACTTTATACAGTTTAAAGGAACACGCCAACATTTTGGAAAATTCGCTCAGTCTTAGCACAATGATAGCCTAGCTTAGCACAATGAATGGAAGCGGGCATGACTGGTTAGCCTAGGCATTGTCCAACTAACACCTCTCCCGAAGGCTACCCAGTCATGTCCGCTTCCATTCATTGTGCTAGGCTAACATGCAGCTTAGCTAGCCTAGTTCACTACAGTCAGGAAATATACAATCAAAATACAACTCCCAAACGTTCCTGTAAACATGTTGTGACCTGTGTATTTACCACGTCTCCCAGTCACACAAGTCACACAAGTCTCCCAGTCACACAAGTCACTCGAGTCTCCCAGTCACACAAATCTCCCAGTCACACAAGTCTCCCAGTCACACAAGTCTCACAGTCACATGAGTCTCAGTCACACAAGTCTCCAAGTCACACAAGTCACACGAGTCTCCCAGTCACACAAGTCTCACAGTCACATGAGTCTCAGTCACACAAGTCTCCAAGTTATAATTTTATTTTATTGTGTGTGTGACTGTATATATAATATATACTTTTTAATCTGGGACATCATTTTCAAAGAGTCATCCTGTAATGCCTTCTCTCTCTCTCCCAAGACGGTCAAGATCTACCAAGTCTTCAAGATCTTCAAGTGGTCATGCTTGTAAGTGATGTATAAAATGTTTTATTGTGTGTGTGTGTGACTGTGTATATATATATACTTTTCAATCTGGGACTTTCATTTCAACAGCTGGAAAGAGTCATCCTGTAAATGCCGTCATATACTGAATGTTGAATGTTCTTACTTTTAGCTCTTCTGTAAAGACTTCTTACAAATCAAGAAGTGTTGATGGATGCTACAGTATATTGTATGTAGATGTGCATGACGTGGACTAAATTAGAGGTCCTAGATATGGATGTTTGAAGATAGCGGTGTTTCAAGAGACTGGCTAGGCTACTGCAGGCTGTAGAGTGGTGAGTTAACTTGTTCCATGTGCCGCAAGTATGTCAAAAAGAAAAACGGAAACAACACGTTTGTCATTGTCATATTAACAGTTACTTCACAGTACAAATACGTGAGTCCCCTGTTGTGGTTGTGAGTCACCTTTATTAGCTTAACTCCGTAGCAACATCACACAGGTGTATCTGTGTAGACAGATACACTCTGTCTCCTCCCCACTGTATGTATATTTTTTTCTACCACCCCCTCCTCCTAATGTACAGTCTCCTCTCCATCATAATGTATATATTCTCTGTTAGGATCTATGGGTAACATTGATTACTGTATATTTGCATATCATATATGTCACAAATGTAACATTACTATATACCTGTAGTATGTCCCTACTATGCCATAAATGTCATGATGTCAATGTTGTGTAATGTCATAAATGTCACTATGAATAGAAAATGGGGGACACTGATGATGTAAACAAGACGAAAGTCTTTCTCTGCTCTGCATCCCCTTAACAATTGTGTGTATTGAGCCGTACTGTATTGTACCCATTCTGCAATCTGTTAAATATTGATTGATTGATTGAACATTTTATTAACAGATTGCAGAATGGGTACAATACAGTACAGCTCAATACACACAATTGTTAAGGGGATGCAGACCAGATAAATACTTTCATCTTGTTTACATCAGGGTCCCCCATTTTCAATTCATCATAACATACACGACATACAGATAGACAGTACTGCTACATCTATACATTTATGACATACCAGATTTACAAATACAGTATTGTTTGTGATACAAAAATAGTCTAAAAAAGAGAGTATATATACATTTGACGAAGAAATTGTACATTGGAGGAGGTTGGGTAGGTGGGGTGGGGGGACTGTACATTGGAGGTGGTTTGGTAGGCGGGGTGGGGGGGGGGAACTGTACATTGGATTATCGACGAAACCTTACTTGGTCCCAAGAAGAGGGTCTTGTGTATTAAATAAAGTTTTCATTCATTCATTCACTCTGGATCTGGTAAATCCAGTAGCAATACACACAATTGTTAAGGGGATACAGACCAGAGAAAGATGTTTGTCTTGTTTACATCATCAGGGTCCCCCATTTTCTATTCATAGTGACATTATGACATACACAACATACATGATATCATGACATTTATGACATAGGGACATACATGACTTACAGGTATATAGTACTGTTACATTTGTCACGTATACGATATGCAAATATACAGTACTGTTACCCAGAGATCCTACCAGTAAATATATACATATGATGAGGAGGCGACTGTACATTAGGAGGGGGGGGGGTGGGGGGGGGGGGGGGGGTAAAACGCTAACGCTATTTAAAAGAGAGAAAAAAACAGTGGAGGTTAAAATAAGAATATGACTTGGCCTGAAAAAAAGCTCAGTCAGGAGAATTTTTTTTGCTTTAATCCCTGGAATCACTGGCCTTAGACTATCTACTAACGTATTCTCTCTCTCTCTCTAGGTTCATGGCCACTGTATCGGCCGGTACATTCTTCTCCATGGGGGGCGCTATACCAAACATTTTGCAAACATGTACCACGCATTGGCATGTCACTGGCAGCGGACAGCTGCTGACCAAGCGAACATTGACTCCCCACAAGTTACAAGTTACTACCAAACCACCAACCACACACAACCAGTCAAATAAAGTACAGTCTAATTCACAACTTGAAACACAATATATAAATAGAAAAGTTAGAAACAAACTCGCTCCGTCTCCAAACACACGCATACGCAGAGAGAGAGAGAGAGAGAAGAGAGAGAGAGAGAGAGAGAGAGAGAGAGAGAGAGAGAGAATCACGTTAGTTAGTTAGAGAGGAGATAGAGAGAGAGAGAGAGAGAGGAGAGAGAGAGAGAGAGAGAGAGAGAGAGAGAGAGAGAGAGAGAGAGAGAGAGAGAGAGAGAATCACGTTAGTTAGTTAGAGAGAGAGATATAGAGAGAGAGAGAGAGAGAGAGAGAGAGAGAGAGAGAGAGAGAGAGAGAGAGAGAGAGAGAGAGAGAGAGAGAATCACGTTAGTTAGTTAGAGAGAGAGAGAGAGAGAGAGAGAGAGAGAGAGAGAGAGAGAGAGAGAGAGAGAGAGAGAGATAGAGAGAGAGAGAGAGAGAGAGAGAGAGAATTAACTCACTTTGTTTAATTGAAACGTGGTCCAGCCGGAGGGCTTAATAAAGTGTATGTCCACTGACTGTCCCCCAGACTGTTGTCGATGTATATCCACTCACTGCCCACTGTCCAGACTCCAGACTGCATCACAACACACAGCCTTGACATGTTTGCAAACTGCGGCTACGGAAAGTACTGGCATCGCCGCGTCGGCCAATCAGAGAGCTTCTCCGCGAAATGCGGCTATGCTATGGAAATTATAGACGCTCGGCTGCTTGCAGACCGCTTCAAAACGCGCCCGAGTTCCATCATAATACATCATATTCAACGCACAGCGCGTTACGCACTGATTGGCTGTGACGGATACAGCGGCGAAACCAGTGCACGTCGTACACGCGCACTCACAGCGCTATTGCGTCTAGCCCGAGAGAAATACGGCAGGAGAAATGCGGCTACGGTAATGGAACGTTCTTTATCAGACAGAATCGTCACTTTCCTGTTCAGGAAAACGATTATTAATATTTGATATTTTAACGTTATATTGTGCATTGGAAACACAAACATACTTCAAATGAGTAAATATTATTCATTTTAAACATGTTTATATTATTTATAGGGCTATAAAACAAAAAACAAAACTAAAATATTTCTTCTTCTTCTCTGTTTTAACAGGGAGGGCGGCGCCCTAGCGCCCCAAGTGGCCAGCTGCCACTGCACTAATGACTTCAGAGCTTCAGAAGGACAGTATGCTGGATGAGGAAGGGCTTGGCCATGCTGCGATGGCTCCTAGAGGACAAGAACGGAGGTGCAGGACCTGGCTGTCAAATGGTTTGTAATGCTACAGTATATTGTATGTAGATGTGCATGACGTGGACTAAATTAGAGGTCCTAGATATGCTAAATAATATTGAGAATCACTGGCCTTAGACTATCTACTAATGTATTCTCGCTCTCTCTCTCTAGGTTCATGGCCACTAATGACTTCAGAGCTTCAGAAGGACAGTATGCTGGATGAGGAAGGTCTTGGCCATGCTGCGATGCTCCTAGAGGACAAGAACGGAGGTGCAGGACCTGGCTGTCAAATGGTTTGTAATGCTACAGTATAAATTATTGTATTACCCATCACACTCACCATCAATGACTCCACCATCACCCCCTCAAACAGCGTCAAACAGCCTGCAAACTACCTGGCGTTCTATTGCCATGCTCTAAGACAAACTCTAACCTTAACCACTTCGAAGAGTGCCTAACAGTGGATGTTTCTCTATGACAACACGTGAAACACAAATTCACTCATAATTCATAATTATTATTAATTTACATATATATATACATTTATTTTATTTATATATATATAAAAAATAAAAAATTTTAATTATTATTATTTTATATTTTTTTATTAGAAAAGTTTTCCTCTGTAAAAAAAATGCCAGTGAATTTTTTCTTTTTAAAAAATTGCCAAAATTGCCAGCTCTGAGCAGGCCTGCACTGCAGTAATGACTGCAGTAATTATTCGTGAAGAAAACTTCACAGGTGTGAACCAATGTTATATAAATAATAAATAACAGCCAATCGAAACAGGCTATTAACTTCGTCTAAGCACGGTCTGTGCAGTTAAACTCTTGCCATTGAATGGAGGATTGAATGATTGACAGCCCTTGCCATCCAATACATGGAGGTTGAATATGATTGGCAGCCTTGCAAATCCAATCAGAGATTGCTGTGCAAAGTCAAAACGGGTCCATCTGCAGGTTAGGTTTAGCTCTGGCCAATCTCAAGTTTCTCAAGTTTCTTTATTAGTTGTCATACAGAAGTACAGAATACTTTTATACAAAATGTAACTGAAATAAGCATTTTGTATAAAAGTATTCTGTACTTCTGTATGACAACTAATAAAGAAACTTGAGATTGGCCAGAGCTAAACCTAACCTCCGACCCTGCAGATGGACCCATTTTGACTGTTTGAAAGAGCAAGGAAGTAGTTTAGTTGTTGTTTAGTAGAAGTAAGCTGTACAGCTATAACAAGTAAAGTCAGGCTAAATTAAACTTTGCGCCAACATTAGGACCGAAGTATAAACCAGCAACTGAGCAACATGAAGAAGTGGACTTATGCATCTGGATCAGAAAAAACGTTGTGGATGAAAAAGTAAGTAGGCTAGTGTTTGTAAAAGCTTGTATGCTAACAGTAGCTAGCCAGCTTAGCCTACATCACAATGATAATCACCAAGCTAACTTACTGTACACACTGTAGGGCTGGGCAATTAATCAAAACAGAATCGCGAAATCGATTCATAGACCTATGCAATCTCATTTCTAAGTTATGACTTTTTTTTTTTTTTTATCTGGGTTGAACATGATTTGTGGAACTCCCTCTGGTGTTGTGGTCGTGGTATTCACTGACCTTTGGGAAGTATTCCGACATGCACATGGGTATCTTAGTGGTGTAGTGTATCTTGTAGACCAGGCCCATTGCAAGTTGCTGTACTCTGTCGTCTACTCTAAGCCATCCTAGGTTGTCAAAGTGGGCAGGGGTGAGGTGGGTTTTAGGAGTAAGGTCAAGCAGTAGTCTGACCAGTTTGTTTTGTGATGTTTGTAATCTTGTTTTTAGTGCCTTTGAGGTGCTTTGGTACCATGAGGTGCAAGCATAGTCGTAGTACCCTTGAATGAGTGCTCCTGTTAGAGTCTTCAAGGTATTCTTGTTTACCAGAGAGGAGATCCGGTACAGGAATCTAGTTCGTTGGTTGACTTAGTTTTATTACATTGGATCCCATTTTGTCACAGGAATGATTTGCCTCTATAGGATGGAACCCAGGTAGGGAATTTCATCTTTCCTTTTAAGATAAGATAAGATATTCCTTTATTGATCCCCTTGGGAAATTCAGGCATCATAGCAGCATGGGGGAAGGGGGGGTGGGGGTACAGGTAGTGAAAACAACACAAGCAGTGTAAACAAATATGTCAATATAATTTACTATCTAACTAACTGAAATATATTTTCACAGTGTCACATAAGGTGCAGTATGCATAAGGTAGTGTTATAATTTACTATCTAACTAACTGAAATATACATTATTCATTATTCACAGTATCCACATAAGGTGCAGTATGCCTAAGGTAGTGTAAGTTGTCCTCCTTGGGTTCCTATAAGTCCCAGGTCGATGTCTGGCAGCAGTTGCTGCCCACTGTTGTGGAGCCTGATGGCCACTGGTATGAAGGACTGTCCGAGGCGGTATGAGTCTGTGGCTTCCTTGTCACCTTCACCTAATATGTTTTGATCTGGTCAGGTGCGCTGTCACCTAAAATGTTTTGATCTGATCAGGTGCGCTGTCACCTAAAATGTTTTGATCTGATCAGGTGCGCTGTCACTTATTATGTTTTGATCTGGTCAGGTGGGCTGTCACCTAATATGATTTCATCTGGTCAGGTGCGCTGTCACCTAATATGTTTTCATCTGGTCAGGTGCGCTGTCGCCTAATATGATTTCATCTGGTCAGGTGCGCTGTCACCTAATGTTAATATGTTTTCATCTGTGTCCACTGACCACTGACACACAGTGGGGGATGTTTTAAAAATATAATTTAATATATAATATAATATAATAATTTGTGCTTCACCTAAAAATTTGGTCAGCAGCCTCCACTGGTGCCTAAGCTTAACCAGTGTAGAAACAGGCGTCGGCCAATCAGAGAGCGTCTCCGAGAAATGCGGCTTGGTTTGGTATTCACGCATCCGGGCTACCCAGACAGGATACGCAATCGAGCCTGGATGCAATCGAACTGACTTCTGGCCTATCACTGCGCGGCTTTGTCAGTCATATGATCACACCAACCGGGAGAAAGATTGCGGTTTACGGTGGGGAGAGAAATATACATACGGTGGGGAGAGAATATATACATACGGTGGGGAGGAGACTACATTAGGAGGGGGTGGGTGGGAGAGAAATATACATATGGTGGGGAGAGAATATATACATACGGTGGGGAGGAGACTGTACATTAGGAGGGGGTGGGTGGGAGAGAAATATACATACGGTGGGGAGAGAATATATACATATGATGGGGAGAGAATATATACATACGGTGGGGAGGAGACTGTACATTAGGAGGGGGTGGGTGGGAGAGAAATATACATATAATAGACAGTCTCCTCCCCACCGTATGTATATATTCTCTCCCCACCATATGTATATTTCTCTCCCACCCACCCACCCCCTCCTAATGTACAGTCTCCTCCCCACCGTATGTATATATTCTCTCCCCACCATATGTATATATTCTCTCCCCACCATATGTATATTTCTCTCCCACCCCCTCCTAATGTACAGTCTCCTCCCCACCGTATGTATATATTCTCTCCCCACCATATGTATATTTCTCTCCCACCCCCTCCTAATATACAGTCTCCTCCCCACCGTATGTATATATTCTCTCCCCACCATATGTATATTTCTCTCCCACCCACCCACCCCCTCCTAATGTACAGTCTCCTCCCCACCGTATGTATATATTCTCTCCCCACCATATGTATATATTCTCTCCCCACCATATGTATATTTCTCTCCCACCCCCCTCCTAATGTACAGTCTCCTCCCCACCGTATGTATATATTCTCTCCCACCCCCTCCTAATGTACAGTCTCCTCCCCACCGTATGTATATATTCTCTCCCCACCATATGTATATTTCTCTCCCACCCCCTCCTAATATACAGTCTCCTCCCCACCGTATGTATATATTCTCTCCCCACCGTATGTATATTTCTCTCCCACCCACCCCCTCCTAATGTACAGTCTCCTCCCCACCGTATGTATATATTCTCTCCCACCCCCTCCTAATGTACAGTCTCCTCCCCACCGTATGTATATATTCTCTCCCCACCGTATGTATATTTCTCTCCCACCCACCCCCTCCTAATGTACAGTCTCCTCCCCACCGTATGTATATTCTCTCCCCAGCGTATGTATATATACCGCCATCTTTCTCCCGGGTTGGTGTGATCACATGACTGACAAAGCCGTGCAGTGATAGGCCAGAAGTCAATTCGATTGCATCCAGGCTTGATTGCTTATCCTGTCTGGGTAGCCCGGATGATGTTTTTTTACATTGAATTTTATACACCGCAATTATGCATCGAATTTTTTACATTGAATTTTATACACCGCAATTATGCATCGAATTTTTTACATTGAATTTTATACACCGCAATTATGCATCGAATTTTTTACATTGAATTTTATTATGCATTTGAATTTTTTACATTGAATTTTTATTTCACATAGGTAAATTCGGAGCAAAAAAATTCATGATTTTCAAAGTAATTATTTTCAATGCTATAAATTCGGTGTCTGAAAAAATTCAGATACATGTTTTCAAAGTAATTATTTTCAATGCTATAAATTCGGTGTCTGAAAAAATTCAGATACATGTTTTCAAAGTAATTATTTTCAATGCTATAAATTCGGTGTCTGATAAAATTCAAAAATCAGATACATGTTTTCAAAGTAATTATTTTCAATGCTATAAATTTGGTGTCTGAAAAAATGTATACATGTTTTCAAAGTAATTATTTTCAATGCTATAAATTCAATTCAGATACATGTTTTCAAAGTAATTATTTTCAATGCTATAAATTCGGTGTCTGATCAAATTCAAATACTTCTGTCACTCATTTGCTTCCATACTGTGGCTCTTGTTGTATTTTGTTATCTTGCTTTCCTTCTCTCTCTTCTCTCTCTCTCTTCTCTCTCTCTCCATCTCTCTCTCTCTCTATCTCATCCTCTTCTCTTCTGTCTTCGTTCTGTCGTTGAATTTGTGGTTTGTTCTTTTTATTTGCCTTTTTCACTTTTCGTGTAGGGCAGTAGTTCGGTGAGTGGAAGTCCCGTCCCCTCCACGTCGGGGACCAGCACGCCTCGCCGGGGCCGGCGACAGCTCCCCCAGACCCCCGCCACGCCACGCCCCCACGTCACCTATTCCCCCGTGGTCCCACGTCACCTATTCCCCCGTGGTCCGTAAGGCTATGCCCACGCCTCCCGGGGTGCCCCAGGGGCGCCTCCCGGCCCGGCCCCCTGGCGCTTTTCTCCGGAGCCCCCCCCAGGGCCAGGGGCCTCCCCCTGCCGGCCCCCCGCCACCCCACCATGGCTCACCCCGTCAGGGTCGCCACCCGCCACCTCGCTGGGGTGACGCGGGAGGAGGGGGGGGCTCCATGGAGGGCGACGGTTGCTTCTACAACCAGGACTACCAAGACTACGAGCCACGCCACGAGCCGCCCGCCTATGAGCAGAGCCCCGCATAACATTGGGGTCTTGTGCTTGGCACTCCGAGCATGGCACTAACACTGTCATGGTTAGGGGTTTGATTCCTGCTGGGGCCACCCGTTGTGAAAGATGTATGCAGTCATTCCAAAGCACTTAGTAATAGAGCTGTGCTATAGAGATGCTGTCATTCATTCATAACCAAACCAAAAGACATTTATAAACAACGTCTTACTAAATGCAGGCTTTCATTTACAACTGAACGGCCATATCACTCGGTTTTTGTATTAATTCTCCTAAAAAATTTTGCTAAGCTAGACTAACATGAAAGTTTAAGTGAAAGTACACACTTGAGTAAAAGTCAAAGTTTCTACTTTTAAATGTACTTAAGTAGTAAACAGTGAACTTTTTTTCTGACTGTCTATATTCTTCTGATAGCAGGTGTTTAATCAAAGATCCCCTGTGGGAGAAGCTGTTGCAGGGGAACAATGGGTTCATTTCATTGGAGGCTTTGTCGTTGGGTTCAGAGAGGAGGATGTGATATTTTTTGTTAATAAATGTTTAAATATCTATTCAAGTTGTAATTTTTAACTGGAAAAAGTAGCATGTATGGGGGTAATTGTTACTTTACTTGATATTTGAGCTTCACTGCAGAATGATGTATATTGTGTACTGAGAATATATTTCAGTGAGGTAGGAGACAGTAAACGTCTGAATTTTTCAATGAGGGACATGCCAATACTCCATTGGTAAAGGGAAGGGTCCTTAAATATGTGGCATTGTATTACTAATCAACCATTTCCTACTGTATTTCCGGTAATGTACGGTCATAGGCAGATAGTGGAGTAGCTCTGGCAGAATACTGGGTACACAGTAAATTCCGCAAAGTAAATTTGACTCAAACTGAGTACATTTCACTCAAACTGAGTAAAATTTCTTTACTCAGTTTGAGTCAAATGTACTCAGTTTGAGTCAAATGTACTCTGCGGAATTTACTGTGTAGTACCAGTATTGAATTGGCAGTGTCGGCTAGGCTTCGGGGAACCAGACCTGGCCCAGTGTGTTTTGACCGCATCTGGGCTGCTTTAGGCAACCAGACCTGGTGCTGTGTGTTTGGGCCGATTCCGCCAATTCCGGACGTTCACCGCTTCCGGCAACCCCGGACCTGGCCCAGTGTACTCGGGCCGGAATCGGCCAGTCAGTCATTGCCGCCTACTTGGCCGATTCTGGCAACCGGACTAGGGCCTATTAATTTCTTCCGGCCTGCCGGATACAGGCCATTAATGGGCCGGAACTTTTTGGCCACCTGGGTACAGTCTCAGGTCCACCTCCAAGAGAACACTGAACAGCTACTACAGTCTCAGGTCCACATCCAAGAGAACACTGAACAGCTACTACAGACTCAGGTCCACCTCCAAGAGAACACTGAACAGCTACTACAGTCTCAGGTCCACCTCCAAGAGAACACTGAACAGCTACTACAGTCTCAGGTCCACCTCCAAGAGAACACTGAACAGCTACTACAGTCTCAGGTCCACCTCCAAGAGAACACTGAACAGCTACTACAGTCTCAGGTCCACCTCCAAGAGAACACTGAACAGCTACTACAGTCAGAGTACAGCTCAATACACACAATTGTTAAGGAGATGCAGACCAGAGAAAGACGTTTGTCTTGTTTACATCAGCGTCTCCCATTTTCATTTCATATTGCTCCACATTGTCATCAAACGGTCCAATATTTCCAATAACCCAAGCCATTTCTGTTGTAAACACTCACGATAGTCCAGTTGATCCTTCCTTTAGTGTGTAAAGTGGATTTCCTCCTCTTGTAGATGTTTTCAAGTGCCGCCCGTTTAACGTGAGCTAACATGCTAACATCAGGGTCTCCCATTTTCATTTCATATTGCTCCACATTGTCATCAAACGGTCCAATATTTCCAATAACCCAAGCCATTTCTGTTGTAAAAACTCACGATAGTCCAGTCGATCCTTCCTTTAGTGTGTAAAGTGGATTTCCTCCTCTTGTAGATGTTTTCAAGTGCCGCCCGATTAACGTGAGCTAACATGCTAACTCGCTAAGCTAATGTTAATAATGTAAACAAAGCTCTCAACGGACTTCTTCTTTCTTGCATTGCGCAGATTCAGACGTCCTCATCACCGAATTGTGTTATATCCTGAGGACTTCTTAACCTCACCTGTATAACAATGATTACCAGACCACTAAAGTTACTTTAGTTTAACACATTATTCTGACTACAGCTCCGGTACATACGTGCAATCACTTCCGGGCACCACAGCTGTGAACTACCGCAATTATTTAAGGACAATACAGACCCAACGTTGAGAAAAAGATTAACGGCGTCAATTATATTATAGCGCGATACTAGTCTTGCGTTAACGCAGCACGTTAACGCTGTTAACGGCCCAGCTCTAAGATAAACACATTTCTGCATTGTCATAGCTAGAAACATACAGTCGGCTTCACAGGTTGATAGTATCACTGTGGGCTTTAAGCCCTAAACCCTCGCTGCACTTTCTGAAACACAGCTGTTCGTCTGCTGTACCTTTGGGATAACGAAAAACATGTTTTTGACGTAGTTCAATGCTTCTCTGTGGGGTCAGCAAAATGCTGTGACAATTTTTACTCACTACAAAACATAGGTTGGGGCGAGAACAGGTTGTCTAACAACTGAGGCTACCCACAGCTTCTCTATACATCTCTTACATCAGTCAAAACATCTCAGGATCTTTTCCACATAGTTAAATCATTTAGAACATGGTAAGTCATCCACCTCTGTATTTAAACATGGGATCCATTTCTGTATTTAAACGTGGAATCCACTCAGGTATTTAAACCTGGATTCTACTCCTCCCGTATTTAAACCTGGAGTATCCTCCTCCTGCATTTAAGCAGTGTAGCCACCCTCCTTCAGTATTTAAACAACACCCATTTCCCTCCCACTGTCTGTCTGCCCTCTGGTAACTTGGCTAGAGTAAAGGTGTGGTTGTCCTCTAGGGACCTCATCTCCTCATCCCTTGCTCTCTCCCATTTACTTGATTCAGGGGACACTATGGCCTCTTTAAAGGTCGGGGGTACCCCACTGACTACCCTGTAGCAGTAATCAACGGTGGTAAATGTACTGTCATCCTCGTCACTCCCTTTCTGGGCATAGTCTGTCAGATACTTTGGGGGTTTGTGTTCCCTTGAGGGATACCTCCCACTGCTTGGGGCACTTGACGTCACCCTCGGGTGCTCCTCGTCATCGCCCTCTGGGGGTGGCTGACTGTCTGTACGATCGTGCTAAGTACACTGGGCTGAGGTGTCTCTGTTTCTGCACACCTTACTCTGGAGTCCAGCTCTGGCTCCTCTGTCTGTGTCTCGCTCTCACATGTTGTCTTTGTGACAAACTTGACTAGCATGTGTTTCTGCACTCTCCCTTTACCGGGATGATAAATTAGGAAAGTGGGGCTTCCCTTGTCGTGCCCTACAAAGAGTCCTTTTTCACATCTGGACTCTTATCTTGTACCTTCTCAACAGTGATTGGAACTCTCTGTTGGTGAACTCGGTTCCGTTGTCGGACCTCAAGCATCTTACGTTACCATAAGGGGCTATGTCTGCCAGGAATTTCTCCGTGGCCTGGAGTGTGTCACTCTTTGCTTTGAGAAAGTAAACAAACACTGCTCCTGTGCACACATCTGTAAAAGACTGTACATATCTAAAGCCTCCTATGGACTCGTTGCTTACTGGACCGGCTAGATCCATGTTAACTAGCGCAAGTGGTATCTTTACTTTTACTGTGGGATTTCTGTTTCTGTAAACTTCCCCGTTTTGCACACTACACATTTTTTGTCAGGTCTACGCTTTTCACCTTCAATGTGCATGCCTTCTGTTACTGCTTGCAGTTTCAGTAAATCCTCGTAATTACAATGACCCATAATCTCGTGCCATGTCTGAATATCGTGACTGACCGTCACGCTACACATATCATTAATATCATTAAACTTGTCGTTGTCATTACACTCAGTTTGCAGATAATACATTCTCTGGTACATCTTTATGTCAAACCGTGTACCGTCAGGCTCTACAAGAAAATGTTTACCTTTATCAAAGAATACCTTGGCACCGCTTGCAGTAGCAGCTATTACAGAGAATAGTCCGTGTGGGAACAATGGTACGTAGAGAGCGTTCTTTAACGTCACTGTACGCCGGCGCCCCCCACTGTCCGTGAGGCATACCTGTGCGCAGTGTGCGATCCATATCAGGATCTTTGGGGGAGCGGGGGGGGTGTGTGTCAGGCGCAAAAAAAAATCTCAGAGCGCTTCCCTGAGTCTCGCAACTGCCGAGAGAGAGAGAGAGAGAGAGAGAGAGAGAGAGAGAGAGAGAGAGAGAGAGAGAGAGAGAGAGAGAGAGAGAGAGAGAGAGAGAGAGAGAGAGACGCCCGCCCGCGGAGAGAGAGAGAGAGAGAGAGAGAGAGAGAGAGAGAGAGAGAGAGAGAGAGAGAGAGAGAGACGCCCGCCCGCCTGCGGAGAGAGAGAGAGAGAGAGAGAGAGAGAGAGACGCCCGCGAGAGAGAGAGAGAGAGAGAGAGAGAGAGACGCCCGCGGAAAGAGAGAGAGAGAGACACCCGCGAGAGAGAGAGAAAGAGAGAGAGAGAGTCCAGCTCACTGCACTGCCGCGGAGAGAGAGAGAGAGAGAGAGAGAGTCAGAGAGAGACTCCAGCTCACTGCCGCGGAGAGAATTACATTTGTTTTTCTTGCAGTTTTATTAAAAGTCACTCCTCATCTCCAGTAGTAAAAAAATGCAACATTATCGCCACCCACCTGTCCTGATGGTCTGCCCAATTCTCAAAATCTGCATGTCACAGAAGTAGTCCCCGCAGCAGGCTGCTTCGTCTTCTTTGTAAAATCAAAATTGGTTAGAAAAACTTTCGACATTATCCTGGATGCGTCTATTTGTGCCTGCAGAGTGCAGACTGCAGTGCAGCGCCGCCACGCTCCGAATGGTGAACGCAAGAATAGCATGCATGTTCCATGCGTATTACGAGTAGGGTATATCTGCAGTGCCGCCCGCAACCTATTGTCTATTATACAGTGAATTTGTGCGGAAATCATTAATACATCAAAATAGCCTAATTTTATTATTATACACGATGATGACGATATAGAAAATTACAGAAGAATTTGAAATGCATGGCAAAAGTAGCATTTATTTTCAGTAATTTAGAGACCCCCCAAAGATTCACAAATCATGTATTCAGGTGAGCTGATGTCTGATCTAAGGGAGCCATGGCTCCCACAGCTCCCCTCGTGGATCGCACCCTGCCTGTGCGTCTTCTCTCTCTTGCGCCAACCCGTAGGTGTGCTTCCCGTCTGCCAGCTCCATGCTGTGCCTCTCCGGGTGGAAAGTGTTGTCAAAGTTCTTGAACCGACTCCTGTCGTTGATGACATGGGACGACGCACCTGTGTCCACGATCAGTCCCTTCCTCTGGGCCCGCTACAGCTGCGCCGGCCTGGCGATGCACGCTGTCCACGCCCCGAAAGCGAAGTCTTCTTGTCCCGTTATTCTCCGGGCGTCTTCTCAATCCGTCTCATGTCGACCGTCGCCGCCATCTTGTCCACAGCCGCCATCTTGTCCGTATCCGCCGTCTCGTCCATGGCCGCCGTCTCGTCCATGGCCATCATCTTGTCCATGCGCGTATCGCGCGCTCTGGTCGTGTTTCTTCATGCACGCTCTGTCTGTGCGCCCCGTGGATTTGCAGAAGCTACACCAGACAGTCTTTGTGCAGTCGCCTCTCCGATGGCCTTTTTCTCCGCATCGCCAACACGCCAGCTCCGCCGTGTTCCTGGTCCTCTCCCTTGGCGTCGCTCGGGCTTTCAGCACCCTCTCTCCCGCCTCCGTGGCGGCTGGGTGGGTATCTTGTGAGGCCTCAAAGTTTCTTAACTTGGCCTTGACCTGTCCCAGCGTCATGTCCACTGAACCGTGTGTTACCAGGAGTGTGAACGGTTTGTACAGCTCCGGTAGTCCTCTCATCACCATCGCCATCATTAGCCCATCGCTTGGTGCTTCTCCTGCACTCTTCAATGCCTGCTCAGCTCTGATGACGTATTCGGTCACCGTCTCGATGTGCCCCTTCCTCAGTCCCGTTAGTGTTATGTAGAGGGCCACAACTCGGGGGCTTCCTCGCCCGATGTAATGCTCTCTCAACACACCCAGGCTTTCTCTGCCTTTGTCTTTAGTGTCACGGAATATCAGCCCCAAGCTTGTGTCGTCGAGCAGTGGCGCTAACTCACAGTACGCGTCTGTGTTATGCTGGTCGTCCAGGGCTTGCTCTTCTGCCGTCAGTGGTCCCGTGGGGGCTGTGAAGATCGTTGCCTTCAGTCCCGCACCGTGCATGCAGCATAACATGCACTCTTCCCAGAGCTCGTAGTCCTCTGCTTTTCCATTGAATGAGGGCCATTTGCTCCTTCCCTTGGTCGCCATCCTCTTGGTTGATGGTAGGCGTAGCTTTAGCTCTTGTTGGCCTAGCGTCTAGCCATGCGGTGCTCCCGGTGCTAATCTAGCCTATACTTTAGCTTGATCTGGGCCCATAACCTGTTGACAGAATCTGACTATGGGGCGACAATAATGTGGTCAAGAGGCATGGTTTCTATCTTTAGCCTTTGGCGTGGTTTATTCATTCACATGGTATGAGCAACAGCACATGAGTTTGCCTCTCACTGAGAGGCTGGTGGAGAAAGAGATAGAGGGGGAGGAGACATCTCTTTTTATACTCGCCACCTGGTGGTATCATGAGTGGCTCCGCCTAGAGCGCCCTCTAGTGGAAACAGTTATATATGCAGTTAGACAGTTACTAACAATCCTACATAGAACCTCTAACTTTAAAGGGGAACTCCACTTTTTTTGGAAATTAGCTTATTTAACATCTTCCCTGGAGTTAGACAAGAAGATGCATACCTTTTTTGTCTCTGTGCGTGCATTTTAGCTTTGGGAATAGACGCTCCGTTAGCATAGCTTAGCTTCATCACTGGAAGTGAGGCAGGACAGTAGCCTTACAGTGCCTTACAGTGTATTGCAAGGTCTGACATTGACCAAACTTGATATGCATGACCTTGGTGGGCTCTAGGTCAACTCCTGAAAAGGGGGTCAATGTCAGACTTTGCAATCAAAAGTTAGGGGGCTAATAACCCTTGCCATAATTTCAGTGCGCCCCCTAACTTTTGATTGCAAGGTCTGACATTGACCCCCTTTTCAGGAGTTGACCTAGAGCGCACCAAGGTCATGCATATCAAGTTTGGTCAATGTCAGACCTTGCAATACACTGTAAGGCACTGTAAGGCTACTGTCCTGCCTCACTTTCAGTGATGAAGCTAAGCTATGCTAACAGAGCGTCTATTCCCACAGCTAAAATGCACGCACAGAGACAAAAAAGGTATGCATCTTCTTGTCTAACTCCAGGGAAGATGTTAAATAAGCTAATTTCCAAAAAAAGTGGAGTTCCCCTTTAACAATGGGCAGAAGATTTACAAAAAGGTGCAGACATAAAATAAGTATAAAATAGACAAAACAGACAAAGTCAAGGCAAGGCATAGCACATTAAATCACACCATTTTTCATAATATGAATGAATATTAGGATCTAACATCCGAATAGGCCTCTTTGTTTACGGTTTGATTATCACTGATACACATCTGTAGCTTTAGTGATTTATGATCACAGGGACTTTAACCCAGAGGGACTTTAAACCACAGGGACTTTAACCCACTAGTGGTTTTTACCCAAAAATTACTCTCTATTATTGCATAACAAAAAATTTACTGTTTTGACAACAACAGTCCTGGAGCCCACACCCCTCAGTACGGGATATATTCCAGCCGTCGCCGGTAGGTATGTAAATGGTAAATGGTGCATTTATATAGTGCTTTTATCCAAAGCGCTTTACAATTTGTTCCTCACATTACCAATTCACTCGCACATTCACACACCGACGACAGAGGCAACCATGCAAGGTGCCAACCTGCTCATCTGGAGCAGTTAGGACAGTGGTGGCTGGTGAAAATGATTCTAGGTGGGCCAGTGCCATATTCAATCAGTTTCAGTAACTACAAGACCTGCAAACCTGCAAAGAGGTGAAAAAGGTAACATGTTTGTAAACCAAACCCCTGTAGGGGTTTGTGGGCATTGTCCCCCAGAAGATGTACATGTAAACGAAGCACTCAGAGAAGAAAATAAATGGAAAAGACAACCCGTATCCGGGTCTGACAGCACTACAATTACATTTTCATATAATATCATATATCATAACGCAGAGGCTGAGACTCAGGCTTTTTTGCTGCCGGTAGAACATCGCGTACGAATTGGAAGAGCCGTGTGTCGCGCGAACCCTTCGAGAAGCTTTGTGGTCCGGGCTTGAACTTTCCATGTGTCCATAAATCCATTTTGTTAGATCCAACACTGTCCGAATGTATCTTGTGATTATTATCAATTTCCGACGATGACGACAACAACTATTAGTGTTAGTTATTTCCTGGTTGACGTGATTCGGGACGTGATGTCACACGAATGCCACACTCAGCCAATAGACAATTCGTTTTATTAGTGTGAACGTATACATTTTATCCAGTGCACATTTGGATAGTATTGTAATATTGCGATATCCCATGGATATATATAGCTGTTTTTATACATTTATACATCTCCACCAAATGTCTCCTCTCAAATGGCTTTTGGAGAAGAGATAATATTGAATTTGGGGGCAGCTGTAATCCTGTCTCTTGAGTCCCTGCATTTATTGTCGTCATCACGTCAGTCCGCACCCCCTAACACACCAATGACTCTGCTTGGGGCGCTAAATGAATCGCCCTTTAGGCATCATATATGAAGATGCTGATTGGCTCAATTTAGTTGCTAGGTGCCATGTGCATTTTTCAATTGGCTGCGTTGCACACTAACGCCCAGTCAGTGGGGCGATGTTTCTAGCGCCCCAGAAGAGAGAGGGGATGAACAGGAAGCACAAACAATGATTTATATTTTATATATTACATGTTATTGTGCATTTTAAACACAAACATACTTAAAACAAGTAATTATTATTTATTAAAATAATTATAAAGTTTTATATATTATATATATAATAGTTTATTATATTTTTTGGGGTCGAAATCTACTATAATAGAAAAATCCAAAACCACTTTTCACAAGGGGGGGGTGGCGCCCTAGCACCCTCTATGGACCAGCCGCCACTGAGTTTTAAGTGTCAAGGACACTTCGACATGCTGCCCGGGAGGAGCCGGAATCGAACAGGGAACCTTCAGATTACCAGACAACTGCTCTACCTCCTGAGCCACTGTCGCCCCATTGTATGTTACCGCAAGCTTGGGTGTGGTTTGGGTATTCCGAAACAATCACTCTTCTGTCCGGGTGTTTTGACCCGCTGTCTCTCTATAGGACAACTCTGAAAATAGAATAGAGAGAGCAAAATTATTCAATAGTGCCTCGCAATAATAGTTCTCATCTACAAAATAGTCATAGTACATAAAGTAGATAGCAGCTAAATAGACAAAGTCAGTATCCTTTCTTTAGTTTTTATGATTTATTATCACAGGGACTCGAACCCACAATATCCTTTCAGCTTTAGCTTTTGTGATTTATGATCAAGTCAAGTCAAGTCAAGAGTTTTATTTGTCACGGCATTCAAGCATATAGTGAAATGCGGGTGGTCATGCCCACAGCGATTGTGCAATAATACAAGTAATAAGAATAAGACATTTGTGCAATAATACAAGTAATAAGAATAAGAGGTATAATGGTATAATGTACATAAAGTTTACAAAAAGCATGGTAAGAGACATGCTAAGGTCCTGCGATAGTGCAATACAATGTTAGCTACGGCTGAGGCACTGGGTCTTATGCACACTACTATACAATACTATACAATCTTTTTTGTGTTTTATTTTTTTATTATTTTTTAAACATAACATAAAATTAGATATACAAGCATTAATTAACAGTACACATCCAATGAAATCACAATTTAAATAAATGTAGTATACGAGATATACACCTAATACTTGCTATCTAATACCCTACATACATATGCTCTCGCTCGCTCCCCCCCCCCCCCCCGGACCCCCACTTGGATAATCCATCCATTATCATTCGCTCCTAACCAGGCACTACAATTCATATGCTAGCTTTTATTCTCTCCACCACTTCTAACCACATTGCAATGTTGGTTTCACTGACACCTAAAATTCCTTCTGTAGATATTTCTAGATAAATCACATCGAGATATGTAAGAACCCAAACCTTCCGACACATTTTTTCCGGTTGAAACCATCGTGATGCTATCAGCTTTTTAGCCGCTGTGATACCAGATACAACTAATCTCTTTAGCTGTATAGGGACTGCAAACTCAAAAACATCATTCAACAGCAATACAGAGGGGTGTACAGGTATATTCAGAATTAAGAAATTTGATAATTGCTGGGACACTTCTTTCCAGAATATCTTAACTGGTGGGCAATCCCAGTACATGTGCATAAATGTACCCTCATCCCCATTTGTACATAAGGAGCATCTGGAGTCTTGTTTAAGTCCCATTCTGTTCAATCTTATAGGAGTCAGGTATGTCCTATGAATATAGTAAAGATTAATTTGTTGATGTTCTGGGTTACGTGACGCAATTCGAACGTTTGCCCAAACTTCTTGCCACTCAAAATTTATTTCCAGGTCTGGTATATCCCTCCTCCAGACTGAGTCTAGGGGGAGGATTCCATACAAGGACGTTAGTAATTGATGATAAAAATCTGATACAAAACCTCTCGATGTCTCTCTTTCATAGAAGAATTTGTGGTATCTGTTGTGTTCAATTGGTATCCTTAATGGGACTCCATGAGCCTTCAAACATACCAATAACTGTGCGTAAAAATAATGTGTGGAACTGGTGAGATTACATTTTTTATGTATGTCTTTATATCTACATAAACCCAGTTTGTTGAAAACATCTCCTAATGTGTGTATGCCCTGCTTTTCCCATGTAGGGTATCTTATAGGTCGTTTTCCCATCAGGAGTGCATTGTTATTGAATAGGGGAGTATGACTATGCCATTTATGTGGGTTAGAATAATTTTTTTGTGTTTCACGCCATATCCGGATCGCATGAGTAATAATGGGGCCAAATTTCAATTCGCATTGCTTAATTGATAATTTGGTGTATACTATGTCCTGCAGTCTGTGTGGTGCTACTATATTTACTTCTAAGTTTCTCCAGGATACAGATGCTTGGGAATCAAACCAGGTTGTCAGTGGTCTTAAAGTGTACGCCTTAAAATAGTGGTAAAAATCTGGAAATGCCATACCTCCGCCGGCGGTGGATCTTTTTATACATGGAGGTTTGTTATTCCAAATAAATTTGTATGCGGTAGAGTGTAATTTTTTCCAGTAACCATCTGGAGGGGGTTAACGGTAGCATTGAGCTAATGAAGTTGATTCTAGGTAGGACATCCATCTTAACTATTTATACCCGTGCCTGTACTGAGTTTTTAAGTTTGGACCACCTGTCAAAGTCGTATTTGATCTTATCTTGGATTTTTATGTAATTGTACTTCACCGTTTGGCTTATAGTAGGGAATACTTCAACTCCTAAACATCTGAAGTGTTTAACCATTGGTATTTCTTCTGGAAGGAGTATATTTTTTGCAGGGGCATTAAGTGGAAGGAAAGCCGACTTTGGCCAATTTATCCTAAATCCAGATAGATTGCCAAAGTCATCAATCAACTTGAGAAGATGAGGCATTGAGGTGTTAGGGTTTTGCATGAACAGTATTACGTCGTCCGCATATAAACTAATTTGATGTTGTGTGCCCTTGATTGCGATTGGTTCTATGGATTGAGATTGTCTTATATATTGTGCTAAAGGCTCTAATGATAAAGCGAATAGTCCGGGGTCTAGAAGAGCGTGATACCGGAAAGATTTCGGAGGTGATTATACCTGTTGTAATCATGGCCGATGGGTCTTTGTATAATACTTTTGTATTTTTTTTATTATTGCAAAATAAAAATTATTAAAAGTCAGTACTCAACACATAATGCATAATGAAATTAACAGTCAAGGTGGTTAAAATTACATGCAAGTACAGAAACAAGACAAAAAAAAAAGTCTATAATAACATTTTATCCGTATACAGTGTATATCCAGCGAAATTAACAATTATATAAATGTTTATATAGGACATACCCCTAATACCTATTTTCTAAAACCCTACACACATATGCTCTAGCTCGAACCCCCCCCTCCCGGACCCCTCCTTGGATAGTACCTCCATTATCCCTCACTCCTAACCAGACACTACCATTATAAGCTAGCTTTTATTCTCTCCACCACTTCTACCCACATTGACATTTTGGATTCGTTGAGACCCAGAATTCTTGCTGTAGATATTTCTTGATATATCACATCGAGATATGTAAGAGACCAAACTTTCCGGCAAATTTTTTCCGGTTGAAACCAGCGTTATGCGATCAGTTTTTAGCTACTGTGATACCCGATAAGACCAATCTCTTTAGCTGTGGATTTACTGCAAACTCAAAAACACCATTTAAAAGCAATACAGAGGGGTGTACTGGTATATTCCAAGATACGAGTTTTGATAATTGATGGGTCACATCTTTCCAGAATGCCTTAACTGGTGGGCAGTCCCAATACATGTGCATAAATGTCCCTTCGTCTCCATTTGTACATTGGGAGCATTTTGAGTCCTGTTTCAGGCCCATTCTGTTCAGTCTTATAGGAGTCAAGTATGTCCTGTGAATATAGTTAAGATTGATTTGTTGATGGTCCGGGTTCCTTGATGTAAGACGGACATTTGCCCATACTTCTTGCCAATCAAAGTCACTTTCCAGGTCTGGAATATCCCTCCTCCAGACAGTGTCTAGTTGAAGGGTTTCATACGAGGACGTTAGTAATTGATAATAAAAACCTGATACAAAACCTCCCAATGTTTCTCTTTCATAGAAAAATTTGTGGTATCTGTGGTGTTCAACTGGTATGTGTAATGGAACACCGTGAGACCTCAAACATAGGCGTAACTGTATGTAAAAAAGCCATGTGGACTCGGTGAGGTTAAACTTTGTGCATATTTCTCCATAACTACAGAAGCCCTGGTTATTAAAAATATCCCCTAATGAGTGTATGCCTTGCTCTTCCCATATTGGGAATCTTATAGGACGTTTTCCCATTAAGAGTGCATTATTATTGAATATGGGAGTGTGATTATGCCATTTTTGAGGGTTAGGATATTTTTTGTGTGTTTCCCGCCATGTTCTGATTGCATGGGTAATTATGGGGCCAAATTTCCGCTCACAGTGCTTGATTGGAAGTTTAGTGTGTGCTATGTCCTTCAGTCTCTGTGGGGCTACTATGTTTTCTTCCAATTCTCTCCAAGATACCAAAGCCTGGGGATCAAACCATATTGTCAATGGTCTTAATGTGAAAGCCTTAAAATATTGTAAAAAATCTGGAATTGCCATGCCACCGTCTGCTTTATTTCTCTGTGCGGTGGATCTTTTTATGCGAGGTGGTTTGTTATTCCAAATAAATTTGTATGTGGAGGAGTGTAATCTTTTCCAGTAGCCCTCTGGAGGGGGTAACGGTAGCATTGAGCTGATGAAGTTGATTCTTGGTAATACATCCATCTTAACTATTGATACCCTTGCCTGTACTGAGTTTTTAAGTTTTGCCCACCTGTCCAGGTCGTCTTTGATTTTGTTCTGTATTTTTGTGTAATTGTGCTTCACCGTTTGTCTTATGGTGGAAAATATTTCCACACCCAAGCATCTAAAATGTTTTACCATGGGTATCGCACCTGGGAGGGTTGTGTCTTTTTTTGCATGGATGTTAAGTGGAAGGAAAGCCGACTTCGGCCAATTTATTTTAAATCCCGATAAATCACCAAAGTTCTCTATCAGCTTGAGTAGATGCGGCAATGTGGTGTTGGGGTTTTGCATGAACAATATTACGTCGTCCGCATATAAACAAATTTTATGTTGTGTGCCCTTGATTACGATTGGTTCTATGTATTGGGATTGTCTTATATATTGTGCTAAAGGCTCTAATGATAGATCGAATAGTCCGGGACTAAGAGGGCAACCCTGTCTGGCTGAGCGTGATACCGGAAAGATTTCGGAGATGAATGTGCCTGTTGTAATCATGGCCGATGGGTCCTTGTATAATACTTTAATCATATCAATGAATCCTTTTCCTAACCCCATCCTTTCTAATACTGCCCATAGAAACGACCATTCCAGCCTGTCAAATGCTTTCATAGCATCCAGGGATAGCATCGCCTTAGGTGTGGTGTCCTCTTTGTCTGCATCTAGTACGTGCAGTATTCGTCTTATGTTATCATTGATCAGGCGACCTTTTATGAAGCCAGTTTGGTCCGGATGAACTAAAGACGTCATATGTTTTTGCAATCTGATGGCTAATACCTTAGAGTACAGTTTGACATCGGTTCCGAGGAGGCTTAAAGGTCTGTAACTACCGCACTCGGTGGGGTCTTTGTCTTTTTTGAGAAGTACTGAAATGAGTGCGATATTGTGGTGTTTGTGGAAGCTCCCCTCCTTGACTGAGTATAAGATCATATTTAGTAATAAGGGTCCAAATATGTCCCAACAAGAAAGGTACATTTCTGATGGGATACCGTCTCTTCCCGGAGCCTTACCATTTTTCATTCCGGATATGGCCTTCTTGAGTTCTTCTAATGTGATCGGTGCTTCTAACTGTTTAGCGTCGTCCTCCGAAAGTTTAGGGAGAATAATTTGATTGAGATATGTGTCCAATTTGTTTTGATCAAAGGTCGTTTCTGAATTATACAAGTCGGAGTAGAATTCTTTGAATGTATCGTTTATTATTTTGGGGTCTGTTACAAGTACTTGTTGTTTTCTAATGGCAGTTATATCTGCAAATTTTGCATTAATTCTTAATCGCATGGCTAATAGGTGACTAGGTTTAGAACCTTGGAAATACTGCTGTTGTCTTGTGCTGCATATTTGCATTTCCGATTTTTGTCTGTATATTGCATTGATCTCTGTTTTTAGAACGTTAACTTGATTTTCTAGTCTAGTTGAGTTGTTGTATTTTAAAGAATTAAATAACGTTGAGTAAAGCGTTTCCATTTCAGACAGTTTTGTGCATTGATTTTTGCGCAATATGTAGGAAAATCTATCCGTGAAATCCTTGATCATACCCTTTACCGACATCCATATTATTCTGGGGTCTTGCACCGCGTTCGCATTCTCCCGTAGGAATACTGTGAGAGCTTCTTTGAGTTGTGTAATGAATTCCTTGTTGTTAAGCAGCATAGTATTAAAACGCCATCTTGGGGCCCGGGAAGATAGTATACCAAATGTTGCTTTTAGGATTAAATAACAGTGATCTGAAAGCGCATTGGGTATCATTTCCACTTCATATTTATCAAATAGTCTTGGGGATGCAAAGACGTAATCAATTCTGGATAATGTGTTGTGTCTCGCCGATCGAGTACTTTTGGGTCGTGGGATTAAGTGAACGCCATAAATCAATTACCCCTGTAGTCTTTGACCAATCTTTTAATGCTTTAGATGAATTTTTTTGTTCGCTGGAAAAGGCAAGGTAAGATTTGTCCATCCTTGGATTCCAAATGGCATTAAAATCCGCACCTATTATAAATGAGTACTCGGGATGGTTTAACATTTCACCGGTTAGTGAAGTGAAGAAACCCACTTCGTACAAATTTGGGGCATATACCGCTGCCAACGCTATTTTCCTGTTATTATGTACAATCCTAGCTATAGTTATACGCCCCTCAGCATCCGACCATACCCCTTTTAATTCGATATTTAATTTACGTCTGACGACTATGGCTACACCTCGAGTTCTCGTACCAAAAGAAGAGTGACTAATATTATGGTATATGTTATCCGCTAACGTATCTATGTCTTCCTCTAAAATGTGCGTTTCGCTTAGTAGAGCCACGTCCACATGTTCTTTTTTCATCAGTGTGAGCACGCTTTTGCGTTTGTGTTGTTTGTTTATCCCACCGGTGTTCCATATCATTATATTCAAACTAGCCATAATCTATGCATGTTTTTGTGTAGTTCTTGGTAATGCTTCTGGAGTGCGAAGCTACAATAGATGTACATCCAATTAATGAGGTCCCGTTGAGAGCCGAGCTTAAAAACATATATATACAAATAAAAATCCCCTATTTTCCCCTCACCCAGAGAGTCGTACAGACCTGTGTTCCAAAAACACATCCTCCGCGTATGACTTTCTCCCTTAGTCCACCGGATTGCCCAAACTGAGCATTGTAATCCTAATCTTCCTATGCTAATTGCCATTCTAATACAATAGAATGTCGCTTTTGGTCTTGCACCTTCCCTTACTGTAATGAAATATTGTGAAAAATGAAAAAAAAAAAGAGAATAAACTTTCATCGACATATTCATTTGAACCCTCTACTAACATGTAGGAAAGTCAGGAAAAAGGAAAAGATTGTAGAGAAATATTGATACCTTAATGTGAAGAACAATGGAAAAGAACAATGTAAGTTAAAAGACAGAGAGAAAAGATAGAAAAAAAAAAAAAAAAAAAGAGATAAAGATAAGGAGTGAGAGATAGAATAATACTCAACGTGGAGAAGCCACTAGAACCGAATTAAGTGATTAGATAAAATAGAAAAACAGCGCCTTTTAGAGCTTCAATGTGCCAGTCACTTCATCAGTGGAGTGATTACTTAAATTGTTAGAATAACCTTGTTGTGTTCATACGTTTAGGTGTGGTTGATTTTTAAAGTATTATTAAGGACTGATTGAACTTCAGTCAATTGATTATATGCTATGTTTACACACACCGGATGTTTAATGTTAGAGTTGCAGGCCTACGTTGTCATGGTGCATTATATTCTAGAAGGTTGTAGAATACACTAGTACTAATAGACTGCTGTTGTGTTCCAGAATGATCTAAGAGATCCAGGGCAGTCGGGCGATAAACCCAGAATATTCCAGATTGATCTTATTGCCAATGATATGTTCTTGTCTCCCCGTAGACCAGAGGTCTGAAATTATAATGTATTACGAATCGTATTATACACAATACGCATTGGTATAGACGGCCTGCATATCATCTGCTACTTTGATGAACACAATAAAAGTCATTCTAATACTGATATACACAGAGAATCGGCTTATCTGTTTTCAGACAATGTCGTTCTGCCTTGGGGTATCTGCTCCATATCGATTCCAATAATCCTCAGCATCTTTAGGTGTGTGTAATCCAAACCTGCGGCCGTCCCTGCCCACGATCGATAACAGCGCCGGGTATGTTAGCCTTGGCTTGAAACCAGACTTGAACAATTTTTGCATCACCTCCTTGTATGGTAGACGTCGAGCGATGGCGTCTTTGCTTAGATCTTCGTAGATAAATATTGAATTATCACCATGTTTCAGCTTCCCACGTTGGATGCGAGCAATTTTGATGATGTCATCTCTTATTGATGTCTTCCTCAGAGTAACAATGATGACTCTTGGCCCGTTGTTTCTTTGCTCCCGAGAACCGATTCTGTAAACTTGGTCCACTTTCGGCACTGTGTTTGGAAGGTTGTTACCCAAAATCACTGATAGCACTGTTGGAAAGTTGTCGTCTGTGCAATTTACTGCTTCATCAAGCCCTACAATGCGGATGTTATTTCGCCTGTGGTAGCGTTGGGTTTCGAGTAGCCTCTCCGTCGCTTCATCTTTAACTCTTGTATTTCCCTCCGGCATGCTTCTTTCACACTTTCTATCTCTTTTGCCATTTCTGTCATGCCACTGCAGATGGTGTTTTCGTTCGCTTTGACTGCCCGTGTAATATCTGTCACCGTATTCTCCACTGTCGTGATTCGCTCGGACTGTGCAGCGACCGCTTTCTTGACTTCTTCTAATTTAGCATCGATGCGATTGAATTTAGCATCGACGTGTGCTTTGAGCTCCTCGATGTGTGTAATCTGTTCTTTCATCAGGTTAGTCAGTGTGTTGAAATCGGGTGGTGTGGTTGTACTGCTTGTGTCAGTTGGTGATATAGGTGCAGTGACGATGACGATGGATTTGTTTGCTATTATCTTATCCAGATCAGCTGCTCTATCTCTCACGGAGCTTGTTCCTGTCGCTCCTGTTATGTTGACAACTATTGTCTCTCCGTCGGGGACAATAGTCGATGGTCCCGGTGTATTTTCCTCTTTATTCTCCTTGTCGGGGCTTGTCGCCAACGGATCTGTACCCGCGTCGCCTAGAACGTGTCTTCTCGATCGTGTTTCGCTCTGCGCCGCTGAAGTTGCCGTTTCTTGTTTCTTTCCCGTCTTTCCCCTATCCTTACCCATGTTGTCTTTTGATATAGTTCAAGTTCAAGTTCTTTAATAGTTGTCATACAGAAGTACAGAATACTTTCATACAAAATGCTTCTTACTGTTACGCTCCAGAGACTGTGCTAGACAAGATAGTATCAAATAACATAATAACATAATATAGCATGAATTTAGAAGAAGAAAATGAGGTCACAGTGTTCGGTATAGACATATGTACAATGTTCTGAGTTACCATATAATATACAATACACAATACTATGCAGTGTACTAATGTACAGTACTATCTAGTGCAAAGCAGAAATGGGATGAGGTACAATTTTAGGTACAATTTACAGTAAGGTGTACGAGTTGTAGTGCAATCCTTCATCCATAAATATAAAGTGTGGGGAGTGGGTGCTACAGTGTGTTTGTTTAAAGTGGGTGTGTGCTATAAGTGTGTGGAGTGGGTGCTACAGTGTGTTTGTTTAAAGTGAGTGTGTGCGTGTGGATGTGTGTGCTATGTGCGTTTGGTGGTTGTTGTTGTGTAGTGTTCATTCATTGTTCGTTTAGCAGCCTGATGGCCTGGGGATAGAAGCTTCTTCTGAGTCTTTCTGTGCTCGCCTTGAGACTCCTGTATCGCTTGCCTGACCGCAGCAGTTCAAAGAGGCAGTTGTTCGGGTGACTGGAGTCTTTAATGATTCTCTTAGCCTTGCCCTTGCAACGCTTGTAGTAAATGTTCTGGAGGGTGGGGAGCCCCCCTCCAATTGTGCGTTCGGCTGAACGTGTCACTCTTTGTAGTCTGCTTTGGTCTTGTGCAGTGCTATTCCCAAACCAGGAGGTGATGTTGCCGGTCAAGATGCTCTCTATTGTACATGAGTAGAAGTTCTTAAGGATCTTCTGGCTGACTTGGAACTTCCTTAGGCGCCTGAGGAAGTAGAGGCGTTGTCGTGCCTTCTTCACAACACTGTTAATGTGTGTGGTCCATGTCAAGTCCTCGGATATGTAGGCTCCGAGGTACTTAAAGCTGTTGACTCTCTCAACCGGTGCCCCGTCGATGCTGAGGGGGCTGTAGTCCTTGACCCCCGACCTCCTGAAGTCCACAATCATCTCCTTTGTTTTGCTGACGTTCAGGGAGAGGCTGTTTTCCTGGCACCATCCCGCCAGGACCTTGACCTCTTCCAGGTAGGCCCTCTCGTCGTTGGCAGAGATCAGGCCCACCACCACTGTGTCGTCAGCAAATTTGACGATTGTATTGCTACTCCGCTGAGCCACACAGTCGTGTGTGTACAGGGAGTAGAGGAGGGGACTCAGAACACAGCCCTGGGGGGCCCCTATGTTGAGGGTGATGGATGAGGAGGTGCAGTTGCCTGCTCTCACCACCTGGGGTCTGCCAGTCAGGAAGTCCAAGACCCACTGGCAGAGGTCATAGCCCAAGCCCAGGTCCCTGAGCTTGGCTATGAGTATGGAGGGGACTATGGTATTGAATGCCGAGCTGTAGTCGATGAATAGCATTCTCACATAGTTCCCCTGCCTCTTGTCCAGGTGTGATGCTGCTGTGTGCAGCACATGGGATATGGCGTCCTCCGTGGACCTGTTGGGGCGGTATGCAAATTGCAGGGGGTCCATGTTGATGGGGAGGGAGGAGCAGATGTAGCCCTTTACTAGCTTCTCAAAGCACTTCATGGCTATGGAGGTGAGAGCTACAGGGCGGTAGTCGTTGAGGCAAGCAGGCTTGGATTTTTTGGGTACAGGGATAATAGTGGACTTCTTCAGGCAGGTGGGGATGACAGCCTGTTCTAAGGACAGGTTAAATATGTCAGTGAATACTGGGGCCAGTTGGTCGGCACAGACTTTTAGGACGCGGCCGGGGATGCCGTCTGGACCTGCTGCCTTCCTGATATTCACTTTTTTAAAGGTCCGCCTCACCTCATGCTCTGTTACCCTATATAGTTAGTAGAAGGTCTTATCAATACATACGATGTGGTCTAATCTCTTTTGGTATTGTCCAAATAATGTTTTTAAACGAAATTAACGATGATGGGAGCGGAGCTATTGCCAAATGCGTGCGCTACATATTGCGCTAAACCGGAAGTATAAAAGTAAAAGTATAATACTTTTGTGAGGTTTTGTCCGCTGCCCACCCACTCGCTCCGTTCCTTTAAGGTATTTTGTTAAATTAATTGCATTCCGCGCCTCACGCTTCTTTCCTGTAAGATGCCGTTTGATTGGTGCTCTCCCAACCACACGCTTCTGGAGCAATGATCAATTTCATCCCGCAGCTGTCACTGCTTGTCATTAAGCGCCCCGTGGCTTTAAATACCCTGATCTCCCTAATATTGATGTTGGATCGTCTTGAATATTCCCTGCATCTGCCTTTCTTTCCCGTTCGCTGTCTGTTGCTCTCCAGGACACTCGTGAAGTATCCCTTGGAGAACCTGATTTCCCCGTACGAAGCTACGCCTTGTTTATCTGCCCGCTTTACGCGTTGCGCTTTGGTGAGTTTTTGAAACAGTCTTTTTGGATCACCAGTTTTTTGTGTGTTTGTGAAACACAGAAGAGATCCCGTTTTGTTATACTGTTCTCACCTATTTTTTGTTGTTGGATTTACTCTTTGGATTACCGTATTGTTTTTTCTCTGGACTCTGCTAACTGTGTGTATCACACCGAAGATCAAGTCACTTGGATATTAATTTGGATCAGTCACCTCTCTGTTATCTGTTTGTGCGCTGAGCTAACTGGGACTCTCTCTCTCCCTCCGTGTTCCGTCTGGAGTGTATGCTGGGGGGATCTGCAGAGCGGCTCAGACATCACAAGCAAATTCCTCACCTACACCGTCTGGGAGAATCTGCAGAGCCGCAAGACATTCTTCACATGCCAGATTCCCCGTTTGTCCTGTTTTCCACCTAATTCAATCTTGTGACTCTGAGAATAAACACGCCCTTGTTTTTGGCTAACTCTGAAAACAACTCTCTCTGTGCCGTTGCGTTTGGGGTCGGTTACAAACCTTAACATTACGATCCAACCATGACGACCCCAGCCGACACAGAGAGAGTCAGAACAGCATTGGCAGTCCAGATAGAGTTAATCAAGGAACACAGCCAACAGCTAGACAGGGCTGCGGCTGCTGTACAGGAACTCCGAGAGCAGGTCCTGCCTATTCAGGGGTCCCTGGGCGCTTTGGCTAGCCAGCAGTCAAGTATTCTCCTCCACTTACACACGCTGAGTGACACCGTTAACACCTTGCTTGTACCCCCACTTCCTTCAGGAGCCTTGGCCGGAGCATCACCCGCAGCCCTGGCAGGCCCCGCGCCTCCCGATCCCGCACATCGGGAGCCCCGTCTCTCCGAACCACGGCTGTTCGACGGTAACTTAGAGGATTGTGCCACATTCATCATGCAATGTGAGTTGGTTTTTCGTCATCAACCCAGTCGTTTCACTTCAAGGGGAGCCCAAGTGGCCTACATGACTAACTTGCTCTCAGGCCGGGCAGCCCAGTGGGTCACTTCCTCCTGGGCGATGGAGGCAGACTTCTGTTTCTCCTACCCAGACTTCATGGCTGAGCTCCGCAGGGTTTTCCACCATCCAGCCCGTGGTCTGGACTCTGGAGCCCGGTTGGGTACCTTCCGGCAGGGCAGCGGCGGGGTTACCGACTACGTGCTGGAGTTCAGACTGGTGGCTACGGAGAGCGGTTGGAACGACCAAGCACTTCGTCTTACCTTCATGAGGGGGCTCAACGACGCAGTCAGGGACCAGCTCGCGACCCGTGAGGAACCTGAGTCCCTCGAGGACCTGTTCAGCCTCGCCATTCGCATCGACGGACGCCTCCAGGATGCGTGAATATTAAAGGCAACCAACTTGTGTTCGGCTTTTCTCTGATTGGCCGCGCCCCCCCGCCCCCACGCGCAGGCAAGCGCAGCCGTCCCACGTCCCAAATGAAATCCAAAGAGCAAGCGCGGCAGCGCGGCAGCGCGGGCAACCAACTTCTGTAGTGTTGGGCTGCTGTTCCAACGCACTTGTGTTGGGCTGTGGTAGCAGTGGAGCGTGGAGCGCTGCTGACTGATTATTATGTTTCGCGTTTTTAACAACCAACGGTAGATTCACTCGTCACTGTACATGTATAAACAAAGCCCATACAGTTATGAAATAATAAACACTGTTAGGACTCGCAATAATAAACACTGTTACGACTATATATATACTAGACTAGACTAGACACATAGCCATAATTTAAGATATAGTTTATGTATTCGCAAATATGAGAGCTCTGTCATTGAAGTGGGTGGTGGCAGTGTAACAACGTTCACCCTGATGTAAAGTAGCGATTTTTATTGTTTTGTCATGACAACCCAATTACATAATCCAACATATGTGTAAAGAAACAACATATTCCAGTTAACGGAATATTTTTTAATGATTCATTACAGTATAAATTAGGTTAACTAGAGCCAGCGGGGCAATGCGGTTGTTCATTCACCGGCTTCAGTGCGCCGCCCGCGGCTTGACTCGGTTCAGCGTTCACCCTGATGTAAAGTAGCGATTTTTATTGTTTTGTCATGACAACCCAATTACATAATCCAACATATGTGTAAAGAAACAACATATTCCAGTTAACGGAATATTTTTTAATGATTCATTACGGTATAAATTAGGTTAACTAGAGCCAGCGGGGCAATGCGGTTGTTCATTCACCGGCTTCAGTGCGCCGCCCGCGGCTTGACTCGGTTCAGCGTTCACCCTGATGTAAAGTAGCGATTTTTATTGTTTTGTCATGACAACCCAATTACATAATCCAACATATGTGTAAAGAAACAACATATTCCAGTTAACGGAATATTTTTTAATGATTCATTACGGTATAAATTAGGTTAACTAGAGCCAGCGGGGCAATGCGGTTGTTCATTCACCGGCTTCAGTGCGCCGCCCGCGGCTTGACTCGGTTCAGCGTTCACCCTGATGTAAAGTAGCGATTTTTATTGTTTTGTCATGACAACCCAATTACATAATCCAACATATGTGTAAAGAAACAACATATTCCAGTTAACGGTATATTTTTTAATGATTCATTACGGTATAAATTAGGTTAACTGGAGCTGTGGAAACTATTATCTTAAATTATGGCTATGTGTCTAATATGGCTGTCTCAAACACAAGGACCTGGGGGAGCCTCATGCGCATGCGCGGCTCTCTGCCGCGACTCTCTTGTCTCTCTTGTCTCTCTTGCCGCAAGGCCGCGTGCTAGTGGATTGATTGATTGGCCGTGTGGCCAATCAGAGAAACGCTGAACGAAAAGCTGAACACAAGTTGGTTGCCTTTAATATTCACGCCTCCAGGATAGAAGACGTGAGAGAACCCGACAGGGACCTCCAGAGGTACTCCGGACCCCCCGTACTCGTGACGGTACTGCTGGTCGCCCTGCTCCCAACACGGTTTTTTTCCCTCCCGTTCGGTACCCGAGGAGGAACCCATGCAGCTGGGACGTTCTCATCTGAGCCAAGCTGAACGGGAGGCGAGGTTCAGGTCCGGCCTTTGCCTCTACTGCGGTCGGGAGGGACACCGTATCGCCAACTGCCCCACCCGGCCAAAAGACCAGGCTCGCCGGGACCCCGGGAGATCCTGGTGAGCCGTTTTTCTCGTTCCCAGAGCCGTGCACCACCTGGCCATCTGATGAGCGTCACCCTGGCCTGGGCGGACCAACGGGCCACGGTGGAGGCACTCATTGACTCGGGGGCAGACGAGAGTTTCCTAGACTTCGAGTTTGCTACCCGGGCCAACATTCCACTTGAGGACCTAGTGAGGCCATTGGAGGTATTTGCATTGGACCAACACCGCCTGGCTGACATCACTCAACGCACCTGCCCTGTCCTGCTGACCATTGCTGGTAACCACGTTGAGAGACTCCAGTTCCTTATCACCAGATCCCCTCTTGTCCCAGTAGTCCAGGGCCGGCCCTGGCTGGCGCTGCACGAGCCCCACATCGCCTGGTCCTCCGGTACCATCAAGGGCTGGAGCTCCTCCTGTCATGCCCAGTGTCTTCAGGCGGCGTCCTGTCCCCCGCCCCGGAGATCCGTTGGTGAGCCGCCTCCGGACCTTTCGACCATACCCCCCGAGTACCACAACCTCATGGAGGTTTTCAGTACGTCCAGGGCTCAGGCCCTTCCGTCCCACCGGCCTTACGACTGTGCCATCGACCTCCGCTCAGGGGCTCCCCTTCCCGGCAGCCGCCTCTACAGTCTGACCGTCCCGGAGAAGGCGGCGATGGATCAATACATCTCTGAGTCCTTGGAAGCCGGACTCATTCGGCCTTCCTCCTCTCCTGTGGCGGCCGGTTTCTTCTTTGTTGGGAAGAAGGACGGGGACCTTCGACCCTGCATCGACTATCGCCAGCTCAACGAGATCACCATTAAGAACAAGTATCCTCTACCTCTCATGAACTCCACTTTCGAGCCTCTCACCCAGGCTACCGTCTTTACCAAGCTGGACCTCCGGAGTGCCTACCATCTAGTCCGTATCCGTGAGGGCAATGAATGGAAGACCGCCTTCAAGACTCCCAGGGGCCACTACGAGTACCTGGTGATGCCGTTCGGCCTCACCAACGCTCCGGCGGTATTCCAGGCGCTCATGAACGACGTCCTTCGTGACATGCTGGAGGAGTTTGTGGTAGTGTACCTAGACGACATCCTCATCTTCTCCAAGACCCTCGAGGAACACATCCAGCATGTCCGCCGTGTGCTGGAGCGCCTCCTCCACAATCGGCTCTTCGTCAAGGCGGAGAAGTGCCGATTCCACTCAGACTCCGTCGATTACCTGGGCTTCATCGTGGAGAAGGGCTTGACCCGAGCTGATCCTTGCAAGATCCAGGCCGTGGAGGAATGGCCTGAACCCACCTCTCGGAAGGAGTTACAGAGCTTCCTCGGGTTCGCCAACTTCTACCGAAGGTTCATCCGGAACGACAGTCAAGTGGCGGAACCGCTTACCAGACTGACCTCTCCCGCCCTGCCGTTCGACTGGTCCCCAGCGGCGTGTGCTGCGTTCCGCTCCCTCAAGAAGAGGTTCACTTCCGCCCCGATCTTGCTCCATCCAGACCCCAAGAGACAGTTCATCGTTGAGGTGGACGCCTCGGATACCGGACTGGGTGCTATCTTATCCCAGCGGTCGGCAACGGACCAGAAGGTACATCCGTGCGCCTTCTACTCGCGTCGGTTCCTCCCTGCCGAGAGGAACTATGACATCGGCAATCGGGAGCTGCTGGCGGTTGTGGCTGCCTTGGAGGAGTGGCGTCATTGGCTAGAGGGGGCCGAGGAGCCGTTTACCATTTGGACGGACCACAAGAACCTGACGTACATCCGTGCTTCCAAGCGCCTCAACGGCTGGCAGGCAAGATGGGCCAGCTTCCTCAGTCGGTTCGACTTCTCGCTGACGTTTCGCCCTGTTTCCCGCAACACGAAGGCCGACTCCCTGTCCCGGTTACACTCCAAGGGGGCTCCAACCACTGAGGACCCGACTCCCATCCTCCCGGAGGCCAGGGTGGTAGGAGTCGTCACTTTGGGCATCGAGGGGGTGGTAAGGCGTGCCCTACGCTTCCATCGCGCTCCAGGCAATGTACCGGTTCATCGTCTCTTCGTCCCCGACTCAGTCCGGTCCCGGGTCCTCCAGTGGGGCCATACCAGCCGGTTCGCCTGCCACTCGGGCGTTCATCGCACATTCTCCTTCCTGGCTCGTCGATTCTGGTGGCCCACCATGAGGAACGACGTCAAGGAGTTTGTACTGGCCTGCGCGGTCTGCGCCCGCAGCAAGGCCTCCCACCAGGCACCCTCCGGGCTATTACAGCCGCTTCCCATTCCGAGCCGTCCTTGGTCACATGTGGCGCTGGACTTCGTCACAGGTCTTCCCTCCTCCCAGGGGAACACGTGCCTTCTGACCGTGGTGGATCGGTTCAGCAAGGGGGTTCACCTCGTGGCCCTTCCCAAACTTCCCTCGGCGGCCGCGACGGCGGACCTCCTGACACACCACGTGTTTCGCCTCCATGGTTTTCCCCAGGACGTCGTCTCGGACCGGGGGCTTCAGTTCACTTCCCAGGTATGGCGGGCTTTTTGCAAGGGATTGGGGGCAACGGTCAGTCTTTCCTCTGGTTATCATCCCCAGACTAACGGACAAACGGAGAGGATGAACCAGAGCGTGGAGTCTGCTCTTCGGTGTGTGGCTGCCGAGAGACCAGCTTCTTGGAGCCGTTTCTTTCCCTGGGTCGAGTACTCCATCAACTCCATGGTCAGTTCCGCCACCGGCCTCTCACCCTTTGAGGTATCCCTGGGCTACCAACCCCCTCTTTTCCCTGCACAGGAGACGGAGGTGGCAGTTCCCTCCGTGCAGGACCAACTCGACCGGTGCCGTCGGGTCTGGGAGATCGCCAGGACCGCGCTGCTCCGGTCATCAGAGCGCGCCTGTCGTGGGGCTGACCGGCGCCGGGTTCCTGCGCCGACGTACCACCCTGGGCAGAGGGTGTGGATTTCCGCGAGGGACCTCCCACTTCGGTCCTCGGCCAAGAAACGTACCCCCCGGTTCGTCGGACCTTTCGAGGTTCTGAAGGTACTCAGTCCGGCGGCGGTGCGTCTTAAGCTTCCTGCGTCCATGCACATTCACCCCGTTTTCCATGTGTCCCGGGTTAAGCCTGTCTCTCTCAGTCCCCTGATGCCTCCTGCTCCGGATCCACCTCCTGCCAAGATGGTGGACGGTCACCCCCAGTGGCAGGTCCGCCGGTTGATGGGCGTTCGACGGCGGGGTCGGGGGTTCCAGTACCTGGTGGACTGGGAGGGTTACGGCCCGGAGGAACGGAGCTGGGTCTCCCGCCAGCTCATCGTGGATCCCGGCCTGATCACTGACTTCCATCGTGCCCATCCGGGCGAGCCGGGTCGGCCTGGTCGCCGGGTGGCTCCCGTGGAGGGGGGGGTACTGTGAGGTTTTGTCCGCTGCCCACCCACTCGCTCCGTTCCTTTACGGTATTTTGTTAAATTAATTGCATTCCGCGCCTCACGCTTCTTTCCTGTAAGATGCCGTTTGATTGGTGCTCTCCCAACCACACGCTTCTGGAGCAATGATCAATTTCATCCCGCAGCTGTCACTGCTTGTCATTAAGCGCCCCGTGGCTTTAAATACCCTGATCTCCCTAATATTGATGTTGGATCGTCTTGAATATTCCCTGCATCTGCCTTTCTTTCCCGTTCGCTGTCTGTTGCTCTCCAGGACACTCGTGAAGTATCCCTTGGAGAACCTGATTTCCCCGTACGAAGCTACGCCTCGTTTATCTGCCCGCTTTACGCGTTGCGCTTTGGTGAGTTTTCGAAACAGTCTTTTTGGATCACCAGTTTTTTTGTGTGTTTGTGAAACACCGAAGAGATCACGTTTTGTTATACTGTTCTCACCTATTTTTTGTTGTTGGATTTACTCTTTGGATTACCGTATTGTTTTTTCTCTGGACTCTGCTAACTGTGTGTATCACACCGAAGATCAAGTCACTTGGATATTAATTTGGATCAGTCACCTCTCTGTTATCTGTTTGTGCGCTGAGCTAACTGGGACTCTCTCTCTCCCTCCGTGTTCCGTCTGGAGTGTATGCTGGGGGGATCTGCAGAGCGGCTCAGACGTCACAAGCAAATTCCTCACCTACACCGTCTGGGAGAATCTGCAGAGCCACAAGACATTCTTCACATGCCAGATTCCCTGTTTGTCCTGTTTTCCACCTAATTCAATCTTGTGACTCTGAGAATAAACACGCCCTTGTTTTTGGCTAACTCTGAAAACAACTCTCTCTGTGCCGTTGCGTTTGGGGTCGGTTACAAACCTTAACAACTTTAATCATATCAATGAATCCTTTTCCTAACCCCATCCTTTCTAATACTGCCCATAGATAAGACCATTCCAACCTATCAAAAGCTTTCATTGCATCAAGGGACAGCATCGCCTTAGGTGTGGTGTCATCCTTGCTGACATCTAGCACATGTAGTAACCGTCTTATATTATCCGTGATCAAGCGGCCTCTTATGAAGCCAGTCTGATCAGGATGAACTAAAGACATCATATGCTTTTGAAGTCTGATGGCTAATATCTTGGAGTACAACTTGATATCGGTTCCGAGGAGGCTTAAGGGTCTATAACTACCGCAATCGGTGGGGTCTTTGTCTTTTTTAAGGAGGACTGTTATGAGTGCAATATTGTCGTTCTTATGGAAATTCCCCTCCTTGATTGAATATAAAATCATATTAAGTAATAGGGGTCCAATTACATCCCAACATGAGACGTACATTTCTGGTGGGATACCGTCTCTTCCAGGAGCCCTACCACTTTGCATTTCAGATATGGCCTCCCTAAGTTCATCTAGTGTGATGAGTGTTTCTAACTGTTTAGCGTCATCCTCTGATAGTTTAGGGAGGTTAATTTGATTAAGATATGTGTCCATTTTGTTTTGATCGAAGGTCGTTTCTGATTTATACAAGTTGGAGTAGAACTCTTTGAATGTCTCGTTGATTTTTTTAGGGTCTGTAACAAGTCCTTGCTGTGCTTTAATGGTAGTTATATCTGCAAATTTTGCATTGACTCTTAACCGCATAGCTAGTAGGTGACTTGGTTTAGAACCATGAAAGTAATGCTGTTGTCTTGTGCTACGTATTTGTACTTCAGATTGTTGTTTATAAATGGCATTAATCTCTTTTTTTAACCCATTAATTTGAGTTTCCAGTTGAACCGAGTAGTTGTATTGTAAAGAGGAAAATAACGTAGAGTAAAGCGTTTCCAGCTCTGCCAGTTTTGAGCAACGATTCTTGCGTATTTTGGAGGAATGCTTTTTTTTTTATTTTTTTTTGTCAATCAGTCACCATGTACACTACAGTATGGCTCGGCGGCCAGTCAAACTTTATTTTTATTTATTTAACAGATTGCAGAATGGGTACAATACAGTACGGCTCAATACACACAATTTTATAAGGGGTTGCAGACCAGAGAAAGACGTTTGTCTTGTTTACATCAGGGTCATTAATACTGCTGGAGCATTGGTTAATTTTTGGTCCGATCTTTCCTTGCGCGATTTTGCGCGCCGCGTGGGAGCAAATTTGAGACACATATTGCAAAAAGGTGTCCCACGGTCTCCTCTATGGCCGTGAATATTTTCACGCGGATCGGAATCACGGCGCGCCCGTGGGACACTTTTCCGTTTCGGCGAGTTTATTCCACACTTTCGGCTTTCCTTTTCTAAGCATTTTCGGGGCTACATGTGAATGAGTAAAAGTTGCGGGACGCCCAGATGTCCCCACGGTAGAAAGCTCGCGTGGAGCCCATAATAGGCTCACTTAATACAGAGTTTTTAAAATCACGCGACATTTTCAGGGTCGCAAGCCGACCTTTTCCCCTCGTTTTCGATGATGGAAGTGATTTAGGAAAAGCTTCGGCACGCCGAGAGGTACCCGTGGATTTAATCTTGCGAGGATCGGGGCAATATGTGCAGAGGGGAGGCCAGACTACTTAGTCTGCTGACAGGCCCGTGTTAAGGTGTGGGCAGGGCTTTAGTCAGCTCGAATCTGATTGGCTAGCATTAGTTTTGGAGTCCACATACATGGGGAGGCTGGAGAAAGACACCTCCCCCCTGCCTCCTCTCCAGTCTCCTCTGCTGCAGTGAGCACAGTGAGTGTTAGAGAGAGTGAGAAGGAGAAGAGGGAGACATTTAAAAATAAAAAATTTTAACACAGATGAAAAATAATGATTTTTTATTATTATTGTAAACTATATAATTTTTTTTTTTTTTTCATATTTCATACTTGATATTAATTCATATTTTTATAGGGAGGCCTGGCTTCCGTTGGCTTCCATGAGGATTCGCCACTGATCAATACTATACAATCTACATGTTGTGAAGGATCAGATTAAACCGAATATGTATATTTATTTATATATATATATTTAATTGTATTTGTATATCGTTTGATATCCCCTGTATATTCCTTGTACAATATGCATTGAATATCCCCGTTTCTACTAAACAGCCCATAATAGTTTCATTCTACCATTGGACGAGAACCTGGCGCCAGGTTGCCATACCCCTAGGTCCAAGTTCAATCGTGCCGCCTAACATGTCGAGGCAACCCCCGGTTCTGCGCAGTAATATGCCGGGCGAAATACGTGTGGTACTATTTGTTCATAGCGCATATATATATGGCGCTCGTAAAGTAGAACTTTCTTTTAGTCCAGTTCTTTACCCTCCAACAGAGTGACAGACGCAAAAGCCTCCCCACGAAGCACGTGCGGTGTAGTAGGGCCTACTTGGCCCAGAATAGGCATTGAGATATCGTGTAGATTAATAGTTGAATGGTCATAGTTTGGCACCATACCGTCGAGTTGGACGTATTCTATTAAGCTAATAATAGTCTATTTATGTATGGTGCATCGTTCGGTTCGAGTTCTACAGTTATCAGTACCCCCATCGTTCCTGACGTTATCTGGACGCTTATCCAGGCTGGTCAGACCCCTAGTGGTGATTGCATCCGAGGAGCTCCGGGTCAAGAGCGACTGGACCTGTATATTGGATTACTCTACCCGACGACGGCGAGCCTTCCACGGCTCTTGGATTATGCTTTGTGTGCTTTGGTTATTCCATGGATAAAGGCCAACACTGTCGAGTGTTGGAATTACCCCCCGGAGAGGACTACAGGTGAGGCGGCGCTCTACACGTGAGGTCGCACCACGTCTCTCCGTTGTGGACCGGCAGATACCGTTCCACAGAGGGTCCAGCTGTATTCGTCTGCGGCCCGAGGTTCTGTGGGCACTGGGTCTAAGACTTTGGATTCTCCCAAGACACCGTCGGCCAGATGGGATACCGCCAGCGGCTTCTCTAACCCCCCCCTCCTACTGTCTTACAACCAGCGGGACCCCCCCCCCCCCTTAGTGTATCCAGCTATAATCATTTAAGTACTATCGCTATCGTTTCCTAAATATTCCAGGTTGTATACTTACTCCCTGCGCAACCAGAGATTGGACATTCAATGTTGATTTACCTACGAATACTCATTTGCCATAAAAGTGCATACTCAACATTTCAAATCATAAATGTAATTAAGTGAATGTTGTATACACCCTTTGCTGTATTAAATATTCGATTTGGTCCATTTGTGTTGGTTCGTTTCATCAGGTGGGAAAGTGTTCATCATACTTATATCTTGTACTGGGTGGCCAGAAGTTAAAGTACATGAGGTAGTGGTATTAAATATCATATCTAACAATACAGTCAGGGAATTGTACCCCTCAGCTACAATTGGTCCTTCGAGCCGGATGGTAACTAGTGTAATATTAATATAGTGTTATTAATATCGAAATGGCCTATGATGAACACTCCACGAAACGATCCTCCTAACCTAGAACGCCCGCGGCGCAGACGACAGACACCTCAGTACTTAGAGGCTTACACTGTCAGTCAACTACCTAGCCTTCGACAAACGGTAAACGTGGTAAAAGTAGAAAGTAAAATTATGTCTGACCTTAACGACCAGGTTTCCCCGACCACAGAGGCCCTAGTAGGTCCTAATGTAACTGACCAAGCCCACGGTGGGGACCAGGAGGGAATTGACATGCCTTTACCCCCCGCCACTACTAAAGAAGTAGTCCCCGACACGCCCCGGGAGGAAGACAACCCTACAGAGAGAGAACTCTGCACGGAAGAAGAAGAGGAGAGCGCCGAGGAACTAGAGCTCCAGGACTCCCCAACGAGTACCCCCAGGAGCGGTTCACGCAGGAGCGGCTCACCTCCACTACCGCCTTCCCCCAGCGAAGCGGAGAGGATACTACAACAGGCGTTCCTCGTCAGCCTGACAGCCTCTACCGAACGCGATCGGCTCCAAGCACAGACGCTTAGCGAGCGCGAACGTCTCCAAGCCCAGGCGACCAGCGAGCGCGAACACCTCCAAGCACAGCAACGGAGCGAAGAACAGCGCACAAGTCTGGAGATGAGACGCTTCCAGATGGAAGAGAATATGGCAAGAGACCGGGCCGACGCCCAGCACGCCGCTGCCGGTGCCCAAAGAGAAACAGAGCGCGCCGCCGCCGACGCCCAGCGCGCCGCTGCCGGTGCCCAAAGAGACGCAGAGCGCAACAGACTACAAGCGCAACTAATAGAGCAGCTGATCAAAAGGACAACTCCCTCTCCCTCCGCCAGGGGCTCAAGGAACTCGTCGAGACAACAGTCAAGAGCAGCGTCACCGCAACGAGCAAGCGACCCTGAACTTGACCAACAGACCGAGTCTAGACCCCCCGCAGACCCCCTTCCCATACCGGTCCAAGCGAGACCCAGCTACAAGGAAGGAGCGGCCTACACTGCGGAGAAGCTAAATAAACGATTACAAGATCTGGAAGATTTGATAGAAGAAGAAGAGGGAGAAGAGGAGAACCAAGCCCGACGACAGCACAGTACTCCACCGGACCAGGAGGTCCCATACAGTCCAGGCTATACCCCCGCGGCGCTGCGCTACAGACCCCCGACTCTATTTACGGGTGAGCACGACGCACGACCAGCCCCGAGGAACAGTACCTGGACCAGCGGGCCATGGTACCCTGCCAGTACCAGCCCACAGCGAGGCGCAAGAGGGGACTCGCCCAGGAGGTCTCTTCCCCAACGCTCGCCGATGTATCAGCCATCCACAGCGTCATACAACGCCACGCCGTCATTCCCAGACTTCGCCTATGAGAGTCGAGCACAGTACACGGAGCTCCGGATGTGTTTAGAGACAATGATGGTGGATGTCGTTGATGAACGCCACAAGTATGCAATATTATTGAAGCACCTGAAAGTACCGCGAGCGCACAATATAGCGCTAGCCTATGCTACCTCCTCGACCCCATACACAGCGGCCCTTGCAGCACTGGATCAAAGATATGGACGTATATGGGATTACGTAATCCAGGAGATAAGGCATATTGACCGCCTACCCCCAGCCACAGACAATCGCTCACTAGACGACCTGTCAATCAAAGTGCAGTCCCTGGTGGGGATGCTGGGAGCTCAACGGGAGAAGGGCAGGCATGAGCTGTACGCCAACTCTAACGTTGAGAGGCCTATACCTGCACCACGGAGCGGCACCAAGGCAAGTGTCATGTACATTGACCCCGCCAGCAGCAACGGAGCTCAAGTGCTCTTAAAGGTAGTCCGTGTGACATTGAGCTACCAGGATAAAGTCATGGACACTTACGCCGTCCTTGATGACGGGTCAGAGAAGACCCTTCTGCTCGCCTCCGCTGCGACTCAACTGGGACTGCGGGGGAGCAAGAACGAAATGACGATTCGGACAATAAGAAGAGATTTAAAGACGATAAAGGGCGAGAATGTCTCCTTCACTATCGCAGCCAACGGGCAGCCAGAGCGACGGTACAAGATCACAAATGCTTTCACCAGCCAAGAAATAGGACTCTCGCAGTACACCTACCCTGTCACCAAGTTGATGGATAAATATGTGCACCTGCGCCAATTACCTATCCCGCTCATAGACGGCGCTACCCCGACCCTGTTGATAGGCTCCGACCATGCAGAACTCATAGTCCCGATTGACCGGGTCCATACAGGTCCCCGGGGCTGTCCTGCAGCAGTCGAGACCCGCCTAGGATGGACATTGCAAGGCCCCCTCGCTAAATCTCTCAACCGAACCGCAGCCACTAGCTGCTTCCACTCCAGAACGACAGAAGAAGACACCACTCTCCTGCAGCATGTCGAGAGGCTATGGACCCTAGAGACAATGCCCTTTAAGAACGAAAAGAAAGACATTCGCTCTAAAGAAGACATTTACGCCATCCACCTACTCGAGCAGGGGACAAAGAGAGTCACAGTCGGCGGAGTGATGAGATACGCAACTCCACTCCTGAGGCGAGAGGGAATGCCCCCCTTTCACGCAAAGAAAGACGCCACGGAGCGCTATCTACTGAACACAGAGCGGCGCCTAGCCAAAGACCCCGCTCAACAGAGTGTGTACCGAGCTGAGATTGAGAAGCTAATCACAGCGGGACACGTAACAAAGATTGACATTAAAGAGGCCGATCAGACGACCGAATCATGGTACGTGCCGCATCACAAGGTCCATCACAATGGCAAGGATCGCATTGTGTTTAACTGCAGCTACCAGATCGGATCCCAAAATCTGAATAAAGAGCTCTTGCCCGGCCCCACACTCGGCCCCTCCCTACTAGGCGTGCGACTGCGCTTCCGCCAGGACAAGGTGGCTATAAGCGGGGATATCAAAGGGATGTTCTTGCAAGTGAGACTAGTAGAGGAGGACAAGCCTCTGCTACGGTTCCTATGGAGAGAGAAGATCGGAGATGAGAACCCATCCATCTACCAGTGGGAAGTACTCCCCTTCGGAACCACATGCAGCCCGTGCTGTGCTACATTTGCACTACAGAAACACGTCACAGAGGACCCAGCAGCAGATGAAGAGGTCCAACACAGTGTGAAGAACAGTTTCTACGTAGACAACTGTCTACAAAGCGTCTCGACTCAAGAAGAAGCCGAGGCTCTCCTAATCAAGTTACGCGCCTCCCTAATCAAAGGAGGCTTTGATCTCAGGCAGTGGGCCAGCAGTGACCCGCACGTATTGCGCAGCCTCTCCTCCGCAGACAAGGCTGCCAGCAGCGAGACCTGGATGGCGACAATCCCAGGAGAAGCCCAAGAAATGACACTAGGATTAGTCTGGCGCTTCAAAACAGACTCGCTCCACTATAAACACAAACCCTTGGCTCCAGAGCAAGGAAGGTCGGCGGCAATACCGACCACCAGACGGAGTGTGTACAGAACACTCGCCAGACAATATGACCTGCTGGGATGTATTCTACCTTACACCACCAGGGCAAAGATGATTGTACGAGCACTATGGGACAAGGACCAGGGCTGGGACGACCCAATACCCGCACACCTTGCCTCAACATGGAGAGAGTGGGAGACGGAACTCCGCTCACTCCCAGGTGTCAATATACGCCGCAGCTACTTCCCATCCACAGTGAGGCCAGAGACATGCGAGATTGAGCTACACGTCTTCAGCGATGCCTCCGAAGTAGCCTACGGATCGGTTGCTTATTTGCGTGCCCAAGAGATGGGAGGAGAGATACACACTGCTTTCATACTGGCCCGCTCAAGGATAGCCCCACGTAAGCAACAATCTATCCCACGTCTAGAGCTCTGCGCAGCCCTCGCAGGAGCGCATCTAGCCACGTTAATCCAACGTGAACTCACCATTCCGGTGCATAGAACAATCTTGTGGTCAGATTCCACGACAGTACTCACATGGATTAAGTCTGATTCATGCAGATACAAAGTCTTCGTGGGAGTCAGAGTCACCGAGATTCAGGAACTAACAGAAGAAGCAAGCTGGAGATATGTGGATACCAAACACAACCCAGCTGACGTCATCACCCGGGGAATGTCCCTGGATGACCTAACCCGTCGCAACATCTACAGTGACGGACCAGCATTCCTCCAGCTCCCGGAAGGAGATTGGCCTACGCCCACCCCGAGGGAAGCAAGTAGCGAGGAGGCTGAGAACAAGAAGCCTATGTTCTGTGGACTGAGCACTGTCGCCTCCACAGACCCGAACATAGATGACTGCATTACCCTAGAGAGTGCGCAACAAAGGACATTCCTGCGGCACCACCCAGAGATTCAGTCCACCACTGACATGTCAGCAGCTGACTACGAAGAAGCAGAACTTCTTCTACTACAACGAGCCCAGAGAGACTCGTTCCCCGATGAGCTAGACTGTCTACAGGGAGGAAACCCCATCCCATCAGACAGCAGACTGATTCACCTGGCACCAGAGAGTGACGCACATAATCTCATCAGAGTGGGTGGTCGCCTGCGGAGAGCCCCCGATCTACCAGATGACATTAAGCACCCGATCGTCTTGAACAGCCGACACAAGGTCACAGAGCTGATCATAAAGAAATACGACGAGGATGTGCACCACGCAGGAGCAGAGAGAGTCTTCGCGGAGATCAGACGTCGTTATTGGATATTACAAGGGAGAGAAGCAGTACGGCGCTTCCAGCGAACCTGTCTAGACTGCCGTAAGTGGCGCGCGCAGCCCAGCATACCACGGATGGCTGACCTACCCCCCTGTCGCCTCCGAATCGGCGACAAGCCATTCCACTCCACAGGCATGGACTGTTTTGGCCCGTTGTATATAAAGAGAGGAAGAGGCACAGAGAAGCGGTGGGGTATTGTATTCAAATGCATGACCACCAGAGCGATACATATCGAGCTCCTTCCGACCATGAGCACAGACTCATTCCTTATGGCCTTCCGGAGATTCATATCACGGAAAGGACAACCGTCTACATTGTTGTCTGATCACGGGACCAACTTCAAAGGCGGAGAAAGAGAGCTGAGAGAGAGCTTCCAAGCTATGGGCCCAGAACTTAAGACCCACCTCGCTCCAGCCCAGGTTGACTTCCAGTTTAATCCCCCGAACGCACCCCACTTCGGTGGAACCTGGGAACGAGAAGTACGTTCTATAAAGACAGCCCTGTATGCCGTACTCGGAGCCCAGACTGTGGCAGAGGAAGTCCTAATGACAGTCCTCACGGAGATCGAGGGAGTATTGAACTCAAAGCCCCTCGGTTACGTCTCCAGTGATGTAGCAGATGTCGACCCAGTCACCCCCAACACACTCCTAATGGGGCGGCTGGACCCCGCGCTACCCCAGACAATGTACAGGCCCGAAGAAGCGAACGGCCGAAGAATGTGGAGGTACAGCCAAGTACTAGCTGACAAGTTTTGGAGCAGCTTCCTACTTCACTACCTACCGTCTCTACAGACCCGCCAGAAGTGGGTAAAAGAGAGAGACAATTTGACAGAAGGAACAGTCGTCATGATAGTTGACCAGTCACTCCCCAGAGCTATGTGGCCGGCTGGCCGCGTAAGCAAAGTGATCACCGGTGCCGATGGCAAGGTCCGAGCAGCTGAAGTACTCGTCCAAGGGCGCACCTACACACGGCCCGTGGCGAGGCTCATAGAACTGCCCCGACTCCCAGATACTATCGATGATGACCATGACCCTATGACTTTGTGAGTTGACTGACCTTACAGCGGACCTTGAGTGGAAGACAGTGCGGTTAATCTGTCTCTGCTTAGCTAATTAGGTGGGACTAATTAGGGGGCGGCTGTTGTGAAGGATCAGATTAAACCGAATATGTATATTTATTTATATATATATATTTAATTGTATTTGTATATCGTTTGATATCCCCTGTATATTCCTTGTACAATATGCATTGAATATCCCCGTTTCTACTAAACAGCCCATAATAGTTTCATTCTACCATTGGACGAGAACCTGGCGCCAGGTTGCCATACCCCTAGGTCCAAGTTCAATCGTGCCGCCTAACATGTCGAGGCAACCCCCGGTTCCGCGCAGTAATATGCCGGGCGAAATACGTGTGGTACTATTTGTTCATAGCGCATATATATATGGCGCTCGTAAAGTAGAACTTTCTTTTAGTCCAGTTCTTTACCCTCCAACAGAGTGACAGACGCAAAAGCCTCCCCACGAAGCACGTGCGGTGTAGTAGGGCCTACTTGGCCCAGAATAGGCATTGAGATATCGTGTAGATTAATAGTTGAATGGTCATAGTTTGGCACCATACCGTCGAGTTGGACGTATTCTATTAAGCTAATAATAGTCTATTTATGTATGGTGCATCGTTCGGTTCGAGTTCTACAGTTATCAGTACCCCCATCGTTCCTGACGTTATCTGGACGCTTATCCAGGCTGGTCAGACCCCTAGTGGTGATTGCATCCGAGGAGCTCCGGGTCAAGAGCGACTGGACCTGTATATTGGATTACTCTACCCGACGACGGCGAGCCTTCCACGGCTCTTGGATTATGCTTTGTGTGCTTTGGTTATTCCATGGATAAAGGCCAACACTGTCGAGTGTTGGAATGACCCCCCGGAGAGGACTACAGGTGAGGCGGCGCTCTACACGTGAGGTCGCACCACGTCTCTCCGTTGTGGACCGGCAGATACCGTTCCACAGAGGGTCCAGCTGTATTCGTCTGCGGCCCGAGGTTCTGTGGGCACTGGGTCTAAGACTTTGGATTCTCCCAAGACACCGTCGGCCAGATGGGATACCGCCAGCGGCTTCTCTAACCCCCCCCTCCTACTGTCTTACAACCAGCGGGACCCCCCCCCCCTTAGTGTATCCAGCTATAATCATTTAAGTACTATCGCTATCGTTTCCTAAATATTCCAGGTTGTATACTTACTCCCTGCGCAACCAGAGATTGGACATTCAATGTTGATTTACCTACGAATACTCATTTGCCATAAAAGTGCATACTCAACATTTCAAATCATAAATGTAATTAAGTGAATGTTGTATACACCCTTTGCTGTATTAAATATTCGATTTGGTCCATTTGTGTTGGTTCGTTTCATCAGGTGGGAAAGTGTTCATCATACTTATATCTTGTACTGGGTGGCCAGAAGTTAAAGTACATGAGGTAGTGGTATTAAATATCATATCTAACAATACAGTCAGGGAATTGTACCCCTCAGCTACACTACAGTTATACTATATATCCTTATGCTATCTTGCTATATCCATCTATTTACTCCCGTTATTCTTTTTTAATTAAAGATTTTTTGTGATCTTTTCATTGTGTAAAGTGACCGTTGAGTGTGAGCGTGTGCAGCATGTGTGTGTGTGTGTTCATGCTAAAGTGACTGTTAGTGTATGAGCGTATACAGTATGTGTGTTGTGTGTGTGCTCATGTGTGCTTGTGTGTGGAGAGTTCAGTGTTCAAGACTCTGATGGCCTGGGGGAAGAAGCTGAGCCGAAGTCTCTCTGTCCTAGTTGCTGGTGTGCGCAGGCGTTTGCCTGACCGCATCAGCTTGAACAGGCTGTTGTGGGGGTGGTGAGGGTCTTTCATTATTCTGCAGGCTCTGGATTTGCACCTCTTGTTATATAAGACCTGCAGGGGTGGTAGTGCAATACCCGTAGTATGCTCAGCTGAGCACACCACTCTCTGTAGGGCCTTCTTGTCCTGTGCCTTGCTGTTTCCATACCAGGCAGTGATGTTTCCAGTCAATATGCTCTGTACAGCTCCGGAGTAGAAGGACTGGAGTATCTTCCCCGATACTCTGAACTTCCTTAACTGTTGAAGTAGATTCCCAAGCTAAATAACGGTTCTGCTCTGTATCAGAACCGGGTGGTTAGTACTCTGCGTTGTTTCAATAACTCTAAAGCTCTGGGAATTACTTATTATCTTCTCAGCGGTGCAGGCAGAAGGAATCAGGAGGAAAAGGTTATAACAACAGCTGTTTAATCAAAGTTAAGAGTTGTATACAAATTACAATAAAGAATGCTATAAAAGATTCAAGGTACCGGAGCACTATGCCGCTCTCGTCCTATCTAAGAAATCAGATTTAAAGAATGATAGTTGATAAGTTGTTGATGGTCTTTGTTGTCTGGCTGACAACCAAAGTATAGTTTTGTTTTCCCTCCAAAAGTGATGTCCTTTGTTCTCCTGCTGACCTGCCCGCTTGGTGTGGATGAGATGGTAAGAGGTGTTGTCCTGTGAGTTGGGTTTCCAGAGTGTCTCTCCCCATCACAACATCCCATTTTATCTCAAGGCCCAGCGTCTCGTTGTGATGACATCATAAGCTGTGGTTTGTCCAATCACAGCCTCTCTATGTTTGAATGCAAACGGAGGCGGTCCTTACACAGTCAACAATATATACTTTCATTTGTTTCATTCAATCTAACAATCTATTGATTTCATAACATATATATTTGAATTGTAATTGATCACCTAAACACAGAGATATTATACTTGAACACATTTCTTATCATAGTGACTTATTTTCACTTTAAGTGAAAACTAATTACCTAGTTTAAGTATGAACTCAGAATTCTTACCCCAATATAAACAAGCCTATTCTATTTATATTTTAACTTACATCATCTGATTTTACACAGTTTAATATGGCTTCAGAATTATTATCCCAATGTAAACACTCCTAATTATATTTCATATCAAAAACTAAGTTGTTTATGAGGTGTGTGTGTCATGCATGTGTCATCTGTGTGTGTGTGTGTGTGTGTGTGTGTGTGTGTGTGTGTGTGTGTGTGTGTGTGTGTGTGTGTGTGTGTGTGTGTGTGTGTGTGTGTGTGTGTGTGTGTGTGTGTGTGTGTGTGTGTGTGTGTGTGTGTGTGTGTGTGTGTGTGTGTGTGTGTGTGTCTAAATGGGTTATCAGACCTTTGATGGTCACATGCAGCCATCAGATACCAACTGCATGTGACCTAATCATTGTCTTTGGCAGACCAGTTGGCCACATTGATGTCTCCTAAATGGAGACACATGTTTCTCTAGAATTTCCTGCCCTTTGTTCTTACACACCCCCTAAGGGGAAGAAGGTTATCTCAACTGCCACCAGCTGCCACTATATGCAAATGACCTCCTGGAGTGAACACCAGGTCTTGGTAACACACATTCTATGAAACTATAGTTTGAGGGCCAATTGTTCCACTTCGACTGTTTCTACACATTAGTTTGATTTGAAATCCTATTATGATGATGATCTATTTGAAATCCTATTATGATGATGATCTATGTCCCAAAATCTACCACACTGTCTCAGATGGTAGAGGCGCTGCTTCGCCTTCTTTACGACTGAGTCTATGTGTGTTCACATAGGGACTTGAACCCACTTTAGCTTTTTAAGTTTCTAAAGTGGAAGAATGATGTTTTTGTCACCTTGTTGATGTGTGATTTAAAGCTTAGGTCTGAGTCTATTATAACACCAAGACTTGTAATTTCAGGTTTGATCCAGAGAGTAAGTGCCCCATTTTGCTCTGTAACATTTATATTTTTGTTATAGGTTCAACTAGTAGGATTTCAGTTTTGTTCTCATTTAATTTTAGGAAGTTATTTGTCATCCATTTGTTTATTGCTAAGAGACAAGTAGAGAGAAATCAAGTTAATTGCTGTGGGATAATTTGGTTCAGTGGAGATGTACAACTGTGTGTCATCTGCATAGCTATGGAAACATACATTGTGTTTTTCTAATGATGTCTCCAAGTGGCAGCATGTATAGTGAGAATAATAATGGACCAAGGCAGCCACCCTGTGAACTCCGAAGTAATTAGCACATTAATGACAATATTTTGCCTTGAAGCTAACATTTTATTTAGATTATATTGATTTTATCTGGGACAGTAGTTATTTGTATTTAGTATAGTAGTTGTTTTAATCTGGTATAGTAGTATTTGTATCTACAGTAGTACAGTAGTTAGTGTGTAATAATGTAATAGTGTCATAGTGTATAGTGTAACAGTGACAGCTTTTTTCTTTCCTACAGACAGTGGATGATGTGTGTATGATGTGCGAGTGTGTGTGAGAATGGGTTTTAGGTGGAGCCCAATTGCTGAACGCAGGAGAAGAGATAATGGAGCGTTTTAGGGTATTTTAATATTGTTCCCCAAGCAGACAAGTTTGACATCAGGAATGTGCTACAGACAGGGTTAGAATGTTCTTGGGGGAATGAGGACAGGTGCACTCCAGTGCAGCTGTGGGCAGAAGACACAGGTCTGTGTTGTGAGAGAGCAGGGGCACTCTTTGTGCAGCAGGAGGTGTCCAGGCTGGAAGGTTCACTGGAGCTGGAGGTCCTGGGCACAAGAGATACAAAATTAGAGCTGGGAATAATCATGAGAGAAGGTCTAGCAGGTCTTCAGTCGTTGTACCTAGGTAACTAGAATAACACCACGACGAGGTCTGGTCAGAATCTGCCGGTAGATGCCTTGCTGATCAGGGGATGAGATACAACTGTGTGGAGTGAGGTGCCTGGCAGCGTGTGAATCAGGAGATGATGTGCAGCCGTGTTGAGTGAGGAGCATGACAGGGGGTGAAGGGGTGCTGCCCATATAAGGATGTGAGGCTTCCGTGAATGTGGGAGAGGATGAGGAGGAGTGAAGAAGGTGTGTGGTGAATGTGGAGGGAGGATGAGGAGGAGTGAAGAAGGCTCTTGCCGTGATTATGACAGTGTGTTACTGGTAATTATAATGAATGGTAATGTAATAGATGGTGTCTGCATTTGTTAAATATTGTAGTCATGTTTGTTTGCCCTGTGAGACAGAGAGAAGAAATGTGTGGAGATTTGCACTATACTGAGCGAACCTTTCAAATTTTTTTATTTATCTTTTTGTATTATTATTTTAGAGATGGTGATGAAATATCAACTTCACCCTTTGAAAGAAACATTTCAGTGAGATAAAACATTTTGTAATTCTCATTCCACTTTAACTCTTTGGACACCAGACCTGATGATAGGCCGTACGGTGAAGGCTGAGAAGTGGCTAGAAAACTATTCTCTTTCCCACCTTGGCGGACTACACAATTTTCACTCTGGGCTAAAGACCTATTCGTGTAGATTTAGGAATAAAAAGTTCTCCATTTACAATCCTGCCCGTTTTGCGCAATCAGAATTTTAAAGTCGGGACTAGATCTTTCCTCGCGAACGGATACTTGGTCACCATAGAGTTTTATTTGACGTAATTGGTACGAGTTCGGTCACGTATATTGGGCTCGACCAATAGCAGCTCTCTTTGTTGCGAGGATACGGCCATCGGGTGACAACAAATGACATCCACAGATTAACGTTACAGGACGAAAATGGACAAAAAACACCTTCTAAAGTTCGCAAAAAGGTTTCTAAACAATGTCACGTCCGTTCAGAAAGAACGTGTACAGGATTTTACACAGACACGGTGGGATAGATATAGAAACTGCTTAACCTACCAGGCCAGAGTCATACCATTGTGGAGACATTGTTTAGAGATCGATTTGTGTCATAAATGTCATGATATATATCTGTATATCTGTATGTTGTGTATGTCATAAATGTCATGATGAATTGAAAATGGGGGACCCTGATTAGATTAGATTGTACTTTATTGCCATTATATTTGCATACAACGAGATTTGGGACTCAAACCTAAGGTGCAGTAATAAAATCACAAGTAATAAAAGAGAAACATAAAATCCTATACAGAAACATTAAATGCTATACAATAAGACAATGTTACAGTCCTGTACAATGTACAAAATAACAACAATATACAGAATAGCAATACACAAATAACAATCACAGTGTCAGACGGTAGTGGGTGGGTATTGCACTGTGGATATTGCACATCAGGATGTTGCACAGTGTGGGAGGAGGGGGAAACGTGAATTACCCTAGACTATAGTCTATCTTTGATGGTCTTAGCAAATATGTGTGCCACCGGCACCTGTATGGCCAGCCATCAGCTAAGAATGTGAATGATGCAAGGTATAAAGCATTCTGCATGGCATCATCGGCTTTGCCAGAACTCTCTATGCCCTCGACAAGTGATGCATTGTACCAACACTGCAAAAGGGAAAATTACCAAGCAGCTATAATGAGACATTCATTGAAAGCTATAATGTGTGCCCCTTCACCTGTTGGCAATGGGTGGCACGTCGAGGATGGGGAGTTAACAGTGACCTGGATGACTACAAATCCCGCCCCTGATAGTCTGTTGCAGGTAGTCCACTGCGGTTGCAAACAAGGAAAATTTGAGACAGGAAGATGTTCATGTGTGTCTGTATATATACGGCCTAATAGTCGGGTTATCTCGCCATGCGTTGAGCGCCAGGACCCCCGAAAACCTGAGTATAGTCAGGTTTTCATCGTTATTTCTTTTATTCGATATTTCCATTCATTACAGGCACACGGACTCGGGGTTAACATGGGGAATCATCCTGAGAATGCCAAAGTGCAATACCGGCCGCATCCACCCAGGTGGCAGTATCAAGCACCCTTTGAAACATTATATCTTGGCCTGTGCGTCGAGCAAAAGTCGCCGGTCGGACTTTTCTTTGTCGGGCAAGTGGAGCGGTTGTCCCGATCGGATTGAGAAGTGTCAAGTGCTCCCGATGCATGATGTGTGGCGGATTATGTTGGCGACACGATCGACACCAATACTGGGACTCGCGATCAGATAATTGGAATATTCTTTTTGGGGTACATCCTAGTGAAGGTAAGGGCTATATGATATTGTGGTAACCTTGACTGGATTTCATAACTAATATGTGTGAATAATTAGAGAATCATAATGTAAAAGCCAGGCTCAGCCAAAGGTAATAGTATTGGCGTTACAAGACAGCCATTCTCAACCCCCACACGTGACTGAGTACTGTATGTAAATATGGTGATAGCCCCCACTGGGTGAAGAGGGCAGACCAGCCCAGCCCAGACTTGTGAAGAGTAGAATGTATTCACAGGATGATAGTCATGGAAACTAATTCACAAAACAAGTTATTCTTTATCACTGTTTGATATCAAAATATAAGCCAAGAGTAAAACTGTAATAATATTAGAAGTGTGTAAATTCATAATACACTAGAGACTTGGTAAAATGTTTAAGTGGAATACCCCCTGGACTGAGAAAGACCTGAGCAGCCAAGGAGGGGGGTCATCAAAAGCACCCTCCTCTGTTTACTGAAGGAAGACCCACACCCACAGGAGATCGATTTGGGGACAGCCCCCACAGAAAAACCAACCGGATTGGACCAAACGTATTATTAAAATGTGCTACTATTGGTGGGAAATTATAGTATTTAAGAGCAAAACAGTGTTAATTCAGAGAGCCCAGACACCCCAGAGTTCTGCGGCTCCCGCCCCACCAGAGAATGCTGTCTGCTGATTTTTCATGTAAGTAAGCTGGATGGAGTAGTCACTGTTTGTGATATATAGATTTAGATGCTTATCTTAAAAACCAGGCTTACTCATGAGAAAAGTGCTTACAGTAGATTCTCTATTCTCATTGATGTTAACAATGACTGTTGTATGTACATGCTGGGGTTTGAGAATGCAAACCTTGTTGATCCTTTGTACAAGACAAACATGTTAATGTACTCTGATAATCCTTGTATGTGAAAAGCAACTTTCTAATTCACTCTGAGCCGCCGAGGCAAATAAATGGGTTTGAACTATAGTTCTTCTTTTGCCTGGCCTAAACAGTTATTTTCTCTATCAGTAGAGAAATACCATTTGAATCATTGATGACCTTCTTTCCTCCTTCCAGATAGCAATCTCATTGTACTGTAAAATAACCTTAGATATTCATTAAGAATATACCACAATATCAATCCTGCTGTGATCCAACCATGACTTCACCTCGATCACAGCATGTGTCTGTAACGTTACTCCACAACGTATGCCGTTGGTGACGATCAAAGCATCAAAAAACGACCCCCCCCACCCTTTCATGCATTCATGATGAAACATAATACAGATAATATAGATTTGATTTCGAAATAGTACCATGTCCAGGCGAGAAACGCTTTTAGTGAAATGCACGTATTGCTGCATAGCGTAGTTTTCTGGGATTAGACAGGATCACTCTAAAACTATACTCATATTCACCACGGTATAAAACGGGAATGTATCAATGAATTTTTTTTTCTTTTTCACATATTGAACGATAGATAGTCGATGTCAAATGGGCCATAGTATTGTATCCATAGCTATAATATAGAATATAGTTATAGCCCTGCAAACACAGCCACTTTTTCCTATCTCTTAGAGCAGGGGTCGGCAATAGGCGGCCCGCAGGCCAAAATTGGCCCGCCAGCAATCATATCTGGCCCCTCAGAATATCAGACCAACTAGGCTAGGCTATATGTTAGCTATAATGTCCAAATAGAGAAACTACCACCACCTAAAGAATGCTTATTATACTTTGTTTTATCCATGTTGAGAGTGAATAACAGGTAGGCAGTGAGGTGCAATGTAGCGCTTGCTCAACATGAAAAAAGTCGGTGGACAGCGCCTGGTGCTGAAATAACAAACAAGCAGTGTGGTATGAAATTAAAACACCAGTTCAGTAAGTCATTCAAACTTTATCTTTACTAATATATATATATGACTGTGACGGCACCACACATGTGAACAGTAACAATGCAATTAAACTGAAGTCAAATCAGAGCAAAAAAAGCTGAATCTGCTTCAAGAAGATGCGCTACATTAGGTATATAAGGAATTACAACGAGACATTTATTAACTAAATAAAACATACAATTAGGCTTTTAACCCTCTAAAGCCGGGTGCAACACTAAACATGTTTTGTAAAACATTGAATATATTTGGATTTGTTTGTGATAAAGACTTGCTTTATTGTATCGGAATCGATTGTCATCTAAAAATGTTGTGCATCTCTCAGAGAATGCGCGGATGTAAAGCATAGAATCTTGAAATATCTAGATTGGTTGTTTTCCCTGGACTGCATCTAATCCGGTGTATCTATTGATTTATCACATATCTATGTCTGCCACTATAACCAATGGAAATGCTAGAAATGGTCACGTGGACTGGGAGAACCAATGGAAAATTCCTATTGTTTCTCAATAGTCCAGTGTGCTCCACAGAAAGGGCTGTCAGATAGACGCATTGGTTGCACGTAATGTAAGATAGGCCGATAAGAGAGAGGCGCTTGTCTCTGGTTTTATAATAAAATGGCAAACAGACAAAGGTATAATGTTCAGTGCAAATGTGTATGTCGTTTACAGTTTATTATGCCACCTATGCAGCTCGTTTATTTTGTTCATTCTCTGCCTCTGCCACAAATGTATGTCTTAGTTATAAGGTGGTCTGTCACAGAGTTAAAATGTTTTCACTATCAATATATTAAATTAGCCATTGTTTTTGTTGCCGGCCCCCCATACAATGGCTTGGAAAAAATTTGGCCCTCGGCCAAACCTAATTGCCTACCCCTGTCTAAGAGCTTGGCGTGGTAAGTACAAATGATGCTCAACTGTGTGGCGTCCAATGAGTTAATAAGAACAACAACAACAACAACAACAACAACAACAACAACAACAACAACAACAACAACAACAACAATAATAATAATAATAATAATAATAATAATAATAATAATAATAATAATAATAATAATAACACAGTTTCAAGTGCTTTTCAAAACAAATGAGAAAGTGCTGTAAATAAAATAAAACAAACCCCATAGAGAAATAAAACAAATAAAAGACATTACAATAAAGACATACTTCAAATAGATAAATGTAGAGAAAGGAATCAAACTAACGTACAAAAACAATGAGGATGATTATTGAAATGCATTTTCATAAAGGTAAGAGGTGTTGGCATATAATAGCCTAGGCAAGGCCAGCCCAACCACAGAAGTCCAATAAACTATTATGAAGTGTAGGCTACAGGAGGTGTGTATGCGTGTGTGTGTGTGTGTGTGTGTGTGTGTGTGTGTGTGTGTGTGTGTGTGTGTGTGTGTGTGTGTGTGTGTGTGTGTGTGTGTGTGTGTGTGTGTGTGTGTGTGTGTGGGGGGGGGGGTTTGGAGGTATGACAATAGCTTACCAGACAGCGGCGAATCTATACAATCAGTTAGATTCAGATCAGAATCTTAGGTGGCACCTACAGTACATTGTCTGCTTCAAGTTTCAAGTTTCAAGTATTGAAATTGTTACAAGCTGGCTCATGAGAGTGCATGTGCAGCATGAATGTTGGAAGTGTAAAAACAAAGGTTGGCTTCCAAGCAAAGCAAACAGGTGGAGAGAGGAAGCCCAGACTAAAGGAAGCCTGCATGTATAAAGGCCTGGTACACACCGGCCCAGGTGTGTCCCAATTGCCCTGATGACCCTCCCCAGCTCTGCTCTGCCAGCTCCACCCACCAATCGTGTGAGAAAAGGAAACAAGCAGAGCAAGCAAGCAAACAGTGTGGGGGAGGGTCGTCACACAATCCTATCCTTTTACAGTGTTGAGAAGTGATATTCTCGTGTTTCTTGGCTCCTCACCCTAGAAGCAGCAACAACACAAGTAGTACAAAAATAAGTGTTAAGATTAGCAGCATATTAGTGCAATTTGCAGCATACAATTACAAAAGAAAGCTGAAACAGTTTGTGGTTGGGATGGCTGGGGTCCTCAATAATCCTGCAGGCTTTGCTGATGTACCGTTTGTTATATCCAACAGGGAAGGGAAGCTCGTAAACGTGAATGTTCTGGGCCTGGCTGGTGTGCATCATGTCCCAGGTGACGTGTTGTTGTGCTTACTCCACCGCCTGGCTGGTGAGGTCAAGGTGAGGTCCTCGGTGATGTGAACACAGAGGAACATGAGGCTGCTGACTGTCTCCACAGCAGACACATTGATGTTGATGGGGTCCAGCCTCCCCCTTCTCCTGTAGTCCACAACCAGCTCCTTGGTTTTGTCAACATTGAGGGAGAGGTGGTTCACCCTGCAGATTTGTGCTCGGTTGTCAATATCTTCACTGTAGACCAGCGGTTCTCAAACTACGGGTCCCGACCCAAAGTGGGGTTTTGCGGTAGGTGCGCATTGGCAAGATTATTATTATTTTATTACATGGCGTTTTAACATTCGCCGAAATGCTTGATTGTGATTGGTCAATAGCGCTCGTCAGAGGTCCGTTATTACTCGATAACGGACCTCTGCCGAGCAATAATGACCGCTGTGCGCAGCTGTAGCAATCAAGCCCACTGACACACACTGCATCAGTGCAGCCAATCAGACACACCTGCCGGCTGCTGGCGAAGCTGCCGGCGATGACAGCGGAGCGACAGAACAGAACTGCGTCTGCATTTGATGTCGTCTTGTCGATGGTGTAAAATGAATTAGGTATATTGTTAGTAAGTTAGCCATGTAATAAGCGAGATAATGTATAGCTATACTCGGTCATTGTCGCAAAATAATTTACCTTCACTACGTTTAAAGAACACCTCGGCGAGGCGCCTCTGTGTTCTAAACTCCGTGTCGGTCAATTATTTTGCGACAATGACCTTGTAGCTATACATTATCCCTTACATTTATATATTTTTTTAATATTCTGGCAACATATTTTGGCAAAATATGCCTCGTTTTATAAATGTGTATTGATAACAACAACAAAAAAATTTCGAATAAATATGCATGATCAAGTTCAACAACGTGTGCTTTTATTTTGATATTCCTTAATTCCACGTTGAAATTACGCAATACATTAATTGTGGGGTCCCCAAAAGAAATCCTAAATAAAATGGGGTCGTGGTATAAAAAAGTTTGAGAACCCCTGCTGTAGACCATTTGTGTAAGGCAACCAATACACAAAAAGAGAGCAGAGAAATACCCCTTCTGAAAATACATTTAGCCATCTATCAGATTTCTGGTATAGAGCTATAACATAACTGTAAAACTGCGAGATTCTATATGGAAATAACCAATCTTAGGTTTTTTTTTTCTACCCTAAGGTGGTACTCCAAGACTTTCTTCAAGGTTGGCAGTTCTGTAGTCTGTAATGGAATTGTTATTCCATTTGTACCATAGCATTATATGTTTTTACTTTATTTGATTACAAATAATAAAATATAATAAAATAATATACATATATTTATAAGTCAAGTCTAGTGTTTTTGATTTAACGTTCCGCTGTGATCACTTTTTCCTCTAACAGAATTGGCAAGGAGCCCCTTAAAGCCACCCAGAGACACACGTGGGACGAGGGGATTAGTGCTTGCACCAAGAAGAGAGGTCCATAGACTAACTAAGCATTTCTTAAAGCATGAGGATGTGCGACGAGTAATTCTATTCATAGATTCATAGGTGTAATTGCAATGGCCCGTGGGTAAAATAGTGCTGCACGCATCGTTAAGAAAAACAGCTCCAGGTCTTTGAAGGTCTGTGGCTTAAAACTAGCTATTGTGGATGGTTAAATAAGACATGATTTGTACAAGTGACGGCTCACTTTGAAGATATGAACCTGTACTCTCATATCACGTAAAAGAAAATCAAAAGGAAATCCTCTGCCCCCTCCTCTTTCACTCAGTGGACAGCCTGCGCATGGCACAGAGAAACGGAAGCTTACTTGCTAGTTGCTTTTAATGTAGGTTATGATAAAAAATCATGGCAAAATAAAGCAGTTTACTTAGGTTTGTCACTATAAGACATCCCGAAGAGCAGGCGGAAGATAATTCAGCTCAAGTTCAACCATCATTTTCAATTCTACCGTTTTTTCACTGGAAATTAACTGTATTATTTTACAGATTACTTTAGTTTTTCTACTTTAAGTTTAAATGCCATAAAAATACAGTACATTACTTTTGATCAAAATATGAACCATTAAATAAAGGTTGTAATCTGTAAATTGATTATCTTATCTTTTTTTGTACAGGATTATTCCATTGCTTAATTGTCTTGAATGTTAAATTACATTGAATTATAGGTAAAAACACCTCAAATTCAAAGTAAATTACAGTCAATTCTGTAAATGTGACAACTAGGGAAAGTCCATGTGACTGCTTGGAAAGACAGCTGACCCCTGGGAGACGGTTAATAGATTTAGAAAATTGTGTCAGATGGGCTTAAAGGATAAATAAATGGTGGTAAATAAATGAGAGAAGATGGGAGACATTATTTATAAATATGGTGCTGAAAGATTTGGAATCATTGAGAGAAAGAGGGTGGAGAGATTGCAGACGGTTAGGTACACGTGGGAATGGGCGTGCAGGTGTATGTGAGTGCCTTTGTTCCATGAATTGATGTGTGACAAAGGAATTGAGGATGTACAAGCCCCACCAGACCAGTCTACTGTAGATGAACATGCGAACCAGCCCAAATGCAGTTCACTCCCAGTCATCATTATAGCAGGCAAAGCTACTGTAGGAGTTTTTCTGCCCAGTGGTATGAAAGATTCCCATGGCTGGAGTACACTAGACTAGAGCACTTCAAGGGACCCTGTGTTTTGCAAGACATGTCACCATTTTCCCGAAACTATGAAATGAAACCTATCCCGAAACCTATTCATGAAAACACATACAAAGGGAGCAGACAATGAGCGGTATGAAACCAGGATTCCCAAAACTTCTTTCAGCACTTTGATACTACAAGATACAACACACAGGGGATCATTGAATGGGTTGATGCAGTGAAGTGGATGGATGGACGGATGAGTGGATGGCTGGAGGGATGGATGAGTGGATGGATGGATGGATGGATGGACGGATGGATGTATGAGTGGATGGATGGATGTATGAGTGGATGGATGGATGAGTGGAGGGATGGATGGACGGATGGGTGGATGGATGGATGGACGGATGGATGGATGGATGGATGGATGGATGGAGGGATGGATGGATGGATGGATGGATGGATGGATGGATGGATGGATGGATGGATGGATGGATGGATGGATGGATGGATGGATGGATGGATGGATGAACGGACGGACGGACGGACGGACGGACGGACGGACGGACGGACAGACAGACAGACAAACAGCGGATTTAATCAATGGCCCTAGAGGTGGGCAATATGATACAAATTATATCACAATATTTCGACACATTTTCACTATCACTTTGCTTTTCTATAGCTATTTTCCAAGTTACTGAATCAACTCTTAAAGGAACACGCCAACATTGTGGGAAATATGTCAGCTGAGTCAGTGAGGCCTGTTCCAAAGTCTCAAACAGGGCTTCCACTAGACTACAGAGTACTAGAGAGGTCTCGTTGTGGAGTCAAGACACGCTTGACTGGATTTAAGGCACCTACAGTATCACCTTGCAGAAAGCACTTCACCAGTGGATGGCTGAAAAGAGGTTTAGTGTCAGATAGCAGTGGCGGGCGGCTGGGTGGCCCAGGGGACAAGGCACTCATCACCAACGCAAGAGACACTGGTATCGAATCCAGCTGTCAGCGTTGCTTCCGGCTTGGCCGGCCGTCATACCGGCTTGATTGGCAGAGTCAGCGGGAGGGAAGCTGGTGGGTGGGTCTGGGGCGTTGTGGACAGTTCGGTCGGGGCGCCTGCACAGCGAGGGAAGGATCTAAGGGAGGTAGTGTGACCTTCCACACGTTACACTCTCTCAGTGAGAGTCCGCGCTGCCAGGTGAAAAGAAGTGGTGGGCTGGGTACACATGTGTCGGAGGAAGCATGTGATAGTCTCCGCCCTCCCAGACCGACGGTAGGGGGTAGAGTGCGCAACGACCAGGAAGGGGATTGGGAATTTTGCATAACGACTAACATTGGGAGGGGAGAAAAACGGAAAAAAAAAAATAAAAAAAAATAAAGAGATAGCAGTGGCATACTTTTCACAGTTGAGAAAGACAAGTTGTCTAATAGGGGGGGCGGCTACGTGGCATAGTGGGCAAGGCGCTCGCCACGAATGCGGAGACGCTGGGCTCGCCTGTTCGAGCCCAGCGCTCCACATTGCTTTCAGTTTAGCTGGTCGTTCATACTAATACACATTGGCCGTATTAGGGGGTGGGAAACTGATGGGTGGGGATCAGGCGTTGTGGACAGCGACTCCTACAGGTCGGTTGGTGCGCCTGCGCAGTAGAATCAGGAAGTGTCGGGGGCAGCGTGAGCCTCCCACGCGTTACTCCTCGCCACTGAGAGATCGAGCTGCGCAGGTGAAAAGATGCGACTGCTGTTACCTCAAGTACCGGAGGGGACTTGTGCTATGTATGACTTAGTCCACATTGCAGCCGGCTTGTGGGAGGCAAGAAACAGCGTTCGTGACAGGGGAGGGTTGAATTGGATGATACGAAATTGGGATGGGAGAAAATATAGAAAATGGGAGAAAAAAAGTGGATAAAAAAAAAGTTGTCTAATAGGGACTGCAGAAAAGGTGAGGACCGATTCCAGAGACCTGGCCTTGCACCAAGTTTGGAACAATAAGTAGAAGTAGTAGATGAAGTGTGAGCGCTCTGAATGGTTCTGATGATTCATGTGTGATCTCTGTTCTTGAGGTTCCACCTTTCAGAAACCAGGCCCTAGGACAGGAGGACGGCACACACAGCCAGGCCATCTATTTTTTTACCAACGGATTTCCAGTTCCGCGTTCGCGTTTTGTGATCTGATTGGCCACTGACGTTTCTGGTGCGATCTGATTGGCCACTGACGTTTCTCGTCATGTGACATGTGCGCCCAATCGCGTCATGCGCCCATGTCCGCCTCGAACAGCAGCAAACTATCTAACGCCTAGTTTATCACTGGTTAAGCTTAGGCGACTCTTTCGAAGTTGGTTAAGGTTAGAGTATGGAATCAGGGCTAGTGTTCTATCGGCCTGCTCTAAGACAAACTCTAACCTTAACCAACTTCGAAAGAGTGCCTAAGCTTAACCGGTGAAAGAAACAGGCGTCACACGATTGGCGCAACCAGAAACGTCAGTGGCCAATCAGAGCGCAGAACGCGAACGCGGAACTGGAAATCCGTTGGGAAAAGTATTCAGGCGTTGGGGAGGGCTGGAGAGAGGGTTGAAAGGGGGGGGGTGAGAGACAAAGATGTATAAATGGGGGAGGGTAGACAGATTGGAGAGGTGTGGGGGGAATAATAAGAATGGGAGGGGCGAGGGGATCATTATTCAACAGGGGGAAACCCATAGAGCAGCACAGCGGGCCACGGGAACAGGTAGAACGCCTCCACACCCAATGGGGGGTTGTCTCAGTCTGTTGAAAAACCACAGGGGGCAAAGAACCAGTTCCAGATATGTCTGACAATGCCAGGATGTAACCTCCACTTGACCTGATGGGACATTCATTCAATCTTTATTTATACTCGATAATACACTGAGTAATTAAACTCATTTACAGTGCCGTCGAGATGTTACATACACAAGTGACATGAGATCCGCTCTCTACATTGTCCTCACCTGCAACGTGAAGAGCCCTGAGATTGAGCAGATGGACTCAGGCCATAGTTAGACTAGTGTTTTTGTGGTCGTTTTTTGAATACGTTTGAATACGTTTGCTGTCCCTATTAGATAGAAATGCCGTTTTGGCAGGAAACGTTTTGGCCCTACTGAAAACGCTAAATTGTGTTTCCGTTTTGGAATAACGCCAAAAACTCGCCGACAACGTGTTGTGTAATCTGCGCGGAGCCGTTGTTGCTCAACGCCCATGCGCAGTAGATACCATCTGCGTGCCCTTCCGGTGACAACAGAGCTGTCCCAAATAGCTGCAGCTACCATGTGTTGTCAAGTTATTGTTATTGTTATAGTGGGTAGGGCGTTCCACATGGTTGTGAACCCCAACAGTGTGAACCCCAACAGTGAACCCCAGTGAACCCCAACAGTGACAGATGGAATTGAATGGAGCGAAAGATTACCGCTAAAATAAAACCTAAAATACCTAAAGCCTTGCTGTGTCCATACTCATTCATTTCCTTGCTGCACTGCCTGGTGATATTACAGTGATGACACTCTACCTACAAGGCTTTGAAGTGTGTTCTCAATGAATGAGTACAAGGCAGGCTTTTTTCTAACATGTTGTAGTACCCCCTAAATAATATACACTTTGGCCGTTTTAGAACAGCCCTGTGGCTCTGCATGTCATCTGGTGTAATCCTGGCCCTTCCAGAATCCTTGTGAATGTGAATCTCTTCTGTGATCATTTTTCCGTATGCATGTTGAATGCAGCAGCTGTCGCAGCTGAAGGCTATACTGTGGGCAATGGTGAATCTGTGATGTATTGGTTGAGTATGTCAAAAAATCAGTAGCCATGTTTCTTGTTGCCAAGCAGATCCATATGGAAATGGATAATAGCAACGTATTATATATATAAAAAAAAAAAAAAAAAGTCTGCATCCAACCCACCAACCCAAATGTACTGCTCCTTTGCACTCTCTCTGGTTAGATGTCAACTTCATTTCACTGTACTCTCTACTTGTACTTGTGCAATGACAATACATTTATTCTAATCTAATGAGTAGAATAATTATGGATTTGGATACTTTGGATAGTATTGTAAGTTTGTAACATGATACAGTATATAATGTGGATATCTAATTGTTATTCCATTTCTAGCATATAATTATATGTTTTACACATTGTATGTGTACAAACAATACAAAGAGAAATTATAATAAATATAATTATATATTTATTTAATTTTGTATATAGAATTGTATTGGCACATACAAAAAGCATAACATTAATGTGCAACATTCCATTTGACAATCAACCCAAGGTTAATGGGGAAGAAAATAACACAATTGCCCATTGGTAGCAATATCATTTAATAGGTCATTCACATGCACAAATGGGCCATCAATACATCTTCAAAAAAGTTAAATAAATTCTTATTCAAGTACTTTTAAATCTCTTTGACATGCAGTTATAGTCTACACATGTCCCAGTCGGTTGCATTACCTACGTGTGCAGCAACTTTGGTACACGCTACAATGATTAAAACTCCTATCCACTAAATGGGAAGTAGGCTAGCCCACTTCTTGGGAATGAGGAGGGCGCGAAGTCCACATAACGGAACCAAAGTGAGGGGTCCAATTCCCTGACCTGGCTGGCCATCAGCAGGTATTCATTGGCACAGCCCGTATCCTGGGGATAGCCGCACCCTGTTTGCTCCAAACAGTTCAGTTGCCCCCCCCCCCTCCATCACCTATCCCCACCCAGCAGACCTCTGTGGAACCAAAGACAGCTCTATTATTCCACTTCGTTTTATAATAAATCAAACAACAAAGTGGATACAAAGGAAATGTGATCCTAAGAAACAAGGCTCTGGTACATAGTGAATAAAGGCAAGATGAATACTTAACCCTAATAACTGTCCTCATTTCCACACTGCCAGACACTAGCAGATACCCTGGAGGCTGTAGCTCAGTTCCAGCGAGCCTCTGTCTCAACCCCGTCCCAACATAACACTCGCCGCTTTGTCAACGTTGTCAGCTTGTATCAACAGCGGTAGTGAAGAGGGTTATGATTCTGGGGGGGGGGCTGCAGATTTATTTATTTATTTATTTTTCGTGCCAGTGCTATGAGGTTATTCAGACACACAAGGTAAGGCACTGCCAATACGAGGTATGGATGTCAGGTCTGTGCAGTAAGGATACACAGAGGGAGATGCCCTAAGGGCTTGTGGTATAAAATTATTGTATTTTTTAAAAGGATATTAGGATATCATTACCATTTCAGTCCGCAAATACTTAAAGGGGACATATTTTAGTCGTTTTCAACAAGTTAATATAGGTATTTGAGATCGCCAAAACCTTTTTTTTTTGCTGAGAAAAAGATTATGCATTCTAGCAGCCTCTATACTGGTCTGTTTCAGTCTTGTTCTCAATGTGCTGTTTCTGTGCCTGTAACGAGTGAGCCGCTTGTACTGTCAAACTTTCAGACAAATATGACTCAAAATACAGTATAGCAATAGTAATTTCATAATTGTATAGTTATTTTTTTTATCCACTTTTTCTCCCCATTTTCTATTTTTCTCCCATCCCAATTTCGTGTTTCCAATTCTTCCCTCCCCTGTCTTGAACGTTGCTAGACTATGCCTCCCACTGGTCGGCTGTAGTGAGGATAGAAGCCTTGCATCACGTGTCCCCTCCGGTACACGAGGAGGCAGCCTGTTGCATCTTTTCACCGCAACAGCTCAAACTCTCAGTGGCGAGGAGTAGCGCATGGGAGGCTCACGCTGCCCCCGATACTTCCGTTTCCGCCGTACCGGCGTCACCCAACTGACCTGTAGGAGTCGCTGTCCACAACGTCCAATCCCCACCCACCGGCTTTCCCACCCTCTAACACTGCCAATTGTGTTAGTACGCCGAGAGCTGGGCTCGATACCAGCATCTCCTGCGTTAGTGGCGAGCGCCTTGCCCACTGCGCCACTCAGCCGCCCTCATAATTGTATAGTTAAACATTTTGTTAGAAACATATTTTATACAGTAGTTCAACTTTAGGTAGACATTAGACAAGAGAAGATTTACGCACGAGCTGCCATCATGTACATGCACATTTGATCAAGATCTCTTCACATGTACAAGGTTTTACTAACTACACCGATTGTGGCTGCAATTCTGAATGGCTCGTTTCAAGAGGGAGGGTTCTTGTCACAACTGAACTGCATAATAGGCACAATGCACACATTTAACATTTTCTCTGTGTTTTATTCTGTAAAAACAATGCAACACACAGGAAAATGTTGGTCCCAATAGGTCCCCTTTGAAATAGTACACAAGTGAAATAGCTACAAATGATTATGAATGGCCTTTTCTTCTGTGACATTTTTTATTTGCATTGGATTGTGTCCATTGTTGATGGCGGGATGAGTTTTTTCCAATAGGCTGAATGCATACAGACTGTGGCACTGATCATCTGATTGTGTTTGTTCTTTCTTTTTTACCTGATGAAGGTCTAAAGACTGAAATGTTGCAAACTTTTCAGGAAGGCAGCAGGACCGGACGGCATCCCCGGCCGCGTCCTAAAAGTCTGTGCCGACCAACTGGCCCCGGTATTCACTGACATATTTAACCTGTCCTTAGAACAGGCTGTCATCCCCACCTGTCTGAAGAAGTCCACCATCATCCCTGTACCCAAAGAATCTACGCCCGCTTGCCTCAACGACTACCGCCCTGTAGCTCTCATCTCCATAGCCATGAAGTGCTTTGAGAAGCTAGTGAAGGGCTACATCTGTTCCTCCCTCCCCATCAACCTGGACCCCTGCAATTTGCATATCGCCCCAACAGGTGCACGGAGGACGCCATAGCCCATGTTTACATTTTTACATTTACATTTAGTCATTTAGCTGACGCTTTTATCCAAAGCGACTTACAAGTTCTGTATGACAAGACAGCAAGAAGGGTACAACTCTATCAGCTGAGTAACAATGTTCATCAAGTGTTGCATGTTACAGTGTAGGTTAGTTTATTAGGACAAGTGCATGACAGTAAGGTTAGTCAGTTCGATTTTTTTTTTTTTTTTATAAATCATTTTAGATAATGGTTGAAGAAGTGAGTCTTTAGTCGACGGTGAAAGATTGGACGGGATTCGGCTGTCCTAACTGGGATGGGTAGTTCATTCCACCATTGTGGGGCAAGGACTGAGAATAGGCGGCTTCTCTTTGATGACCCTCCGAGAGCTTGGATAGGAGTAGGTCTGAGGCGGCCAGAAGATGCAGAGCGTAGGGGTCTTGAGGGTGTGTAGTTAGAGACCATTGACCGGAGGTAGGCGGGAGCGGTTCCCTTTGCCGCACGGTATGCTAGGTCAAGGGCCTTGAAGCGGATACGTGCAGCAATGGGGAGCCAGTGCAGGTCCCTAAGAAGTGGGGTGACATGGGCCGACTTCAGTAGGTTTGACGGGCCGCTGCGTTTTGAATGAGTTGAAGAGGCTTGGTGGCAGTGGCCGGGAGGTCAGCTAGCAGTGCGTTGCAGTAGTCGAGGCGGGAGATGACTGTTGATTGGACGAGGAGTTGGGTGGCTTCTTTTGTCAGGAAGGGGCGTATCCTTCTGACGTTGCTCAGGAGGAATCTGCAGGTTCTGGTTGTCGCTGCGATGTGAGCAGAGAAGTTCAACTGGTCGTCGAGGACAACACCAAGGTTCTTGGCGGTCGGGGACGCGGTCACAGCTGCATTCTCGACTGTGATGGAGAGGTCGGTCAGGGGGGAGGATTTGGCCGGCAGGTGGAGCAATTCTGTTTTGCTTAGGTTCAGTTTGAGGTGGTTGGTCGTCATCCAGGCGGAGATGTCGGACAGACAGGCCGAGATCCGCTCAGAGACGTGGATATCTGAGGGAGGGAAGGAGAGGAAGAGTTGAGTATCATCGGCATAACAATGATATGAGAAGCCATGAGACGTGATAATGTTACCCAGTGATTTAGTGTAGAGGGAGAAGAGAAGGGGTCCTAGGACCGAGCCCTGGGGGACACCCGTCCGGAGGGGGCGGGTGGCCGACAGAGTCCCTCTCCATGACACTTGGTAGGAGTGGTCGTTGAGGTATGATGTCAGCCATGTCAGCGCAGATCCAGCCACTCCCATTCCTGCGAGGGCCGCGAGGAGGATCTGATGGTTGACTGTGTCGAAGGCTGCAGATAGATCTAGGAGAATCAGGACAGAGGAGAGGCCTTTCGCTTTTGCTAAGTGAAGTGCCTCTGTGACCGCAATGAGGGCCGTTTCTGTGGAGTGGCCAGTCCGGAAGCCAGACTGATTGGGGTCTAGGAGGTCATTCTGTAAGAGATAAATAAGCAGTAAGTTGGTTGGATACAGCACGTTCAAGTGTTTTAGAAAGAAAGGAGAGAAGAGAGACAGGACGATAGTTGGCTATGACGGTGGGGTTCAGGGTTGGTTTTTTTATGAGGGGCGTGACTCTGGCTTGTTTTAGGGAGGTGGGGACCACTCCCGAGTTGAGTGAGGAGTTGATGGTTGCAGTTAGGAATGGGAGGATGTCCGGTGCTATGGTCTGGAGGAGTGGGGAGGGTAGCTGGTCCAGCTGGCATGTAGTGGGACGGTTCGACGTTACCAGTGTCAGGGTCTCGGCTTCTGTAATGGGAGAAAAAGATGACAGAGTGAAGGATGAGGTTCTCGATTCAGCGTTTGGAATGGGTGGGGGTTGGGAGAAGGAGCTGCGGATGTTCTCCACTTTTTCCTCAAAGAAGATCGCAAAGTCTTCGGCAGAAAAAGATGAGGGAGGAGGGGGTGGGGGGGGGAGTGAGGAGGGAGGACATGGTAGCATGCAGTTTGCGAAGATTCTTGGCAGAGGCCTCGATCCTATGGTGAAAGAAAGAAGCTTTGGCATTAGTAATGGTTTTGGAGAATGTCAGCAGTGAGGCGTGACTTTCTATACTTCCTCTCAGCCGCTCTCAGGACCTGTCTTTGTTCTCTCACTGCATCCGTCAGCCATGGACTGGGTGGGGAACGGCGGGCAGGTTTCTCAACGAGGGGACAGAGCTTGTCAAAGGAGGTTGCAAGGGCTGAGAGGAGGGTGGAGGTTGCCATCTCTGTGGGGAGAGCAGAGAAGGTGTCACTCAAAGGTAGAGCGGATATTATGTCAGAGGAGAGGGTGGAGGGGGATAGGGAGGCCAGGTTACGTCTGAGTGAGACGGTTTGAGTTGGGGTGAAGACCTTTCGGTTAAGCATGAGAGTTAGTGAGAAGGATATGTAGGGGAGTTACCGTGGTGTTAATGATGCTGGAGTTACGGGAAAATATGAGATCCAAGGAGTTGCCTGCTTTGTGGTTGGGAGGCATGGCAGTGGGAGTCAGGTCAAATTGTTGTAGGAGGGAGACCACTGGGACCGACTGAGATGAGTCAGGCAGGTTGAAGTCGCCCAATAGAAGGAGCGGGGTACCATCTTCCGGTAAGGAGCTTAGAAGCATGTCCATCTCATCTATGAAGTAATCGAGGGTACCTGGAGGGCGATAGAGTGTAACAATGGTGAGATTGAAAGGATTAGAGACAGATATTGCATGATATTCGAGGGAGGAGAGTGACAGTTCTGGGAGTTGTGTTAGGTTTGTAGCCCATGAAGGAGATGTCATGAGGCCAGTGCCTCCACCCCGTCTGGAGGGTCGAGGTGTGTGAGTGAAGTTATAGTTTGTAGATAATGCTGCAGGTGTTGATGAGTTATTGGGAGTTATCCAGGTCTCAGTTAGAGCCAGGAGCTGCAGATTTAGACTATGGGCGTAGGCAGTAATGAAGTCAGCTTTCTTGACTGCTGATTGACAATTCCATAAGCCTCCCCCTACTGTGACAGGTGTATTAGTGGCTGTAGGAGGGTAGGAGAGATTTGCCGGGTTGCTAGCAAACTGGCGTGGATGGGTAGAGTCAGTTCTGGAGGAGCAGATTGTGGATATAGGTATGAGGCACATTGTGGTGTCAAGAGTGGCAGGGAGAAGGTTGTAGGGAGGGAGCGAGATAGTAGGGAAATAGCAGAGTGGGAGGGAAATATAGGATTATGGTGTACTTAGCACTGGGTGGATCGGCGGATCCCTCGGCGGATAACTCCAGGAAAACTCCTCTTTGTTTCTCGACGCTTCGCTGATGCTACGCCAGCAAGTCCTTAAATCACTATCACTCATTACTGATGAGTGACACCTGCAGCAAAAGGCCACACCTCCAGTTTCTGTCAGCTGGGTGAAACTAATTACAAACTATTTCCACAACACAATTTAGTCACACACTTCAAAATGATGTACACAGTATTATTCAGTTAAAAGATCCTACCCTCTCTGCTGCTGTCATCAGAATGATTCCAACAGAGAAAAAGCTGGTATTTAACCAAAAAAAATAAAACTGTCACAAGTGCCCACTTAACTACAAAAGCCACATGCACAAAGGCCACACCTCCAGTTTCTGTCAGCTGGCTGAAACTAATTACAAACTATGTCCACAACACAATTTAGTCACACACTTCAAAATGATGTACACAGTATTATTCAGTTAAAAAATCCTACCCTCTCTGCTGTTGTCATCAGAATGATTCCAACAGAGAAAAAGCTGGTATTTAACCAAAAAGAAAAAACTGTCACAAGTGCCCACTTAACTACAACACAATTTAGTCACACACTTCAAAATGATGTACACAGTATTATTCAGTTAAAAGATCCTACCCTCTCTGCTGCTGTCATCAGAATCGTGCTGCACACAGCAGCATCACACCTGGACAAGAGGCAGGGGAACTATGTGAGAATGCTGTAAAGCTCAGCATTCAATACCATAGTCCCCTCCAAACTCATAGCCAAGCTCAGGGACCTGGGCTTGAACTATGACCTCTGCCAGTAGGTCTTGGACTTCCTGACGGGTAGACCCCAGGTGGTAAGAGCAGGCAACTGCACCTCCTCATCCATCACGCTCAACCAAGGGCCCCCCCAGGGCTGTGTTCTGAGTCCCCTCCTCTACTCCCTGTACACACATGACTGTGTGGCACAGCGGAACAACAACACAATCATCAAATTGGCCTGATCTCTGCCAACGACGAGAGGGCCTACCTGGAAGAGGTAGAGAATTTGTCGCAGTGGTGTCAGGAGAACTGCCTCTCCCTGAACGTCAGCAAAACAAAAGAGATGATTGTGGACTTCAGGAGGTCGGGGTCAGGGACTACAGCCCCCTCAGCATCGACGGGGCACCGGTTGAGAGAGTGAACAGTTTCAAGTACCTCGGAGTCCACATATCCGAGGACTTGACATGGACCACACACATTGACAGTGTTGTGAAGAAGGCACGGCAACACCTCTACTTCCTCAGGCGCCTAAGGAAGTTCCAAGTCAGTCAGAAGATCCTTAAGAACTTCTACTCATGCACAATAGAGAGCATCCTGACTGGCAATATCCCCTCCTGGTTTGGGAATAGCACCGCACAAGACCGTAGAAGACTACAGAGAGTGGCATGTTCAGCCGAACACACAATTGGAGGGGGGCTTCCCACTCTCCAGAACATTTACAACAAGCGGTGCATGGGTAAGGCTAAGAGAATTATCAAAGACTCCAGCCACCCAAACAACTGCCTCTTTGAACTGCTGCGGTCAGGCAAGCAATACCGGAGTCTCATGGCAAGCACAGAAAGACTCAGAAGAATCTTCTATCCCCAGGCCATCAGGATGCTCAACGAACAATAACATTATGTAACAACCATCAAATGCACTCACAGCACACACATCCACACGCACACACTCACTTTAAACAAACAACTCACTGCAGCACCCACTTTACACACTTCAGAACACCTAAACACACTTTATATTTATTGGTAAAGAATTTGCACTACAACCCATACCTCATTACACCTTACTGTAAATTGTACCTCATCCCATTTCTGCTTTGCACTATATAGTATATTGTATATTAGTATATTGTATGGTAACTCAGTTACATGTACTTCTACTCTGCATTGAACATTGTACATATGTACATACTGAACACTTGTGTCCACGTACGTGATTTCTATTTTTACTTGCTATACTTATTTAATTTGATACTTATCTATTTTTGTCTAGCACAGTCTCTGGAGCATAATAGAAAGAAGCATTTTGTATAAAAGTATTCTGTACTTCTGTATGACAACTAATAAAGAAACTTGAACTTAAAATAAAGTCTATTGCGAGTAAAAGAACTATGTGTGCAGGAATTCTGGCAAAGACAATTGATTCATTCTACGTCAAATACGGCACTATTGCACCTACTGTATGGAGAGTTTCTGAGTGTTCTACAGAATATTTTTTTCCCACTTGAGACCCTGAAGTCGTCCCTGCACATCCCCAAATGATGTGCCTGCCTATTAAATACTGCCTCTCAGAAATGTTTATTTCACACAGTTACATTTCAAACAGCCACAGTGATACAATTGTTTTTATAACTATGGTTATCCTAGGGGGAGCCATAGCACCCTCAAACTCCACTGTATTTTATTAAGTACCAAAAGTGGATGTGGAATAATATGACCAGCAGTGGTGGAAGAAGTACACAGTTCCTTTACTTAAGTAAAAGTAGAAATAATCACATAAATTAGTACTCTGGTAAAAGTAAAGTAAAAGTCCTCCATTCAAATTCTACTTAAAAAGTATTAAGTATCTAAAGTAAAAGTACACATACATGACGTTTGTGTATATCCATTGACCTCTATAGATTGTGTTAAAGTGGTGTGTGGTCCAGTTGTGCTGCTCTGAATACGTCCACTTGAAGTTGACAGGCTTCAAATGTGAAAGTATATAATCTTCATACATTTTGTATAATGCAAAATCCTTTTCTTCAAAGTAACTAGTAACTGATGGGTTCAGATAAATGTAGTGGAGTAAAAAGTACAATATTTCCCTTGAAATGTAGTGGAGTAAAAGTATAAAGTTCCCTAAAATGAAAATACTCACATAAAGTACAATTAGCTCTTGAGTAAAAATACTTAGTTACTTTACACCACTGTTGACCAGCTATTATTCACAGAGGCGGACAGCAGAGTTTTTGGTTGAAGGTGGAATTGAATGAAAGCACATGTTGCGCAGTGTGGAGAGACACAGAGTAATACTAAATAATGTCTACTGAGGATCTCTGTAGAATGATGAGCTAACAACGTAATTACTGTATACAGGAGAGTAGATAAAACAAGTAAACTATAAGAAGGCTGTGGGGGGTGTAGTGTGTGTACTGTAGATAGATATGTCTGGGAGTGAAGGCAATGTGTAATTGTGCATTGCATCCTGCTTGCATCCTGTCCCCCAAAAGCATTTGACAAGGCCATTGATTTAAGATTCAAGAGTTTAATTTGTCACCTATACATACGCCAACATTTTGGGAAATTAGCTTATCGTATTCTCCAGAGAGAGACAAGAAGATAGATACCAGTTTTGTCTCTGTGTGTTCAGTAGAAAGCTATCTGGCTGCACGTTAGCCTAGCTTAGCACAATGAATGGAAGCGGACATGGCCGGTTAGCCTAGGGATTGTACAACTAACGCCTCTCCCGAAGGCTAACCGGCCATGTCCGCTTCCATTAATTGTGCTAAGCTAGGCTAACATGCAGCCAGACTGCTTCCTACTGAACGCACAGAGAGGAAACTGGTATCTATCTTCTTGTCTCTCTCTGGAGAAGATGGTAGGCTAATTTCCCAAAATGTTGGCGTGTTCCTTTAAGAAATAAAGGCAATGAGTAATATATACAATAATATACAAATATACATGGGGATACCTGCGGTTCCCCCCAAAGGTGAGGAGTACTTGTGAACTGCAGAGAGGAACCGCTCGCTGCGTCGTCTGCACTGGAGGAGCCTCCGGGAGGCGTGCCTCGTAAGTGTGTGCGGGAGGTGTCTCAGATACATGGCATAGATCTGAACACTGCATGGACCCTGGGAAATTGGAGAATGAAATGGGAAACTCAAAGAAATCACACAAGAAATTGCACGGTGGAAACACAACAGGCCCTGCATTCCACTGTGGAGTGAGCGGTTTGGAACAAGATGGAGCCTCAGGCCAGGTGAGCTTCGGTTGAATGGGGACAATGTAGACATTAGTCAGCTCAATTACTAACGTAGGTTATTGTGTACCTACTGTCCAAGCAAAGGTAAACTTAAGGTGAGAGACAAAGAGGCTCATTATGTATTATGACATGTTTCATGTTTTGGGATAATTGAAATATGTTATAATTAGTCACCTAGCTACATCAATATCTGTTAAGAAGGTTGGGTGAATTGTACTTAGGAAACACTTTATTCACCAAAATACAATGAATTGTAGGTCTAGAGGAATGTGTCCTGTCACAATAGACCACCTCATCTGATTAACTTGAAACTGACTATATTGGCGGCACCGGGTTTCAACGCCACCATCTATGGGAAAAGGTAAATGGGGAAATTAATGGGATATTTTCTTTGGCAGAGGCACGTCAACAACATTAAAAGTTCACATGGTAACTTTTAGACCGGCATGCAGTGCAATGACTTCTTTTTTTTTATCAAATTTTTTTATTATTATTTTACATGAAAACAAGACAACACAATAACCATAATAATACACAGAACTTCACAGGGAGATAACAGCAACAATAATAATAACAGAAATAACTAATTATAAAAACAGAGTACAACATTTTAAATTTTAAAGGGGTACTATCTTATAAATGGCCTTTCCCAGTATTCAGCACCGTTTCCCGGCCATGTGGACCTATATTAATAAGACTTAATAAGATGTCTCTAATTCTCACATTGGCGCATTCTTCCAATTCCCCTCACATTATTCACCCTCACTGAACTGAGTCATCTTAAAATGTACATATCTGTGATGTCAAGAGATTTCTCAGCTGCATAACAATGTGGCAATTGCCACCAGGCCACACAGTGGTTGGAGCCCAGCCTCAAAACGGCTTAAGATCTTGAGGTAGAAAAATGCTGTTTTTGAGTACTTAAATATAAAACAATGAACCTTTTTGAAAAACAAAAACCTACAGAGGTGTTCCATAGACTCACAGGAACCGTGTAAAAGTGCCCAAATAGTGAAAGAAATAGCAAAATAGCTCCCCCCCAATAAAATCCCCCCCAGTTAAAGTTAAGGAGGACAACACAAAAGACAAGACAAACAAGACATTTCCTCCTCCCCCTCCCACGAGACCGCCGGACTCCCCCGGACAAGCACCCCAACCCCGCTCAGCCGCACATGGCGGTTCTGACCTTTTCAGCTGCTGCGACCCACAGTTCAATCCCAGCCTGTCCCACCCCAATCACCCGCGCCGTGGATATCTCAAGATAAATCACATCCATCAGTGTTAGGGACCAGTTAATCACTGTGAGCTTCTCAGGCTCCTTCCATCTCAATGCTATCAGCTTCTTCGCTGCTGTGACGCCTGCTAGGATAACCCTTTTTTGTTGTATGGACGCGGTTAGTGTTGTTATATCGTTCAGGAGTAGTGTAACAGCTGTGAATGGGATTGTTAAGCCACATAGATCTGAAAGTTTGTCCGTTATTGACCTCCAGAAGTGCACAGAGAGTCGGTTACCAGACCCATAGCAAATAGCTTCCTAGGTGTAAGATAGGTCCTATGAATATAATTAAAATTAATTTGCTGGTGATTGGGGTTGCGGGAGGACAATGCCACATTTGTCCAAACCTCATCCCAGTCAAACTCGGGGGTCCAACTCTGGGATATCCAAACGCCAGATTGTATCTAATGATACATTTTTATACGTGGATTGAATTAAGAGCGTATAAAAGTCTGAGACAAACCCTCTGGAGGCTGTCCTGTCCACTATGAGTCTGAGGAAAGGGTGTGGGTGCAAAGCTTGAGCCCACGGCACGCCATGCGCCCTCAGCGCTGACCTTAGTTGAAGGTAAAGAAAGAAGGACTCGCCGGGAAGATCATAAAATTCTTTTAAGTCCTGAAACGCTCGAAGGCCATTCTTATCATAGATATCCCCCAGAGTATGAACTCCCCTCCTTTGCCATTGAGGAATACTAACCGGTTTGTGCCCAACAAGTAGTTGCTGGTTATAAAAAATTGGAGAGTCCAGGTGCCATGGGCATTTAACCGCACACAACTTCTGTACATTACACCATGTTTGGATCACGTGAGTTATGATCGGTCCATATCTTAGTTGGCATTTTGAAATAGGGATAGTGGAGTATACTACATCCTGTAATCTTAGCGGCGAGACCGCCGCCGCTTCTAAGGAGCGCCAAGATACAGCATCTACAGGGTCTAGCCAGCACATCAGAGGTCTCAGTGAAAAGGACCAGCAATAAAGCTTAAAATCAGGGATTGCGAGGCCCCCATCTTGTTTCCTACGTTGAGTGGTAGCTCTTTTGATTCTCGGGCGTTTGTTATTCCAGATAAACTTAGATATCATCGATTGTACCTTGCGCCAGTGGTCTATTGGAGGGGGCAGGGGGAGCATTGAGCTAACAAAATGTATCCTAGCCCTAGGTAGGACGTTCATTTTGATTATGGAAGCCCGGGCCTGTAAAGAGTTAGAAAGGGACGACCATCTATCTAGATCCTGGTGTATTTTATTATAAGTACCCGTGAAGTTGTATTTAGTAGTTTGACTTAGTGTGGGGAATATCTCTATGCCTAAGTATTTAAAATGTTTCACTATGGTAGGTCCTATGAATATAATTAAAATTAATTTGCTGGTGATTGGGGTTGCGGGAGGACAATGCCACATTTGTCCAAACCTCATCCCAGTCAAACTCGGGGGTCCAACTCTGGGATATCCCCACGCCAGATTGTATCTAATGATACATTTTTATACGTGGATTGAATTAAGAGCGTATAAAAGTCTGAGACAAACCCTCTGGAGGCTGTCCTGTCCACTATGAGCCTGAGGAAAGGGTGTGGGTGCAAAGCTTGAGCCCACGGCACGCCATGCACCCTCAGCGCTGACCTTAGTTGAAGGTAAAGAAAGAAGGACTCGCCGGGAAGATCATAAAATTCTTTTAAGTCCTGAAACGCTCGAAGGCCATTCTTATCATAGATATCCCCCAGAGTATGAACTCCCCTCCTTTGCCATTGAGGAATACTAACCGGTTTGTGCCCAACAAGTAGTTGCTGGTTATAAAAAATTGGAGAGTCCAGGTGCCATGGGCATTTAACCGCACACAACTTCTGTACATTACACCATGTTTGGATCACGTGAGTTATGATCGGTCCATATCTTAGTTGGCATTTTGAAATAGGGATAGTGGAGTATACTACATCCTGTAATCTTAGCGGCGAGACCGCCGCCGCTTCTAAGGAGCGCCAAGATACAGCATCTACAGGGTCTAGCCAGCACATCAGAGGTCTCAGTGAAAAGGACCAGCAATAAAGCTTAAAATCAGGGATTGCGAGGCCCCCATCTTGTTTCCTACGTTGAGTGGTAGCTCTTTTGATTCTCGGGCGTTTGTTATTCCAGATAAACTTAGATATCATCGATTGTACCTTGCGCCAGTGGTCTATTGGAGGGGGCAGGGGGAGCATTGAGCTAACAAAATGTATCCTAGCCCTAGGTAGGACGTTCATTTTGATTATGGAAGCCCGGGCCTGTAAAGAGTTAGAAAGGGACGACCATCTATCTAGATCCTGGTGTATTTTATTATAAGTACCCGTGAAGTTGTATTTAGTAGTTTGACTTAGTGTGGGGAATATCTCTATGCCTAAGTATTTAAAATGTTCCACTATGGGGATATCAGCTGGTAGTTGCACCGCCTTGGCCAGCTCATTAAGAGGTAGGCAGGCTGATTTGTTCCAGTTAATATTAAAGCCTGACAATTTACCGAAGTCGTCGATTATTTCCAGTAATTTTGTGGCTGATTGGGAGGGGTCATTCATAAAAATCAGTAGGTCATCCGCATAGAGAGCAATTTTGTGCGGTGTATTATTGATTATTATGGGGACGATGTTCTCTGATTGCCTAATAAATTGGGCCAATGGTTTGAGGGAAAGCGCGAATAGTCCTGGGCTCAGAGGACAACCCTGTCTAGAAGATCTGGAGACTGGAAAAAGTGTGGAACAGTTTTTGCCTGTCAGTATCATCGCCGACGGCGAGGCATACAGGACTTTAATCATATGAATAAAATGTTTTCCAAGTCCCATAACCTCAAGTACTTTCCACAGGTATGACCATTCTAGTCTGTCAAATGCCTTCATGGCATCCAAGGACAGAACTGTGGCCAGAGCTGTATTGTCTTTACTGTTATCGATTACATGCAATAGCCTCCTAAGATTATCTGCAGCCAGGCGCCCTGGGATAAAACCAGTTTGATCGCAATGTACCAGTACCGTCATAAACTTCTGCAGGCGGCGGGCCAGTACCTTGGCAAACACTTTTAGATCGGCCCCAAGAAGACTCAAGGGCCTATAGCTTCCACAGTCATTTGGATCTCTATCCTTATTGAGAAGTAAATAAATCAATGCCATGTTGACATCTCTTGAGAACTCCCCTTGTTCGATAGCGTAATTTATCATATCGAGCATCAATGGACCCAATTGGTCCCAGAATGCTAAATATACCTCGGGTGGAATCCCATCCCAGCCTGGTGCCTTACCCCTTTGCATTTCAGCAATCGTCTCCCTAAGCTCCATAAGAGTGATCGGTTTTCCCAGTTCTTTAGCCTCTTCCTCAGAAATGTGGGGTATCTCAAGTGCGCCAATGAACGATTCAAATTTTGAATTATCTAAATTTACCTCTGAGCTATATAACTGTGAGTAAAACTCTTTAAAAGTGTCGTTGATCTTTTTCGAATCAGTAGTGACTGTTCCCTGTCGTGTCTTGATCGAAGGAATATCCGAGAAATTATCATTTGAGCGTATTTTCATTGCCAGTAGATGGCTAGGCCTGGAACCGTGAAAGTAGTAATTTTGCCTTGTCCTATGTATTAAAAACTCAGACTGTTGTTTAAGTATGGAGTTTATTTCTTTTTTGACTATCTTGCGTTGTGTGTTTTGGCCGGTTTGTGGGCGAAAATAGGTGGATTTTGTAACTATTTTTTTTTAACTTTATTTCGGTTTTAGGGTTAGGTTAGGGTTATGTTATTTAATTATTTTGGGGAGCCAGCCCTCCAAACTCCTGAAATGCATAGAAATCTATGAAATAAATAAAACAATCTGACATTTATATTAAAAAGAGCTAGCCACCCAAACCCCTAAAATACATGCATTCAAATCTATGCATTTTGGAACAGTTACTATATATAGGCCTATAGTCAAGAAAGCATTTAGTCATACTTAAAGTTTAAAGTGCTTTACTTGCATTGAACATTGCATTGAACATTGAACATTGAGGAGACATCATTAGAAAGCACAATGTATGTTTCCATAGTTACGCAGATGACACACAATTGTACATCTCCGCTGAACCAAATGATCACACAGCTATGAACTCCATTTCCGCCTGTCTCTTAGCAATAAACAAATGGATGACGAACAACTTCCTAAAATTAAATGAGGGCAAAACTGAAATCCTACTAGTCGGTCCTATAATAAAAAGAGAACTGTTACAGAGCAATATGGGGCAACTTACTCCTTGGATCAAACCCGAAGTTACAAGTAAGTAACCTACACTGGCTTCTGGTAACATTTAGAATTGATTTTAAGGTCCTCCTCCTTATATACAAAGTATAAACATTGCGATCATCTACTACTGGTATATTGAAGGTTCCAAGCCACAGTCTAAAGAAAATCAGGGATGCAGCCTTTGCTAACTATGCACCAAAGTTATGGAACACACTACCTATGGACATTAGGGAAGCTAGATCTCTTAATATTTTCAGAAATAAGCTAAAAACGTACCTCTTCACCATAGCCTTCTAATACACCCCGCTGTTGATTGTACTGTAGCACTATTTTACTCTGGCCATTCTATTGCATAATTTTACTATCTATTCTACTATTCTATTATTGCACTGTATTATTGGTGTGCAAACCAGTCAACTTACAAAAAAGAGCCTGTTGGAGGATTTCAACAAGATAAATGCAGTGCAAAATATTTCACTATAATATTTCAAAGCGAAGTAAAAAATATTATAATAATTATTTGATCATGTTAAATGATAATTTGATCATGTTAAAAAAGGGAAAATAAAAAACATTTGTTAAAAAAAGAAAAAAAAAATCAGTGGGGCACAGATGATCATCAGTAGGGCACGTGCCCTACTGATAGTGGTCTAAATACGCCGATGGTTTAGTCGCTCATTATAGTTAGCTTGCAAAGATGCGTATAGGTCCGCGTATAACGTTTCCAGTCCTTCTAGTTTTTTTGACCGGGATTTACGCAAATTGGAGGCGAAAAGTGTGACATGACCTCTGATAAATCCCTTTAACGCGTTCCACAGGACCCTAGGGTCTTCGACTGTGCCGACGTTGATCTGCAAGAATTCAACTAGTTTACTTCTGAACTCGGTACAGAAATCATCGCTTTTTAATAAGGTTGAGTTAAAACGCCATCTGGGAGCTCTTATGGAGAGCTTGCCAAAGGTTGCTATAAGGGAAATCCCCTTGTGGTCTGAGAGAGCTAGGGGAACCAATGAGATGTCGAAATTATCAAAAATATTAGGGGACGCGAATGCATAGTCTATTCGAGAGAAGGTTTTGTGTCTGGCTGACAGGTGAGAGTAGTCCTTGAGGGTGGGATTGGATATGCGCCAGAGGTCTGCGAGCCCAGTGTCCTGGGCCCACATCCTGAGGGCCTTAGAGGACTGTTTTTGGTCATGTGTTTCAGAGGACCCGGACCTATCCATCTCTGCATCCCAGCACGCATTAAAATCGCCACCCACAATGAGAGTGTATCCATTAAGTTCCAACATATTTTTTGTGATTGTTTTATAGAACGCTGAATCAAATGTGTTAGGGGCATACAATGCGATTATTGCTATTTTCCTATGAGAAAACTCAACTTTTGCTATAGTAATCCTTCCCTCCGTGTCCGACCACACAGCCAGGACTTTGATATCAAGGTTACGTCTTGTAACTATAACGACTCCTTTTGTCTTATTGTCGGCTGAGGATGAGGAGATAACATGATATTGTCGATTTGCTAGTCTTGATACATCACTTACCAATAAATGCGTCTCACTAAGGAGAGCAATGTCAATACTTCTTCTCTTCAATAACCAAAGGACACTGGTACGCTTGTGTGGGGTGTTAAGGCCTCCTGCGTTCCAAATTAAGATATTCAATTTAGCCATGGTCGAATTTGTCTAAATGTGTAGAGAACATACCAGTGCAGCCAAGCTGAGGACAGAGGCGCTGATCCAGGCGGGCCCAGACGGTCAATCCCAAGAGTTCAGAGGAGGAACAATTACACACATACAGGCAGGCACGTGCACACATAGAGGCCAAGGGGTGCTTGAGCACCTGCCTTTTTGAGCCTCATCAAAAAAGTGCCCTTTTTGAAAAATAAATAATGTTTTTTTTTTTTCTTTTTTTTTTTACCGTTACGCATAACCAACACCCTTCCAACTGAAAAATGTCAGGATAGAATCTAAATATTAGGTAAAGAGAGAGAGATGCCCCATATTCCATTGCAGTTTGCACGGCCTCCTCAGCAGACCCGGCGCCATGGGCGGGCATTGGGGGGCCTGGCCCGCCCACTGAGTCAGCTGTGCCCACCCTGAGATTTTTTTTTTTTTTTTGGTCAATTAAAGTAGACTATCCAAATGCTTAGCCCTAGTGGGCACTGATGTCAACAACAACACTACTGAAGCTAGCACGACACTCTGTGAGAATTCGTTTTCTACCCTCAAGAACATCTTTACAGAACATCGCCTTAGTATGCTTCATCGACGCAAGGCCAATTTAATTCAGTTGGCATTTGAGAAGGACTTAACAAAAAAGTTCAGGAATGAGTGGAGGGGCAGTGTTTTAAGAAGATTTCACTCTGTCCCCAAACGCCGCTTGCCGCTCTACTAATAATGGTGAGTAGCCTGTGGAGGAATTTTGTTTGCTTTTTTATGCACTTTATTTTTGTCAGTTCAGTTCAGTTTGTCAGTGAATTCAGAAGTGTTGAATAACTTTTCAAAGATATAGAATAGAATAGAATAGAAATGTATTATCCTGAGGGAAATTTGACACTCCAAATCACTCAACATTAAACATTTAGACAGAACAAGTCACGAATAAGAATAACAAAACAAATGGCCTAAGAATAGAATAAAATGAAATAGAATAAAAATAGAATAAAAGATACAGTAAATAAATACAGTAAAAATATACTGAAGTCTACAGTAGGTGTAATATTGCACAGTGCTGTTTAAAAAGTAAGAGTCCAGGAAGATGGTAACTGCCACTCTGTGCTCAGTGATGCAGTGAGGCACAGTGATGCTATAGTCTGATGGCTGTCGGAATGAAGGACTTCCTGTGCCGTTCAGTGCTGCATTTAGGTAGTGTGAGCCTATAACAATACATGCTCCTCCTGTCAGCCAAGTCTGTGTATAGTGGGTGGGAGGGGTTTTCCCTGATGGCCTGGAGCTTAGCAAGGCTCCTCCTCTCCACCACCCTCGCTAGGGCGTCCAGCTACACCCTAACCACGCTATTGGCCTTCCTGACCATCTTATCCAGCCTGTCTGTGTCCCCTGCTCTCAGTCCGCTGCCCCAGCAGGTCTGTTATATATATCCGTTCAGTCTGTTTTTGTATAAGTGAATGTTCTTAAGATAGAGAAATTTGATTTTTCAATTGCCTCTCTGCTGTTTAGTTCAGCACCGTGGGCAACGCCAAGCAAGCCACAGCGCCGTTGTCCCAGCTGAAACGTATAAAAGGGAACCTGTGTTGAAAAACCATTGTGCCCCCCCGAGAACATTTTATGCCCCCCCACTAATTTGTTTCTGCAGCCTGGTCTGTCTGCGCCGTCATATACCGCCCGCCTAAATACAACAAGGACTTTTTAAATGACTTCATGGACTTCCTCTCCGGACTGATGGTTAGATACGATCACATTCTCCTATGCGGCGATTTTAATATCCATGTGTGTTGCTAATCACATCCCCTGTCGCGAGATTTCCTAAATCTCATTGACTCTTTCAACCTCACCCAATCTGTCACAGCACCAACGCACGAAAAAGGACACACACTTGATCTCGTTCTGTCATTTGGACTATCTGTCAATATAATTGCTTTTTCTGATCACTCACCTATTGTTTTCTCCACTAAAATCCCTTGCTCTGCTATTTCCCCTCATGTACCTACAAAAAAATCCTGCACGTTTACCTCTGACACTGCTGCCCACTTTTCTGATGCCTTTTCCAGTTCCCCAATATGTGTCTTAAATGCAAACAGTGTCCCAAATATCGATGACTATCTCTCCATGTTCAACGAGTCATGCACCGATATTTTAAATACTGTAGCACCTAACTAAACGCATAAAACCCCTCCCCACACCCTGGCTAAATGAATCCACGCGTACTCTTAGATGTGCATGGAGACGGGCCAAGAGGAAGTGGAGGAAGGACAGGTTGCCTGTCTCCCTCCAAATCCTACACAGCGCTCTGTCCATCTACAGTACCAAACGGCTGTCAAAATTGCAAAAACAACTTACATTTCTAACCTAGTCACAACAAATTCAAATAAACCCCAGGCCTTGTTCAAAGTCCTAAACTCCCTCATCAACCCCTGTGCCACTCCCTCTGTCGTACCTTCATTAGCTCTATGTGAAGGCTTCCAACACTTCTTCATCAGCAAAGTCTCTGCCCTTAGATCTCTCTCCCCCTTGCCCCCCTTGCCCCCTCCTTTTATCAACGCTTTTGTTTGCTTGCTTAGTTTCTTTTGACTATGTTGCGGCAGTAGACTGTCATAGACAGGCAGTGCCGAGGGGCTGAGTGGAGGAGTTTAAACAATTGACGCGCACCGTGAAATAATTCCGTTCCACATCCAGGAAATACTTTTGAGGCTTTTATTCTTTCGCTTCATGAGACAAACAAAATACGATTTGCGATTTGCGATTTGCGCTTTGCGGTCAAAATAAAATATGCTCTCCTAACTCTCACCCCCTCTCTCAGTGAACTGTCAACCTCTGTGAACTGTCAAACACCGAGAACTGTCAGACGTGAAAAGGTGAATGAAATTCCATAAAACACTCCCATTAGCGCCACACCCCCGTGAGCACGCCCACCACCTAAAGTGACAGTACAACTAATAATACAACACAAATAGAATACTGAATCATAATAAAGAGACCTCCATTACGGCGCCTACACCATCTGACAGGGGAAGGCCAGAAATAAAATCCAGGGATATGTGCGACCAGGGGCGTTTGGGAATAGGAAGCGGCCGGAGGAGACCCGCCGGCACACGGCGAGAGGTCTTACTGCGCGCGCACACCGGGCACGCCGCTACAAAGGAGCGAGTATCCGCCTCCTCTGTCGACCACCAGAACCTCCTACGGATAAACTCCAGAGTTCTGGCGGCCCCAGGGTGGGCGGTGAGTGAAGAGGTATGTGCCCACTGCAGCAGGCGCGAACGTGCAGCCTTGGGCACATACATCCGCCCCGGAGGACCCCCACCCGGATCGGGCTCCCGTGTCAGAGCCGATCTTATCACCCTATCTATGCCCCATGACACAGGTGCCAAAATCAAGGCCTGTGGAATAATAGGATGGGGCTTCTCCTCCCGACCCGGAAGATCAAACTGGCGTGACAATGCGTCAGGTTTGATGTTCTTGGAACCGGGCCGATAGGAGATGAAAAATCGAAATCGGGTGAAGAATAACGCCCACCTGGCCTGGCGAGCGTTAAGGCGTTTAGCCCCTTGGATGTAAGCCAAGTTCTTACGATCAGTCCAAACAATGAAAGGATGTGCCGCACCCTCCAACCAATGTCTCCATTCCTCCAGTGCCAACTTGATTGCCAACAACTCCCGATTACCCACGTCGTAGTTACGCTCGGCCGAAGACAGCCGGAGATTAAAAAAAAACGCAAGGATGCACTTTACCATCCTTTAAACATCTCTGAGAGATCACCCCCCCCACCGCGATGTCAGAGGCATCCACCTCCACTATGAACGGAGTCTCTGCATCGTGGTGGATCAGTACAGGGGCGGAGGTAAATCGACGTTTGAGGTAGCAGAAGGCCGCCTCTGCCCTAGGCGACCATCGATATTGGGTCCCACTCTCTTCTTCCTATATATACTCCCCCTAGGCCAGATCTTGGCAAAACATAACATCTCATTCCAATGCTTTGCCGATGACGTGCAGGTCTACCTCCCCTTAAAACCCACCCAAGGGAAAACAATAAAACCACTACTTGACTTCCTGGCAGAAATCAAGTGCTGGGTGTCTGAAAACTCCCTGACACTAAACGAAGGGAAAAATGAGGTCATTGTTTTTAATAGTGCCCCCCCGGCCACCCTCATTGACGCACTTGGTCCCCTGGGTCCAAACCTCTCCACCTCTGTCAGGGACCTCGGGGTCATCTTCGACAGCAATTTTTTATTTGACAAACAGGTCAGCGCCGTAGTCAAAAACTGCTTTTACCACCTTAGACTCCTGGCGAAGACAAAGGCATACCTCTCCCAAAGTAGAGACTAGAGACGGTGATACATGCCTTTGTCACCACTTGCCTCGACTACTGCAATGCCCTTTACACGGGCATAGACAAATCCCTGCTTCGCCGCCTACAACTGGTGCAGAACGCAGCCGCGCGCCTCCTCACCAAAACAAAAAAACATGAACACATCAGCCCAGTTTTGGCCTCGCTCCACTGGCTGCCTGTTCGCTTTAGGTTCAATTTTAAATTAGCCCTAAATGTTTTTAAATCACTAAATGGCACGGCTTCTCCCTATCTGTCTGAGCTCTTGCACCGCCACACCCCCCACGATCCCTCAGATCAGCTGACCAGCTGCTATTGGTGGTGCCTAGAACTAGGCTCAAGACTAGGGGAGACAGAGCTTTCTCCACTGCAGCGCCTAGATTGTGGAACAACCTCCCCCTCAGCGTACGGACCGCCCAGACCGTGCAGGCTTTTAAATCACTTTTAAAAACCTACCTGTTCTCCTTGGCCTTCCCCCCCACTTAATCACTACTAGACCCCTGGCCCTTCTATCCTATTTGTTTTACTATGCCCTACCTGTTTTTATTACTTTCATTGCTTTAATATGTTTTTAATCTTATATCCTGCATCATATTATTTTGTTTTTATTACTTTCATTGCTTTACTATGTTTTTAATCTTATATCTTGCATCACATTCTTTTGTTTTTATCAACCTGCCTGTGAAGCACTTTGGTGCCAGCTGCCACTGCCTGGAAATGTGCTATATAAATAAAATTGACTTGACTTGACTTGACTAGAGGTTTGACGTAGTCTTGCCAATGGCTTTTCTTCTGATTATCCAGGGTGCCCAGCATATTAAGCAGGGTCCTGTTGAAGCATTCAACTGGGTTTCCCCTTGGATGGTACGGGGTAGTTCATATTTTTTGATGCCGGCTAGCTCACACAGCTCTTTAATTGTGCGGGACTGGAAATCCGCACCTTGGTCGCTGTGGAGCTTCTCCGGGATACCATAGTGGACAATGAAGTGGTCCTATAGGCATTTAGCGACTGTCCGCACTTTTTTATTTGTGGTAGGGATCGCTATTGCGTATTTCGTAAAGTGGTCCGTAATGACCAAGATGTCTTTTGTGTTACTGGAGTCTGGTTCCAGGCTGAGAAAGTCCATGCACAGCAACTCAAGTGGTCATGTGGCTGTGATGTTCACCAACAAGGCAGCTTTCTCTTGTGGAACTTTACGCCGTACACATCGGTTGCAGGTCCTGATCTTTGTTTCTACTTCAGCTGACATTTTGGGCCAATAGAATCGCTTTCAGACGAGGTCTAGGGTTCGGTCCACGTCCATGTGGCACATGTCATCGTGAAGGCTCTTTAAAACCCTTAGGAGTCTGAGCTCAAGAGCTCCTCCTCCTCAGAATGTCCCCCTTTTTTTGTTACATAATATAAAATTACAGATTCATACCTTCAAAGTAAGCCATCAAATTTTGCGGATAGTTTTCAATCATTGTCCTATCAAACATTCTGGTAAAATCCTAACTACATTCCAGAACAGGAGTTTGAAAGGATTCAAGTGAATTCAGCTATCTGATGAAAAAACTACACTCCCAGAATTCAATGTGATCAATGTTACTAGACCAATTCACACCTGGAACAAAGGCCCAGTTTCTAGTCTGTCGTTCCTTTGTTATTCCAATGAATGGACCCAGCAGGAGGCCTAGCCCTAGAGTGACACACAAGCTAGATAGCATATTATATGACCATGCCTAAAACCTATAGGTAGAGATTGATCGACAGTAGCTATAGTACACATTAAATCTTGCCAAATGGGAACAAATACACTCGGGAATAGTGTTAATTTGACACTGCAATATTTACTGGTGGTGGGGCTGATCTCTAACAATGACGAGAAAGCCTATCGGGAGGAGGTTGATGTACTGGCATGCCTAGCTAAGGAAGTTCAGAGTATCGGGGAAGATACTCCACCCCTTCTATTCCGGGGCTGTAGAGAGCATTCTGACTGGAAACATCACTGCCTGGTATGGAAACAGCACAGCCCAGGACAGGAAGGCACTCCAGAGAGTGGTGCGCTCAGCTGAGCGTACTACGTGTATTGCACTACCACCCCTGCAGGCCTACAGCAACACACACTTTGATTTGATGCCATGTATACACACACTAGATAGACAGAGGTTTAGATATTTATATAGATATATAATAGTATAGTAAGAGAGAGAGAGAGAGAGAGAGAGAGAGAGAGAGAGAGAGAGAGAGAGAGAGAGAGAGAGAGAGAGACAGAGAGAGAGACAGAGAGAGAGAGAGAGAGAGAGAGAGAGAGAGAGAGAGAGAGAGAGAGAGAAAGAAAGAAGAGAGAGAGAGAGAGAGAGAGAGAGAGAGAGAGAGAGAGAGAGAGAGAGAGAGAGAGAGAGAGAGAGAAAGAAAGAGAGAGAGATACAGAGATATAGACAGAGAGAGACATTTATAATAATTAAATTTTTTTGTATTTCATTTTTTTATAATTTTTTAAACAAACATATAAACAAACATGACAACACACGATAAGATATACAAGCATTATTAACAGTGCACATCACATACATTTATAATAATTATATTATTAATTACAGTTTTTCTCAGTCACTTTGGTGCATTTCTCACATCACCATTTACTTTTGCACAACAGTTAGTGCATTTCTCAAAAAAATTAGTACAAACTGCAAAACCTAGTTGATAACCTGCAAAAGCGTGTCACTTGCTCAAAATGGATAGTTCCTTCTTCAAAAGCAAGTATTCATGTCAATGAAAGTGTCACTGTCATCAAAATGAAAAGTCCTGACACCATTGTTTATGAACAACATAGTCAAATGGCTTTGTCATGTTTTCATTATGACAGATCACTCTGTAAGTGTTTTCCAATGCAAAAAAATTTGATATTGGTGACACTACCTGAAAATGCTCAAGACAGCACTATACACTATTTGCACAGCCATTCAAAATCTACAGTTACACATTACTGTACACACTGTACACATTGTAATATATCCTCCTTGTTGGTCTGGGACATCAATGGTTGCTCTCTGTCCAATGTGATTTTTTCCACGCCGTCTACCTTTTGCCAGATTGAAACCCGCCTCATCAACGTATAATGTGTGCAGCGGTTCCCTGGTACACGCTTTATCCCAGAAGAGAGAGAGAGATAAAAACTATAAACTTTTCCTGTGTAACATAATGCATTTTGGACAACATATTGTACAGTATGAACTGTCATGTAAGTGTACTGCATGGCACTACACAAAGTAACCAGTTTACAGCACTGAACATTAGAGTATGCATAGAACACATAAATGTTTTACTTGTGCATACTGGTGGCGGATCTCCTTCACTTTGTTCCAGTCAAATGGCTACTCATTTGTCAATTGTACTACAATTGTTTCATGTGTTGTGTATTATCAAAATAAAACATGTAAAATCTAAAGGAAATGTACATGTGCAGGGAATCTTGCTGTTGTAAGTGGTAATCAACAGGGGCGATAGGGGCTCAGGAAGTGAAGTGGGTGTCTGTTGATTTGGCACAAAGCCTAAAGATAGCAGAAACAGTTGACCATGCCTAAGGCCACTGTGGTAGAAATGACCTCCCCCGGCTCAAGCAGCACATTCTGGAAGCAGAAGGACACCAGTCACACATTAACTTTAGAACAGATAGACTGGACAGTTTGAGACCTTGAGGCAATAGGTAGAACAGATGGCTTTGCCAGATAGGTTAGTTATAAACCATAGAGAAACACTGAACGCAACTATAAGGGAGGTCAGCAGATACTTCCAAGGATGGCCTTAGGTTAAACATTGCAACACACATGGCCAAAAGTAAGGATTATAGTATTTGAACAGCTGCAACAATCAGCCATCCTGAAGAACAGGGCCTGTGACAAAACAGATCTGGGTTCAGTAAGGACCAGAGAATAATAACCTAGATTATACTAGAACAAGAAAACATATTGAGCTATTAAGAGTTAAATGAGGCTACAACTGATAGAATCACATTAGCAAATAAGTTAGAATGCCTGAGTACACTGTAAAAAAAAAATCGGTAAAAAAAAGGTAAAAGTCTGGCAGCTTGGCGGCAGAGATTTAGTGTAAAATTTACATTGCAATACCCTAATTAAAATAAAGTGGAAAAGCAATAAATTTACAGATAATTCTGTTTATTATTTGAGAACCCGAGAACAGAGAATCACTGTTAATTGACAGGTTAGGTTCAGCAGTGAAACACTGTTATTTTACAGGTTTTTTCCTACATTATTATGATCAAACACCTTCAATAAAGTGACAGAACTTAAAGTTCAGCAGTGAAACACTGTTATTTCACAAGTTTTCCCTACATTTACGATGAAACTCCTTCAATTAAGTGACATAACTCAAAGTTCAGCAGTGAAACACTGTTATTTCACAGGTCTTTCCTAAATTATTACGATCAAACTCCTTCAATAAAGTGACAGAACTTAAAGTTCAGCAGTGAAACACTGTTATTTCACAGGTTTTTCCTAAATTATTATGATCAAACTCCTTCAATAAAGTGACAGAAATTAAAGTTCAGCAGTGAAACACTGTTATTTTACATGTTTTCCCAGAATTATTACAATCAAACTCCTTCAATTAAGTGACAGAACTCAAAGTTCAGCAGTGAAACACTGTTATTTTACATGTTTTCCCAGAATTATTACAATCAAACTCCTTCAATTAAGTGACAGAACTCAAAGTTCAGCAGTGAAACACTGTTATTTTACATGTTTTCCCATAATTATTACAATCAAACTCCTTCAATTAAGTGACAGAACTCAAAGTTCAGCAGTGAAACACTGTTATTTTACATGTTTTCCCATAATTATTACAATCAAACTCCTTCAATTAAGTGACAGAACACAAAGTTCAGCAGTGAAACACTGTTATTTCACAGGTTTTTCCTCAATTATTACGATCAAACTCCTTCAATAAAGTGACAGAACTTAAAGTTCAGCAGTGAAACACTGTTATTTTACAGGTTTTCCCATAATTATTACAATCAAACTCCTTCAATTAAGTGACAGAACTCAAAGTTCAGCAGTGAAAGACTGTTATTTCACAGGTTTTTCCTAAATTATTACGATCAAACTCCTTCAATAAAGTGACAGAACTTAAAGTTCAGCAGTGAAACACTGTTATTTCACAGGTTTTTCCTCAATTATTACAATCAAACTCCTTCAATAAAGTGACAGAACTTAAAGTTCAGCAGTGAAACACTGTTATTTTACAGGTTTTCCCATAATTATTACAATCAAACTCCTTCAATTAAGTGACAGAACTCAAAGTTCAGCAGTGAAAGACTGTTATTTCACAGATTTTTCCTAAATTATTACGATCAAACTCCTTCAATAAAGTGACAGAACTCAAAGTTCAGCAGTGAAAGACTGTTATTTCACAGGTTTTTCCTAAATTATTACGATCAAACTCCTTCAATAAAGTGACAGAACTTAAAGTTCAGCAGTGAAACACTGTTATTTCACAGGTTTTTCCTAAATTATTACGATCAAACTCCTTCAATAAAGTGACAGAACTTAAAGTTCAGCAGTGAAACACTGTTATTTCACAGGTTTTTCCTCAATTATTACAATCAAACTCCTTCAATAAAGTGACAGAACTTAAAGTTCAGCAGTGAAACACTGTTATTTTACAGGTTTTCCCATAATTATTACAATCAAACTCCTTCAATTAAGTGACAGAACTTAAAGTTCAGCAGTGAAACACTGTTATTTCACAGGTTTTTCCTCAAATATTACAATCAAACTCCTTCAATAAAGTGACAGAACTTAAAGTTCAGCAGTGAAACACTGTTATTTTACAGGTTTTCCCATAATTATTACAATCAAACTCCTTCAATTAAGTGACAGAACTCAAAGTTCAGCAGAGAAACACTTTTATTGTACAGATTGTTAGAAACAAAAAGCTTCAAGTGTTAACAAACGATCAGGATTGTAAAACTGCTTTATTTTGGAAGCAAGTGTGCTGTATAAAACAGATTCAAATGATTTAAAACTTTAGCTTGCAGTGTTTGTTCAAATATAATGTTTAAATACAGTATGTAAAGTTAAAAACCTATAGAAGTACAATCTAAACACTATTTATGGATCAATATGCATGGCAGCTGCCACCATTGGTGTGTGAATGTGTGTGAATAGGTGAATGAGAGGCCATACGCGCTTTGGATAAAAGCGCTATTGCTATATAAGTGCAGTCCATTGAACATAACATAATGGCCAAGTAGTAAATTAAACTTTATGTCCACAATTCTGAACTATCCCTTCAATGTCATCAGATGATTTCAACTTTTAAAAGCGGAGAAAGCAACATATTGTGCTGTTGAACCGAGGGGGTTGTGGTCAGGTCTACAGTTTTTTAGCTTTACCATTTCAGTTTTATATTGTTTGCCACAATATTCTCCCGACCCCTGGGGGCTCCATAATATATGTGAACATTATACTGTTTAATTCAGAATCCCAACTATACAGTGTATTACTAAGTAAAAATCAAAACATACCACACCACAAAAGGTCAATGAATCAGTGGCACAAGTGAAGAGCAGATAAGGAACAATCCTCCAGATTGGCAGTAATCAGCTGGATCCTTGGTGCATGGTGCATCTGGGAAAATGAAAAAAAAGGACACTATGATTCACTGGAAAGTCCGGGACTGTACATTAGGAGGGGGTGGGTGGTAGGAAAAAAGGTGGGGAGGAGACTGTCTACAGATACACCTGTGTGATGTTGCTACGGAGTTAAGCTAATAAACGTATACTATACTCACAACCACAGCAGGGGACACAACTATTTTGTTACCCTGCCATGTGGCGGACAGACCTCGCAAATGTCACTCGCCCAATAGCCTCCAGCTGCAACCACTCGAGTCCCTGAGTGATGACTGCTTGGTGCCGCCTCGGTAGAAAAAATTCCCTTTTCATGATATTTGGCGCCTCTGATTGGCTCAATTTTGTTTCAATCTGTATGCATCTACAAATCATATTATACCAGGTAGTCAATTCCGTTAGACTGCGAATCAAATTGACGGATCTCCCCAATCAAATTGACGGAAATCCGTCTTGAGACGGAACACTTTAATGCCTGCATTCAACATCGATTATCTATTGTTCAGGATGTAGGAACGTTATACTTTTTCATTCATACAAAAATACAAAAATACCTTCTAGAATATAAGTATGTTTTATCATTTCCTGTAGTAATTCCTAGAACGTGAGTTATAGACCTAAATGCATCGATTGCCGTTTATTCCCTAGACACGCTATATTAAAAAATTCAACTGTATATGATCGTATACGTTATGCGTCATCATGCACGGAGGAAAGGGGGGGGGGGCGGCGTTTATAATTACGTGATCGTCAGTAAATGCTTTATGTAGTATGGGTGATATATTGATCAGATGGTTTGCAGTGAAATGAATAAATTGGGCTGAAAATAACCAGGGTTTAGCCCAGTCAGATTTAAGGCTTTTTAATGCCAATCAGAATTAAATTTAATACCAATTTCACGATAACAAAATGGCAAAAATCATGGGTACTCTCAGTACTCATTCAAGGGTACTACGACTATGCCTGCACCTCATGGTACCAAAGCACCTCAAAGGCACTAAGAACAAGATTACAAACATCACAAAACAAACTGGTCAGACTACTGCTTAACCTCACTCCTAAAACCCACTTTACCCCTGCCCACATTCAAAACCGCTCTTAAAGAGCACCTACGGGAGACTGCAATTCGAAACTGGCCACCGTAAATGTCCACCCCCCCCCCCCCCTCCTCCTCCTAATGTACAGTCTCATCCCCATCATATATATATAATATTTTCTGTTAGGATCTCTGGGTAACAGTACTGTATATTATTTGCATATCGTATATGTCACAAATGTAACAGTACTACAGTATATACCTGTATGTCATGTATGTCCCTATGCCATAAATGTCATGATGTCATGTATGTTTTTACTGTATTTATTTCTGTATATGTTCGGACAGAGATACGGGATGGTTTGAAAGCTCGGCGTTGCTAATAAATATTTTTTATATTTTTTTATAAACTGCTCAAAGCGGCATTATTTCCGCCGTTGGGTGATCACAGCACCTGCGCACCATCCCGTATCTCTGTCCGAAACCCTCGTGCAACTGTGAGCACATTTGTAATGTCTCTGTGATACTTGTATAACGAACGGTTCGGCCAGAACCAGTCCTTCAGGGTAAATCTAGGTTGGTTTCCCATTGAGGAGCAAGTGACTGTGGATTCACTCGGTGCAGCACAGTCACGAAAGGGGCTAGTATGGACCCTGATGTAAACAAGACAAACGTCTTTCTCTGGTCTGCATCACCTTAACAATTGTGTGTATTGAGCCGTACTGTATTGTACCCATTCTGCAATCTGTTAAATAAAGTTTTCATTCATTCATTCAGCCAGCCGCCGCGCTCACTGGGGCTATTGATAGCGTCAATTAATTGTTGTTGTTGTTGGTACTGCCGCTGCGGATGTGAACGGGGCCGGAGGGGCTTTGGGAGGATGGGAAAGTTATTATTATTATTATTATAATAGTAATTGGCTATCATACGTGCCTAGCTAGCGTTAGCTAAAAGAGCCCTCGCAGTGAAGTTATTATTATTATAGCTATCATACTGCAATATAAACTGAGTTTTATAGTGAAAAGAGCAGCTTTATTTTGGTCAAGATTGAAGGCTCTACATTGCAGGAAATTGCACATACAGGTGTTCATTAAATGTAAAAAAAATAAAATAAAAAAAAAAGAATAAAAAAGAATCTTGCACCCCCACTTTCAACTATAACTAGGCGGCCATGGGTGTATATATGAATTTTGAATGCCATGGCGAAAAAATTCAATATTGATCTCAATAACGCTGTACAGCGATATCCAATAGGGTCCAGCTGCAGACTCGGAGCCTCGGTCCAGATTGGAACTTCCGCCCTGCCACAGGACTATTACTCCTGTGACAGGGCAATGCGCTGATTGGCGGAAAGTACGGAAGTATCTCGAAGTACGTCTGACGTATCTCGAATTACGTCTGACGTTTCTCTACGTTAGCGAACATTAAACGTTGTATTCATAAAATAATATAAATTCAGCAGCATGGGGAGGGCCGGGGGGAGGGGAGGTACAGGTAGTAGAAGACATAGTTATAGTACAGTGGAGAAGTAAAAATAGAATAAAAAGGCAGTGGAAACAATATACAATATTATTAACTCTAATAATAACACGCCACGCGGGCTCATTATAATACGAGAGCCGTGGGTCTGCATTGTATAGAGCGGATCCCCCGGCCGTATTCAAGCGCTGGAGCGCTTTGCCATGGATAAAACTGTATTAATATAGTAGTAATAATAGTAGTTGGCTAGTTGCGCGCTTCTGGCCACCTCCCGCAGTGCGCGCATACACACATACTGTCTGTAGCCTATACAGTACGTGCAAAATTAGTTGTCAAGAGCCAATCGCACAGGTTGCCTCATCTCATCTGGCTCTGCAAATAGATCTAGAGTCTGAATATCATATATAGCCTGCTGATGATCTCTCTCAAATCCATTCTGAGAACGGAATGCAGTGCCTGCGACGCGGGTCTTGATTGATTGATTGATTGATTGATTGAAAATTGTATTAACAGATCATGCTGGACCTACAAAAGGCCTTTGACACTGTCAATCACTCCATTCTTGATTGAACATTTTATTAACAGATTGCAGAATGGGTACAGTACAGTACAGCTCAATACACACAATTGTTAAGGGGATGCAGACCAGAGAAAGACTTTCGCCTTGGGGGGGGGGGGTCGGGTAGGAGGGGTGGGTGGGTGGGGGACACTGTACAACTGTACAAGCAAAACTGTACATTGGAATATTGACAAAACCATACTTGGTCATTTACTGTACATTGGAGGGGGTTGGGTTACAACACAGGAGCAGAGTATAAACAACAGTACAGGAATGAGAAACAGTACTGTACTGTTGTTTATACTCTGCTCCTGTGTTGTAACCCAACCCCCTCCAATGTACAGTAAATGCGCTGAGAATGTTAGTTATTATGTTCTCAATGCCCTTGCATTGTATGAGTTGTGTGGACGCGTTTGCTAGTTCTAGTGCTATCCCTTTGTACATTGTGGCTGTGTCTGACAAAAGTTAACAATAAATAATGGTATTAGGAATACATTTGCCTCCTGCGTGAACTGTGCATAGCTGAATAGACTGTATTTTAACACCGGTCATATGGTGGTACTTGGAGAGCCAGCTACATTCTCAGGTGGTACTTGGTGTAAAAAGTTTGAGAACCACTGATCTATCATGTATAAAATTCAACTCACAATTCTACATGGGCTTCAGGTGGTGGTCTGCGTCTTCAGGTGGTGACATACTTCCCGCAACTGGCGAAGAATCTCTGAAATATTGGATTGTTTGACAGTGACACACAACAGAATATTATTTTATGCCTGAATTTCCCCAAAATGGCTAATTGGACAGCACTTCTCCACCATCAGTGGCTATACGTGTCAGATAGGTGCAGATAGGAGAATCTGTCTGAATGACAAAGAAATCGCTTAACTCTCCCTCCCTCGGCCGCTATTGGCGCGACGGTGTAGCTGTCATTCCTATATGGCTATGACTATGAGCCCAGATGCAACGAGTAATTGTCTACTCAAAATCAACTAAGTGTCATGATTACGTCATTACAACCTGGGACTTGGATGGGAGAGCAGGAAAGATCCAATGTCTTCAGTCAAAAATCCGCCAATCAATGCAAAGGTAAACATACGTCTTTAGAGACGTTTTATATAAGAATAAACACCAGTGAACTTGTGTATAAAATTCAACTCACGCTACAGGCAGTCTCTGCCTGCGTGCAACTGCTGGTCTCTGGTGGTAATTCAGGAATGGCTTCAAGTTCCTCTGGCGAAGAATCTCTGAAATATTGAATACGACAATAAAAATGTTATGCCAGTGAGAGAGGGAGACGGAGATAGAGGGAGAGACAGACATAGCACTGCTGTGTCATCAAATGACAAAGGCTTTGGCAATGTAGGTGTTGTGTGAAGTGGAGGGGGTCGAGGTGAGAGAGACAGAAAGACAGAGATGAAAACACAGATAAAGGTGTGAAGTTTGAAGTGGGGTGAGAGAGACAGACAATATTGAATTGAAAGATAATACTTACTGAGCTGAATCAATGGCAGTGTGGTAATAGGGGCTGGAGTTATACATTGGCATTCCTAGAGAAAGAGCAACATAATTAACAAAATAAGGAAAAAATAAGCACCATCAAAGTAGTTATCAATGAGCACCATATAACCTACAGTAGCAAGTGTACCTAGCTCCATATACCTAGCGCATGTCTGGTGGTAAAAACAAAACATGATTTGAGAATGTGTTAGTTAACTCACCTTGATAGCGGCGATGATTGCCAGCGAATTCTAAAAAGAAGACGATCAAAATATTCAAAAAACCTTGTATGCAATTTATCAAGACTGTGTATATTATATATATATATATATATGTTTAGAGTAGCAGGAGCTAGAAGTTCAAATATGTCAGTGTTTCAAAGCCCCATTTTTTATATATAACAAAAGGCAGAATGAACATCACTGCCGCCCTGCTGGATTAAATTCTGAATTGCAGGTAGGCCTGAATAAGTATTTACTGTGCAAAATAACCAAAACCAGATAAATAATATCTGTTTTTTTATGAAGCACAGATCATGTTAATTAAGTATTCTGAGTCTGAGCAGACAGAAAACCATCTTACCCTCAGCAAGGGATTACTTTGTGCTGAAGACCCACAATGCAACACAACAACTGCAAGCTAAAATGCCTCACATACAAAACGAAATAAAATAGAGCCATGGCTGTGTCCCAAGTTTAACACAATTGAACTATAATAAAGTATTTGTTAACACTAGTTACAACAATGCTTATGTAACTATTAAAAGCGTACATTTTAATCACGAAACAAAATGGCAGAATAACGTTAGCTAGCATGCTAGCTAGCTAACGTTAGTAGCTATAATAATATGCATCACTATTTGCTCAAACAAGCTCCAAACTATTTGCCACGGCACAGAGATAACATTTAGTCAAACGATAACAGCCCGGTGATGGTATCTGAACGGAATCATACTATTCCCATAAGAACTCACTTACCAGTTAAGTATACCATCTAGCATGTTAGCTAATAATGCTAACAAGCTTCGTTCTAGCCTACTAGTTGCCACCACGGTAATAATTCACAAAGTAGCATGTAGTCAAACGATGACAGCAAGATTATGGTATGTGAATGGCATAATACATAATATTGTCAATGACTTACCAAGGAGTTTGGCTCAGACTATTTGTCAAGCCAGTCAGTGAAGACACCATCCATCGCGCCCAGGGGCGGACCTTCCTACAGGCGATATAGGCGGTCGCCTAGAGCGCCACCCAGAGGGGGGCGCCAAAAAAAAAAAAAAAAAAAAAAAAAAAAAATTTTTTTTTTTTTTGTGCAGTTTTGGCGCCCCCCTCTATATCGGCAACCATTATTTTTACATAAAAAAAATTCTAACATAAGGGAAAATGAGCCAAAAATCTAAAACGGTCGGTCGGTCTGAGCCTCAGCTTTAGGTGTTCACAGTCAGAACATGCTAGAGCGCTGTGCATTGATGGGTATCGGTCAAGTGTTTATAGAATTGAGCGTTGAGGAAAGAAAGACTAACGTTAGAGAACTATGAAGAGGCAAAAGCCATAAAAAAATTAAAAAAAAAAATTACAAGAAAGAAAAAAAAAATTTCAAAAAAAAGTGGTGAATCTCGCCTAGGGCGCCAAATGTGCTAGGTCCGCCCCTGATCGCGCCAAAGTGTTTGAATACCTCAAGTCCCGTGAGATCTTCTAGGTCTCGCGAGTTGCTTAGGACTATACCCTCTCGAAGGGGAGGGGGAGGAGGGGAGGGGGAATCTACTAAATTGATTCAACGACAGTTTTTCAAATGTTGAAACAGTATCTGTAATTAAATATTGAATCAACATAGCTTTTTCAACCTCAACCAAAAATAACCAATCTGACTGTACATTGGAGGTGGTTGGGTGGGTGGGGGGGTTGGGTAGGAGGGGTGGGTGGGGGACACTGTACAACTGTACATAAATATTACAGTGACAGTCCAGTTGAGTTAATGGATGGAGGGGGGGGGGGGGGCGTTGACTTGCAACGGATGGACTATAGTGCAGCAATGCAAGTTCAATTCACAGTTATTACTACAGACCGGTGGCACTCACCTCTGTGGTCATGAAATGTTTCGAGAGGCTGGTCAAGGACCACATTTGTGCCTCCCTCCCCAGTGATATGGACCCTATGCAATTTGCATACAGGACAAACAGGTCCACTGACGACGCGGTCTCCCAGGTACTGCACAGCACCCTCTCTCACCTTGACCGTCAGAAGGGGGGCTATGTGAGACTGTTGTTCATACAGCTCAGCGTTCAACACCATAGTCCCCATCACCAGACTGGTGGACAAGCTGATCGAGCTGGGTCTGAGCTCCGCCCTGAGCGCCTGGGTACTGGACTTTCTGAGTGAAAGACCCAGGCGGTCAGGGTGGGGAGTCAGACCTCCAACACCATCACCCAATTCAATTTCATCAATTTCATCTCTGTGCGTCAGAGTTAATTTTTTTACAGAGCGCTAGCTGCTCCCTACTTCCAGTCCTTGTGCTAAACTATAGGCTATAGTTGCTTGCTTCCAGCCCTTGTGCTAAGCTATAGCTAGCTGCTCCCTACTGCTTCCAGCCCTTGTGCTAAGCTATATAGCTAGCTGCTCCCTACTGCTTCCAGCCCTTGTGCTAAGCTATAGGCTAGCTGGTCCATATACTGCTTCCAGCCCTTGTGCTAAGCTATAGCTAGCTGCTCCATATACTGCTTCCAGCCCTTGTGCTAAGCTATAGGCTAGCTGGTCCCTATACTGCTTCCAGCCCTTGTGCTAAGCTATAGCTAGCTGGTCCCTATACTGCTTCCAGCCCTTGTGCTAAGCTATAGCTAGCTGCTCCCTACTGCTTCCAGCCCTTGTGCTAAGCTATAGGCTAGCTGGTCCCTATACTGCTTCCAGCCCTTGTGCTAAGCTATAGCTAGCTGGTCCCTATACTGCTTCCAGCCCTTGTGCTAAGCTATAGCTAGCTGCTCCCTACTGCTTCCAGCCCTTGTGCTAAGCTATAGGCTAGCTGGTCCCTATACTGCTTCCAGCCCTTGTGCTAAGCTATAGCTAGCTGCTCCCTACTGCTTCCAGCCCTTATGCTAAGCTATAGGCTAGCTGGTCCCTATACTGCTTCCAGCCCTTGTGCTAAGCTATAGCTAGCTGCTCCCTACTGCTTCCAGCCCTTGTGCTAAGCTATAGGCTAGCTGGTCCCTATACTGCTTCCAGCCCTTGTGCTAAGCTATAGCTAGCTGGTCCCTATACTGCTTCCAGCCCTTGTGCTAAGCTATAGCTAGCTGCTCCCTACTGCTTCCAGCCCTTATGCTAAGCTATATGCTAGCTGGTCCCTATACTGCTTCCAGCCCTTGTGCTAAGCTATAGCTAGCTGCTCCCTACTGCTTCCAGCCCTTGTGCTAAGCAGGCTAGCTGGTCCCTATACTGCTTCCAGCCCTTGTGCTAAGCTATATAGCTAGCTGCTCCCTACTGCTTCCAGCCCTTGTGCTAAGCTATATATCTAGCTGCTCCCTACTGCTTCCAGCCCTTGTGCTAAGCTATATATCTAGCTGCTCCCTGACACATGCCTCCTCTATTTGAACGACCACATCAAACAAGAGGTGGACGCGGGCAAATACTGCGGCATGGTCATGCTGGACCTACAAAAGGCCTTCGATACTGTCAATCACTCCATTCTGATTGACAAGCTAAAAGCAATTGATTTTGATAGCTTATCAGTGAGCTGGATGCAATCCTACCTGGAGGGGAGAGAACAGATGGTAGAGGTAAACGGTATACTCTATCCCCCCCCCCTCACAGTGAGCTGTGGTGTTCCACAAGGAAGCATACTAGGACCGCTACTCTTCCTAATTTATGCAAATGACATGTCGTCAGCCTGTGACTGCAACTTGTTCCTGTTTGCGGACGACTCAGCCATGCTGGTCTCTGACAAGAACAAATTGCAGGTTGAAAAAACCCTCAGCTCGGAACTATATAGGCAACATCTGCATATGGCTCGCTGATAACAAACTATCATTACACATGGGCAAAACAGAGTCCATTCTCTTCGGTTCAAATAACAAACTCAGCAAGACCGACGGCTTCTCAGTTGCAGTGCATGGGTGACAATATTGTCACAAGGAAAGACGAAATTACCTACCTGGGTTCCATCCTAGAGGCAAATCTTTCCTGTGACAAAATGGCATCCAATGTAATAAAAAAAGTCAACCAACGAACTAGATTCTTGTACCGGATCTCCTCTCAAGAAACAAGAATACCCTGAAGACTCTGGCAGGAGCCCTCATTCAATATACTACGACTATGCGTGCACCTCATGGTACCAAAGCACCTCATAGGCGCTTAAATCTAAATTACAAACATCACAAAACAAACTGGTCAGACTACTACTTGACCTTACCCCCAGAACCCACCTCACCCCTGCCCACTTTGACAACCTAGGATGGCTTAGAGTAGACGACAGAGTACAGCAACTTGCAATGGGCCTGGTCTACAAGATACACTATACGACTAAGGTACCCATGTACATGTCAAAATACTTCCCAAAGGTCAGTGAATACCACAACCACTAGAGGAAGCTCAACAAATCATGTTAAACCCAGATTCGGCTCAAACAATGAACTAAACACGTTTCGCAATTATGCCACATCAATGTGGAACGCCCTACCCAAAGCTGTAAAGGAATGTGAATCACTACCCACTTTCAAAAACACCCTCAAAGAACACCTATACGGGATACTGCAATTCGAAACATGGCCCCTACAAATTTACATTTACATTTACATTTAGTCATTTAGCTGACGCTTTTATCCAAAGCGACTTACATGTTCTGTACGACAAGCCATCAGGAAGGGCACAAGCTGAGCAACAATGTTCATCAAAGTGTTGAGTGCTGGTTAGTTTATTAGGACAAGTGCATGACAGTACGGTTAGTTAGGGTTAGATTTTTTTTTTTTAATTCAGATAATGGTTGAAGAAGTGCGTCTTTAGTCGACGGCGAAAGATTGGACGTGTTTCGGCTGTCCTAACTGGGGTGGGTATAGTTCATTCCACCATTGTGGGGCAAGGACTGAGAATAGGCGACTTCTCTTTGATGACCCTCCCGGAGCTTGGATAGGAGTAGGTCTGAGGCGGCCAGAAGATGCAGAGCGTAGGGGTCTTGAGGGTGTGTAGTTAGAAACCATTGACCGGAGGTAGGCGGGAGCGGTTCCCTTTGCCGCACGGTATGCTAGGTCGAGGGCCTTGAAGCGGATTCGTGCAGCAATGGGGAGCCAGTGCAGGTCCCTAAGAAGTGGGGTGACATGGGCCGACTTCGGTAGGTTTGAGATCAGGCGGGCCGCTGCGTTCTGAATGAGTTGAAACATTTCCTAACCCAGTTGTCCCCCCCCCCCCCCCCCCCTGCCCAACCCCCCCCCCCCACCTCCAATGTACAGCCCCCCCCCCACCCCACCCAACCCCACCCCACCTACCCAACCTCCTCCAATGTATACAGTTTCGACGTCAAATGTATATACACTCTTTTTCTGGACACTTTTTGTATCACAAACAGTACTGTATTTGCAAATCTGGTATGTCATAAATGTATAGATGTAGCAGTACTGTCTATCTGTAAGTCGTGTACATATGATGAATTGAAAATGGGGGAAGTCTTTCTCTGGTCTGCATCCCCTTAACAATTGTATGTATTGAGCTGTACTGCACTGTACCCATTCTGCAATCTGTTAATAAACTTTTAAATCAATCAATCAATCAATCAATCAATCAATCAATCAATCAATCAATCACATTATAATTACATAGTCATTTAGCTACCGGCAAAAGACACAGATACCTATGCAAGCTGTTCTGCGCATGGGAGGTTCTTATATAAATCCTCATCACACAAAAAAAAAAACTTTTTCCGCCCTGAAATACAGGAACAGCAGCAAGACCCGACCCAGTAAGACATTTATATTAAGTCATTGTTTTCAAATAGTCATTATATAATAGAAATCTGCGACTGTCGTCTTGTCTTAAAATGTACATTTCCACGTATTTTACCGTAACAATATGCTAGCGTACATGTTTGTTCGTGCAAAGCAGCTAAAGCAATGAATGTGTTCATGCACACATGTAAGAATTAAGAATGGGAAATTCAGAAATAAAAAGTATACACTTGGTAGAATCAATATGAACAAAACTTTGCATTATATTCGAAAATCATTTAAGGTGTATTCGTGCACACGTGTCCCGCATGTCTTTGGAAAGACCAGATTACTTATTTGCCATGAAAGAGTTCTCTGCAGTATATGACAGCAGTCATAGAGTGTATATTTTCAGCAATACGTTTGTTTAGGTTAAGGTTAAAACTTAGGAGATTTTATCTTTTTTTAAATGTGATAATATTTCCACAGAGGTTGTTACAGCAGGATCTCACTGCCACCTATAGTATAGCCTATGTACATGTATGTACCACGTGGATGGTTTGCAGGTTATTGTTACGAGACCGCCGCCATCTTATGACCGCCGCCATCTTATGAGTGAAAACAAACGAATTTCTACCATCAAATGGCATTTCACTATTTCGAAAGCCTTTCTAGGCGAGATATGCGTCAAATAAGCTTGCCCTGATTGACTTGTCCAAATTGGTTCAGTTATCTGCAATATTGGCTGAGATATATTAAACAGATTTGTTTGCGGTTTTTTGATAATCATGTCCTTAATTTGCATATAAATGATACATGGGACACTCTGACAACTTGTTAACATAAGCCTATAATTTTTTTCAAATCTAGAAACACTGGTTAGAAGTATATTTCCGGGGGGTGCATGATACCCCCCTCTATCCTAAAGATGATTAAAGCCCAACCTCCAGGTTAAACCCTACTGATCAATTATGGGTAGTTTACATCATTGGTATATCATTTCATTATTTATTTTTTTCCATTTGACACCGGAAATGCCACTCTGAAAGAGTTAAAAAGGTCCACGCACGAATAACATGCACGTGCGAATCAAAAAAGCTTATCAAACGCCGACGTCACTACAGCCAGGTGCATATTAATGAGCCGAATCTAAAAGCTAGCACGGCCGTGACGTCACTTCAGGAAATGCCTTGCCCGTCCGGGTCATAGTACTAGTTCAATGGTGGCCCACTAGGTGCATCACAGTTAGCCTATATAGTATATAGCTCCGCCGTCCCTGCTGCCTACAGTCAGGACCACTACACTGACGTTAGCCTATGGTTCTCTCCTCTTTGTGTGCCCCCGTCCTCGCGGGTGTCCTGCGGAGGAGCTTGTGGACGCGACAACAGCGGCGGCCGTTGTTAGCTCATAGCTATCGTGAACCACTAGCCTTTACGGGCTCGAGCACCCTACAGCATAGACATCTATAATTCTATTATAGATATCTATGCCCTACAGGCTGCCACCATTGTCGCCGTTGTCGCGTCCATGGCCCCCCGGCAGGGTACCCGTGGGGACGGGGTGTACAGAGAGGAGAGAACCATTTTGGGTCGGCCGTTCATGCCGGCCAGCGAGCCGGATGTCGGGATATTTTGTTAGCACAATAGCTACCAAGCTAAGCTATGTTAGCTACTAACGTTATAAACACAATATGTGTACAACGACACAATGATTTACATTATTACAAATATGGTAACGTGGTTGTGGCTTTAGAGATGGGTGGCTATAATCACGGAGCAATAGTGTTAGGTGAAACAGATACATTTTCATTCGGCTAGTAGTAGCAAGCATATATCAGTGCCATGCCACTAGCTGTGTGTGACTCTCAGCGCCCCCTGGTGCCCTGCACCTGTTGTGACGATAATTTCGATTACATATGAACCATTGATTAAAATATGCACGTGCGGTGATTGTGTTGGGCAGACAAAATGTTTGATAAAAACGCTAAAACTGGGTCAATTTCAATACTTTTTTTCCCCATTCTTCATGAAAGTCACTGTTGGCCTAGTCCACATTGTTTATTGAACAAAAATACAACAGAAGGTTTTGTAGATACAGTACTGAATTCTGCCATCCGGACGCATGCAATTTGAAATATGATTATAGAATATAAAATATCAGGCCTAAAATGGTTATGCGGTTAAAATGCGATTAATTAGATTAATTTTTTTAATTGCCTGACGGCACTAGAAATAACCTTTTTTGAAGTTTATTTGTACTTCACTTCCACTTATTTTGTCTCAACAGTTTGGATTGCAGTTCCGCTTCATCAGTTGCAACATTTAGCCTATCTGCAGATTTAGGACAGGTTATATACACATGCACACACACAGAACTTCCTGGAATTGTTAGATGTAACATGAGATTTGAGGGAATACTTAACTTCTGAAAAATGCCTGGTCATACATGTAAATGTAAGTCCTGTGGCCTGTCATTCAAATCACTTAAACGTTATGTTGACCATCAGTTACTTCATAGACATGAAGCAAACAAGCAATTCCCTTGTGGTGTGGCTGACTGCAAACATCAGTTTCTGAAGTATACTGCTTTGAAAACACATATGTACCGTGACCACAGGACCATCTCTGCTTCACAAAGAAATTATATAGGACGTTCATTCAAATGCGAGGCCGCAAGTTGTCAGGAGCAATATACTAATCTCAGGGATGTCATTGCACATCTGAAATTGCATATATTGAAAAAAGAGACAGTAAAATGTCCATTTGCAAATTGTGACAAAACCTATAAAGTAAAATCATCATTCACTAGCCATATCGCACGGTTGCATATGAATCAAACAGAGTTGTTTGTAACCCCTGGCCCTACACAATCGCAGTCTACTCAGGATTCCGCTGAGGTGCAAAGGGATTTAGATGAAAGTCATGTAGCAAGTTCATCTGACGACATGCCAGATGACACTGAAATGAGAGCCCTGTATCAAAAAGATCTATGCCTTTTTTACATGCGTCTGCAGGCTAAATGCCTCATTCCATCATCAACAATACAGATTATTGTTGAAGAAATTGACAGTTTGAATGATACGTGTCATCGGTACACTAAGAAGGAATTCAAAAAGTTAATGGGAGCTAAAACAAACTTGTCTGAGACTGATATTGACAGTGTTTTGAGTATTTTGGGAGAAGCAGATTTGCATTCGCTGTGCAGCTCTCACCTTTCCACTGGGCACAGAAGAAAGATGTTCTTCCAAAAGAACTTTTCATATGTGCACCCACAGGCTATTTATCTTGGCACAGATGAGAATAGAAGGGAGTGCTATGCACAATATATCCCACTTCAGGATACTTTACGATCCATGTTAAAAGACCCAGTTGTGTGGCAACAGTGTGTGAAGCCACAAAATAATGCTGCTTCTACTAATGTGTTCACTGATATTTGCGATGGATCCGTTTTCAAGTCCAATGACTTATTCATGGAGCCAGGTATAAGCTTAAAGCTTATCTTGTACCAGGATGCATTTGAGGTAGTGAACCCTCTTGGATCATCAAAGAAGAAGCACAAAATTGTAGGAGTTTACTTTACACTTGCCAACTTCGAGGCAATCTATCGTTCTAGTGTTGACAACTTGCAGCTTTTGCTTCTGTGTCCTGAGAGGTACTTTAAGTACTTTGCACATGAAAAGTTGTTTGCACGGATGCTGTCAGATATTAGAGAACTTGAGAGGCATGGACTGGTCACTTCATCTGGCCAGGTGGTGCGGGCAACAGTCGTATGTATTCTGGGGGACAATTTAGGCTCTCACTCGATCGGTGGCTTTACTGAGAATTTCAGTACTGCTAGTCACTGCTGCAGGTATTGCTTAGTGCCTACAAATAAAATGGACAACCCGACAGACCGGTTTCCGGTAAGAACAGTTGAGACCTACAAGGAAGCACTGCGACAACTACAGGACTCTGAGGCAACACATGTAAAGGGACTCAAGTTTGACTCTGTTTTCAATTCTCTTAAGTATTTCCATGTATGCCAGCCAGGGCTCCCACCATGCATAGGCCATGACTTGTTTGAAGGCGTAGTAGCCTATGACCTTACCCTTTACTTGAGGTATTTTGTAAAGGTGAAGAAATGGTTCACATACACACAGCTGAACCGACGTATCGCACAGTTCAAATATGTGGGTTCTGATGCTGGTTCTGCTCCTTGTGAAGTAAGTATAAGTGGTATGAAGATTGGTGGTCAGGCGGCTGAGAATTGGTGTCTTTTGAGACTTCTACCAGTGATTATTGGGGATAAGATGTCGGATACTAAGGATCCAGTGTGGCAGTTACTGATCTTGCTGAAAGAGCTTTGTGAGTTGGTGTGTGCGCCCAAGATATCTGTACCTCAAATCTGTTTCCTCAATGTTCAGATTCAAGATTATCTTGAAACAAGGAAACAACTATTTCCCACAGAGAAACTCAAACCAAAACATCACTACCTTGTCCACTATCCCTCTTTGATCATGAAACTTGGTCCACTCATACGGTTGTGGACGATGAGGTTTGAGAGCAAACACTCATACTTCAAAAGATGCATAAGGAGGACACAGAACTTCAAAAATGTGTGTAAGACACTTGCAAACAATCATCAGCTGCTTCAGTCATATCTGAACTCCAGCTCTTTCTTTCCTGCAACTTTGCAAGTAAAAAACATGTTTCCTTACCACACTGACTTGTACAGTGACCAAGTGCGTGATGCGGTTAAAGCAAGCTCGCTCCCACATCCTGAGTTGGTGTCCACAGAAGTGCAGTGGAAGGGTACCCTGTATAGGAAAGGCTATTTTCTATGCATTAAGAATGAAGAGTCAGTGGAATTTGGACAAATTGAGCTCATTCTGATGAAGGAAAACAAGTGTGTGTACTTCCTGGTGATACCACACTCGTCATCCTATCTGGCAGAGTATGGCCTCTATAACCTTGGAGAAGCAGCTAGACAAATGGTTTGCATCAATGCTGAACAGTGTTTGGACTTTTATCCACTAGCTGCATATAGTCTATGTGGAATGACAGTCCTGTCCCTTAAACACAGTGTTCTGGATCAGTAGCTTACTGAATTAGCTACTGACGATATATGGGGTGGCTGATTAGTTGGGGAGGGGATGGGAATCTCAGTTATATTTGATCTTGATTCTTGGGAGTAATGATTCGATTCATAATTGATTGGGTACATACATTCTAAATTCTAAATTGCTGCACGAGGCATATATAACATGTAGTATAGGCATCCAAATCATTCTCATACACACACACACACACACACACACACACACACACACACACACACACACACACACACACACACACACACTGAGGACAGACTCAGGCAAAGTGGCAGGATAGGTGTCAGCAGTTGGGCGTTCAGTGTCTTCACACACTTCCACACACTGCAAGGAGGAGCTGGCATCAAACAGCTGTGCCCCTCAGCCAATGCCACCCCAGGTGAGCCAATAAAAACAGCCGTATTTATTTAGCATTGAACTACCATCCTAAACAGCTTTCATTACTGTCATTACTGCATCCCAATTTACCTCTTGTGCCAATTCTCCCTCCCCTGTCCTGATTGTTGCTCGCATATGCCCCCCACTGGTCGGTTGTAGGGAGGATCGAAGCCTTGCATCACATGTCCCCTCTGATACATGTGGAGGCAGCCTGTCGCATCTTTTCACCTGCTAGCTTTTAGCTAAATCTGGGCTCAAGCTATGTTTATCTTTCTTTGTAGTCATGGGTGACCTGGGCAGTTACATAAATGCAGTGCTTCCAGGCTCTGGACTACAACCTTTACTACTGGATTTACTTGACGGCCTCGGAGTGACTAGTGTGGACGATCTACAGTTTTTGCAACCGCATGAACTTGAAGGTGTACTGAAGCCGGTGGAATCCAGAAAGTTCATTGCTCATGCCAAGCGTAAGTGAAACATTGACTGTCACTCTATTTGAGCATGTCTTCATTTTTATATAGTAGAGTGTATGTCAAACTGACTTTTGTTTAACAAAATGGGATTAATAAAGTATCTATCTTTAGGTTACAACCGCAGAGAATCGGAAGAAGATTCCAGTAGCCCGTCTACAGCCTTTCCTGCCAGTTCAGGCATTTTTTCTTCTAGCGGCAGTAAGTAAAACCATTGTGCACACTTTCCTTCCAAATGACAATACTTGAGAGGTCTGTTACGACCAGAAAGGAGATTGCACTGTGCTCATTACATAATTAGCTGTTGCCTTAATGAGGTACACATGGAATGAGTTCAAGTATTAGGGTTCTAATGGGTTCTCCTATTAAGGGGGGGGGGTAGGCTCCCAGATATACACAGTACATTTCACAGAGTAAATTTTACTCAAACTGAGTAAATTGTACTCAAACTGAGTACATTTTACTCAAACTGGTTTGGGTAAAATCTTACTCAGTTTGAGTCAAATGTACTCAGTTTGAGTAGAATTTACTCTGTGAAATGTACTGTGTACTTTTTTTTTTGTTATAACCTCTGCATTTATCATGTCTCGATGGTAATCAATAAATTATGATGTCAAATCAAAATCCATAATGGATAAGGGGTCAGGGGAAGATTTACCTCCACCCAATCAAAACTCAAACCAGCAGGTTTAATTGGACGGCCTAGTTGTGCGTCAGAAGCCGAACCAGAATGCACCTATCATCATAATCTATTGATTACCATCGAGACATTATGACAAATGCAGAGATTATAATAAAAAGTACATAGAAATCTGTGAGCCTACCCCCCTTAAATACACTGATTTAAGCTTCAAATTTGAGTTTCATATTGTGGGCTCAATTTGTTGCCGTCTTCACTGTTAACATCCAACCATGGTCGCACTGAGTAGTGTACTTGCAGAGGTGGTAGTCCAAACAATATGATAATACTCCTCTGTGCCTGTTTTGAAAATAACGTTATCATTCACTACCATTTTGGACCCCTCTACAGACTTTCCCAACAACACTCCAGACAGAAATGCGGATGCGCTGTTTGACTCCTGCTCGCCTACAAGCTCCTTGTCACCTCCGTTCACGCCAAGACTATGCCCCATCACAAATAAACGTGCGTACATTTACCATGTATACTGTTGGGGATGTTGAATTCAATTGGTAAATGGTCGGCCCAAAACTGTTCTTACTGACTATGTAAATGTGTTTAAAAAAAAATAAACACCTGTCATACAGAATGGCACTATTCTAAAATGGTTCAATGTATGTTAAAAAACAACACATGAATTGAAAGCAGACATTCTGAACTTTTACCTCATAGTTCATTGTTTCATTTAAAATATAAATGATATTGTCTCAGAGGCAAAACAACCAATCTCTCATATCTGTGCTAATTATGGCTTACTGTATTCCAGGTCTGCCGATGTCCTCATTGTCCTCCACCAATGAGTGCTCCATCAGCCGTGAGAAGGGAACAGCAGCACTGGACAATAACTGGCACTTCAGTTTCAAGATACAGTGGAACATCATGCCGTTGAATATACAAAAAATATTGGAGAATAAAGAGCGGCCAACGGCGAGGGATAGAAGAGAAATAGTCAGGTTGATTTCCGCAGAAATCCTGGTTGTCTGCAAACATCCTCAAAAGAAACATTTGAATGAAATTGCCCGCAAGATGGTACAAGATTATCCTAAGTCATTCAAGGATGTGATTGAGGATCAAGTCATAGGTAGTGGCTACGATGCTCTAGCAAAACAACTACAATGCAGAGTGGACAACCACAAAAGGATAGGTCCACCAACGATGACTCCCAGCAGTGTTGACAAGGGAAAGACACGAAGGAAAATGTCTTATGGATGTGTGAACCCAGAACCTCAACTGCGTGCTGCAAATGACGAATCACAGAGGAAGATGAAAGAGGACCTACATAAAATGTTTGAGGAAAATGAGAAAGATGAGAAGAAAATAGAAGCATTGATGACTAACACGTTTGCCTCCCAGAGAAGAGATGTCCTAGATGAGAAAGACACACAGACTTTGAAAAAAGAATGGCCCTATCTTTTCAACACAACTGGCTTGAAGGCTCATTTCAATGAACTGACTGGGGTCCAGATAAATGAAGAATTCCAAGAGGCCATGAATGTAAAATACAAAAGAGTCCTGGGATTTTTCAAGTGTCTGCGCCCAGAAAGAGATAGTGTTGCAGGAAAACTCCAACCTCAAATCCAGGCTGCGGGTTGTGATGACTCCGTTGGGACTGTGTTACTGCTTTTAGCTCACTTCAAAGAAGACCAAAACAAGATGCTCATAAATGTTGACGATACCGATCTTGCAGCAGATGTGAACTCTCAGGATCTTCCCACAACCCCATGCATATTGCTGTGTGGTAAGTTAAGTAAAGGATAATGTATAGCTATACTCTGTCATTGTCGCAAAATAATTGACAGACACTGCGTTCTGGAACACCGAGGCACAGCCGAGGTGTTCTAAACCCAGTGAAGGTCAATTATTTTGCGACATTGACAGAGTATAGCTATACATTATCCCGCTTATTACATGGCTAACTTACTAACAATATACCTAATTCATTTTACACCATCGACAAGATGAGATCAAATGCAGACTCAGTTGTTCTGTGGCTCCTCTGTCATCGCCGGCACCCGGCAGGTGTGTGGACTTGATTGCACTGATGTAGTGCAGTTGTGCATAATGGTAATGCTTAGCTTTCGTGACTGCGATCAAAATGCTTGATTGTGATTGGTCAATAGCGCTCTGTTGCCCCTGACAGCGGTCATTATTGCGCGTTGCCCATGACAGCGGTGAATTATCGAAAAATAAATGTTTTTTTTTATCTACTTTTTCTCCCCATTTTTCTATTTTTCTCCCGTCCCCAATTTCGTATTGTCCAATTACCCTACCCTTCCCCCTACCCTCCCCTGTCTCGAACGCTGTTAGGCCATGCCTCCCACAAGCCGGCTGCAATGTGGACGAAGCCTTGCATCACGTGTCCCCTCCGGTACTCAAGGAGGCAGCCGTCGCATCTTTTCACCTGCACAGCGTGATCTCTCAGCGGCGAGGGTCTGCGTGGGAGAGACACGCCGCCCTCGTTGCTTCCTGATTCTACTGCGCAGGCGCACCAACCGACCTGTAGGAGTCGCTGTCCACAACGTCCAATCCCCACCCACCAGCTTCCCACCCCCTAATACTGCCAATTGTATTAGTATGAACAACCAGCCAAGCTGGTAGCAACGCCGAGAGCTGGGCTCGAACCCAGCATCTCCTGCATTGGTGGCGAACGCCTTGCCCACTGCGCCACCTAGCCGCCCGCATTTTGGCTAATGTTAAAACTTGTCAGCTCAGTTTTGTCTATTTTTCTGTGTGTGTGTGTGTGTGCGCGTGTGTCTGTCATACCTTCACAGGACAAAGCCCACTGACTGCATCTGTCTTCATGGTAGCAGTGGACCAGGTGGTGGTCAATGATGGAGTCTCAACGTTCACTGAAGCAGTCAATGCCATGTTCATGATCTATTATGCCCTCAACATCGACTATCCTGTAGAGCTGGGTGCAACAATGGAGTTTCTTCAAAGGTAATTGTATATTTTTTTCATCTTTTTATTCATTTACCAGCATAATGATTTCTTTTTTTTTTTTTTTGATCTTTTTCCCCCTCCATTTTCCTCCGATTTTCTCCCATCCCAATGTTAGTCGTATGCCAATTCCCAGTCCCTTCCTGGTCGCTGCGCACTTACCCCCCACAGGGGTGGGGGCTTCCTCCAACACACGTCCAGCCAATCACTGCTTCTTTTCACCTGGCAGCGCGGATTCTCATCGAGAGGGCGTAGCGTGTGGGAGGATCACACTATCCCCCTCAAGTCCTATCCGCGCTTAGCAGGCGCCCCGACCGAACTGTAGGAGTCGCTGTTTACAACGACCCGGACCCACCCCGCCAGCTTCTCCCACCCTCTAATACAGCCAATTGTATTAGTGCAGACGGCCAGCCAAGCTGGTGACAACCCCGGAGCTGTGAGCTGGATTCGAACAGGCGAATCCAGCTCACAGCTCCGGGGTTGGTGACGAACACAATCTCCGCTCGGCCACCTAACCGCAGCATAATGAACTTTTAATCATAAAGTCCTTGTAGCAGTTTGAGAGTGAATCAATGCAGTGCAGAAGGCAGGGCATGAGTGACAGAGCCCATTCTTTCAAACATTCATTGAGAGCAGCACACACATAGGCTATAGCAGTATCACGGTATGCAGCCAAGGCCCACCAATGTGAGAATGAACGGAATTGTGTAAATGTACACCATTTGATGTTTTCTATCACACTGTGATCTTTCCCTTCCTCTAGTTAACAACCTCACTGTGCTGTAATGAATAGATATTCATATAGGAATATACGACAATAACGATGTCAATCCATTTACGTACCACTCCTCTACAGATGCATGTTCAAGATAAATCCGGACAAGGGCTCAAAAGTCCACAAACAAGGCAATAAGAAGTGTCTCGCAGTCAATCCCAAGGTCCTGTCACTCATATCGAAGATATCAGAGCATGACTGGCTGGAATGACTGGTGAGTTTGCTGTTAATTCATTTGATTACTTGTGATTTATTTCATGTCCCTTTTTTCAAAACTATTTGGCAGGTGATCGGATCAACCTCTATTCAGGTAAATCTAATTCTTTCCACCACAAGGTCGGGAGTAAAGCGAATACAGTTTCCACAGGAAAAAAAACCTTCAGTGCTGTTCTTTGCTCTTCCAATTAAGAAACTCATTTCATTTCAGATATAACTAATGTTAATAGCAGCATCTACGCTAACCTCCGCCATTGGTGTTTTGAAATGAACAGTTGCTTCTCACTGTTGTCACCTAAACCACCTCTTCTCGTAGATTACAAACTTCTCTCTATGGAGATTTGCCAGAATGATGTGGGCAGTGAAACGTGAGCTCACAAGATCAGAATGGTCTCATGTCCAAATTCTGAAGATTTGGACATCAATCTGATGCAATTTCTTCTTTATTTCTCCATGAGGTTGATTGAAATAGTATTTTTGTTTGTGTGTATTACAGAGAATCCAGAGCCATCAGGACTAAAATGAAGCGAAACAAGATACAGCAGCACTGGAAGAAAGAGGATGAATAACATTCTTGTTTTCAGTTCAGTTAATTTTTATATTGGACACATGACAATGGTCATAAATCGCAAGTTTTACCAGCTGCTGTTGCAGCATTGTCCGAAAAGGGCTAGGGAGAAGCACTATATAGCTTGCCGGGCCTACGCCTGAAGACTCCCATTTTTTATACACATATATACCTGCACATATTCATACATGATACATATTCATACATGTTTATAGCATTGTTCTGTATATACTGTATACATACACATATACACACACGCATATATATTTATCCCATAAATACTGTATCATATTATAAATAATAAGCTGTACACCAACTGGGGTGCTCTTTGCCATGGATATGTATGTGTGTGTATGTATATATATATATATATATATATATATATATATATATATATATATATATATATATATATATATATATATATATATCCATACACACATGGCAAAGAGCACCCCATAGTTGGTATACACAGCTTATTTACAATATGATTAATAAATTAGTGTTGGCATGTATATAAAGTGATATACAGTACATATACACATTATAGTATATTATGGTTGAGCACTTTGGTTCCGCACGGACGTTTACACTGTTATAGAATACAGCACTGACCATCACCAACCGTAACTTAGGGGTTAGAGTTAGAGGTGGTCTAGGTCTGGTTAGGGGTTAGAGTCAGAGGTGGTCTAGGTCTGGTTAATAGAGGCCATAACCAGACCTAGACCACCTCTAACTCTAACCCCTAACCAGACCTAGACCACCTCTAACTCTAACCACTAACCAGACCTCTTCCATGTGGCACTTTAACAGTACACTGACCTCAGAATGTATATTTTTATGCAAGCAGATTGCAATCAGTGTGTACTACTAGTACTACTGTATTTAGTTTACAGTATCATGTTGTTATAGAATAAACCGCTGCCAGCAGCAGCCCAGCACTGACCAATGACCATCACCAAACTTAACTTAGGTGTTAGAGTCAGAGCCTAGGTGGTCTAGGTCTGGTTAGGGGTTAGAGTCAGAGGTGGTCTAGGTCTGGTTAATAGAGGCCATAACCAGACCTAGACCACCTCTAACTCTAACCCCTAACCAGACCTAGACCACCTCTAACTCTAACCACTAACCAGACCTCTTCCATGTGGCACTTTAACAGTACACTGACCTCAGAATGTATGTTTTATGCAAGCAGATTACAATCAGTGTGTACTACTGTGTTTAGTTTACAGTATCATGTTGTTATAGAATAAACCGCTGCCAGCAGCAGCCCAGCACTGACCAATGACCATCACCAAACTTAACTTGGGGGTTAGAGTAAGAGCCTAGGTGGTCTAGGTCTGGTTAGGGGTTAGAGTCAGAGAGGTGGTCTTGGTCTGGTTAGGGGTTAGAGTCAGAGGTGGTCTAGGTCTGGTTAATAGAGGCCATAACCAGACCTCTAGACCATCTCTAACTCTAACCCCTAACCAAACCTAGACCACCTCTAAATCTAACCCCTAACCAGACCTTCCATCACCATGTGGCACTTTACACAACAACCTCAAAATGTGATTTATCATTTTATGTTTATGCAAGCAGATTGCAATCAGATTGCTACTGTGTGTACTATACACTATTGTACTGTACTATTATCTACTCAAGTTCAACTACTACTGTGTTTGTTTGTTTACAAAACACAGTATCCTGTTAGTGTTGTTGACACTGTTACACTGGCTGCTGTTACTGTTATTTAATATTTTCAAATAAATCGCTGCCAGGTGAGCAAGGCCAGACATAATGTGACTGTCTTATTAAGTTATTTCTCCATTCACAGATCGACAGTGAGTGCTGCACCCTTCCTGTTTATTACTTGTGCCGCCGACTCAGATTCCCCTAGGTTAAAAAATAAATACGCAATTTAAATCAGAATATGTTCCATGTTGACTATTTCTGACTTCTGCCAAGTTTTTTTCCATTGACTAAAAATAGACAAAAATGTCATCCGTTTACTAAAATGCTCAGACATTTTAGTTGACTAAAACTGACTAAACGAAAAAAATAAATGAAAATGACTAAATATGATAAACGAAAAAGGAGCACTTGACACATTACTAAGACTAAAACTAAAATGAAAATAGCTGCCAAAATGAACACTGGTTTACAGTGACATTCCATATAAATGTTGTGATTTCCATATAAAATGTTGTGCTAATAAATACCGCTCTCCTTCGAGACACCACCGCCGACTCATCTCTCAGCACTATACAATATTATGCTAGATATAGTCGTTTCCTTTTCACCATTGGCAGATTATCATCCACATTGGAGAATAGAGCTTTTAAATGCTTATTTCTACTTTTGACACATTAACTGTACTGACTTTTACAAGGTATATCAACTGTATATATCAACTGTATGTACTCCAAATATACTGAGAAGAGTGCTTGCTTGTGGGTTGTTGAACTGGAGTGCAGCTGAGACCATGCAAAATGAATACTTAACCCATTTAGACATAAAACGCCTGCTAAAAACTCCTATTAAAACCTATGCAATTAGGGTTTTTTGGAAAGATTTTCAGAATTGTCAGTTAATAAAACCTTTTATATCAGCCTCTGGAGCAGATTGAAACATGAAATGAAAACCGATAGATTAGAACTTGGGCTTTTATTTGAACATCATTCATTTTCCCTAATGTGCATTGACATTTAAAAAAGAAAAATGTCTTGTCCAGATACTTTTAAAGGGATTTCAAATAATAGGTAATTTGAATGTAATTTTGAATTTGTATACAGCAGTTGGGCTGTAAAAATACAGAGAATATATAGCAAATATCTGTAAAAAAAATTCACTGCTGAACTTTGTGTTCTGTCACTTAATTGAAGGAGTTTGATTGTAATCATTTTGGAAAAACCTGTAGAATAACAGTGTTTCACTGCTGAACAAAGTTCTGTCACTTAATTGAATGAGTTTGATTGTAATAATTATGGGGAAACCTGTAAAATAACAGTGTTTCACTGCTGAACTTAAGTTATATATCGTATAGCATCGCGTCCCGCTCTGAGCCTTACGAGATACTCATATCTCCTGTGATACCTAATGTATCTCCCACGAACAAAAACACATGCACCCCACCTGTATGGGGCCCCGCCCCTTATGGTGGCCACCGCCCATATAACCATGACCCTGGTCATGAAACACCCTTCCTCTATTTTCGTCCCAGCGTGTTGGATGCGTGCACCATACGAGCTAGCGGAATGAAAAGATTAAGGGAGATTAATAATGTTGGAAGCTTACCGGAGGTTGCTGGCCCCTGGCATCTTCGACGCATGTTTTCGGCGACACGACGGGCCTGTGATGTTCCTCGTTTGATGACTGCACATCGAGGTTCAGCTGTACAAGGCTGGCTGTCGGGCCAGCTTGTACTCAGGTAGGCCCTGTGTCTTCAGGCATGGGTATTAGTGTTAGTAATGCTGGTTTGTGTTGTTAACACAACCTTGTTGTGTGTTGGCGCCAGGGGCAAGATGGTTTGGTGAACGTTCTCTGCAGGGAACGGTTTCCAAGCTGTCTTGGGCGTGCTGCTAAAACATCTAAAGCTATGCTAACATGCTATCGCTACTGCCGCATGCTATCACTACTGCTAATTGCTATGCTGTTTTAATGTCTCCGCCGTGAGATGTTGTCACTCTCCCGCCTCTTGCCCGGTTCATCAATGAAGGTCAGTCGGTAGCTGTTGTGGGGTTTTGAGTTCTATTTACCTTTTTCGGGTAAATGGGTTGACAACGGGGTAGGTCGTGGCTAGGTTCTAGCCAGGTATTACCTTGTGTTCCGGCGGGGTTTGTTGAACGGTGTTCCCATCTGGGTTGGCGTCGGGTAGTGGGGCTATGGGTCCAGCCGACATGGTAAACATGTTGCGTGTCTGTGCACAGGCAATTGTTGTCTTGGGTTCCACATTGCCTGGCGTTAGGCTGCAGTAGTATAAGGGCAGGGCCGCTTGGGAGAAATGTGAGGCCCTGTGCGTTTTTAGACGCGAGGCCCCCCATCTCCTGGGGCGGCCCTGTGTAGGGGGCTATTGTTTCATTTTGTCACTCTGCTATGAGAAGGTCTGTCTTGCTACAGCTTTCTCTCCTCTCAAACCATTCATACTGACGGTCAATCGGTATACTGGGGGAGTAGTGCGGGGGGGGGGCTTTGTTTACCTTTTTTGGTAAATGGGCTAAACTAGGGCTGGTGTTCTGTTGTGAATATTTTGAATGAAGACGGGTCTGGTCCGTCTCCCCTTAAACTTTGTGTGTATGGGTTTGCTCATTCTACAGTTTTTGTGGTTTAGCTCTTTTATTCATTTAACCTTTTCATGGTCCACACCACAGTGGAGGGTGCTGTTTGCAATCACCACTGGTGCTCCATGTTAACGTCAGTCCTTTGTTTTTGATATATTGAAACAATGCCCCGCCCGGCCGACACCATGGGTCGGCCTGGCGAGTGGCTGGTGGGCTGTTAAGGCTTGTACCGCCACGGTATGGAATTGGCAACGATTAGAACTGTGTTCGAATTGGTGTTTTTTCTATTAAAGAAGTGGTGTCTGGTGGAGGGGCCTTGAGGGCCGGCCGACGTCGACACATCGCGCAAGGTTGTTGACGTTATTAGCTTTGACCCAGCCGCAAGCTATAACCGCTCAGGGTTCCCCTCTCCGCAGGGGATTTTGGTCTTCTGCTGGAGCGCGGGCGGTATTGTCCTAGGCCCTACACCGCCTCACACCGCGCAGCCAGAAGAAGAGAGAGCACGGCCTCGTCAGCGGCGATGACGGGGCCCTCGACAGGCGGCCATGTTTCCCCCGCCAGTGGTGCCCTGGTTGGAGAATCGACAGGGTATCGCGAGGCCGACAGTCTTGGCGGCCGAGGGATCGGCCATTTTGGGTGATTTCGGTGTTGGTAAACCACTCCGTCGTCATTTTGCCGCGAGCAGCCCGCTCCCCGTTCAATCCTCTCTCTGGTATCCCCAGAAGCGGGGCTCTGAGCGTTCTCCTTTGGCTGCGGGCCGCGAACCTTCATTGAAGCGTATGCGGCCCCATTCTTCGCTTCTCATGGAGACAGGGGCTGACACCCAGTTGATGGCTGAGCCTGGGTCTGTCCGTGAGAATGTTGTGCTGTCAAGCGGCTCCCACACCTTGAACTGTGTTGGTTGAGCCTGGTGTTACGTCTGTCAACTTAAGTGTTGTCAGCAGGGGGGCTCGAAACCTTTTGAGGCACACAGTGCGGGCTTCCCCGGCCTCGCCTTCGCCAGGCCAGGTATCATGTTGGTGCTCCCACTCCTGGAATATTGGCAAGTGGTCGCAGCTCACATGGTTTGGGGTGGTAGTGATATCACTGCAGGGCTACGGTGTGTAGGAACCCATGGGGGCCTTACACCTTGCATGTCCGGCTGCAGAACAACTCCTTCAGCATGTTCTGGAGGGGTGTTCAGTGGGGGGGCTTTTTTGATCGGAAGCCCCCCGTATCAGACAGGCCCTTTTCTGTCGGGGTTCCCCCTTGGGTGCGATTGCCTCGTGGGTGGTGTCAGGGTCAGGTGTTCCGACACGGAACGCGCTCCTCGCACGATTCCAGGGTTGTCTTCGCACAGCGGGGGGGACTGGGCCAACTATCTACAGTTCCTGGCGGACCTGCGCCACGTGACGGCGGGTGCGTTGGGAGTGTCGTCACATATGGCTACGGCAGTACCATATGTCGAGGTAGATGGAGAGAATGGTGAGGCGGGGACTTGTGTTTACACAACCCCACCCGTTTTCAGGTTTGGTACAGACCCTGTTGTCGGGGTCTCCAGCAGGGACAGCTCTGGTCGACGAGATCCAATCTCTGTGGACGAAGCAAGCCATCGTCGTGGCGTTCTCCTCCCGGTGTTCTCTGCCCGAGAAGTCGGGGGGGAGGGGTGTAAGACCCAGGCTGGACCTGTCCCATGGGAAGGTTCAGCATTTTTTGGATCGTCTCCTACCTGTTGAACACTGTCAGGTGGGGGTCTGGTTCTCCTCCATAGACCTGTAGGATGCGTATGCGCATCCCCGATCTTCCATCCTAGGGCTTACCTACGCTTCCTTTGCAGGGTTAGCGTATGAGTACCAGAGGCTGCCGTTCGGTTTTCTCTGGCTCCCCGCATCTTCACCAAGTGCGTGGAGGCCGCACTGGGGCCTCTGCGTCATCCGGGGTTACGGAGTGTTCTGCCCTGATGACGTTCTGGTCCTTCGCGGTCAAGGTGGATCGTCAGGTCTCGTACCAGGCAGGTCTCTACCAGCCTGGGGTTGCTGTAGACTGGATGTAGAGTATTCCTCTTCCCAGTCAACGGTTGGAGGGCTATGGGCATCCATCTCGGAGCGTGTTGTCAACACGCTCGGGAGGTTCCGTCCTAGGACGGTTACGGCGCTGTCTCACGTCGCGTTTTCACCGACGCCTCCCTCGCTGGTGATGCGTCGGGCCAACGCAGTAGGGGGCAGCTGGCAAACCATGCTGCCCGGTCTGCGCTACGTTCAATGTGTTGGTGTTGAAAGCGGTCATTCTGGTCCACAAATGGTGTTGATCAGGACGGACGATACGACGTCAGTGTCGTGTATCGACAGACAGGGAGGAGTACGCTCCCCCTGTCTGCACCAGGCGGCGGGCGGCTGGCTATGGGCGTCCTCCATCTGCGCGGCCTAAGGGCTCCCCACATCCCCGGCAGGGAGAATGTGGGTGCAGGTGTACTGTCGCGGGGCGGCCCTCATCCTGACGGGTGAGGATTGCGTCTGGACATGGCCAGGCGGGTCTGGGACCGATGCCGTGCCGCCAGGGATTCTTCCCCATACATCTGTTAGGTCAGTTGTTGGGACGGGTACGTTGAGGGGCGCAGGTTCTTGATCCTGATGGTGTTACCATCTGGAATGCGCATGCTCCCTCCACTGTCGCGCTTACGCGGGCAGATGACGTATGTTCCAAGTGTGGTGTAAGGCGGGGGGCCAGGACTCGGTCTCCTGCCCCCTGGTTGCTGTCCTTAGTTACCTCCAGTCTCTCCTTGATAGACTGTCGGCTTCGACGGTGAGGGTATATGCAGCAGCTATATCCTCCTATCATGAGGGGTTTGAGGGGATGTCTTGTTCAGCCACCCTCTTGTGAAGCGTTTCCTGCTTGGCGCTCGACGCGTTAAGCCGGTGCAACGCTCCTTGGCTCCGACTTGGGATCTTCAATTGGTCCTCGGTCGGTTGTCCTTGGCCCCGTTTGAGCCGCTCGAGCGGGCGCCGTTGGGACAGCTGTCCTTCAGGACCGCGTTCCTTCTGGCTGTCACTTCCGCTAAACGCGTAGGTGAGCTCTGTGCTCTCTCGGTACATCCAGAGTGCCTGTCTTTTCGGACCGATTGCGGTGTCACTCTGCGACCTAATCCTGCTTTCGTGCCTGAGAATATCCGGAGTTCCTTCCGCTCCCGGGATATTGTGGTTCAGGCGTTTCGTCCTCCTCCTCACACTGGTGAGTTAGATGCGGGCCTTCACCTGTCATGTCCAGTCCGTGCTTGGGGATTTACCTCAGCCGTACTCAGGATTTCAGGGTTACCGACCAGCTTTTTGTCTGTTACGGTGGGGCTCGTGCTGGTAAGGCACTGTCGGAGCAGCGCCTGTCCCATTGGTTGTGCGAGGGTGTTACCCTCTGCTACACGCTGGCTGGGCAGGATCCCCCTGGGGGCGTCAGGGCGCACTCCACTCGTGGGGTGGCTGCCTCTGCCGCTCTCCTGGGTGGGGCCTCGGTGGAGGCCATCTGTGCTGCAGCTTCATGGTCCTCCCCGGGCTCCTTTGTAAGGTTTTTCCTCATGGACATGACCGGGGGTTCTGTCTCCCAGGCGGTTCTGGGGTCTGTGGCCTTTCCTGCTTCCCGTCCTTTGGTCGGGTAGCAGGAGTGTATGGGTATGGGCCGCAGTGTGTTGAGTCACACGTGGTTCCGCCTGTACGGTGTGTTCAAGGGGTTCTGGCTCCCTCTTGTTCGCATTCAGGTGGAGTTGACTGCGCCCCCCCTTCGTTAGGAAGGATGGGGTGACAGGGCTCCCCGCACCCCTTGATGTGGGCTTACGGGTCCTCAGGGGGTACATCTGTCGGGTCTCGCGCCCGCTCTTCCCCATTATCTCGTAAGGCTCAGAGCGGGACGCGATGCTATACGATATATAACGATAGGTTATGTAGATAACCTAGTTATATTAGTATAGGCTAAGCGTCCCGCTCTGCGCGCCCTGAGTTCCCTCTTGAGGGATCTTTTCCTGGGACGGGTTTTGGCGAGGAAGGGTGTTTCATGACCAGGGTCATGGTTATATGGGCGGTGGCCACCATAAGGGGCGGGGCCCCATACAGGTGGGGTGCATGTGTTTTTGTTCGTGGGAGATACATTAGGTATCACAGGAGATATGAGTATCTCGTAAGGCTCAGAGCGGGACGCTTAGCCTATACTAATATAACTAGGTTATCTACATAACCTATCGTTATGTCACTTAATTGAAGGTGTTTCATCGTAAATGTAGGAAAAACCTGTGAAATAACAGTGTTTCACTGCTGAACTTTAAGTTCTGTCACTTAATTGAAGGAGTTTGATTGTAATCATTTTGGAAAAACCTGTAGAATAACAGTGTTTCACTGCTGAACGAAGTTCTGTCACTTAATTGAATGAGTTTGATTGTAATAATTATGGGGAAACCTGTAAAATAACAGTGTTTCACTGCTGAACTTAAGTTATGTCACTTATTTGAAGGTGTTTCATCGTAAATGTAGGAAAAACCTGTGAAATAACAGTGTTTCACTGCTGAACTTTAAGTTCTGTCACTTAATTGAAGGAGTTTGATCGTAATAATTTAGGAAAATACTGTCAAATGACAGTATTTCACTGCTGAACTTTAAGTTCTGTCACTTAATTGAAGGTGTTTCATCATAAATGTAGGAAAAACCTGCCAAATAACAGCGTTTCACTGCTGAACAAAGTTCTGTCACTTAATTGAATGAGTTTGATTGTAATAATTATGGGGAAACCTGTAAAATAACAGTGTTTCACTGCTGAACTTAAGTTATGTCACTTAATTGAAGGTGTTTCATCGTAAATGTAGGAAAAACCTGTGAAATAACAGTGTTTCACTGCTGAACTTTAAGTTCTGTCACTTAATTGAAGGAGTTTAATCGTAATAATTTAGGAAAATACTGTCAAATGACAGTATTTCACTGCTGAACTTTAAGTTCTGTCACTTAATTGAAGGTGTTTCATCATAAATGTAGGAAAAACCTGCCAAATAACAGCGTTTCACTGCTGAACGAAGTTCTGTCACTTAATTGAAGGAGTTTGATTGTAATAATTATGGGGAAACCTGTAAAATAACAGTGTTTCACTGCTGAACTTAAGTTATGTCACTTAATTGAAGGTGTTTCATCGTAAATGTAGGAAAAACCTGTGAAATAACAGTGTTTCACTGCTGAACTTTAAGTTCTGTCACTTAATTGAAGGAGTTTGATCGTAATAATTTAGGAAAATACTGTCAAATGACAGTATTTCACTGCTGAACTTTAAGTTCTGTCACTTAATTGAAGGTGTTTCATCATAAATGTAGGAAAAACCTGCCAAATAACAGCGTTTCACTGCTGAACGAAGTTCTGTCACTTAATTGAATGAGTTTGATTGTAATAATTATGGGGAAACCTGTAAAATAACAGTGTTTCACTGCTGAACTTAAGTTATGTCACTTAATTGAAGGTGTTTCATCGTAAATGTAGGAAAAACCTGTGAAATAACAGTGTTTCACTGCTGAACTTTAAGTTCTGTCACTTAATTGAAGGAGTTTGATCGTAATAATTTAGGAAAATACTGTCAAATGACAGTATTTCACTGCTGAACTTTAAGTTCTGTCACTTAATTGAAGGTGTTTCATCATAAATGTAGGAAAAACCTGCCAAATAACAGCGTTTCACTGCTGAACGAAGTTCTGTCACTTAATTGAAGGAGTTTGATTGTAATAATTATGGGGAAACCTGTAAAATAACAGTGTTTCACTGCTGAACTTAAGTTATGTCACTTAATTGAAGGTGTTTCATCGTAAATGTAGGAAAAACCTGTGAAATAACAGTGTTTCACTGCTGAACTTTAAGTTCTGTCACTTAATTGAAGGAGTTTGATCGTAATAATTTAGGAAAATACTGTCAAATGACAGTATTTCACTGCTGAACTTTAAGTTCTGTCACTTAATTGAAGGTGTTTCATCATAAATGTAGGAAAAACCTGCCAAATAACAGCGTTTCACTGCTGAACGAAGTTCTGTCACTTAATTGAAGGAGTTTGATTGTAATAATTATGGTGAAACCTGTAAAATAACAGTGTTTCACTGCTGAACTTAAGTTATGTCACTTAATTGAAGGTGTTTCATCGTAAATGTAGGAAAAACCTGTGAAATAACAGTGTTTCACTGCTGAACTTTAAGTTCTGTCACTTAATTGAAGGAGTTTGATCGTAATAATTTAGGAAAATACTGTCAAATGACAGTATTTCACTGCTGAACTTTTAGTTATGTCACTTAATTGAAGGTGTTTCATCATAAATGTAGGAAAAACCTGCCAAATAACAGCGTTTCACTGCTGAACGAAGTTCTGTCACTTAATTGAAGGAGTTTGATTGTAATAATTATGGGGAAACCTGTAAAATAACAGTGTTTCACTGCTGAACTTAAGTTATGTCACTTAATTGAAGGTGTTTCATCGTAAATGTAGGAAAAACCTGTGAAATAACAGTGTTTCACTGCTGAACTTTAAGTTCTGTCACTTAATTGAAGGAGTTTGATCGTAATAATTTAGGAAAATACTGTCAAATGACAGTATTTCACTGCTGAACTTTTAGTTATGTCACTTAATTGAAGGTGTTTCATCATAAATGTAGGAAAAACCTGTGAAATAACAGTGTTTCACTGCTGAACTTTAAGTTCTGTCACTTTATTGAAGGAGTTTGATCGTATTTTTTTTAAATACTGAAAGTTGCCTTATTTTCACATTCAGTAAAATGATGAGTATCTTATGTGTTTTTACATACAATCCAATGTAATTTAACATTCAACACAATTAAGCAAATACATGTATTTAAAAAGAATTACCTGTAGAATAACTGAAGGTTTTTACTGTTTTTTAATTATATTATTCTCTTTTTTAACATTATTTAACATTACATTTAAAGTTTAACAGCAAAAAAACAGAAAGTTGCCTTATTTTCACATACAGTAAAATGATGTATATTCTAGGTGTTTTACATGTAATTTAACATTCAAGACAATTAAGCAATGGAATAATCCTGTAAAAAAAAGATAATTTCTTATTAAATCAATCTACAGATTACAACCTTTATTTAATGGTTAATATTTGTATTAACGGTTATTTACTGTATTTTTATGGAATTTCCTGTATTTTTATGGGATTTACACTTAAAGTAGAAAAACAAAAGTAATCTGTAAAATAATACATTGAAAGTCCCGTAAAAATACATTTTTTTAAGAGTGTAGGTGAAAAGGATAAACGAATTGCAGTTAACCAGACTATTTAACAAGTTAACCAGAGAACAAGACATTATTAACTATAAGGCTAAGCAACTTGGTATAAAACTATAAAGATACAGATTAATTCGTTAAAAGCTTAGTTATACTATAAAACATTATGAACCAAAGATTAGAAAACTAAACAAGATACTTAGTGTTCAATTAAGCTAAAAACAAGGTTAAAGATTACTTTAGCATAGGAATACAATCAGTATGATGAACAATCAAATAAGGTTCAATTAAATAAGTTATATTGGGACAAAACTCAAGAAAAGACTGTTAGGAACTAGTCACAATAAAGAATAACTCCCTTAAATAATAAAGATAAGAAAACCACCCCAAAGCATGGCAAAGTAAATCAAGAAGCCACGTATTCTATTTCTGTTGAAGGACAGAGAGCTATTCTCTGTTCAAGGAGAGAGAGCTGTAAAACCTCCACATAAGGAAATTAAATGCTTTTAATAGTCAGTATGTAAATAGGACCTGTGCCTTTAAGGATATAGACTGGCTGAGATCATGTTAAGCCAATAGAAAACAGTGACGCCCCTAGCTATCGGCACCAGGATGACGTAGGAAAAAGGGGAGGAGAATTGTCTTTATATACAGATGCACGAGAGGAGAACATCATCGCAGCAGGGGATCCAGAGAGACGAACCAAGCGCTCCCAGCTCAGAGGATCCGAGACCAGAGTTGCCTTGGCAACCAGCACAAACAGAGCGAAGGCCTCGTGTTGTCGGGACAACCTGAGACCACAAACACCGGAGAACGAGTCTGAGCGGCATCAGCCGATCAGACAATGGACCAACAGCCAAACTGAAGACGATGATTAGATATAGAAAGAAGATCCAATACTTATTTGATTCATTTAGTTTGTGTTTATTTAAATGGAATAAACACAGCTTTGTTTTATTCAAAACATCTCGGCTGCACTTCCTTCCTGAAACCGAGCAATTGAAATGCAACAAATGCAGAGAAAAGGGTAAATACCACTACGATCACAGAGATGATAGATATTAATGAAGAATACTTCACATGCACATTTAATTTCCACTGAGCACTCTGTCAATTGTAGCGATTGAAACGGATTCAATATTCCCAAAGATATTGTCATCCTCTATAACAGTGCTTTGTATCTCTCTTAACCTTATGGCATTGTGGAAATGGCTTCCTCTTGTTGCGGAGTAAAAAGGGGCCCTCTTCCACCTCTGCGAGGTTGTCTTGCAATGTGGTGCAGAGTAAAATTACAGTAATGTACAGCAAACGAGATATACTGCTTTACAGTAACCCATATTACTGTAGTGTACAATAACAGTGCTTTCCACTTGTAAAATAATGCAGTACAGTACCATACTGTAAATATGGCAAATATTTACTGTAACACTACTGTACACTACAATACAGTAAATCTGTGCTGCAGTAAAGCTGTCTAAATGTAAAATGTAAAAAGTGACATCTTCTTGTCCCACTGCAAGCTTCATGTATGACACTATGGCAGTAGTGCAGTGCAGATTGTTTAGTGCTGAATTGTCGCCAGACCCCCACGGGAAGTATCCAGGTCTAAGGTTAAGGTGTGCAAATGCACGGATACACTTCCCAAAGGGCTCAGCCGACCTACCACAACAAATTTCCCCAAGACCACAAACAGACACGGGAGAATGCTTTGAGAAACAGTAAGGGGCCTTTCTCACTCATTATATTCGTTTCCATTCCATTCCGTTCTAGCCCGTTCCGAGATCTAATGCGAACTTCCCCCCTCCCTCTCCCCCCTCTAGTTTGTGTACACACTGCAGTCTTGGTTCGCTCCGAGTTCTGTTTGCGGTTTGCCTTTTGAGCGTTTACGCTTGCCGTAGGCGATGATGTCACGTTCGAAAATGTAAACAGGAAGTGTCTTAACACGACGGCAGAGAGTGGATGCTGATATAAAATGAACAAATAACCAATAAATATGAAGTTATATTTGAACCTCTGTTGTCAAGCCTTGTCAATATAACCCACCCCATTTTATCACGAATGGATGGTGTTGTAGAGTCCGCTTTTGAGCGTTTTGCAGGCTTAACGATAACGCTAAGCTAACGGCTAACGCTAGTTAGCTTAGCCTTTTACTAGTAACATTGCTGCATGCATCGATTATATTGAATGTCATTGATCTACTGGTCGACCACGGCCGACTGGTTGGGCACCACTGGTCTAATAGAAATAAATGCATTCGAACAAGAAAGTATAGTATACAGCAATGGCTAATGCTAAGCTAACGGCTAACGCTAGTTAGCTTAGCCTGTTCAGCAGCTAACATTATCCCATCGCTCGTGGCAATTATATTACATGTCATTGATCTACTGGTCGACCACGGCCGACTGGTTGGGCACCACTGGTCTAATAGAAATAAATGCATTCAAACAAGAAACTAATGTATAGAAATAGCATGGCAAACAAAAATTGCCAGGCCTAATGCGAGCCAGAAGTGCTGTGCTTTGTAACGTGGCTTCATGTTTTCATCCACTGAGCTGTGAGGTTCCACATGCTTGTTTTTGGTTGAGGTCTGAACTCTCAAATTGCCCATAAATATCGTTTTTGTGGGTATTGTCCAGTGTGGTTTTATCTGCCCAAAATTCAAGCAAGCATGACAGTAACGACGTTGTGTGTGTCACGCCCCCCGCTCCCACTGGCCCGATTCCGAAACCACCTAATCCAACTGTCCCAGGTTCAGCGGGGGGTAAAACGAATCAGCGCGGTTCGATCCCAAAAGTGGGTGTGTCCGTCTGAGTGAGAACACTCCCCCCCCCCCGTTCCCGGGAGCAGTGATTCGATCCCAATAGGTAAGTGAGAAAGGCCCCTCAGAAAGCTTTTATTGTAGGAAACATAGATATCTAACACAATGGTTATACTTTACATAAATAATTACTAGTTAACCTATTTAAAAGACCCACGCCTCCTAGGCCTAGGGTAGTTAAAAAGGAGGAAGCCCTGACAGCCCACCCCCAGGCTGTTACTCCCACCCACGCTACCTATCCCCGCCCCTGAGGCACTACACATGTGAATAAAAGTGCTCACCCTGCACACGGGTCTATGACTATCACACACTAGTCTAGAATCACACTACACCTCAAAACACAGTTCACTGCAAATAGCAGCACGGTGGTGTAGTGGTTAACACTGTCGCCTCACAGCAAGAAGGTCCAGGGTTCGATTCCCGCTTGGGGACCAGGTTTCCATGATGCCAGTTACCCAGGTGGGGTATCTCCCAGGCCTTTCTGTGTGGAGTTTGCATGTTCTCCCCGTGCTCGCAAGGGTTTCCCCCCCGATAAGATAAACCCAATGGAAAAACATGCACAACAACAAGATCGCTAACGCTGTGGCGTCCTTGACGAAGACGGACAGGAGCACTTGGATTGGTCCCCTGGCGCGGCTCACGTTGACGCCTGTCTGCTCCCGGCTGCCCTTAGTTGGGGGGGAAGGACGACGGGATGGGTTAATCGCAGATACGAATTGCATGCATGCATCGCATGTGTGCCAATTGATGACCTCGGAGCAGGTCCTAAATTATTATTATAGCCTAAAATAGGTATATATATCACACCATCTCTCGGGGAGTCACGGCAAATGATTATAGAGAACACAGGTTATGTAAATACACACTAAGTGTCACACAGCAACTAAGGGGGCTGGGATAGAATAGTGGGTGCTGCTCACCGCTAGGGGTTGTGACCAGGCCTAGAATACTCCTCTCATATCCTAACCTAGGTTTGGGGCAGTGGAAGCGCTGAGTTACAAACAATACGAAAAAAGGTTTAGTTATGACCGGGGCCCGAAGGTGAGGGCCGGAAGGACGCCTCCCCCTTCCGCTCCCGTAGCCCCTCACGCCTTCTGGCTAAAACCGTTCTGTCCGTACTGGGGTGTTTTAGTATACTCCAAGCAAGGGCGTATAATAATGTCATCCCGCCTGCAATGGAAGGCAAAGTCCCCCCGTTCACGGGTTCATCACTATGCACAATTTATATATTCTCCATATGATAAAACAAAGAGAGAGAGGTAGTTCACAGAGGGTGGAGCGTCCAAAATACTGGGCTCAAATCTTCTACAGTTTTACTGGCTTACTGCATGCCGTTCTGATAATCTTCAGCTCCACGCTGTTAATATTATTCATAATTCCAATGCAGTCACTGTCCTTCTATTTCTTCATTGACCGCTCGGGAAACAGTTCGCTTGTCAGGCGCGTATTCTGATATCTTGTATCCATTTACTCACGGCGTGCAGTGCTGCGACAATGTCTCTCCTGTCTGAGGCTCTACCCGTTCAACAGCGGGGGGGACACCGCAGTCGGCAACAGGAAAATGTTCCACTGGAGAAAAGCACAAGACAAAAAGAGTTGCGTGTCCTCGTACTCCTGCAGCTTCGCGTCCTCTGGTGTCGTCCTCTCGACTCCCGTTTCTTTCTGCTACTGTCCACCATTGATCCTCCTTTCAACAGCGCTAGTACTTCCGGGCACCGCCCCGCCACGCCAGCCAGCCAATCCACTTCTTGCTCCCTCCAACGACACTCCCCAGCTGCGTAAGAAAGAGGGAACACATGTGTAGACTGCATGACGTTAAGTAGGCTACCCCCCCCTGGTGGTCCTGCACTCGCCTGCTGTCGCTGTCTTCTGCACAAAATCACCATCCTCCCAGGATGGCTCTCCACTCTCCCACCGGGACTTCCTGGACTGTGCAGTACAGTGACGGTGATTCGAATACCCATCATAGGCCGATATACACTTGCCTGTTATATCAGCCAAGTAAGCCTTTAGGTCCTCCTCCAGTTTGATAGGGAATGACTCATAAGTCATAAGTATAGTTAATTTTGACTGACATGACATAAGCAAATGATAATGTTATAAAACAGCAGATAATTGTATGAAAGCAATTGATGCATGTCCAAAAGCATTTGCAATTTGTTCGGAAGAATGAGAAACTGCTACTATGATGTGCAGAGAGAGAGAGAGAGAGAGAGAGAGAGAGAGAGAGAGAGAGACATCATCTTTCCTTCCTGCGTAAGCTGTCAACTAGCAGTCCGTGTTTAGACAGCAGGGCGGGTGACCAAAACTACAAACTCGTCACACAGCAGCCAGTGGCTGATACTGTAGTAAAAGGGTTTCAAGTATTCCAAAAAAAAGTACAATGTTGCACATAGAAGCAGCTCGAGATGCGTTGTTACAGAGCTGGTTACAGAGCTGGTCCACGCTGCTATTATGAAATGACCCAAAAAGCAGAAAAGTATGTAAGCTTTTTTTTCTTTATCTGAGAGAATGTCCGCGAATATCCGTGAATGTCCTCAGACTCCTCACGCAGGAGAAAGTTGGCGTGTGTGTTCGTGACACACACAAACACAACGACTGCAAAAAGTCGAGTCCCATGGATATTATTGCAAGAGATAATTCATACATATTATGAAAAGCCAATCTGTTGTTTAGAATTTGGATGGGGGGTAGCGAGTCTCTGATACCTCTCACCACTGCGGGGTGTAACACCTATTCACAGCGCACACGCCGCTCTTTTGTGTGTGCGCGCGTGCATGTATGTGCGTTTTGTGACGCGCTGTAGTTCTCCTCGCAAACGGAGATAATTACAATCTTACCATCTAGCAAGAATTAAACGTATTTACAAGTCGTATTACGTTTAGCAAGTAAGGAGACATATATTACATCTCAAAACACTCAAAATTGTCATTTTTCTATTTTTACAGATTTCTGAAAAGCGCAACTTCCTGAGCATTTCTGAGACATTCTAAATCCTTTTGTTCTCCGCCAAAAAGCCCCTTCGACTCGAAAGAGTTAACCATAGGTCTCAGGTCTTCAGGCAGCACAAGTTGATGATGGGTCTGTGCGCCTTCTTGTCTCTTCCGGTACAGGACTCCGTCCAATACTTCTAACCGGTTCCACTCTCTTAGTAGAAGAAAGTTCGGGGATTTCCTTTCTGAGTGTCGGTGGAGGTTTCTCCCCTGACTCCACAAGCTGTAGTACTTGACGGATACAGGTGTCGGCTCTTTGCTTTTCTCTCATTTCGGCTGGAGTTATCAGAGGAACGACGGGCCGAGAAGATCGCCCAGCTGATCTTCTCCTTGGAAGCTGTTTGGGATTGCACTTGGGTGGAGGGCAAGTGATACCACCGATGCAATTCTGGATGGTGTCTCTTTAGAGACGTTGTCGATCACTTCGCAAACTAAGTGTCTTTCGCAGATGGCTCTAATGATGTCTTCACTCATGTTTGCGTGCTCTGGTTCAGGGAGGTGTCTTTTTGCAAACTGTTGTATTCTTTCCATCTCTTTTCTCGATATTGGGTCATCAGCTGGTCTGCTGTGTGGTCGTCTGGACAGCCCATCAGCATCTTGATTCTGTTTTCCAGCTCTGTATTGCAGCTGGAAATCGAAGGTTGATACAGTAGATCGGATAACCATCTGTAGCTTGCAGCATCAAGCTTAGCAGTGTAAGGACAGTGGGTTGCTATCAGTGACAGCGAGAAATGGTCTTCCGTAGAGGTAATCCTGGAACTTCTCAGTTACTGACCATTTTAAGGCAAGGAACTCCAATTTATGGGCAGGATACCTGGTTTCACATCTTGACAATCCGCGGCTTGCATAAGCGATGACACGCTTCTGTCCTTGGTGCTCCTGGTAGAGGGCAGCGCCGAGACCTAGTGTGCTTGCATCTGTGTGCAATATGTAGGACTGTTTGGGGTCGGTGAAACCGAGAACAGGGGCAGTTGTCAGCCTTTCTATGATAGTGTCGAAAGCTGTCTGGCAAGCGGGGGTCCATCTGTCATTGAAGGGATCTTTAGGGTCGTAATACTTCTCAGTGTTCACTGTAGCTTTTCCGTGCTTCTTCATTGGAGGGTATCCGGCAGTAAGTGCGTTGAGGGGTTTCACTATCTTTGAATAGTCTTTGACGAATCTACGGTAGTAACAGCAGAATCCTAGAAATGCTCTCAGTTCTTTCAGTTTGGTTGGCTTTGGCCAGGTTTTGAGTGCGGTTGTCTTTTCTGGGTCCTTTTCGACTCCTTTCTCAGACACTATGTGGCCTAGATACCTTACGGAGGTCTGGAAGAATTTGCACTTTTCGAGTGATAGTTTTAGCCCATACTCTTTCAGATGGCTCAGGACTCGCATGAGTCTCTCCTCGTGTTCCTCTAGCGTTGAAGAGAAAACGATCAGATCGTCCAGGAAGACGAGGGCTTGCTTCAAGTTCAGTTCTCCCACGCACCGCTCCATAAGCCTCTGGAATGTGCTTGGGGCATTTGTTATTCCTTGAGGCATCCTATTGAACTCAAAGAATCCCAGCAGGCAGACAAATGCTGTCTTGTGCTTGTCCTTTTCTTCCATTTCGATCTGGTAAAAACCAGATTTGAGATCTAGCACTGAGAACCATTTGGATCCAGTCAGTGCTGAAAAGGAATCCTCCAGGTTGGGCAGGGCGTATGAGTCCTTTACTGTTTGGAGGTTCAGTTTCCTGTAGTCATGCATAGCCTGACATCGCCGTTCTTCTTCCTGACGACTACAATTGGCGATGAGAAGGGTGATTCATATTCTCGGATGACTTCAGTATCGAGGAGCTGCTGAATGTGGTTGCGCACAACTTCTATATCTTGAGGGTGTATAGGTCTCGCCCGATGTTTGAATGGCGTCTTGTCATTGAGATTTATGTGATGCTTTATCTTGTCAGTGCATCCGAAGTCGAGATTGTGGTGTGCGAAAACTTCTTGCATGGAGTTCAGTGGTTCAGTTATCCTCTCTTTCCACTCTTGGGGTACTGGAGAGTCTCCAAAGTCAAACTTGAGCTTTGATTTTTGGTTAGGGTCTGTCGATAGTTCTGCATCAAGTGTCTTGAGGGACTGGACACTCATGACTGCATGTATCTCGGCTATCACAACCTTCGGGGACAGGGTGATATCGTGGTCGGACTCGTTCTTGAGGATGACTGGTATACAATGTGGCAGTTTTTGTGGTAGCTCTGCTAAGCCATCTGATACCAGTATTCCACCTGGCAAGGCCGTTGACCTTGGGGACTCTATCATTACCCATATTCCTGCGTTGGTTGCTCTGCAACTTACTAATCCCTCAAGGACTTTGGTCTGACCTCGAGCGATAGTTTGAGGGTCTTTGCTATGTAGTTTAACTTCGCCCATGCCAGAATCCGCAGACTGTTTATGTCTGGCTCCAAGGGCTCATCAGCGCTGATGACAGAGAGGAGCGCATATATCAGGCACAATCAGCGCTAGGGTGGGCGCTTCGATGTCTACTCCGAACATGCTCTTGGGAAACTTGATTGTAGTTTCGACGTAGCCGAGGTAGGGAATTTCCTGACCGTTGGCTCCTTCCACTTCAAGCAGGTCGTATAAGGAGTGGATGGGTAGATGAGACATGTTCTCTTGATAGAAGGAATTCGGGATCGTTGTCACTTGGGAGCCTGTATCGAGTAAGCAGCTGCACTCTTTACCTTCTATGGTTACTTGTGCAGTGCATTTAGCTCCAACCGGTCCTTTTGGTAGGGCTACTTCTTTGGTATGGGAGGCCGAGCACATATTGGAGGCTCGCCACTTCCGTCTGGGACATCTCTCTCGTGACTCAGTTCCAGCCTGTCCCTAAGCAGAAACTGTCTTTAGTTTAAATCAGGCTTGGAGGCTCCATTTTCAGCGTCCCATGCATGCTGTTTCTCCTCTAGTAATTTCTTTTTCGAGACCACCAGAGAGGGGTTTGGTTCACTCTCGCAGTGGGGTCTTATGTGTCCATCTTCTCCACATCTGAAGCAATACCAGGGTCTTGGTCTATTGCTTGTGTAGTTCTTTGGGTTTGGAGTCTCTGACTTTTGGGACTCTGTCAGTCGTCGGCTTCTGTTTAACTGATGCCGTGGCTTCTTGCTTGGGAGCTGGCCTCGCTTGTCTTTTCTTGTTGTTCGGTATCATTCTTGTGAGCTGTGTCTGTAGGTCTGCAACTAGAGCCTTTACATTTTGGACTTCGGAGCTGGTGTCCGGAATCGGCTGTGAAGTGCATTCCTTTTCGCATTGGTTCCAGATGCCCTGGTAGTTACTCGATACCCTTGGTTTTGAAACGTTGAGGTACTGTCTCATGCAGCATTCTTTGGAAGAGCGCTTGTCTGCTGTGCGGAGTAACAGGAGGAACTCTGCAAAGGTAGGTGGGTTTCTCTTTCTCTGTTCTAGCTGCAGCTCGGTTATCATGGTGCAGCCTCTGATGAATTGTCTTAGAAGTTGCTGATCAAGGTCGGTTGCAGCTACTCCTCCTCTTCTGTAAGTGGTATTCAGCATCACCTGTAGTTGTGGAAGGTAAGCTGAAGGTTTCTCTCCATTGTTTTGCATTGTATGGAGGTACTTTGCAAAAAGGTCATCTCCATCTTCGACGGTTCCGAAGGCGGAGTCGAGGATCTCCAGGTACATTCCTGGAGGACATTCAGGTGTCAGGTGTCTTATGATGTCAATGGCGGGTGCCATGAGGCTATCTAGGAGTTTCCGGGACTTGTGTAGATCAGACAATTTTGTGTCTTTGAGAAGAAGCCCCACATTGGAACGCCATGTTTCGTAGTCTACTTCTCTGTCGGGCCAAGGTCTTCGCCCAGAGAAGAGTCTGAGTCTCAGTGATGCTTGGCTGTGCATGGCTGAATCTTCGCTTCGCACTATGTGCTCCACAATCATCTTTTGCACCTCAGGTGGGTTGACATCGGAGAGTTTCAGAGCAGGTTGTGCATTCTCTTGAGAGTGCGCTGGTGAAGGAGACCGGCTGTGCTCTAGTCGGACTTGCTGCTCTGGGATTGTTCTGGGTGAGGGGCTAGCTTGTGTTGCAGTCTCCGGAACATGTTTGTCTGCCATTTCGAATAATTCCCCCCCTGTTTCTTTGTCAGTTTGGGGTTCAGGATCGTTCAGGGTGAGGACGTCGCCGATGGTGGAGAGTTCTCTCCTGAGGACTTCCGCAAGGTTTTCACCACTCTGTTTCGCTATCTCTTTTAGGTCTGAGAGATAAGTCTGTGTAGCCGTGTTGCTGACTACAGGTACATAAACGCTGGCTAAGTCTCTAATGAGGTAACAAGTGTTGGCCGTGTCTAGTCGTTAATGGTAAAGTGCTTGCGCGGCTTCGCCACTGTCGTATTCTATAATAACACGTGGTTCTGGCTCTAAGTCGGAAGGGTCTACGGGGAGCTTTCTCCGAATGGAGCCGTGTTTCATCAAAAAATCATTCAGTTCATCGTCAGTGGTAATATCGGTTATACCGCTGACTATGACTGAATTAGGGATTTTCACGCTGCTAGTTTGAACTACGTCCATCGCTACAGGCTATTTAAGTTTCTGACTTAAAGACTTGTCCTTTTAATTGTGATATACTCCTCCTGGCTGGCTCGCCAAATTTATGTAGCACTTGTGTCACTAAAACCCTCAGCTCGGAACTAGGCAAAATCTGCATATGGCTCGCTGATAACAAACTATCATTACACATGGGCAAAACAGAGTCCATTCTCTTCGGTTCAAATAACAAACTCAGCAAGACCGACGGCTTCTCAGTTGCAGTGGGTGACAATATTGTCACAAGGAATGATGAAATTATCTACCTGGGTTCCATCCTAGAGGCAAATCTTTCCTGTGACAAAATGGCATCCAATGTAATAAAAAAAGTCAACCAACGAACTAGATCCTTGTACCGGATCTCCTCTCTGGTAAACAAGAATACCCTGAAGACTCTGGCAGGAGCACTCATTCAAGGGTACTACGACTATGCGTGCACCTCATGGTACCAAAGCACCTCAAAGGCGCTTAAAACAAAATTACAAACATCACAAAACAAACTGGTCAGACTACTACTTGACCTTACCCCCAGAACCCACCTCACCCCTGCCCACTTTGACAACCTAGGATGGCTTAGAGTAGATGACAGAGTACAGCAACTTGCAATGGGCCTGGTCTACAAGATACACTATACGACTAAGGTACCCATGTACATGTCAAAATACTTCCCAAAGGTCAGTGAATACCACAACCACTACACCAGAGGAAGCTCAACAAATCATGTTAAACCCAGATTCGGCTCAAACAAGGGACTAAATACATTTCGCAATTATGCCACATCAATGTGGAACGCCCTACCCAAAGCTGTAAAGGAATGTGAATTCCTACCCACATTCAAAACCGCTCTTAAAGAGCACCTACGGGAGGCTGCAATTCGAAACTGGCCACCGTAAATGCCCAAAACCCCCACCACCTCCTAATAGACAGTCTCCTCCCCACCGCATGTATATATTCCCTCCCCGCCGTATGTATATCTCTCTCCCACCCACCCACCCCCTCCTAATGTACAGTCCCCTCCCCATCATATGTATATACTCTGTCAGGATCTAGGGGTAACAGTACTGTATATTTGAATACCGTTTATGTCACAAATGTATCAGTACTAATGTCCCTATGCCATAAATGTCATGTATGTTGTGTGTATGTCATAAATGTCTATATGAATTGAAAATGGGGGACCCTGATGGAAACAAGACAAACGTCTTTCTCAGGTCTGCATCCCCTTAACAATTGTGTGTATTGAGCCGTACTGTATTGTACCCATTCTGCAATCTGTTAAATAAAGTTTTCATTCATTCATTCATTCAGTAACAGCTGTTTGCCACGGGCACAGTTCTAGGTTCGAATGAGGAGAGAAGTAATATACACAATTAAGGGAATAGCAGACCAGAGACAAAGTTATAACAGTGACCGGTATTTTATTCTCAAGCGCGCTAGCTAGACAGTTACAATACATACAATGAGGTAGTGTGAAGTATCCTTTTTTAGGTTCTTTCATTAACCACTCCTTCTTTCGGGAGGGTTAGTTCGATATCAAGTCCTAGGTTGATTGGATCAACACATTAGGTTTGGTTCAGACGTCTCTCAGGTTATCTCTAGCTAAAAGCTAGGTTCAAGGTTGGATATTGGATGTATCCTTTTATCATCAGTAAACTCTATATAAGTTTATCATTAGTAAACACTATATCAGTTTATCATTTCAATAGGTAAATGTTTAAACATTAATTTAAACATTTAAGTGTGCAGGGAATGCAAATACCTTATTAGGTGAAATGCTCCTTTAAACTCTTCCTTTGAAGGTGTAACACAAACAAAGTACCAATAGAAATATTCCAGGTTATAGGAATGCAAATACCTTATTAGGAGAATTTACCCTTTAAACCATCTTTCTTTACAGGAGAACCATCAGTGATTCAACTATAATCAATATGTCATCAATGGGATTCAAGTATCTTATTGGGTACATTGACCCTTTAACTCGTCCTCTTTACAGGAGAACATCAGTAGTTCAGGTATCTTACTGGGCGCATTTACCCTTTAATTCTCCCTTCTTATAGGAGAAATATCAATGGTTCAAGTATCTTACTGGGTGTATTTACCCTTTAATTCTCCCTTCTTATAGGAGAATATCAGTACCCATATATCAAATTAAATCAAATCAAATACAAAATACAATATCAAAATAATAAAAGGTGAACGGGGTCGAAGCCCTTGGAAGTCCTGTATTCTCGTTCAATCAGTTTGTGTATCAGAAAAGGATATAGGTCTGTTCAATCCGTGGAAGTTCTTATGATTCATTTCAAGTTCAATCAGTTCAATCCTACCGGACTGTTGGTGTAACAGGAGTTGAGCAACAGGGGTATTCACATCAGGCTATTCACATTAGTCTTGAGCTATATCAGAGGTTCAGTGGGTTGGCTCGCCATCTTGTATCGGTCCGGCACACCGCCTCGTCCCGCATGGGCACACGTGGTGATGGGTGGTCTGGAACTGCTCCCAGGGTGGAACGGGGTGCTGGAAAAACCTGGCTTGCGTCAAGCAGGCATTCAGAAAATAAAAGCTATTTACCATCTTTTATCGCTTCATCATCCTTTCATTGCTTTCAGAATGAATAATCAATCAGGCTACTTTTAGCTATGCCAAGCTAACATAGGCTACCTTGTCATGGCACGTGGGAATATCATATGTCCCATGCTAATTTAGGCTAAAGTGCGCTAGCATGTGGAACGTTCCCCACGTTCATATTAAACTCTCAAAAACTTTCAAAATGTATATAGACCTTGTTCTTATCGTACAGCATATCAATACAATTATAAGTACTTCTGAAATTGTTTCTTTCTAGTTTTCATTTAACCAAATTGGGCTTGGAGCTTGGCTAGCATGACTCAGAATGAAGCTACGTTAATTAGCTTGTAGCATAGAGCTAACTGTTATGCACATTCGACAAATGAACAGCACAATATTGATGAAACTCACCAAAACCGCAGGCTACTTTAACTGCAACGCTTCTTCGGTTTTGCAACTGGGGAATCTTTTATAACTGTTTGATAACTGGTTTTATCATGCTATTTCGTCTCGTTATCCAGCAACATTCAGCTGCGTCATCTCCGTGGATGTGTGTGTCTCGTCTGCGTAGTGCTAGACTCACCTGCCGCAAGGCAAGGCGTGGCTGTCGTGACATCTATCTCATGTCATGAAGCAAACTAAAGGGCAGTGCTGTAATTCAAAGGATTTGGTACCCTATAATATTAACTATTTATGTTCCCATTCAATGGCACTAACTATTCATATCCCTATGACTAAATAGTTATGAATCTGAAACCTGGGTTACATCACGTAACTTCTTCTCTCGCGCAAATTGATTGGATGCTGTCGGATTGTTTCAAACAAAGTGGGCAGTAGATAGGATATTTGAGCCAAGACACAATTTACATGTAACTAAAACGTTATTTTCTTTGTGCTCAACAAAAGAGAAATAGTGAGGATATCCATGTGTAAAAACTCTTACTGGGCGCCGCCATGACAGTCTAGACTGGTGTAAACAAAACACGACCACAATGTGGAGCCAGGACTGCGCGAATGAAATGTCTATTCGCTGGAAATTAATAAATTCACGGCACATTTAATAACATCATTTGTAATCGTTGGGCATGGGAGAAGATATCAAGTCTTCTCAAGTCAAAACGCTCAAGTCCAAGTGAAGTCACGAGTCATTGGTGTTAAAGTCAAAGTCGAGTTGCAAGTCTTTTTTGATTTGGTCAAGTCAAGTCTAAAGTCATCAAATTCGTGACTCGAGTCTGACTCGAGTCCAAGTCATGTGACTCGAGTCCACACCTCTGCAATGTGGTGGCCTAGGCTCTATACGTCATCTGCTTTGGGAGTGTCCAGCAGCTAACCTGAACACTCTGGTTAGAAGTAATCCCTAATGTCTTCCCTGTATAGCATGTCTGCTGGGACAGGGACCGGACACTGGGTTGCTTATCTACCAAAAGTCGAATTACTGGAAGGAGCGTAAACCAGCCTGCTTCTCTAGGGATTCGTGGCTGGAGGAAGACCTGTCCTGGACATGAACATGGAACGGGCAACCTGCCTTCTAAAATACTTCGATACGGGTGTGGATGGCCACTGAGAGTGTTAACAGAATTCGGCTATAGGGCGACAATAATGTGGTCAAGAGGCATGGTTTCTATCTTGAACCCTTAATCGGCGTGGTTTATTATTCACATGGCAGAGCAGTTACACTACAGGTCTTCTCTCACTTAGAGACTGGGGGAAAGAGAAAGAATGGGAGGAGACATCTGTATTTATACTCGCCACATGGTAGTGTAGCTGAGTGGCTCCGCCTAGAGCGCACTCTAGTGGAAACAGTTATATATGCAGTTAGACAGTTACTGGTGGAACAGTTATATATGCAGTTAGACAGTTACTAACAATCCTACACAGAACCTCTGACCTCAACACTCCCACTTAGGTTTGTATTAGCATACTGGATAACTTCTTTGAAAAACATTTTACAAAGGAAATTATATAATCCAAAACATTAACAGGGGGTGACAGTCAATATTTTCACGTTAAACATGACCCTTGCAAATCCCTTCCATTTTAATTTGGAACAGGTTTCCTCATAGTGTCTGCTACCCTGTCGTCCGTTGGACAGTAAACCAGTGTCATCCTTTCTTCCCTGATGACCAGTGTTGTGCTAGTTACTGAAAAATAGTAACTCAGTTACTTTACTAGTTACTCATTTAAAAAGTAACTCCGTTACGTTACTAGTTACTTACACCCAAAAGTAATGCGTTACTGTGAAAAGTAACTATTTAGTTACTTGAAGAAGAAAAAAATTGCTCCCATGCAGCCAGATACAGATACTCAAAATCTGTTGATCAACTTGACAGTTTCCATTCACATCACTGAACTCTGCTAAGCAATGTGGTCTAGATAAACACAAATCTGACACAAACACAAATGTCCCGACGTAATAAGAAATGCACCGTGCCTAATTGCTCAGGGAGGTTGCGCGCATGCACGTTTAGGTTGAGCGCATGCACGTTCTAGGTTGAGCGCATGCACGTTCTAGGTTGAGCGCATGCACGTTCTAGGTTCTAGGTTAGGAACAGCCTTGATATCTGTCGCCGGAGCGTTTCATTAACAGTCTTGCAACGTTGTTTAAGATATCAATCGTGCATTGCAACGTTAGAATAGTTAGGATATCAATTGTGCATGAAAGGACTATATTTATATTGTTTGATTAGTATTGATGAGATTCCCTGGCAGATTTGTAGTCAGAAATGCATTGATCAACTTGAGTTTCCATTCATTTACATTCACATCACTGCACTCACCAGCAGGGCTGTACGTTAACTTTTTTTGCACATAGCACTGGTGCTACAGAGGTTGATAGTTTTGTAGCACAGGCCAAAATCTTGTAGCACAAGTATAAAACGTGTTATATTTGTAACAGTCACAAATGTGCCTATTGTATTTGTGTTATTTAGTTGCAGTCAGGGAACAAACTTAACCTTTTGACTTACCAGCCATTTGGCTGGTAGATTTAAAAAAGGCAGATTTTTTACCAGCCAAAAATTATAAATAGCTTTTTAGTATATCGCCATGTGTTATTATTACTATAATACTCTCATATGCTATTTTCAATTAATATCATAAACAACAAGGAATATTAGCATAATTTTGAGTGGACTGAAGGAATGAGTCAGCGTTAATAGTTTTAAATGCAAATAATTTATTGAAACATAGAAGTGGGGTCGGTTGGGACACACACACACGCACAATGGGGGACCCTGATGTAAACAAGACGAAAGTCTTTCTATGGTCTGCATCCCCTTCACAATTGTGTGTATTGAGCCGTACTGTATTGTACCCATTCTGCAATCTGTTAAATAAAGTTTTCATTCATTCACACTGTTTCAACTCGCCACCCCCGCATCATCTAGTCTGTCTTCAAACTTCCACTCCTCTCGACACACACACACCCTTTCCCCAGTCCACACTGTCTCTATGGCTCGGCCTCTGATCAGGATTAGCTTATGCTAATGTAACGTTCATTTCGGGCGATGTGGGCATAAAGGAATGGCGATGATGCAAAGCGTGTTAGATGCATTTGACCCGTTGAGAAAAAAAAAACACCACAGACTTATTTCGGATCGCAAAATAGCCGCACTGCTGTGCAGCCCCGCTCGGCTGAGAGCAGAAGGCAGAAGCACGGTCTGGGTAACGTTCATTTCGGACTTTATGACGCGAGGATTGCAAAGCATGTTATATGCATTTGACCCGTTGCCGAATAAAACAGCAGGGATTTGTTTTGGGTCGCGACAACACTATCTACTAGCTCTGTTTCAATGTCCGCGTTCCAAACGCTGCTGAGACGAGTCCTGCAGTCACCTGCTGTGTTGTGAGCTGAGCCGAGCGGATATGAGTCACTGCTCGCAACTCGCGGGGATATTGTTCGCTAGGGATTATGGGATTTGGTGTTTGATATATGGAGTTTTACGCAGAAGGGACATTGTATTTAATCGCACAAGACTACAAGTACCAAGTGGATAGCGGGCCATCGCACCAGTGCTATTGAAGTCAATCCTTTCATCGCACATATATGCGACACTGACGTCAGTGTCGCACGTGCAACATATATATCGCACTGTACTGCCCTGCTCACCAGTGTCTGTCGAGATGTAAAGTTAGTCCTGCAGCCCCTTAAACATTTTCTTTATCTCATTTCCATGTTGTACTGTATATTCTCTCTCCAAGTAGTTGAAAAAAGTTTTCCGTGCCATTTGCTGTGTGTCGCCTCGTATCATTCTACGCGGGTGGCGAGTGGATTTGGATGAGTCCTCGTAGTTAACGTTATACTCCAGTATCTTTGAGCCAAAACACAAATGACATAACTAAAACGTTATTTTCTTTTCGCTCGACAAAAGAGAAATACGCAAGTAGCTGCCTGGGCGCTGCCATTATCAGTCAGGAATCTCAGGAATAGTAAACAAAACACGCCCCCAGCATAGCGTTTCCTCGCAGCCAGGCAGACAGGATATGATGATAATAATAATAATAATAATAATAATCACTACCGCTCGCTATCAATCTACGCCGTATATAACGCAAATAACGCAGTGACGAACCATTCAGTAATGTAAGTAGCGTTACTGAATTTGAAAAGTAATGCGTTAGAGTACTATTTATCGCAAAAAGTAACTTCGTTACTGTAATGCGTTACTTTGTAACGCGTTAGTCCCAACACTGCTGATGACAGATCTGATGAGATGATATTTTCTATATTTACATTTACATTATACATTTAGTCATTTAGCTGACGCTTTTATCCAAAGCGACTTACAAGTTCTGTACGACAAGACAGCAAGAAGGGTACAACTCTATCAGCTGAGTAACAATGTTCATCAAAGTGTTGCGTGTTACAGTGTAGGTTAGTTTATTAGGACAAGTGCATGACAGTAAGGTTAGTCAGGGTTAGATTTTTTTTATTTTTTTTTTATATTATTTCAGATAATGGTTGAAGAAGTGAGTCTTTAGTCGACGGCGAAAGATTGGACGGGATTCGGCTGTCCTAACTGGGATGGGTAGTTCATTCCACCATTGTGGGGCAAGGATTGAGAATAGGCGGCTTCTCTTTGATGACCTTCCGGGAGCTTGGATAGGAGTAGGTCTGAGGCGGCCAGAAGATGCAGAGCGTAGGGGTCTTGAGGGTGTGTAGTTAGAGACCATTGACCGGAGGTAGGCGGGAGCGGTTCCCTTTGCCGCACGGTATGCTAGGTCGAGGGCCTTGAAGCGGATACGTGCAGCGATGGGGAGCCAGTGCAGGTCCCTAAGAAGTGGGGTGACATGGGCCGACTTCGGTAGGTTTGAGATCAGGCGGGCCGCTGCGTTTTGAATGAGTTGAAGAGGCTTGGTGGCGGTGGCCGGGAGGCCAGCGAGCAGTGCGTTGCAGTAGTCGAGGCGGGAGATGACTGTTGATTGGACGAGGAGTTGGGTAGCTTCTTTTGTCAGGAAGGGGCGGATCCTTCTGACGTTGCTCAGGAGGAATCTGCAGGTTCTGGTTGTCGCTGCGATGTGAGCAGAGAAGTTCAACTGGTCGTCGAGGACGACACCAAGGTTCTTGGCGGTCGGGGACGCGGTCACAGCTGCATTCTCGACTGTGATGGAGAGGTCGGTCAGGGGGGAGGATTTGGCCGGCAGGTGGAGCAATTCTGTTTTGCTTAGGTTCAGTTTGAGGTGGTTGGTCGTCATCCAGGCGGAGATGTCGGACAGACAGGCCGAGATCCGCTCAGAGACGTGGATATCTGAGGGAGGGAAGGAGAGGAAGAGTTGAGTATCATCGGCATAACAATGATATGAGAAGCCATGAGACGTGATAATGTTACTGTATTGACAGGTTTACATCTATGTTGACACACTGGGTTCCTAGCAATCACAATGGTTCCCTGGTTGCCCTCATAAAGAACAGTGTCCATCATTTTTAACTGATGTTGACAAAATGCCCCTCATCTTCAAAAACCACCTTGTCTGGTATAGAGAGTACATTCCAATTACCTATTACTTCTTAAACAATATACTCGTAATTTTATCTCCATCACTCCTAACAGTTGTTCTGGATAAACACACTCATGTATGGTCGGAGCTAGAGCCGTATATTCGGCTTCACTAGTTGATAGTACCATTGTGGGCTGCTTCTTTGTTTTCCCACGAAACCAGTGAGCTGTCTGTATTCAAACTCACACAATATCCTGTACCTTTAAGATAACAAAGAAAAACATGTTTGGCTGTAATCCAAATGCTCCTCTATGGGGTCAGCCAAATGCAGTGACAATCCACTCTACAAACCATTGGTCAGGGCGGGTACACATTGCCAAATAGATGAGGCCACCCACAGCATCTCTATACATTTTCAGTTTCTGAGCATCCTCCTGATGCTCTAGTCTTTGATAACATGGTGTTTCCCTTGATCTACATTCTTACATGTCTAAACGTTTCAGGGTCTTTCCCACATAGTTACATCATTGAGAACATGGTAAGTCATCCACCTTTGTATTTAAACATGGGATCCATTTTTGTATTTAAACATGGTAAGCCATCCACCTCTGTACTTAAACATGGAATTAAACAATCATCCACCTCTGTACTTAAACCTGGGATTAATCATCCACCTCTTGCCTTTAAGCAGTGTAGCCACCCTCCTTCAGTATTTAAACATGGAGTACCCTCCTTCAGCATTAAGGAATTTGCTACGAACCACACTTTGTATTTGTCGTGGCCTTCAATACCCTCCTGGCTTGAATACACCCATTTTCCTCCCACTGTCTGTCTGCCCTCTGGTAACTCGGTTGAATACACCCATTTCCCTCCCACTGTCTGTCTGCCCTCTTCGGGGGACAATGTGACCTCTTTAACAGTCGGGGTTACCCCACTGACTATCCTGTACTAGTAATAAACAGGGGTAGGTGTACTGTCCTCCTCGGCACTCCCTTTCCGGGCATAGTCTGTCAGATACTTTGGGGGTTTGTGTTCCCTTGAGGGATACCTCCCACAGCTTGGGGTACTTGATGTCACCCTCGGGTGCTCCTCGTCATTGCCCTCTGGGGGTCCCTGACTGTCTGCCTGCATGACCGTACTAAGTACACTGGGTTGATGTGTCTCTGTTTCTACACACCATACTCTGGAGTCCAGCTCTGGCTCCTCTGTCAGTGTCTCGCTCTCACCTGTTGCCTTCGTGACAAACTCGACTAGCATGTGTTTTTGCACTCTCCCGTTACCGGGATGATAAACTAGGAAAGCGGGGCTTCCCTTGTCGTGTCCTACAAAAAATCCTTTTACTCCTCTGGACTTGGGCTTTCCCCTGTCCTGCAGGTACGCATAACACACTGATCCAAATCGGTGCATTCTGGCTAGATTACACTTCTTTCCTGTCAGTGCTGTATACGGGGTGGTGCCCGAGTGCTTATTAAAGCACCTGTTTCTGGTGTAAGCGGCTTCTTGCACCGCATAATGCCATAGGCTCTTAGGTACTATCTGCTAGCTTACTCCTAGCCATTTCAAAAAGGTTATGCCATTCCCTCTCTGCCACCCCGTTCTGGTGTGGGGGATATGGACGTGACGTCTCGTGTCTTATCTTATACCTTCTCAACAGTGATTGGAACTCTCTGTTTGTGAACTCGGTTTCGCTGTCGGACCTCAAGCATCCTACGTTACCATAAGGTGCTACGTCTGCCAGGAATCTCTCCGTGGCCTGGGGCGTGTCACTCTTTGCTTTGAGAAAGTAAACAAACACTGCCCCTGTGCACACATCTGTAAAAGACAGTACATATCCAAAACCTCCTATGGACTCGTTGCTTACTGGGCCGGCTAGGTCCGTGTGAACTAATGCAAGTGGTACCCTTACTCTGTCTGTGGGATTTCTGTATCTCGGTTGAGTAAACTTCCCCGTTTTGCACTCTGCAAAATGTTTGTCAGGTCTATGCTTTTCTCCTACAATGTGCATGCCTTCTGACACTACTTGCAGTTTCAGTAAATCCTCGTAATTACAATGACACATAAGCTCGTGCCATTTCTGAATATCATGGCTGGCCGTCACGCTACACATATCATTATTATCATTACACTTGTCGTTGTCATTACACTCCGTTTGCAGATAATATACTCTTTGGTACATCTTTATGTCAAACCTTGTACCGTCAGGTTCTACAAGAAAATGTTTACCTTTATCGAACAATACCTTGGCACCGCTTGCAGTAGCAGCTATTACAGAGAATAGTCCTTGTGGGAATGATGGTACGTAGAGAGTGTTCTTTAATGTCACCGTACGCCGGCGCCCCTTACTGTCCGTGAGGCATACCTGTGCTCCTCCTCTCTCTTGCGCCAATCCGTAGGTGCGTCTCCCGTCTGCCAGCTCCATGCTGTACCTCTCCGGGTGGAAAGTGTCGTCAAAGTTCTTGAACCGACTCCTGTCGTTGATGATATGGGACGACACACCTGTGTCCACGATCAGTCCCCTTCTCTGGGCTCGCTGCAGCTGGGCCGGTCCGGCGGTGCACGCCGTCTGCGCCCCGAAAGCGCAGTCTTCCTGTCCCGTTATTCTCCGGGCGTCGTCTCGATCCGTCTCACGTCGACCGTCGCCGCCGTCGTGTCCGCTGTCGTCATCCTGTCCACAGCCGTCTTCTTGTCCGTAGCCGCCATCTTGTCCGTAGCCGCCATTTTGTCCATAGCAGCCATTTTGTCCGTGGCCTCTGTCTCGTCCTTGACCGCCGTCTCGTCCATGGCCGTCATCTTGCCCATGCGCGTATCGCGCGCTCTGGTCGTGTTTCTTCATGCATTCTTCTCCAATGGCCTTTCTCTCCGCATCGCCAACACGCCAGTTCCGTTGTGGTCCTGGTCCTCTCCCTTGGCGTTGCTCTGGCCTTTAGCACCCTCTCTCCCGCCTCCGCGGCGGCTGGGTTGGTATCTTCTGAGGCCTCGAAGTTCCTTAACTTAGCCTTGAACTGTCCCAACGTCATGTCCGTTGAACCGTGTGTTACCAGGAGTGTGAACGGTTTGTACAGCTCCGGTAGTCCTCTCATCATCATCGCCATCATTAGCCCATCGCTTGGTGCTTCTCCGGCACTCCTCAATGGCGTCGTGATCTGCTCCGCTCTGTTGACGTATTCGGTCACAGTCTCGGTGGGCCCCTTCCTCAGGGCCGTTAGTGCTATGTAGAGCAGGGGTTCTCAACCTTTCTGCTGCCAAGGCACCCCTGTGTTCAATAAAATATTCCACGGCACCCCTACATACGATAAAGACTTTTCCGGTCCTGTCTTTTTTGCTACAATGATGATACAATGACTCTTTATTTGCCGTGCTGTCGTTGAGATGTTTTGTTGTTTGTTTGTCTTTGTTGCTTGTTGGTGAATCTGCAAATATGAATTGCCCCACGCGGGATCAATAAAGTTGTCTGAATCTGATGACAAAAGTGCTTGCTTTCAAAATAATGTTTATTTAAGAAAAAACTGAAAATCATGTATTTTTTTTTTAAATACAGAAAAGGATCACTAAAGTGCTATCTGTTGCAGCTGCACTGTTCTCCATAAAAATAGCATATTTGGATAAGTTTGACAATTTCTCAAAAACTGAAAATCATGTATTTTTTTTAAATACAGAAAAGGATCACCAAGTTACCATTTCTCAAAAAATATAAATAAATACAGAAAATAAGCACTCGTTCACTCAGTGGACATTTCTAGCTCAATGCGAGGTCCGCTGCTGCTGGCTAATAATACGGTCAATACGTGGGGAGATCTTTGACAAGGCAACACGCATGTCATCATCAAGGCTCAACTTGGCCCTATATTTTGTTTTCAGAGCTGTCATGGATGAAAAGCCAGCTTCACACAGATATGTGGGGCTGAATGGTATCAACACCTTAACTGCAGCATCATGAGATACTTGGTACTCAGCACCACACTCTGAAACTAGCTCTCCAGGTGGTATCAGATGAGATTTCAACGAGTTCTTCCAAGAGTTTGGATGGAGATGTGTCAGGAAGCTTTGTCTCAATGTTGTCTGTAAAGTTTTTTTTTATCCAGAGTAACTTGGTGATCCTTTTCTGTGTTTTATTAAATAATGATTTTCAGATTTTTAGAAATGGTCAAACTTATCCAAATATGGTATTTTCATGGAAAACAGTGCAGCTGCAACAGATAGCACTTTAGGGATAATTTTCTGTAATCCAAAAAGAATTTGGATTCACTATAAAGTGCCTGTTCACTATAAAGTGCCACGTTTTGATATATTGAGCTTTAAACTTTAAGTAAATTTTTTGGAACACGCAACCTAAAACACCTTCCTCTCCCAAACCGTTCCTGCAATTGTTTTATGTTGCATGATGATCATGGATACATTTATTATGTATTGTATTTTTTATGTTTAAATATCAACATCATCTGTCTGTCCACCCTCAGTACATTTACTATCAATATAATATAGTAGTCTGACTTCATCATATCTTTTCAAACGCACACACATGCCCCCCCCCCCCCCCCCCCCTCCTTCCCAGTCCTCCTTCCAACTAAGTCCCCACCCTGCTGTTCTCTGTCGCTCTGAACAGGGCTTTAGCTTGTTGTTAGCTTATGCTAACGGGACATTAATTCCGGTCTTAAACACGACGTGGTCATAAAGGAATGGCAAGGATTGCAAAGCATGTTATATGCATTTGACCCGGTGCGGAATAAAACAGCAGGGATTTGTTTTGGGTCGCAAAAACACTATCCTTGCTGTGTTTCAATGTCCGCATTCCAGATCCAGACGCTACTACTGCTGAGCTGAGAGACGCTACTGCTCACTGCTCAGCCTGCCTGAGATGCATCCTTATTGGCTGTGTGCTGTAGAGCGGATATGAGTCACGACACCACGGATTTTCAAAATAAGAGTATCATAATGACCTGAATGTTGCTAGCTTTCGGAGCCTAGTTATTATAGCTGGAGCTGCGCGTGGGCAGAAATGAGACCCGCTATAGGATTTTCAAAATAAGACTGTTGTCATTCTATATTTTTAAAGAACATTGCCAGGCATCTCGCGGCACCCCTGGCAGCTCTCCGCGGCACCCCTGTGTGCCGAGGAACCCCTGTTGAGAACCGCTGATGTAGAGGGCCACGACTCAGGGTCTTCCTCACCCGATGTAATGCTCTCTCAACACCTCCAGGCTTTCTCGGCCTCGGTCTTTAGCGTCGCGGAATATCAGCCCCAAGCTGGTGTCGTCGAGCAGTGGCGCTAACTTACAGTACGCGTTTGCGTTACGCTGGTCATCCAGGGCTTGCTCTTCCGCCGTCAGTTCTCCCATGGGGGCTGCCAGGATCGTCTCCTTCAGCCCTGCACCGTGCATTTACATTTACATTTAGTCATTTAGCTGACGCTTTTATCCAAAGCGACTTACAAGTTCTGTACGACAAGACAGCAAGAAGGGTACAACTCTATCAGCTGAGTAACAATGTTCATCAAGTGTTGCGTGTTACAGTGTAGGTTAGTTTATTAGGACAAGTGCATGACAGTAAGGTTAGTCAGGGTTAGTTTTTTTTTTTTTTTTTTTTTTTAATCATTTCAGATAATGGTTGAAGAAGTGAGTCTTTAGTCGACGGCGAAATATTGGACGGGATTCGGCTGTCCTAACTGGGATGCAGCATAGAATGCGCTCTTCCCAGAGCTCATAGTCCTCTGCTTTTCCATTGAATGATGGCCATTTGCCCCTTCTCTTGTTTTCCATCCTCTTCGTTGGTGGTAGGCGTAGCTTTAGCTCTTGTTGGCCTAGCGTCTAGCCACGCGGTGCTCCCGGCGCTAACCTAGCCTATACTTTAGCTAAGCTTGCTACAGTACCCTTATTATTTCGCCCCGGCATTATCTGGGCCCATAACCTGTTAACAGAATTCGGCTATAGGGCGACAATAATGTGGTCAAGAGGCATGGTTTCTATCTTGAGCCCTTAATCGGCGTGGTTTATTATTCACATGGCAGAGCAGTTACACTACAGGTCTTCTCTCACTGAGAGACTGGGGGAAAGTGAAAGAATGGGAGGAGACATCTGTATTTATACTCGCCACATGGTGGTGTACCTGAGTGGCTCCGCCTAGAGCGCCCTCTAGTGGAAACAGTTATATATGCAGTTAGACAGTTACTGGTGGAAACAGTTATATACAGTGGTGCAGTGCTGGTATAACTCGGTATAATGGCGTTATACCTCGGTCACTGAGGCTGAAGTACGCGCAATCGCTTTTTACATGGCATTATCCAACCGGACTCCCGGAGAAGCATGCAGCTGCAGAGCCGCAGAGCCAGCGGCGCTCTCTGGGCCGCGCGCTGACGGCCGCGCTGTGAGGCAATAGTATCCAGCTGCATGACGAGAGCAGCCAAAAAAAAATGTGCATGCGCGCACGCATGCGCGTGGAGCGTTTGACCTACTGTCAATTTGCCACTGCACCACTGGTTATATATGCAGTTAGACAGTTACTAGCAATCCTACACAGAACCTCTGACCTCAACAGAGAGACTTATCAACTTCCTTGATAAGATGTAAATAATAACATTATATGTGCATGTATGTTTGAAATGATCGAAGGCTGTTTCAGGTTTTGAGTATTTCCTATTTTCCTGTTGATGTATGTTCTGTTAGCCGAGAACACTATCAAATGCTATGGTGAAACTGAAGAGCATTTGTTGTGCTGTGTGTGTGTGTTTGTGTGTTTTTCCATGTAAATAAATGTCAACTGTACATTGGAGGGGGTTGGGTTTGGACACATGATTTGTCTTTCCCCATGTGTCTGTATTGGTTTGGTCAACCGGTATAAATACCTCCCTCTTGTCTTGTCAGTCTGGAGGTCAGTTTTGTTTGGTTCAGTTAATATTGTGTTATGTATTTTGAGTTTGTTCTGTTTAAGTTGACCCGAGTTCTGCTGGGCCCAAGAACAGCTTTGTATAATTTTTGATAATGGTTATTTCTTATTGTTGCACTTTTGTGTTTTTTTGTTCCCTGTATTTATATTTTGGGGGAAATAAACTTCCTTTTGAGCACTCTACCTACGACTCCTCGTGTCTAAGCTGTTTGGTCCCTCACAGGCCTATTACAAAAAAAAGAAAAAACGGTATTTATCAATTAACAAGTCAGAGTCCTCGTCTGCACCCTCTGAGTCAGAATGCGGTCAATGCTTGAGTCCAAGTCCAAGTCAGAGTCATCAGTGCTCAAGTCCAAGTCGAGTCACAAGTCCTGAAAATCAGTCAGAGTCCTGGACTCGAGTACTACATCACTGGTCACGGTTGTGACTTCCAGCTCCTGTTCCAGTTCTTTTTTCCCCCTCTGTTTCTCTGCTTCTGTCTCTTTCATCTGCAGCCCATGGTGTCTCCTTGTGTTTCTCCCCAGGTCCAGAAGATGTCCCTTGTGTTGCCCCCACGTGACGTCTGTGTCTCACCCCACCCAGCTGTTGTCTATTTCCCCGATTGCCCCTTGTGTATTTATTGTCCATAGTCAGTCTGTTCCTTCCGTGTCTGTCATTCTTAGTGTTAGTTCTTTTCTAGTCAACGTATGACCTCAATCATGTGTATTGACTGGCCGTGCTGATGTGTGGGAAGTCCTGGAGGTTCGAAGGGCAGGCGTATTTGTGGGAATGCACGCTGGCATACAAGTACTGATATATATATTACTCAAGTAGGAATACTGTTACTTCAGTACAACTTTACATAAGGAGGAGTAAGAGTACTTGTCACAATTACTCAAATAAAAGTACCGGTAAGTGTAGCACTCCAAAAAAAGTACTTTACATGATTTTGTTACTTCCGAATGGAAATCATAAAGATGTTGTGCATGCTCCAATATCGTCCCCTAAATTAACCAAGTACTCTTTCTGATATGGTCTTTGCAAATATTTTGATCAGCCACAGTAAATCCAAGCCTTAGATAGTCCCTCATACCGTCTTATACTGTAAATTACCAATATAAACATTTATAATATATATTATAATTAGTGCTGTCAAACGATTAAAATATTTAACTCGATTAATCGCATGATTGTCCATAGTTAACTCGCGATTAATCGCAAATTAATCGCATTTTTATTTTTTTTACCTTAAACAGATCTTTTTCAAGTTCCAAGTTTTAATACTCTTATCAACATGCGAGTCAACAAATGCTTGCTTTATGCAGCCATTTAACACAAAAGGATGACCCTCATGCATTGCAAATTTGCATCAAATTCAAAACAGAGTGATGCACAAAATAACTTAAAAGAAAATAATAATTTAAAACAATGAATAAAGTGTGCATGAAATAATAGGGGGAAAAAAACGTTAGGAACTTGTTACATTCACACACACAAGGGCTGATTAATCACACACCCCCCTCTCTCCCTCACACACACACTCTCCCAGCTCTCTTTCTCTCTTGCCCCTTCCTCATCTCTCTCACCCCCCTCTCTCTCTATATCTCACACACACACACACACACACACACACACAACACACACACACACACACTTCAGAAACAAACATAGTATCAATGAGAGCATCAATAATACACCTGAGTGAAGTCTAAAAAAAAAAAAAAAAAAAAAAATTGGTTAATCTTGAGTTAAAAAAAATTAGTGGCATTAATAGAATCGGGAGTTAACGTGTTAATATCGCGTTAACATTGACAGCCTTAATTATAATATATATAATAGAACATTTCTTACTCAAATAAAAGCAGAAGTAAAACAAAAGATGTACTCTAGTACTCTTTAAAGAGACACACACACACACACACACACACACACACACACACACACACACACACACACACACACACACACACACACACACACACACATGTAATTAGTTACTTTCCACCTCTGACAGAGAGTAGAGGGGGACAGACTGTGGACTCACAGTAAACATGTATAGTTAGTCATTAACTCCGTTTAAACAGCGCATCGGTACACTGCTATCCTGGCCTTCTTTCTCAAGATGTAAGTAGAAAACAAATCCATCTTCTAAATCATGAGTTGTACTGTGTTGCGTGTGGTGTGAGGGTGGTCGCTCTCAATGAACCCAGATCAGCTTATGGGATCAAAAATCAGGATGATTTGGGGGCCAGTGTTCATTGGGACTCGATGAACATGTTAAATGTTGACTCTGATACTGTGTTTCTATCTTATTTCAAGTGCTCCCTCAAAAGGAGGAATTGAAATATGTCACCTGCTTTAGTAGTTGGTAAGAGATTACTTATGATTACTTTTTTGTATTCATTATTATTAGGTAACGCTTTATATTAATTCAGTTATACATGTATAAGGTATTAGTTAATGATGAACTAATCAACAACAAATACTTTATATAAATATGTATATTCTAATAAGTGTTGAATGTTCATCAAATAATCTGTACATTCTTAAAAACATTTACAAATGTTACTACACATTAACTAACATTAGTTAATGCTGGACAAATCATTTATAAATCATTTACAAATTATTATTTCTAATTGTTTATAAATGTCTTACAACATAATAAGTAACAATATAAAAAGATATGTATTATGATATACAAATGTCTATAAATGACTTGTGGATAATTAGTTCATCCTCAACTAATAGCTTATAACGTATAACTGATCATTATTATTAGTGATCAGTGTTACCGTTAATTGCTATTATGAGTTGAATCACTACAAATATGGTACTATAAACAAATATTAGGTAAACATAACCATGAGAAGACAAATGGCTGATACCTTCATCTTTACAGGGTCTATTGGTGTCATGGACAGACACTTCCTCTGTACATCTGTTGTTCTAGCTCTGTGGTTGACGCCGGCGCTCAGCATGTCAGGTAACAGAAATGTAAAGGTTGTAACCTGTGTCATTTACAGTGTAACGTTTGTGTGTGTCCTTGACCCCTCTGTTGTGTCCCACTTTCCCTCTGGCCAAACTTCAGTGACTGGCTTAAATAGACTGCTGTTACACACTGAAATCTATAGACTGTTTTAAAAGCTTCAAAGGGTCAAAGTCTAAAATACAAATTAAAAGCAAAATGTTTAGCAATTTGTCTAATATCTATATTTAAAAATGTCCTCAGAGACTCTTTCTTTGTCTACCTAATGTCTATATTCAAACACATGTGATAAGTTGCAAAGCACTTTGCATTAAAGCACTATATAATTGCAGTACATGTACCATCTATTCTATCATCTATCCATGTCATTTCTGACTCTATCATCTAGTCCATGTTATATCTGGTTCTATCATCTAGTCCATGTCTCTGGTTGTGTCCTCTAGTCCATGTCTCTGGTTAGTTATATCATCTAGTCCATGGTATTTCTGGTTCTATCATCATTCTAGTCCATGGTATATCTGGTTCTATCATAGTCCATCCATGATATCTTTGGTTCTATCATCTAAGTCCATGGTATATCTGATGCTATCATCTAGTGATTCTAATCCATGGTATCTCTGATTCTATCATCTAAGTCCACGGTATCTCTGATTCAATCATCTAGTCCATGTCTCTGATTGTATCATCTAGTGTGATCTCTGGTTGTATCATCTAGTCTAGGGATGAGAATTTTTTTTATTTTTATTTTTGGATTTTATTTATAGCATTTTCAGCTTTTTTGGTCAATGCAGGACCTTTTGGCCACGCAGGACCGACAGCGGCCACGCAGGACCGATAGAGGAGAGAGGGTGAAACGGGAGGAGAAGAGGGGAAGACATGCGGCATATGGCCACCGGGTCGGGGAATCGAACCCGGGGCGACCGCTTCGCGACTCAGCACGCTATGTGGTGTGCTACTGGAGCGCCCCTGGGATGGGCATTTTTAAGAAGAATCCAGATAGATTGATCCCATGCTATACTCGAGTGATCGTGTATTACGCAAAAAATATATATATATTTGAATACATTTTTTTTAAATCTTTTTTACTTAGTTTTGTTCATTCACGTATATGTTTAACACTTTCAGTGCCAGCAGGGGTGCACGATTTAGTGCTTGAATGCCCACCATCCACTTCAATGTTAGCGTTAATAGCGCCTAATCTATGTTTTAAATTATGGCTATGTGTCTAATCTGCCCGTCGCTTATCAATGACTCGTTTTCCAGTCAACACTGTCAAAGCGGATTGTTTTTTTATCGGTTCATTTTCGTTTTATAGCATTTTGAAAAGCCCTCGTTTTCAAGGAAAATATAAATATTCCATGATAATCGCCCTTTACTGGAATATTCTAGAACGTTGAAATTTTTCGGCCTATTTATGAATCGTTTTCAAATAAACGCTAGATTATCGATAGTATATGTGTACGTATGCACGCTATATAGGCGATCTGAAAAATCGATTCTCTGATTTCCTCAAAGCCATCGCACACACACACACACACACACATAGGGCGAACGCTGAGATCTCAGCGAATACAACTCTGATTATCCCAAGACTTGTAAAATAGATTCCTTACCTCAGATCAGATGTTCTCCAAAAAGATCATTCCAATTCCTGATCGCCATTCCAAAAATCGATTGCTTTTATTGATCCAACGCTACATACTGTAAACACATATTCCACGCTGTTCTGATGTTCCACAATGAATCCGATCGACTCGGGTTACATGCCTGAGAAGTAAAATGTGGATTCCGGATTTTTCTTTTCTCATCCATTTTCATTGAGTCCATTCCAAAAGGGTGCATTACCATCTGGGAGATGATAGGGGGCGGTTTTTTCACATCTGAGCTCCTGATGGGGCTGGTTTACCAACGGGAGACTCGGTTGATGAAATATGAATTCAGATTGTTAAAAAAGAATAACACGCTAATTGTCGTGGTGGGCATTCAGGCGTCGGGCTGATAACATGTGTTATCACGTGGTGGGCACTGAAAGTGTTAAGGAAACCAACAAACAGTTAGTATTGTTGACAGAGTCTGGCTATGGGGCGACAATAATGTGGTCAAGAGGCATGGTTTCTACCTTCAGCCTTTAATCGGCGTGGTTTATTATTTACATGGGAAGGCAGCAATACATGAGTTCTCCTCTCCGTGAGAGGCAGGTGGGAAAAAGATAGAGGGGGAGGAGACATCTCCTTAAATACTCTCCACCTGGTGGTAGCATTAGCGGCTCCGCCTATAGCACGCTCTAGTGGAAACAGTTATGTACAGTCAGTGGAAACAGTTGTGTACAGTTAGACAGTTACTTGCAATCCTACATATAACCTCTAACTTTAACACTCCCACTTAGGGTTGTATAGCACACTGTATAACTTCTTCAAAAACAATTTACAAAGAAAATAATACAGTTCAGAACATCAAAAAGAATATGGCAGTCAATATTTACACACCAAACATGACCTCTGCAAATCTCTTCAATTTCAGTTTGGAAGCAGGTTTCTTCATAGCGTCTGCTACCATGTCGTCCGTTGGACAATAAATCAGTGTCATTCTTTCTTCTCTGATGACAGATCTGATGAAATGATATTTTATATCTACATGTTTACATCTATGCCGGCACACACAGGGTTTCTAGCAATCGCAATGGTTCCCTGGTTGTCCTCGTAAACAACAGTCTTCATATATACATAGGTATCCATCCCTTCGAGCAGTTGTTCTAGATAAATACATTTCTGTATTGTCATAGCTAGAGCCATATATTCGGCTTCACAAGTTGATAGTGCCACTGTGGGCTGCTTCTTTGTTTTCCACAAAACCAGTGAGCTGTTGGTGTTCAAACTCACGCAATATCCTGTGGTACTTCCTCTATCTGTGGTGTCAGCTGCCCAGTCTGCATCACTGTAGGCTTTAAGCCCTAAGCCCTCGCTGCTCTTTCTGAAACACAGCTGTTTATCTGCTGTACCTTTGAGATAACGAAAAACATGTTTTGCTGTAATCCAGCGCTCCTCTGTGGGGTCAGCAAAATGCTGTGACAATTTGCTCACTACAAAACATAGGTCGGGGCGAGTACATGTTGTCGAATAGATGAGGCTACCCACAGCTTCTCTGTACATTTTTACATCTGTCAGTTTGGCTGTGGGGGAGAATGTTTCACCGTAGTCTATCCCCTCCCTCTGACTGTAACCTATAGCTACAAATCCCGCTTTGTACTTGGCGTGGCCTTCAATAGCCTCCTTGATTGAATACACCCATTTCCCTCCCACTGTCTGTCTGCCCTCTGGTAACTTGGTTAGAGTAAAGGTGTGGTTGTCCTCTAGGGACCTCATCTCCTCATCCATTGCTCTCTCCCATTTACTTGATTCAGGGGACACTATGGCCTCTTTAAAGGTCTGAGGTACCCCATTGACTACTCTGTAGCAGTAATCAATGGTGGTAAGTGTACTGTCATCCTCGTCACTTTCTCTCCGGCCATAGTCTGTCAGATACTTTGGGGGTTTGTGTTCCCTTGAGGGATACCTCCCACTGCTTGGGGCACGTGACGTCACCCTCGAGTGCTCCTCATCATCGCCCTCTGGGGGTTGCTGACTGTCTGTCTGCACGAATCAAATCAAATCAAATCAAATTTATTTATAGGGCCCGACAACACACGTTAATGTCCCCATGGGCCGTACAGGTCTTCTTTAAACAAGTCAAGAAGACAACATAACAATAAGTCAAGAACAGAACAAGAACACCATAGGGTCCAAACATTTTTTAGATGAATGCAAATAAATGAAAGAATGCAAGCACTCCCAGACATACCCCACGCGAAGGTAAGGAAAAACTCACTAAAACCTAACAATAGGGAAAAAAGCTCCACAGGCAATGTGGAGGAGAGAAACCTTAGAAGGGCCGTTCAAGGGGGGATCTCCCTTCTTAGATGTCGGTGATAGTAGTGTTGCAGACGGACAGTTGGTACTTAGCACGACCGTGCTAAGTACACTGGGCTGAGGTGTCTCTGTTTCTTCACACCTTACTCTGGAGTCCAGCTCTGGCTCCTCTGTCTGTGTCTCGCTCTCACATCTTTGTGACAAACTTGACTAGCCTGTGTCTCTGCACTCTCCCTTTACCGGGATGATAAACTAGGAAAGCGGGGCTTCCTTTGTCGTGCCCTACAAAGAGTCCTTTTTCACATCTGGACTCAAGCTTTCCTCTGTCCTGCAGGTAAGCATAACAACACACTGATCCAAATTGGTGCATTCTAGCTAGATTACACTTCTTTCCTGTCAGTGCTGTATACGGGGTGGTGCCCGTGTGCTTATTAAAGCACCTGTTTCTGGTGTAAGCGGCTTCTTGCACCGCATAATGCCATAGACTCTTAGGTAAGTTACTGTCTACTAGCTTACACCTAGCCATTTCGAAAAGAGTGCGCCATTCCCTCTCTGCCACTCCGTTCTGGTGTGGGGAATATGGACATGACGTCTCGTGTCTTATCTTGTTCCTTCTCAACAGTGAATGGAACTCTCTGTTTGTGAACTCGGTTCCGTTGTCGGACCTCAAGCATCTTATGTTACCATAAGGGGCTACGTCTGCCAGGAATTTCTCCGTGGCCTGGAGTGTGTCACTCTTTGCTTTGAGAAAGTAAACAAACACTGCCCCTGTGCACACATCTGTAAAATACTGTACATATCTAAAGCCTCCTATGGACTTGTTGCTTACTGGACCGGCTAGATCCGTGTTAACTAGCGCAAGTGGTACCTTTACTTTTTCTGTGGGATTTCTGTTTCTCGATTGAGTAAACTTCCCCTTTTTGCACACTACACATTCTTTGTCAGGTCTACGCTTTTCACCTTCAATGTGCATGCCTTCTGTCACTGCTTGCAGTTTCAGTAAATCCTCGTAATTACAATGACCCATAATCTCATGCCATGTCTGAATATCGTGACTGACAGTCACGTTACACATATCATTATTATTGTAGCAGGGTGGATTATCCCTGCTTTGTGGGAACGGGTGTGCACAGTCACTGGGTAGCGAGACACAGTAGAGCTCCGTCTGACTGCACCTTCGTCTTTGGGCCTGGAGCGTCAAACTGGAGGCCGGCAGTGGGAGTGGATGGGGCCCGGGATTTACCAACCTGGTCTGGTACTCTGGTCTTCCTCGCCTTTCCGGGGCGGTCAGCAGTACTCCCCAACTAGCTCTCACTTCCCCCAATACCTCCGTTAACCCTCCCACACCTAGTGACTGAATTGTAAATAAGTAACTTAGTTCCTCCCGCAAGCAGTACCCTCCCTCTGTGACATTAGAAACCTTAATAGCTGAAAGGGGGAAGTTGGGTAGGAAGGGGTTAAATGTGTTAACGTTACCTGCACCAAAAGGGTTAATATTAGGCTCAGGAATTGACACACACACAAGACTCCCATCTACATTCTTTACTGTTATTTGTACTGTTCAGCTACAAATAGTTAATAGCAATGGGTGGTTCTATGTTTACTTCAGTCGTAATTCAATATTTTGCAACACTTATATAATACACCCACACGTATAGAACCAGGTATTGCCGACCCAAATATAATAAACTTCAATGTGCTTGACTCGTCACCCACGTCTGGGTTAGTACCAGTGATAATACCTCTCTAAGGCTTTACTTATATAGTAGTGATAATACCTCTCTAAGGCTTTACTTATATAGTAACATTTCGGTTACCTCCAAGAGGGAAATGGTTAAGTAGATGGGAAAGTAATATTAAAGAACATACACGTTATCACACTCAAAGAAAATGAAAAAGGTGGGCCCACTTTACCAAACAAAAGTCCTATACTAATGCCGGCATGTAATGTTTATGGGGTACCCCTATGAACTGTAGTTAGCAACCATTAGCTTCGCCCGTAGGCCGTGACACACTGTGTACTGTGCGATAGGATCTTGGTCACCGAAGTGCCAGTGTACTCAACCAAGATGGCGGCCTCGCCGCACCACCACTAGTCCGGGTGGTAAGATGGCGTCGAACGCTCTCGTCCCAGGAGCTAGCAAGCTGTGTTAGGCAGGGGGGCAGTAGCGGGCTGGAGGCGCGTGCTGGGTGATGGCGACCTCTGCTGGATGGGACAAACTCCTGTGCTAGGCTGCCGACTGCCGGTGCTGAGAAGATGTTGACTGCCGGCGCTGACAGGCTGCTGACGGCCGGTGCTGGGTTGACGCGCTTTATAATCTGGTGGCTACCTTAACTGAAGCTACTCTGTGGGTCCTAGACAGCCCTCCTGCTAGCCGAAACATGCAACAACGCACGGTGCCTCTAACCACCAGTTCTCTTCAGGCAACGCTTGCCGGGCACCTCGCTGGAGGGGATAACGTTAACATAAGCCACTTGGATATACCGCTTTCTTCTAGGATAACTCGCTGTATCACTAGGGTTATTCCGTGGGGATATTCAACACGCTACTACGCTTATATTTCTACTATAACCCGTAATATACTCAAGTTCAATACGTTCACCCGCGTGTTCCACTACGGGGCTCTTCCAACGACACGACCATTCAGGTTCACGTCCAACGTCGAAGAGGCTGGTTCTCTCCACTTCCGTTTCAGTTGACTTGCTTCTCCTCCATGCCTCTCTCGTGCGCTCCGCCTGCCACCGCCGCCCCGTGCTGGCACCGCCAACTAGCCCCACAGGAAGAACTGGGTGAATTGAATATGATTCAGTTTAGTGTCTATAATCCATATTCCAGCCGGTGAGAGAAGGAGAAACTTGCGTCATTGTTCAGGAGAATATCAATGGAAACTGGTTAACATGTCTTTGTGCACAAAGGGGAGATAAAAGGCAAGTCAGCACTTCTGAATAATAGTTGAATATTCAGGGTGCTACATTATCATTACACTTGTCGTTGTCATTACACTCTGTTTGCAGATAATACATTTTCTGGTACACCTTTATGTTAAATCGTGTACCGTCAGGCTCTACAAGAACATTTTTACCTTTATCGAAGAATACTTTGGCACCGTTCGCAGTTGCAGCTATTACAGAGAATAGTCCTTGTGGGAACGATGGTACGTAGAGAGTGTTCTTTAACGTCACTGTACACCGGCGCCCCTCACTGTCTGTGAGGCATACCTGTGCGTCTCCTTTCTCTTGCGCCAACCTGTAGGTGCGCTTCCTGTCTGCCAGCTCCATGCTGTGTCTCTCCGGGTGGAAAGTGTTGTCAAAGTTCTTGAACCGACTCCTGTCGTTGATGACGTGGGACGACGCACCTGTGTCCACGATCAGTCCCTTCCTTTGGGCCTGCTGCAGCTGCGTTGGCCTGGTGACGTACGCTGTCTGCGCCCCGAAGATGAAGTCTTCTTGTCCCGCTACTCTCCGGGCGTCGTCTCGATTCGTCTCACGTTGACTGTACCCACCATCTTGTCCGCTGGCGCCATCTTGTCCACAGCCGCCATCTTGTCCATAGCCGCCGTCTTGTCCATAGCCGTCATCTTGTCCATGCACGTATCACGCGCTCTGGTCGTATTTCTTCATGCACGCTCTGTCTGTGTGCCCCGTGGATTTGCAGAAGCTACACCAGACAGTCTTTGTGCAGTCGCCTTTCCGATGGCCTTTTTCTCCGCATCGCCAACACGCCAGCTCCGTCGTGGGCCTGGTCTTCTCCCTCTGCGTCGCTCGGGCCTTCAGCACCCTCTCCGATATAATGTTCTCTCAACAAACACTCCCAGGCTTTCTCTGCCTTTGTCTTTAGTGTCGCGGAATATCAGCCCCAAGCTTGTGTCGTCGAGCAGTGGTGCTAACTCACAGTATGCGTCTGCATTACGCTTGTCGTCCAGGGCTTGTGCTTCCGCCGTCAGGTCTCCCGTGAGGGCCGTCAAGATCGTCGTCTTCAGTCCCACACCGTGCATGCAGCATAACATGCGCTCTTCCCAGAGCTCATAGTCCTCTGCCTTTCCATTGAATGAGGGCCATTTGCTCCTTCCCTTGGTCGCCATCCTCTTGTTTGATGGTAGACAACATTGAGACAAAGCTTCCTGACACATCTCCATCCAAACTCTTGGAAGAACTCATTGAAATCTCATCTGATACCACCTGGAGAGCTAGTTTCAGAGTGTGGTGCTGAGTACCAAGTATCTCATGATGCAGCCATTAAGGTGTTGATACCATTCAGCACCACATATCTGTGTGAAGCTGGCTTTTCATCCATGACAACTCTGAAAACAAAATATAGGGCCAAGTTGAGCCTTGAGGATGACATGCGTGTTGCCTTGTCAAAGATCTCCCCACGTATTGACCGTATTATTAGCCAGCAGCAGCAGACCTCGCATTGAGCTAGAAATGTCCACTGAGTGAACGAGTGCTTATTTTCTGTATTTATTTATATTTTTTGAGAAATGGTAACTTGGTGATCCTTTTCTGTATTTAAAAAAAATACATGATTTTCTGTTTTTGAGAAATGGTCAAACTTATCCAAATATGCTATTTTTATGGAGAACAGTGCAGCTGCAACCGATAGCACTTTAGTGATCCTTTTCTGTATTTAAAAAAAAAACATGATTTTCAGTTTTTAGCACTTTAGTGATAATTTTCTGTAATTTTATTTAAAGAAATATGCTATTTGATTTACTACTACAAGCAGTGTAATGTCAACAGTACTAAGCCATTTAGACCTGAAACACCTGTTAATAATGCATTATATAGCCTGCATATACACACAAATGTGTTTCCCGGTTTCTTAAATAAACATTATTTTGAAAGCAAGCACTTTTGTCATCATTGTAGCAAAAAAGACAGGACCGGAAAAGTCTTTATCGTATGTAGGGGTGCCCTGGAATATTTTATTGAACACAGGGGTGCCTTGGCAGCAGAAAGGTTGAGAACCCCTGATTTCTAGTCCATGTTATCTCTGGTTGTATCATCTAGTCCATGTATCTGGTTGTATCATCTAGTCCATGTCTCTGGTTGTGTCATCTAGTCCATGTTATCTCTGGTTGTATCATCTAGTCCAGGGGTGGCCAACCCGCGGCTCGCGAGCCGCATGCGGCTCTTTGCCCGTCAATGTGCGGCTCTTCCATCCATAAAATTTTTTTTTTTTAAATTATATAAAAAAAAAACAATTACGTTTTTTTTTTTTTTTACTTTTTTTTTTTTTTATGTCACTCATTCCATAAGGACGTAGAATAAACATTTACAATTTTTTTTTAAATGGTCCATTTGCATGTTCTTGGTATCTGAATCTAGGGACATATATGGATCAGTGTCAGAAATAGTGTGTCTGTTACTAGGCTTGAGTAAATTGTAATGAACCAAAGGAGAATATCAATTCTATTTAAAAAAAAATGTATCTTTGACTGTGAATAACACCATGCTAAAATTGACCAGACCTGAAAAATCTAAGCAAATGAATAAAGGGAAGATGATTAAACAGAAGGTTTTGTAGATACAGTACTGAATTCTGCCATCTTTTTTATAATGTAAATTTCTCCACCATTTTCATCATATTGCAACACCGTTTTTTGCAAGACGTTCACAGAAAGGTAGAGAAACTAACTGCGTTCTGTTTTATGGCAATAACGTTCAGGTTTGTGGGAGATAATTCGAAAAAATAAGAGAAATTAAAAAGTAAATCCAGAAGTCAGATGATTGACAGGGGCTGGTGTGAGCTGGGTAGGGTAGTTTTTCGAAATTTGAAAGCCCTGAGTCTCTTCCTTCAAAAGACTACACTCACTTTTGGCTGTGCCACTTCCTCCTGTCAATATGCGCCGGTTTCTGACTCAATGCCCTGAGATTTCTATAATCTTATATTTCACTAATAACAGTTAAAATAATTGGTAAACAAACGTAATGCTGAAAATATACACTTTTACTGTATATCTCGGGCTTAAGAGGTTAACCCTGTGAGGCCCAAATTAAAAAGAAATTAGCAACTTCAGAGGCCAGAGGGTGGGACATATAAACACATTTACTATAAAATAGCATTGTGACGCTGAACAACAGGACCAATTGACTATACATGTGCTTAAAGGGGAACTATCTTATAAATGGCCTTTTTCAGTGTTTACCATTGTTTCTTAGCTATGTGGACTTATATTAATAGGATATATGTCTCTAATTCTCATATTGGCGCATTCTTCCAATTCTCCTCTCACAATATTCACCCTCACTGAACTGAGTCATCTGAAAATGTGCATATCTGTGATGTCAGAGATTTCTCAGCTGCATAATAATGTGGCAGTTGATGTGGCAGTTGGCACCAGGCCACACAGTGGTTGGCGCCCAGCCTCAAAACGGCTTAAGATCTTGAGGTAGAAAAATGCGGTTTTTAGTACTTGATTAGAAATACAAAACAATGCATTTTTTTTGAAAAAAACCTAGGTGTTCCATAGACTCACAGGAATTGTGTAAAAGTGCCCAAATAGTGAAAGAAATAGTAAAATAGTTCCCCTTTAACATTTTTTAAATAAACATTATTTTTTTAAATGGCTAAAAGTGATTTTGTAATTTTGCAACCGTGGGTCTCACAGGGTACTTTTAACCCTGTGAGGCCCAAATAAAAAAGACATTAGCAACTTCAGAGGCCAGAGGGTGAGACCTATAAACACATGAAGGGTGCCGTGACTGAAAAAAAGGTTGAGAAACGCTGGTATATGGTGTGGCTCTTTGTGGTACCACAGTCATTTTTGTGGCTCTTAGTCTCTGACTGGTTGGCCACCCCTGATCTAGTCCATGTCTCTGGTTGTGTGTGCTCAGTCTTCTCCAGTGCCCCGGAGGCTCACATGCTGCTGCGGTCCAAAAGAGCCAACTCCTTCCTCGAGGAACTCAAACCTGGAAACATGGAGCGTGAATGTGTGGAGGAGAAGTGTGAGTTTGAAGAGGCCAGAGAGATCTTCCAGACCAGGGAGGCCACCGTAAGCTGCTTGTGTGTACAGTGGTTCTAACACCACGCGCCGCCAGGGGGTGACCATTTGATGTTTCCATTGATGTATCTTTAATGTCTGTTTTTATTTTATGTGACTTTCCCAATTAAGCCATTGGAGAAATTGGAGAGTTAAAAGTCACTGAAAAGTCACCTCGTATAGGGAGGTGTAGAGTCTGACGTCGCTTTGGACCGCCCGCAAAGTCCACCCATATAGGGATTTATCATTGGGAAAATGGATTATCTGCTATTGTAACAATTCCGCCGCATGGAAATTGAAAAGCTTAAAATGTTTGCACAAAATGAGTTCCCTTCTATTACTAACATTTGTCCCAATACCTATGCTGACTTGACTGTTCTAATATACAGTCATTTTACACTATTCATACAAATATATTGGTCATTGAAAAAGCCTCATATTATACACAAAGGAAAAATAGCTATTTGAGAAAAATAACTATTACATCACTGTACCAATATGTTTGCATCTAAATATATATATATATTTCCTCCCTTTGTATGATTTTATATATATATTACCGACTCACTAACTGTTGATTTTTCACTTACAGTTGGAATTCTGGACGGTATACACAGGTATGAGAGGAAACAGCCATCTTACTTGTATTTCATAAATTGTGGATCATGATGTGAAACCTTAGCATAGATCTGTCAATCACAGTTTATGTGAGCCAAAAACAGGCTACCATACATCATTCATCTGATGAAAGAAAATAAAAGTAAAAAAGTATTTCACACACATCTTTCTATGGTATATCTTAGATGGGAACCAGTGTAATTCAAACTTCTGTGCCAATGGGACGTGTGTGGACCTGTATCAGGACTATGCCTGTCGCTGCACTCCAGGCTATGAGGGGAAATACTGTGACCAGTGTGAGTGGTGTGCATGTGTGTGCGTGTGTGTGTGTGTGTGTGTGTGTGCGTGTGTGCATGTGTGCATGTGTGATTTTATTTTTAGCATCAGTTGGAAAAACTTCGGGATGCAATTTACCATTTAGATTATTATCATCGTTTTTTTGACGACTGTTGCTATAGACGGGTTTCTCGTCCACGTCAGACTGTGTGCTCGCATCAAGCAGGAAAAAAGGAACATAATCCTGGAAAGACTACAATATATTTGTATTTGTTAGTCATGCTAGCGATCTAAACAACCAATCCAAAGCTAGATAAAAGGTGAAAGACTCACACTCGCAGCCAGGTTGATTTGGCAAAATAACACTCGGCCGTTTTTGTTTGAAACAACTTCTAGTCAAGGGAGTGCCATGGTTTCTCCACAGAGCGCCGTTGTACTTGAGTGCAGCAACTCAATGCAGGTAGGAAACAATTCAGTCATGTGATTCTTCGGGGTAATGCTGATTGGCTCAAACACGGTGTGTTTATACACAAGAAACCTGTCTATATGGTAAACACTTTATGTAACGGAGTTGCTGGAGGAGTCTGATAACCCTTTCACTACCACACAACAGAAGGTTAACCTTCCACTACCACACTACAGACGGTTAACCTTCTGTATTGTCGCAGTGAAATGGTTAACCATTAGGTAGTGTGTGGTAGTGAAATGGTTAAACTCACTAGTCTACTGCCCTTCCTTCAAATCAAGGGTATGCTTTTGATCTGGCTGGATGAGTATAGTGCTGTGGTTCGAAACCGTGTTGAATTATAGGCCTAGAGGAAGTGAAAGTCCTCGCCAGTGTTACAGACGTCATTCAAGCTAGCAAGCACTATTGCTTTCTCTCCCAGACTGAAACCTGTACCTCGACGTTTCCTGTGCTTGCCAACGCGAAAGGCAACCAAGCGAGCGAATCAAACACATGACACAAAAGGGATTTAGCTAAAGGGTAGTATTTATGATGAGTGAGTTTATCAGACCTCTCCAACTCTGTTAAACTAGCATGAATTACACCTGTGACGCTCGTGCCGCTCGACACAGATCGAGCTGGGTGAGCTCTCTCTAGCTGAGGTTTCTGTTGCGATGTATAGAGTTTAGGGGTATGGGTTTAATAGAGTTGGAGATGTCTGCTAAACTCACTCCTCATAACTGCCCTTAGCCCTTAGTGCAGACTTTTGAATTGGCTCGATCGGTATATTGCCTCTCTTGCTGGCAAGCGCAGGACTCACAGTTCAAAACGGGTCGAGGTACCGGTTTCAGCCCGGGAGAGGAAGTGAACGTCCCTGCTATAGCTCGACACCTGTGACAACTAGGCTCTGAGAGATGCGATATTCCTAGGCAATACTTGTTAATGGTGTATACTGTACTGTTTGTTGTGTCCAGTCACCACAGCTTCTAATTGCTCTGTTGACAATGGGAACTGTGACCATGAGTGTGCAGAGGTTGAACATGGTCTGAAACGAACGTGTAGTTGCGTGAACGGATATCGTCTGCAGGATGATCCCAAAAAGTGTGCACCGGTGGGTAAGTAAATTCAATGATTTCAAATGTCCCCCAAAATATAGCTGTGTAGGCCTTTAACACATTCCCTGCCACGCACTTTCAGCATCTTATACCATTCTCTGCCAGTACTGTAAGTCTATGGAGATGTTCACCTTCTTTGTAGGGCTATAACTTTTTAAATTGTATTGCTAAATTGACATTACTATGGCCCATTAAACATCGATTATCTATCGTTAAGGATGTAGGAACGTTTTTCTTTTTCATGCATACATTCATACGAAAATACCGTCTAGAATATAAATATGTTTTTATCGTTTTCTGCAGTAATTCCTAGAACGTGAGATATCTGGCATAAACGCATATATAGATTATCAAATGCCGTTTGTTGCCAATCCACGCTATATAAAAAATTTCAACTGTACATGATCCTAAACGTTGGGCGATGAGACTGGAGCAAAAAGATCCCAGTTATTTGATGGGGATCGAGTCGATCCATTTCCGGTTTGTATAATAATAATACACGCCCAAATCATGTCGATTATTGAGTTATGGCAGCGATCCATATCCACGGTGTGTGGCTAGAGTCCCACAACGATATGCGAGTGGCCGGACGCATTTCGGAGACGCACCAAGATCCAACCGGCCATTTCCGGTTTGGCAACTCACCGATCATCCACCAGGGGGCAGTATTGAAGCGTTGCAGAGTTGTGCCGAGTCCCACTGAATCAGACCAGGCTCCGTGAGGGAAATATGAATAACATGGCTAAAATATGAAATATGATCTCAATAACGTTGTACGCCGTGGATTGGCAGAATTCGCATGAACTTGAAACACGTCGTACAACGGTATTGGCGCAGGATGTGTTAATGACCCCCCCCCCACGTAGTTACGTAGTTACAGTAAGTAGTCATTTCACAAAAATAACCATTTCCCTAAATATTTGCCAAATCATTCTGTTTTGTCTTAAAGGGGCACTCCAGCACCTATTTGTACCTAATCTCACAGATATCCAAAAACTCTAAACAGTTTTGCACACGTCCATTTTGTTTGATTTATTGAGAGTAAATTAGTTTGAATATAGCCACCAGTGATGCCAACTAAACTGTCAAACTAAATGAAAATGTGTGCAAAACTATTTAGGGTTTTTGTGTTTTGTGTGTGAGCTTATGTGCAGAAATGAGTTTTGAGCTCTCAAAAGAGGGACTATTCAACGTGATGACAGTCCAAGTAGTACCTAAACCTAGAATTAGCATCTACATGTTTTGTTTGCTTTTAGAATAGATGTTTAAAATGCATATAGATTCTACTATTGCAGAGTTAGAACCTGAAAGCAATGGTGGAAAGTAGCTTATTACTTTGAGTAGATTTGTTTTAGGTTAAAGGTCAACTTGCAGGTTAAACCCTACTCTGCAATTATGGGTAGTTTACATCATTGGTATCTAATTTAATTATTTATTTTTTTCCATTTGACGCCGGAAATGCCACTCAGAAAGGGTTAAATGGGTCCACGCACGAATAACATGCACGGAGCAAGTCAAAAAGCTTATCAGACCAGGGGCGTAACTCCCGCGGGGGACATTGGAATGTGTCCCCGCATTTTTTCAGAATGCAGTTATGTCCCCCCCCCTTCTGACTACCTGTCCTATTATTATGCAAAGAGGAGTAGATGGGGGTCGCATTCTTGCCCTTGCCTAGAGCTAAACCAGCAGCAGTGACGACACCAGCAGTGTGTGTGTGTGTGTGTGCAGTGGTGCGTTCCTGAAATCAACTGGGATTGCACTCGCTATTTGCATATCAATAGCGCCGGTCGTCAGGTGTGTTAAATACGACCGGCGCTATTGATATGCAAATAGCGAGTACTTATCTGGGCTTGCACTTAGTGCACCCCCGTCCCATGAACAGTGATGTACCTGAACGCGTTCAATGAACGATCGTTCATGAACGCGTTCGTATTTTGGGCGAACGTGAACTGAACGTACTGATTATCCGCTAAATGAACGTAATTGAGAACGCGTTCATTCTCAGCGCTGTGTAACGGAGTTCAAAAGTGCGTTCATTCTCAGCACTCTGTTATAACGGCGTTCAAAGATGTGCCAGATTTCATATGTATTTCAGCCGAAAACCCAGTTAAAATACACCGTAAACAGGCTTTAAAATTATGTGGAAAACCAACCGATCTGGCAACGCGCCTGTCAACCCCTGCTACGTCATCAGACTCATCACAACAACAGCTGAATCTGCGAGCAGAAGCTGAGAGCTGCGCAGCAGCAGGTCGGGAGCAGCACTCGCTCAGAGAACTCTACCTCTTGACGTCGGTGCTTGGGGATTTAAAATAGTTTAACGTTAAAGTCAGTACTGACTCAGACGGAAACAATCTAACGTTTGTCTGTAAACTTTGTCCACCCGGTTTGAAGAAGCAAGTCCCCACATCGACGCGACGACGTCGACAGCAACATTGAGAATATGCAAACGTCCTGTTTTAGTTTTCATAATAAAGACAATTCAAGCAAAGTTGTTCCTCATGTTTTTGAAAATATACTGTAGAGATGAAAGCTGCAGTGTGGACTGAATGCGCGGTGGCAAAGCGTTATGGAAATGCCAGTATTCTGATTGCTGTCTGTGTGGTTCAATATTTTTTACAAATAATAGTTTGCAGCAACGTATTGAAAAAAGAACTAACAAAATGGGCCGTTCAATATCTCCTTTAAATATGTTCGAAATGTCAAACAGACCTGGGTACCTACAGGCTACAGTCTATCACTACTTTTGGGAATCTAAGTGTTTATCCAGGTTCTGGGGCCAAGTGATTGATTGATTGAACACTTTATTAACATATTGCAGAATGGGTACAGTATAGTACAGCTCAGTCATGAATTGAAAATGGGGGACCCTGATGTAAACAAGACGAAAGTCTTTCTCTGGTCTGCATCCCCTTAACAATTGTATGTATTGAGCTGTACTGTATCAGGGTCCCCCATTTTCAATTAATCAGGACATACATGACATACAGATAGACAGTACTGCTACATCTATACATTTATGACATACCAGATTTGCAAATACAGTACTGTTTGTGATACAAAAAAGATTAAAAAAAATGCGGTATTGCACCCCTGGTATTTAAAAAAAATCTAGGTAGAGGGGGGGGGGCGCCCCTAACCCCCCCCAGCGACGTCACTCGCCACGCCCACAAATCTTTCCCCCGCACACCTGGAGAGAGAGTTACGCCATGCACTGTATCAGACGCTAGCACGGCCGTGACGTCACTTCAGGCAACTTATGCCTTATGCTAGGCTGACCAAACGTCCTCTTTTGCCCGGACATGTCCTCTTTTCACGCCCTGTCCGGGGCGTCCGGGGGGGGGTTTATAAATTCATGGAAATGTCCGGGGTTTCATTGTTTTTCAGTTTCAGTTTCAGTTTCACGGCCCTTTGCGAGCATCTAAAGGCTCGGGACTGCATTTTTCGCTGAACATATTAATTACCGAATTAAAGCGCTATTCGTTGTCGTTCGAATGCCATCTGAATCGTCAAAATCCGTGCCTCGGTTCTCGAGTTACATGCCGATATGTCAGGCGTGCAACTTTTTACATGGCTTGCCAGATTATCACCCCGGAGAAGCATGCAGCTGCAGAGCCGCAGAGCCAGCGGCGCTCTCAGGGCCGCGCTCTGACGGCCGCGCTGTGAGGGCCGCTCAGCAGCGCCACCCACCCAATGGCTGAATTGCCAATGGCTGAATTGGAGTATTTCACTGTGCGGGCACAGCTGCGAGATCCGCACGGGGCCAGACTCGAGGGAGTAAATTAACTATACTACTTTTGCTCACACAATATCTTGAATGAATGCGTTTATTTATTTCGAACATAAATTGAAAATGAATAATAATAAAAAAAACAAGTAATAAACAGATTAAAAAACAAACAAGCAGGAGTATAGAATGAAGTGTAAACGTATGTATTCCTACCCCCTTGATTGATTGATTGATTGATTGATTGATTGATTGATTGATTGATTGATTGATTGATTGATTGATTGATTGATTGATTGAAAACTTTATTAACAGATTGCAGAATGGGTACAATACAGTACGGCTCAATACACACAATTGTTAAGGGGATGCAGACCAGAGAAAGACTTTCGTCTTGTTTACATCAGGGTCCCCCATTTTCAATTCATCATAACATTATGACATACATGACATACAGACAGGCATGCGTTGTTCATGGGACGGGGTAGCACGGTGTGCAAGCTCACTCGCTATTTGCATATCAATAGCGCCGGTCGTCAGGTGTGTTAAATACGTTCTCAGACACATTCACACCTAACTTGTTGTGAAGACGTGTTACATTCCATTCGTAGAGGCAATTAGGCACTGTCTTTAGTCTGTGCCCAAGCGAGGGGACATTAAATGCGCATTCGCGGGAGCGCGCGTGCACGTGGTGCGTGTCACCCCAGATGATTTCAATAACGCACCACTGCATACAGATAGACAGTATTCAGTATACCTTCACACTCTATTATCTTATGCAACTCATATTCACTCCAGAAACTGAAATATACATACATTGTTGAATGAACAGCCTGTTTCTTGAAGTTAGACTCTCCTCTAAATTGTAACCCCCCCTCTCTATAACAGAATTTTTGGATGTTACCCGGGAGTGAATTGTTTCGTGCTTTAAACATGATTTGTGCAGTCTTAAATTCAGCCAGGTCCCAGAGTTTCATGGCATGTGTGTTCCAGATATCCTACCTTATTGATAATCAAATCAAAATCAAATGTATTTGTAAGGCCCGACAACACACGTTAATGTCCCTTCAGGCCCATGTCCCTTCAGGCTATGGATTTGCGGTATTTTCCAGCTTATACAACAAAAAATATATATATTATTTTGGAATATTGCAACTATACTACACAAAAACGTGAGTACACAAGTTCAACTCATGTTCAGCCCATATGTTACTCATTAGCACTAAAAGTGATTTTTCTTTATTGTGTACGAAACTTCAGAATGTTATCTTTCAAAAGAGACCAGGCTTATATGCATGTGCTATAAGCATAAAATATAAAGATAAGCTTTGCAAAAAAAGTATGCAGTCCTCAAGTTCAAGTAAAAAAAAAATCCACTTTTCTGGGCGCATGTTATGTGGTTAAATTTGGGATATTGCAACCACTGCAGAAAAATGTGAGTACACAAGTTCACATTCAACTCAAGTTCAGACCTATATGCTCTATTTCATTAGCACTAAAAGTGATTTTCCTTTTTTGCATTAGTAACTTCAGAATGTTATCTTTTTGGCCATGATTATAACAGGCACAATCATCTCTGAAATATTTCCGGTATCACGCTCTGCCAGACAGGGTTGTCCTCTTAGTCCCGGTCTGTTCAATCTATCATTAGAGCCGTTAGCACAATATATAAGACAATCCCAATCCATAGAACCTATCGTAATCAAGGGCACACAACAAAAAAATTGTTTATATGCGGACGATGTAATATTGTTCATGAAAAACCCCAACACCACATTGCCTCATCTGCTCAAGTTGATTGAGGACTTTGGTGATTTATCGGGATTTAAGATAAATTGGCCGAAGTCGGCTTTCCTTCCACTTAACACCCCTGCAAAAAAAGATACAACCCTCCCAGGACAGATACCGATGGTAAAACATTTCAGATGCTTGGGAGTGGAAATATTCCCTACCATAAGACAAACGGTGAAGCACAACTACACAAAAATCCAAAACAAAATCAAAGACGACCTCGATAGATGGGCAAAACTTAAGAACACAGTACAAGCACGGATATCAATAGTTAAGATGGATGTACTACCTAAAATCAACTTCTTCTGTTCAATGCTACCGTTACCCCCTCCAGAGGGTTACTGGAAAAGATTACACTCCTCCACATACAAATTTATTTGGAATAACAAACCACCACGTATAAAAAGATCCACCGCACAGAGAAATAAAGCAGATGGTGGCATGGCATTTCCAGATTTTTTCCTATATTTTAAGGCATACTCATTAAGTCCATTGACAACATGGTTTGACTCCCAAGCATTAGCATCTTGGAGGAAAATAGAAGAAAACATAGTAGCCCCACATAGACTGAAGGACATAGCATACACTAAACTACCAATCAAGCACTGTGAACGAAAATTTGGCCCCATAATTACTCATGCGATCCGGATATGGCGTGAATCACAAAAAAAAAATCCTAACCCACAAGAATGGCACAATCATACTCCCTTATTCAATAACAATGCTCTCTTAATTGGAAAACGACCTATAAGATTCCCTATATGGGAAGAGCAAGGCATACACTCATTAGGGGATATTTTTAACAAACACATTTTTAAGCATTCCACATGGCTTTTTCACAAACAGTTAGAGCTATGTTTGAAGTCTCACGGTGTTCCATTAGACAGACCAATTGAACACCACAGATACCACAAATTCTTCTACTCAAGAGAGACATCGAGAGGTTTTGTTTCAGAATTTTATCATCAATTACTAACGTCCTCGTATGAAACCCTCCAACTTGACTCTGTCTGGAGGAGGGATATACCAGACCTGGAAAACGACTTTGATTGGCAAGGAGCCTGGGCAAATGTCCGACTTACATCAAGGAACCCGGATCATCAACAAATCAATCTTAACTATATTCACAGGACATACTTGACTCCTATAAGACTGTGCCGAATGGGGCTCAAACAAGATTCCAAATGCACCCAATGTACAAATGGGGACGAAGGGACATTTATGCACATGTATTGGGACTGCTCACCAGTTAAGGCATTCTGGAAAGATGTGACCCAACAAATATCAAAACTCGTATCTTGGAATATACCTGTACACCCCTCGGTATTGCTGTTGAATGATGTTTTTGAGTTTGCAGTGAATCCACAGCTAAAGAGATTGGTTTTATCGGGTATCACAGTAGCCAAAAAGCTGATCGCATCACGCTGGTTTCAACCGGAAAAAATGTGCCGTAAAGTTTGGTTTCTTACATATCTCGATGTAATTTACCATGAAATATCTACAGCAAGAATTCTGGGTCTCAATGAATCCAAAATGTCAATGTGGTTAGAAGTGGTGGAGAGAATAAAAGCTAGCTTATAATGGTAGTGTCTGGTTAGGTGCGAGGGATAGTGGAGGTACTTCTCAAGGTGGGGTCCGGGAGGGGGGGGTTCGAGCTGAGCATATGTATGTAGGGTTTTTTTTTTAGATAACAGGTATTATGGGTATATCTTATATAAAACAACTAACCAAAAGGTGATCCCATTGGATGTGCCCTGACAATTAATGCTTGTATATCTTATCGTGTGTTGTCATGTTTGTTTATATGTTTGTTTAAAAAAGAATAAAAAAATTAAATACAAAAAAAAATAATGTTATCTTTCAAAAGAGACCAGGCTTATGCATGTGCTATAATTATAAGCATAATGTATAAAGATAAGCTTTGCAAAAAAAGTATGCAGTCCTCAAGTTCAAATATAACAAAAAAATTGCCGCTTTTCTGGGTGCATGTTTCCAAGCATATGTTAAAACAATAAAGGCATCTTTGAGTAAACTTTGAGTAGAGATTCAAGATTCAAGAGGTTTATTCATCACATACAGTACAGTACACAAGACATAGTGAAATGAAGGTGGCCATGCCCCGCTTCGATTGTGCAAAGTATCATTAAGTATCTCGAGGCTGGGGCCAGCATGTCCTCTTTTTTGGAAATCAAAATATGGTCACCCTACCTTATGCCCGTCCGGGTCATAGTACTACTGGCTATATGGCTCTTAGCAATATGGCTACTGTCGTGAACCATTTTAGATCGGGGCTTGTAAAAAGAGTTTTGGGAATGAGTAAAATGTGCAGGTCCTCTTCTCAGACCTGTGGGGCAAAGCACTGCACACGCATCATGCAAGCTAGCAAGCTACACGTCGCGGCATGTTGATACGATAGCCCCTTTAGCTGCACTCGGCGGCTACCAAGCTAAGCTAAGCTACGTTAGCTACTAACGTTGTATACACAATATGTACAACGACAAAATGATCAAACACCTTATAACTACTACTACTATTGTCGTGTCCATAAGTTCCATGGCAGAATACTTGTGAGGACAAAGGTATACAAAGAGGAGAGAACCATTTTAAATCGGGCATTGTTAGGAGTTTCGAGAATGGCGGCTACCAAGCTAAGCTAAGCTACGTTAGCTACTAACGTTGTATACACAATATGTACAACGACACAATGATTTACATTATTACAAATATGGTAACGTGGTTGTGGCGTTTACAAATAGTGGCTAGCTTTAGAGATGAATGGCTATGATCACGGAGCAATAGTGTTAGGTGAAACAGATACATTTTCATTCATCACTCCTTGGCTAGTAGTAGCAAGGCTCTCTGCTTCCGGCCACTACCTGCCTGTGACTCTCAGAGCCCCTCGCTGCCCTGCACCTGACGTGACGTCATCATTAACACTTTAATCGCCGGAGACGCCGAAACTCGTCATTCCCCGCCATGCTCATTCTGCCGAAGACGCCGTAACACGTCTTTGATATCAATATTTCAAAAATCTGTGATCGAAATCATATTTCTCCCCCGGGGACCTGAGATATACTGCTGAGCTCCACTCAACTCTCTAACGGTTCAAGAGCGCCATCTGGTGGCCGATCGGCAGATCGCCCAACAGGAAGTGATCTGTGGATGAAGTAGTGCTCACCCATATTTCGTCCGGGCACTCGCTATCGTTAGAGGGACTCCATCTTGACACAGTGAACACCGATCGGTGCAAATAACTCGATAAACAACATGATTTGGACGTATATACTATTATACAACCTGGAAATGGATCGGGTATTTATACATCCCATAATAGGAATATCTCTGCTCCACGCTCATCGCCCAACAGCCCGAGGAAGCTACGGTAAGATTCAGCGTTTTTTTTTAACGTGTTCCATATAAACTGCTCTGATGATCATATCACCCACACTAGATGAATGATATAACGTCGCCCACGGAATTATAAACGACCCCCCGCCCATCCGGTCAACATCAGATGATAAGTAGTAACTCCTAGAAGCACATCCAGTTGAAATTTTTTATCTCGCACAGATTCCTACCAAACTGTATTTGATCATCAATATAATGCATTTGGGGCTATAAATCAAGTTCTGGAGAAAGCTGCAGAAAACGATAAAAACATACTTATACTTTAGACCGTATTTTAGTATGAATATGTGAATGAAAAAGTATAACGTTGCTACACTCTGAACAATAGATATAGGACATTGAATGGGCCATAATAATGTCAATTTAGCAATACAATTTAAAAAGTTATAGCCCTGCAAAGAAGGGGAACTTCTCCATAGACAAATAGAGCTGGCGAGGGATGGTAAATTATGAATTTAACCATGGCGATCAAAGTGTTAAGATGACACACGCACATTATTGAACCATGGATTAAAATATGCATGTGCGTGGAGCTTGTGGTTTGGTTGACAAAATGTTTGATAAAAACGCTAAAACTGGGTCAATTTCGATAATCTTTTTCCCCCTCTTCATGAAAGTCAGCGTTGGCCTAGTCACATTGTTTATTGAACAAAAATACAACCTGCAAGTTGGCCTTTAAAGTACTTTTTGAGTATTTTGAAAAGCCTCTACTTTTACTTTCATTTGAGTAGAATCTTAAAAGAACACGCCAACATTTTGTGAAATTTGCTTATCATCTTCTCCAGAGAGAGACAAGAAGATAGATACCAGTTTCCTCTCTGTGCGTTCAGTAGAAAGCTATCTGGCTGCACGTTAGCCTAGCTTAGCACAATGAATGGAAGCGGGCAGTGACGACGGGTTGCCTAGGCACTGTCCAACTAACACCTCTCCCGAAGGGTACCCGTCACTGTCCGCTTCCATTCATATTCCATTCCATTCCAAAATATGACGCATGCTTAAATAGGTTTGCACAAACCAATTTCAACCAATAATATGGCAACATATTTTTAATATGCTCCCCCTCCAGAGCCTTGTCGCGCAGTGTTGCCAGATTGGGCAGTTTCACACCCAATTTGATTGGGCGGGTAAAAATGGCTTTGGGCGGCTTGTGATAATTTGGGCTACATTTTGTGCCATTTGGGCGGTTTCCTGGCTCCCCAGATGAAAAGTTACATTTAATTTATTCACAACCCTAACTCCTACACACTGAATAACACAATGAATCAACCCCTCATCTCCAGTTTGAATGAATGTGATTGACAGGTATTCTCTACAATAACAAACAAGGGAGAAGGTGCAGGGAGGGAGGGACCAGATAGACTCTGACACGAAATTATGACATACACTAACGCGCCACTCGCAAATTTTGTGTCGGAGCTGGAGCGAGCATCTGGCTAGTCTTGCTAGCAGATGGGGGAAATGTAAAAAATACAGGCGGGAGTGGGAAAGCAACCTCGAGTTAAAACAATGGATTGCGTCTGTTCCAGGAGACAACACAAGCCTGCTGCAAATACTGTAATGTGCAGTGTTGTATATTAATCTGACTATAGGTGGTGGAGGTCCAAATGGACTGTTAAAGGGTGTGACATTAATGAGTTCAAAGTACTTCTTAATTTAAAGGTTTTATACAAAATTATATTCATATTTAAAGGTTATTCACAGAATGGTACAGTCCTCATAGCTGCTGTTCTGCCTTCTAACAATTTCATACTCACAAAATACAGCATGCAGATTTCATCAGTTCATGGTTCAGAGTTTTCTGGATTGCCCCGGTGGAGAAGATAGAGAACTTCCTCCTACAGAGTCCATCCTTTTATCCTCTTAAACTGAAACCCCTCCTGCTTTTCCTAATCCCAATGATTGGCTTACGTCTTTTCTCAATTTCCTGGTTACTTCTATCCTATCACAGCCCTGCTCTGTCTGGTGATGTCACAAGATCTTGAAAATGCAACCCCCTCTCTTTTTGAAGGCTGGCTGTGGCTACCGCGCCTGTTCTTTGCTCGGTCAGCCTATGACCTCTGACCTCTACCTACTTTTCAAGACTAGGCGTTGTCACATAAACTGGTGATATTGTGGTCTTTTGTAATCATGTATAACTCTTTACCTTCTATTAAAGCAGTATTAACTGTTACCTGACTTCTCTCTATCAATATTTATTTATATTTATGCTATTATATCTCAGAGTCTTCAAGCTCTTTTGGCTATAGTCTGCTCCACAAATTCCACTCTCTGTCTTCTGCTCTGCTCACCTAGGAACTTGCCCAAAGGGCGTCCTCTGCTCCCTGTCTAAACTCATCTTAACTCTATATGAACTGGCCGGGGTCTTGAAAGGTGATCTTGATTGTAGGCCTGAGTTTGACCAGCTGGTCGATCCTCACCCTCAGGGGCCCTTCGTGCTCTGATTGCCAGAACGCACACAAGAAGCTAACTTCACATTCCTTTACAAGAACATTTACAGAAGAGATTAAATAAAACCCATTTTATATGACAGCAGCTTAGAGCCCAACTGAGTGACCTGAAGACCCCCGCAGAGACAAGACACAGCGATCCAGAGCATAACTTCTGCGACGAAATCAATGTAAAAGTCAATCACATCTACTGTAGCAATGGATAGAAAAGTGTCATGCTTTTATCGTAAAGTGCACAATTCTTTCGCATTTCCACTGGACTAATGGTTGAGTCTGTGTGACGTTAACCTCCCACCTAATGGATTGTAGTGGTATTGGACATAACATACGGTTATCCTATAACCATAGTTATATTAGTATAGCGAGCGCTCTGCACTCTAGTGGAACCACATCCCTTTATCAATCTAATACTGAATAATTTTCTCCACATGTACACACCCATCCACCTGGCCACACCCCCTTCCGCTCCTCTACATAAGTGGGGTCGTGGCCATACTAACAGCTCCTTTCCAAGTCTTTCACCACCGAAGGCGAAGACCATGGGGTCCTCAGTGAGTCAGTGCAGAGCGCTCGCTATACTCATATAACTATGGTTATAAGATAACCGTATGTTATATTATCGTATAGCTTACGCTCTGCACTCTAGTGGAACACAGGAGCTGAGCAGAGCGGAAGCTCGACAAATGTACCCGCTGAGGCCCCCCACAACCATCAGAACCGGGGAGGACCCAAGCCCCCGGACCCCCCTAGAGGGGGACGGGAGGGAATCGGATCCGACTGTGTGAAGAGGGTTTAGCACCTCAACGCACAGGGTGAGCAGATTGTGGGACTTACCTTCACAGAAGGACCCGCAACAACTCAGGCGCGCATCCCACATGCCACTATGGAACGAACAGGGGAAAAAAAACGTTACAGCCCCCAACATCACAGGGTCAAAGGTCAAAAACCCAACCCTGTGGCAAGGCCGTAGCAGTGGAGCGCGGAGGAGGACCCAGCCCCAGGAACAGCCTGAGGGCCAGGACCCCCCAAAAAAGGGGGCCCGGTGAGGTCAACGATGCCGTAGCATCGGGACCCCACCAGACGGTCACTGATGACACCACCCCCCACATCGCCAGCGTATCGGACAGGGCCCAAATCAAGAGTAGGCCCTTCCCCCCTTTGGCACGCCGCCCTGAAGCACTCTAGCTTACTGCATCTGGTATTCCCAGGGGGTCCCCCATCCAAGAACTACCAGGGCCGAACCTGCTTAGTTTCCGAGATCTGACGAGATCGGGAGTGTCCAGGTTGGCATGGCCGTAAGCCCAAGGGGGTTGATCCCTCAATCCAGGTAACAGGCCAGAATTCAACCTGTGCCTGGAGCACTGCGGACTAGACAGGCGCCTAAAGGGTCTACTGTAAGAACAGTACCCGGCAGAAGGGGTGTTCGGTATGCTGTGCACCATGTCATGACCTCAACAAACCCGACCCCTCCAGCGGGGTCGAGGTTCAAAGGAGAGGCAGACACAATTGGCAGACGTCATGAAAAATGCGGGGGCACACTCTCGGGCAGACGGGGTCAAGCCCGGCCTCAACCCGAGAGTCGACTCTGCTACCAACACACCGGAGAACCAACCACCTCCCTATGTTTAGTTTAACAGGAGGCGGTTGTTCCCTTAACCCACCAAGAAAAACCTAGAAACAAAGTGTTTCAGTTTTCAAAGGGTTAACCCAGGCCAACAGGTCGACGGGAACGAGTCCAGACCTGGGCCTGGCGGACCGGGACCTACACAGGGATGCCTAAAGGGGTTGACAGCAACCACCTCGACAGCCCCCTCCCATCCCTGCCCAGCAGGGGGAGGGAGGAGTGAAACAATGGAGAAGGACCAGGCCCCCTAACACAGTGCAAAGTACAACACAGTATGGACCAAGCACGTCACTGTTATGGGCAAGCCGTAGTGGCATACACATGACACACATATCCACGACATCAATCCCAGCGAAGCCCGGACCGACCCAGCATTTTCCACCTGGAAAAGCACAAAGTCCTTCGGGGTACCAGCACAGCAGATCTGCGCCCCGGCGGACAACGGGTTAACTGACTTGATCCGGCGTGACCAGAACCAGTCCTGCGTCCTAGTCCTAAGAGGGGGGTAGGTACGCGTGTCGATCTAAATTTCTAAAACATCACAGAGGGCGCCACCAAGATGGACAGAACGTGAATGCGCTGCTCCTGGCGGCCCACCCCATGGGCGTGAGACCCCTCCGCCAATGTAATGATCTACTCCGTCATCTCCCCCCGGGGATGCACGTGAGTCATCGAGTCTTACACTGGCGCTCGGTAGAGATAAAAAATCTCCTTCCTAGTCACCTGCATAAAAAAACGCTGTTTCTATGAATTGGGCAACCAAGGCGCGCCGGCCCAAAACGTGGTTCCACATTGGAAGCACCCAGGGCCAGCGCTATATGCACGTCAAGAACCTGAAACACATCAATGGTGAATTCTAATAAGAAAACACCAGACGACGTTCCCTCCATGCTGTCTGGGACGAGCAGCAGGAAGCCGGTCAATAAGACACAGACACGGGCCTTATATGACGTGACTGAGGGCAACCCCGTCAATTCTGCTCCTCACATAAGAGGGGAAGACAGAAGTTCCCCCAGAGAGACCTCCACGTGAGTACAATTGAAAAAGATACATGCAATAATAATTGGGCCAAGTGACCAACGGCCCAATACACACTGTAATAGAGAGCAGAGCAGATTTTGAATGCAACGCATCATCCAACTTTGACAAAGACAGAATAGTATAGTATAACTTGAGATTGTATAATATAGCATTGTATAACAGTGTACATAAAGACCCAGTGCCTCATCCATAGCTAACAGTGTATTGCACTACCACAGGACCTAGCATGTCCTACCATGCTCTGTAAATAACTCATGTACATATGCCCTACTTTGTTAACTTGTTTTATTGCACAATGTTGTTCTATTGGATTCTTATTATATATTACTATTGTATTATGCACATCGTTGCGGGCAAGACCCCCCGCATTTCATTGTATACTTGTATGCCGTGACAAATAAAACTCTTGACTTGACTCTTGACTTGACTCCCTGTGACGCGCTGCCCCTCAGCCGAAAACTGACAGGCAGGAGGTCCCACCTCCCGGCCAATCAGTAAAGGGGGGGGATGATTTTATCAGCCCACCCCTCATGACCCCTCACCCCTGATACGATGCAACGACAAAGCAGAGCCATGACACCAGTCATAGCGTGCTACATGAAAGCGCATTATACCTGTTAGGGTAACAGCTTCACATTCTGCACGCCAGCCACAGACGATAACCTCGTCTGTGCAAAAACCGGTTTCATACATTGCTTCAGGCTCATGTGCAAACTTGCCACCTGACTTTTTACACTTTTACCCTAAAGTAAGAAAAACACAGACCAAGAGAGGGGCCAAGGGCCCTGGTACAAGAGCTACACATGTAACTTCTGTAGACCAACACCTAACCCAGTTGTGGATCTAAACGTGAATACGATACACACAACCCTCCATCACAATAAAAAAGGGCAAAAAGTTCACTCTCACTACTGTAAGAGGAACGCCGTTTTTTATGATGAGAGAAGACATAAGTCCTCGATTAAGTGCTGGTCACAGGCCTTGCTAAGGGGCTGTCTACACGAACGCTGGGTTTAATGTAACCGTGATTGTATGTGCGCAGTTGCACTGTTCGCCCACACACAACCGGGGTTTTGCTACACTGCAACCGTGGTCTTTGAAAACTGGAGTCCAGGGTGAAGTTTTGCGCACATCCCGGTTGCAGTGGTTGCGTGTGGGCATAGAAACCGAGGTTATTTCCAGTGTTTACAGCAGAGCTGTCCCAAGTAGCGTTATATGAAAATGATTGTAACAAACTTTTGTTCGAAACGTATCGTCTGTGTTGAAGAGTGTTGTGATCAACTGATGTCTGTTGTCGCATTCCTGACCTGACGCTGAGTAAACCTGAAGCTGCGGCTAAACTGAAAGCTCACGTGTTGTCAAGTTATTGTTATAAGAAACCCAGTCCAAACTACAACAGTCTGCATCCCCTTAACAATTGTTTGTATTGAGCCGTATTGTATACTACCCATTCTGCAATCTGTTAAATAAAGTTTTCATCCATTTCTACTAGCGTTAGCGTTAATAGCCTCGAATCATTTCACCCACCCCTCACCACCTTACCCCTGATACGACGCCAAATGTGTAGAGTAAAAGCTTTACATGATGCACGCCAGCACAGCCGAAGACCTTGTTTGAAACAGGTTTCCCACAGCTCTGCTTATGTGTGAAAAAAACTTGCCACTTGTTATTTTCATCATTATCCTCAAGTAAAGAATAACAAGCTAAGAGAGGGACTCAGCCCTCGATCATATGCCACTATGCACAGCATTGTAGGGTACCCCAGCCAGTTGTGGGCTCAGCCACGTTGTCTAAACGTTACATGAAGACACACAACTTCTCATCATACAACAAAAAACCCAGTTCATTTTTACTCACGTAAAAAACAACGCTGTTCCTAGGTAGAGAGAAAGGCACAAGCCTTGGCCAACGCTAACCCAAGCTATACAAAGCAACCAAGACAATTCTCACACAGCACATGTCGTATCTCCAAATGTAGTGAAGTAACATATGTTTTGTAGACAAAGACATCATTATTAACAAAAACATTCGGGAGGGGAAGGAAGGAAGAGTGGGGTAATGTCCAATGGACACCTTACCTGCACCAAGGAACGCAGGATGAAAGGCCGCAACACAGGTTGGTCCACCACGTTGACGAAGGCCTCTCGCTGGCTAGGCCAGAAGAAGCAAAGCTCAGCTCTGGCGTGATGCCCCCCTCCTGCAGTCGGTCATGCCGCAGGCCCGACAACATCTTCTGCCAAAGATGACGTCGTAGTCAGTGTGCCAGGGCCTGCTATTCTCACGGCTACGCCAATGGTTGTAGCCCAAGCTAAACAGCTAACTCTAGGCTAACTGATAGCATCAAGCTAACGTTCCCAGCCGAGCGCAGCCGGCAGCTAACGTCGTAGCTAAACAGCTAACTGGCTAACAGTTAGCTCAAACCGGCTATGGCTAGCCACTAGCTCACGCAGAAAGCAAGCTAAGCGGCTACTACTGAAAACTGTACAACGTGAGAAAAGCAATACAGGCCAGCTGTCTTTTCCTCTTCTTATCTGAAGAAAAAAGGGAAAAAAGGCAACACACGTCCCTCTTCAGAACGGTGTTTACCAGACACAGCGGTGTCGGCACCAAGCCCCTCGTTGAACGCGGGCTATAGCCGACCTGAGCATGGAGATATTCTCATAACGAACACCAAGCTCACCTCCCTCGCACCGGGTGTTTTTCATCTTGAAAAGCGGGGCCAGCATGGCGACAGTGGGTATCCGTTTGTCCAGAGACCCGGGGAATTGAACCGCAGATTCTGAATCACGGTCCCAGGAAAACAAAGCTACGACTTCACTGAGGAGGAGCTAATGTTATCGTGGGGCATCAAACTAGAACCCCCTCCACGCCGCTAAGGGGCAGCGAAAAGGATTCTAGCCTGGAGCCGACCTTCGTAAGCTGTGTAGTTGTTCCCCCCACAACCGACACACCTGGCGCCCGCGTCGCAAAAAACATCACCCGCCCAGAGAGGCCGTCAGCCCTCCCACGGCCGATCGCCTCCCAAGCAAAGTGTCCAGCTGCAGAGCCGGAGGCAATGCCGGCGGGGATTGCTCAGCGACGCGAGCCCCTAATGCGAAGCGCCGGTGGAGGTCAGAATGATCATCATCTTCTAGACACTCCGGTGGCGAAGACATTATCGCTGTATTTCCTCGAAAAATTGTGAGAGAGAAAACAAAGATATAATGTCAACGCAGCTCCTTTTCTCCAATAACGTAACTCCTTTCCAATAACTCTTTCGGCATCAAACTAAAGTGGTGTAAACAGTCACTTTTCGGTGGTGAAAATAGGGAAGGAGCTGTTAGTATGGCCACGACCCCGCTTATGTAGAGGAGCGGATGTGGGTGTGGCCAGGCGGATGGGTGTGTACATGTGGAGAAAATTATTCAGTATTAGATTGATAAAGGGATGTGGTTCCACTAGAGTGCAGAGCATAAGCTATTGTGACGGATCATATTGGTCTGCGTTGTGTTGATGTTAAATGTTAATGTCCCGAGGGGGAGTCGAACAGGGGGCTCCCGCGTCCGCGGGCGACGACACAGGCCGCTGCACTAAGAAGTGAATTCACTCCTAAGTACCGTACCTATGCGTCTATTAACCCTGTTATGGGGAAGTGAGTTTAATTTACCAGCCCGCACTGCCACAGTCACTCGTCAACACACCTGTTTCCGTGACTGTGGACATACCCACGGGCTTCCCCGTTACACTCACCTCCCTAAACTCACGCCCCTCAGGACATCCGGGTCGTTAGGCACCACTGTGACGGGTCATACTGGGTCTGCGTTGTGTTGATGTTAAATGTTAATGTCCCGAGGGGGAGTCGAACAGGGGGCTCCTGCGTCCGCGGGCGACGACACAGGCCGCTGCACTAAGAAGTGAATTCACTCCTAACTACCGTACCTATGTGTCTATTAACCCTGTTATGGGGAAGTGAGTTTAATTTACCAGCCCGCACTGCCACAGTCACTCGTCAACACACCTGTTTCCGTGACTGTGGACATACCCACGGGCTTCCCCGTTACACTATACGATAATATAACTGTGTGTGTAACAAAATATCAACCTATTTGCCAACCTTTAGACCAAAAACAACCTGATAATTATTACATACATACACAGGACAGACAGAGAAACCCTCTTAATAAATTGCGAAACCCTTTAATAAATGGCAGTAAAAAGAATTTGGGCTATTTTTGTGATGATTGGGTGGGCTCAGGGCTCTGATTGGGCTATTTGGTCTCAGTCAAATCTGCCAACACTGTTGTCGCCTCACAGAAAAGACAAAGTGGTACCTGCTTTGGCTAGACTAAAGATACTGGCCATTTCTAAACTTATAAATATTTTACCTAGAAACATAAAACTGCTTAGCAAGCCTTGTTGTAACCAAGATATTCACTGAAAAACCATTTACTTCATCCTAAGGATTTATCCACTGCAGTCAGTCGCAAGATCTGCACTGTAAACAATTACCAGCATTTCACAACATTTAACAGTATTATCTTACATTTACATTTACATTTAGTCATTTAGCTGACGCTTTTATCCAAAGCGACTTACAAGTTCTGTGCGACAAGACAGCAAGAAGGGTATAACTCTATCAGCTGAGTAACAATGTTCATCAAAGTGTTGCGTGTTACAGTGTAGGTTAGTTTATTAGGACAAGTGCATGACAGTAAGGTTAGTCGGGGTTAGATTTTTTATTTTTTTATTTTTTTTTATCATTTCAGATAATGGTTGAAGAAGTGAGTCTTTAGTCGACGGCGAAAGATTGGACGGGATTCGGCTGTCCTAACTGGGATGGGTAGTTCATTCCACCATTGTGGGGCAAGGACTGAGAATAGGCGGCTTCTCTTTGATGACCCTCCGGGAGCTTGGATAGGAGTAGATCTGAGGCGGCCAGAAGATGCAGAGCGTAGGGGTCTTGAGGGTGTGTAGTTAGAGACCATTGACCGGAGGTAGGCGGGAGCGGTTCCCTTTGCCGCACGGTATGCTAGGTCGAGGGCCTTGAAGCGGATACGTGCAGCAATGGGGAGCCAGTGCAGGTCCCTAAGAAGTGGGGTGACATGGGCTGACTTCGGTAGGTTTGAGATCAGGCGGGCCGCTGCGTTTTGAATGAGTTGAAGAGGCTTGGTGGCAGTGGCCGGGAGGCCAGCTAGCAGTGCGTTGCAGTAGTCGAGGCGGGAGATGACTGTTGATTGGACTTGAATGAAACCTAACCTAGCCTCTTTTGGCTAACCTACCATCTAGCCTGCACAGGAGTCTGTCTGATTGAACCACACATGTTGAAGTTTCTTGGCGAAATCTTTTTTTCTTAAGTAAATTTGACTCACCATGGTGGTGTGTTGGTCTTGGTTATAAGGCCACTTTGACTTTCAAGTCATTCAAGTAAAAAGACAATTTCATCAGCCCAGCAGCCAAGATCTCCCCTCCACCCATTGAGCCTTGTGCCATTTGCATGGTGATAAAAGGACTGTGTGTGGAGCTATATGTGCGAGGTGTGTGGCTAGCTAACATAATGCTTAGTGGCTAAGAGAAACAGAGTATTGACTTGTAATGAGATCAATTACATGATGAGACGAAACCTCAACACACACAGTGACTTTATAAGTCATTTTTGCTTTATTTATGTCTGTTTCAGAGCAGCAATGGGAGGGCTAGCTAGTAGGTAGTTAACTTACTGCTTAGCATCGCTGATGGCATCCAAACTATTCCCAAGCGAGTTTAGCTCCAAATGCCGCTCCCCATCGTTTTCATTGGCTTATATGTCGTGCTGGCTTCACAGCGCCACCTGATTGGCCGTCGGTATGCAGGGTTGATTCAGATAAAGTGACTCAACGAGATCTTCTGATAGCAGGTGTTCATAAGAAGTTTTGAAAATGTGAGATTCTTTAATTTTTTTGCATCTTTATTGATTTTCGTTAATAAGTAACTACATAGTTAATTCTTTTTTGGAGTGCTACGGTTTTACTTTTATTTGGAAATGTTTCTGAACAAGTGCTCTTACTCAAATAACATTTTACTCAAGTGACAGTACTTCCATATTTCAGTAATATTTCCACCTCTGCCTAAAGGTTAATTTAGGAAGAATTCCCTTTTAAATTTCTCAACATTTCTTATTAGGTAAGTCCTCCTGTGGCCAGCTACTGATAAGGTCTTCATACAGCAAGCCAATACAAGGTCTACTGCCCTGGATGATCGGAGGAGAGGTGGGAAAGAAGGGGGAAAGCCCATGGCAGGTAACAACACTTCCACTGACTCTGGTTCAGATAAATGTATCCAATCAGGTGCATTCCACATGGGGGAATGGGATGTAGGGAGAGGATGATAATAATAATAATACATCAGATTTATATAGCACTTTTCTTAATGCTCACAGACACTTTACAAAACAAACAATACAATACAATTTTAGTAGAAAAAATAAATAAAAAATTATATTAAAAATGTGAGAGAGGAAGGAGTTCAAGGGTTGAAAGCAAGGGTAAAAAGGTGGGTCTTGAGGGCTTTTTAAAGGGGAACTATTTTACTATTTCTTTCACTATTTGGGCACTTTTACACAATTCCTGTGAGTTTATGGAACACCTCTGTAATTTTTTATTTTTTTTAATTCATTGTTTTGTATTTCTAATCAAGTCCTCAAAAACAGCATTTTTCTACCTCAAGATCCTAAGCCGTTTTGAGGCTGGGCTCCAACCATAATGGTAAGTTACTGACTCGCCTGAACATTATCATGCAGCAGTGTCTTTCTGACATCACAAATCATCACATTTTCAGATGACTCAGTTCAGTGAGGGTGAATATTGTGAGAGGAGAATTGGAAGAATGCGCCAATATGATAATTAGAGACATAGATCATATTAATATAAGTCCACATAGCTAGGAAACAATGCTAAACACTGAAAAAGGCCATTTATAAGATAGTTCCCCTTTAAATGATGAGAGGGTGTCTGCATGACGGATATTGTTGGGAAGGGTGTTCCAGAGGGTGGGGGAAGCTGCAGCGAAGGCCCTGTCGCCCCAGGTCTGGAGCTTAGTCCTGATGGGTTGGAGGAGGTTAGTATCTGCTGACCTGAGGCAGCGGGTAGGCGTGTGGTGGAGAAGGAGGTCAGAGAGGTAGGAAGGGGCCAGGTTGTTGAGGGCTTTGAAGGTGATGAATAGAATTTTGAACTGAATCCTGTACATGATGGGGAGCGGCGGGGGGAGGTCAGCATGCGAGCAGTAGAGTTTTGGGACAAATTGTAGTTTATTGAGGATTTTGGTGGATGTGCCATACAGAATGCTGTTGCAGTAGTCCATGATTAGTTCAGATTTGTCACAGTTGAGTTTCAGAACGTTTTTTTGCATCCATATGTTTATGTCAGAAAGGCAGGTGATGAGGGTGGAGTGGGTGGCGGGCGGCAGTGATGGTCTTGGTGGAAAGGTAGAGCTGTGTGTCATCAGTGTAACAGTGGAATCGGAGGCCATGTTTGCGGAGGATCTGTAGAATGGTAGAATGTAGATTGTAGAGGATAAACAGTAGGGGACCAAGTACTGAACCCTGGGGGACACCGTGGGGGACTGGGGCAATGGGGGATTTGGAGTTGTTGGTGTAGATTAATTGGTGTCTGTCAGAGAGATATGATTTGATCCAGGAGAGGGCAGTGCCAGTGATGCCAATGGTGGACTGGAGGGCAAGATATGAGGGTGGAGTGGGTAATGGTGTCGAAGGCGGCGCTGAGGTCAAGGAGGATGAGGATGGAGACGGAACCAGACTCAGCAGATAGCAGAATGTCATTGGTGACCTTTAACCTCTTAACCTGTGCCCCCAAAAGTGGCCTTTTTAGTTTTCATTTTTGAGGACCAAAACAACCATTTTGCAAACTAAAATACTTATAGCACATGCATGAGCCTGGTCTCTTTTGAAAGATGACATTCTGAAGTTTCTGATTCCAGAAAGAAAATTCACTTTTAGTGCTAATGAAATAGAGTAACATGGTCTGAACTTGAGTTGTAGAAAAACTTGTTACTCAAGTTTTTCTGTAGTAGTTAGTCGTCCAGAGGTAGTATTTCCCCAGAAGGTGGTATGGCTTACAAATCCATACGGACCCATAGCCTGAAGCCTTATGTAGTACATGTCCAAATTTCATAAAGATCCATTAAGAAATGAGTGATTAGGAGTGATTTTTGGAAACTGTGTACAAAAGAAAAGCTCAGTTTTCTCATAGACTTCAATTTATTCAGCTGTTTTTCTCTTCCTGTTTTCGCTCGTTAGTTTTTTTTTGGTTTTTTAGATTCATACATCCCCACGTGGGGTATCATTGGAAAGCCACACTCATTGGCTACAACCCTCCACAATCATTTTCGAGATTGACAAATGATTGACAGAACTAGAGCCCCAAGAGTCAGGAGTGGTATTTTGTATTTGTCGCTATCGACAGGCAACAAATAAGCCTTCAATTCGATATATATATTGTATTACAAAATATGCACACCCGAGCCACTAGGGGTCGTAAGTGCCGGTGGGCAAATCGTCCTAAAAAGGGCCCACATGTGGAGAGCGATTTCTGTGCTGTGTTTTGTGCGAAAGCCACATTGGAAGGGTTCGTAGAGGTGATTGGATTCAAGGTGGGATTTAACTGGATGGCAACAGCTCGTTCTAAACTTTTTTTTTTGTATCTACTTTTTCTCCTCCTTTTTTTCTGTGATTTTTTCTCCCATCCCAATTTTCCTCTCGTGCCAATTCTCCCTCCCCTGTCCTGATCGTTGCTCGCATGTGCCCCCCACTGGCCGGTCGTAGGGAGGGTAGAAGCCCATCACATGTCCCCTCCAATACATGTGGAGGCAGCCAGCCACTTCTTTCCACCTGCCAGCGCAAACTCTCATTGGCGAGGTGTAACGTGTGGGAGGCTCACACTGCCCTCGCCATTTCCTGTCTTTGCTGTGCAGGCGCCCTGACCGACCTGTAGGAGTCGCTGTTCACAGCGATCAGATTACCACCCATCGACTTCCCTCCCGCTGCCAATTGAGTCAGTATGACGGCCGGCCCGAGCCGGAGGCAATGCTGACAGCCGGATTCGAGACCGGTGTCTCTTGCATTGGTGACGAGCGCAATGTCCGCTGCGCCACCCAGCCGCAGTCGTTCTAAACTTTTTGACAGAAAGGGGAGGTTGGAGATGGGGCGGAATACATGTTGCAGGATACATGCCTGCAACATGTAAACAACAACATTAGTTGTTAACTGTTCACTTTTTTCTTTTTTTATTAAGTCAGCAATAATTGTTTGGGGGGGGGAAGCAATACTTTTATTTTAATAATACTTTTAGCTTGCACAGACAGGAACTCGACCACAATGACTTTGCATTGGTTTGTGGCTAACTAGCCAGAGCTAGTAGGAACAGCATGGATTATGCTGAGAACGATTCTACCAATGAACATTGTCACTGGTAAGTAAGAAATAGGGCTGAATGAATGAATGAATGAAAACTTTATTTAACAGATTGCAGAATGGGTACAATACAGTACGGCTCAATACACACAATTGTTAAGGGGATGCAGACCAGAGAAAGACGTTTGTCTTGTTTACATCAGGGTCCCCCATTTTCAATTCATAGTGACATTTATGACATACACAACATACATGACATCATGACATTTATGGCATAGGGACATACATGACATACAGGTATTTAGTACTGTTACATTTGTGACATATACGATATGCAAATATACAGTACTGTTACCCATAGATCCTGACAGTATACATATGATGGGGAGGGGACTGTACATTAGGAGGGGGTGGGTGGGTGGGAGAGAAATATGCATAGGTGGGGAGAGAATATATACATGCGGTGGGGAGGAGACTGTCTATTAGGAGGGGTGGGGGTGGGGGGGTTTGGACATTTACGGTGGCCAGTTTTGAATTGCAGCCTCCCATAGGTTTTGAAAGTGGGTAGTGATTCACATTCCTTTACAGCTTGGGTAGGGCGTTCCACATTGATGTGGCATAATTGCGAAACGTGTTTAGTCCCTTGTTTGAGCCAAATCTGGGTTTAACATGATTTGTTGAGCTTCGTCTGGTGTTGTGGTCGTGGTATTCACTGACCTTTGGGATGTATTTTGACATGTACATGGTTACCTTATTCGTATAGTGGATCTTGTAGACCAGGCCCATTACAAGTTGCTGTACTCTGTCGTTTACTCTAAGCCATCCTAGGTTGTCAAAGTGGGCAGAGATGAGGTGGGTTCTAGGGGTAAGGTCAAGTAGAAGTCTGACCAGTTTGTTTTGTGATGTTTGTAATCTTGTTTTTAATCTTGTTTTTAGCGCCTTTGAGGTGCTTTGGTACCATGAGGTGCAAGCATAGTCGTAGTACCCTTGAATGAGTCTAGGGTTCCAAAAATCTGAACTATCCCAGAACATGGTCAATGGTTTTTGAAATGGACACATTATAACAATGAAAACACAAACCTGCAAATAAACTGAAAACAGATGTGCAAATATCACAAGGGGTATATTGGGGATGATATACTAGAATGCCTCAGTAAGATTTTTCATGGTTTGGAATAAGGACTGAAATCTCATACTCAGACCCTTGCATTAAATTATTTTTAAACATGAACCCTATTTTCCCATAATTTGGGGTCTAAATGAATATTAGGGACAACAACTTTTGTAATTGGTCCATTATTGAAAGAGATCGCTTTAGCCGGCAGCCGCAAAATCGCCTGCAATGTAATCACACGCATGCATGTCAAAGTACAAGAGCTTCTGGGGTTCTCAGATTGTGTAGATTCAACCACGTGGAATGAGCACATCATTTAACGATAGTCTACACAGTTGTCATTGTCATTAATGATTCAGTTCTGATTCCGAACCATCAAAAAATCGTACAGAGTACATCTTCAAATCCTGCGTTCATACACTAAAGAAAACTATCCTTTGAACCTAACTTTTGAAAGAGCTCTCTTCCAAATAGTTTGTGTGCGTTTGTGTCAACAGGCACTGTTACTCAACGCAAGGGGTAAATTCCACTGTGGAGGCGTCCTGATAGATGAAAGCTGGGTACTGACTGCAGCCCATTGCCTGGACCATAATGTGCGCTTCAGAGTTCGACTGGGTAAATAATACAATTGTGTGAATATCTTACATTTTACAAGTTTGCTAGAAGTTGTATTAGACTACGTGTTTCTGAGACTAATATATCAACACTTGGCAGGTGATTATGAGCGCTTTAAGACAGAGGGCACGGAAGTGACCCTGCCGGTGGCCAGGGCCTTTAAGCACCCCGACTACGACAGCAGAACAGTGGATAACGACATTGCCCTGCTGCGATTGGCCTCTCCCGCCCCCTTCTCCGACTACATCCTCCCGGTGTGTCTGCCCGGCCGTGAAATGGCCGAACGCGTGCTCCACCTTAACGGCACTCCCACAGTGGTCACAGGCTGGGGCGTGGACGACCTGAACAGCAGCCATTACAGCTCGGCGCTCAACGTCATCAAGGTGCCCTTGGTCAACCACACGATCTGCTCCCGCCAGATGACAAACAAGATATCGAACAACGTGCTGTGCGCCGGCGTGCTGGGCGAAAGGATGGATGCGTGCAAGGGAGACAGTGGGGGCCCGATGGTCACCTTGTACCACGACACCTGGTTCCTCATCGGCCTGGTTTCCTGGGGCGAGGGCTGTGGTCACGAAGACAAGCTGGGGATCTACACCAAGGTATCCAATTACAACGACTGGATCAGCAGAGTACGCGAAGAATGGGACAGGGTCCATCGCCTAAGTCCCCAAACTCCCTAAACTGCCCCAGGTCCTACCTTACTTTGTGTCTCATAAATCCCACGTTGACAGCCCTAAACACAACAGAGATGTAAAACACTTTGTAAAATAAACCGACTCTCTCTCAAGTTACACTGGGTTTCTTTTCAAGAACCCCAAGAGTGAGTGTTTTTATTCTTTAATCCTCACAGACAAAAAGGAACGCAACTCAGGAGCAGCTGATCCAGGAACAGCTGATTATTACTGATATTACTTACAGCAGTGGACACAACACTTCACAGAATTTCATTTGTTTTCAAGACAGGAAATTGTAATAAATTGTAACAGTAATACTTACAGGAACACGCCAACATTTTGGGAAATTAGCTTACCGTCTTCTCCAGAGAGAGACAAGAAGATAGATACCAGTTTCCTCTCTGTGCGTTCAGTAGAAAGCTATCTGGCTGCACGTTAGCCTAGCTTAGCACGTTGAATGGAAGCGGACAGTGCCGGTTAGCCTTCGGGAGAGGTGTTAGTTGGACAATGCCTAGGCTAACCGGCACTGTCTGCTTCCATTCATTGTGCTAAGCTAGGCTAACATGCAGCCAGATAGCTTTCTACTGAACGCAGAGAGGAAACTGGTATCTATCTTCTTGTCTCTCTCTGGAGAAGACGGTAAGCTAATTTCCCAAAATGTTGGCGTGTTCCTTTAACCTTTGTGTGGTGTTCGCTTTTTTTGTTACTCACCCAATGTTCACGGGTCTGGTGAAACAGTAATGGGATTTTAAAACAATAAAACTATAACAATTAATGTAAAAATAATTTTAATTAATTACAAGAGCAATATATAGTTAACATTTGCCATGTACCTCTGCTAGATCACATGTATCAATAAAAGTGCTATACATTTTTTGTGATAAAATGTGATGTCTGTAAAAAAAAAGAATCCATTATAATCCACATGAATGGAATAAATCATGTTTATCTTGAAAAATATAATAAGAAGTCTTTAATTGTCATGCAGATTAACACACATGCAAGATGGGCGACACACAGGAACACAAACACAGGAGGGGGTGCACGGGGTGAAAACGTGTTCTTTATTATGTTCTTCACGTAAAATGAGCCAAGCAATGAGTCTCAGGGGGGGGGGGGGGGGGGGGTATTGTATGATTTCACTTTTAGTAAATACCACATAAGGGTTAACAGTAATACTGACAAAGTCTTAAAAGGATTGTGCAGTGTATTCAGACCTTATTATAAAAATGTATATGCTAAAGGCCTTTCCTATAGCATCTATCACAGTGAAAGGCCTACTACAGCCTAGATAGTCATACTATCAGCTTATTCCTGACGTTTTATGCTCAGAGACCTGGAAGCAAGGTAAATGGTAAATGACTGCATTTATATAGCGCTTTTATCCAAAGCGCTTTACAATTGTAGAATTGCTCCTCACATTTTACCCATTCACTCACACATTCAAACACTGATGGTGATGGCAGAGGCAACCATGCAAGGTGCCAACCTGCACATCGGGAGAAATTAGGGGTTAAGTGTCTTGCTCAAGGACACTTCGACACGCTGCCCGGGAGGCAAGGCTCACTTCCTCTACTACTAATGATCTGATAAGAGGTTTTTCAATGCTTCAGCCTTTTGGAGCCATAGCTAAGATGAACTTGATGAACGCCTGAGTTACATTACACAGATATATTATACTAACAACAACTGAACTATTATCTTACTGTATGATGGTTAAATAATGGCTACAGCCTGTTGGGAGACACAGTTAAGATGCACTTTGATTGATTGATTGATTGATTGATTGATTGATTGATTGATTGATTGATTGATAACTTTATTAACAGATTGCAGAATGGGTACAGTACAGTACAGCTGTAAATCACTGCACTACATAAGCACTAAGTGATGCCTGAGTTTCACAGATGGTAAATGGTAAATGGCTGCTTTTTTATATAGCGTTTTATCCAAAGCTCTTTACAATTTTGTTACTCACATTTTTACCCATTCACACACACATTCACACACCAATGGCGGAGGCAACCATGCAAGGTGCCAACCTGCTCATCGGGAGCAATTATGGGTTAAGTGTCTTGCTCAAGGACACATCGACACGCTGCCCGGGAGGAGCGGGAATCGAACCGGGAACCTCCGGATTGCCAGATGACTGCTCTACCTCCTGCTCTAACTTCTGAGCCACTGTCGCCCCACAGATGCGTTGTACCAACAACATTCACATGAACAATTATTCTAGAGTATCATGGTTACTACATGGCTTTGGCCTGTTAGATGAGCTTTAAATCACTGCACTACACAAGCAGTAAGTTATGTATGTTGTTGCTAGACAACAACTTACACTGAACTATCAACAGTCTAAAACGTTCACAGTATTATGCCTAGAGTATATCCCTGAATGCTACAAATACACATATTATGGATATGGTTGTGCAACCAACAGGGTTCCTGCAGGTTTCAACAAGTCAAATTTAAGAATTTCTAAAACCTTTTTAAGACAACTTTGAATTGAATTGAATACCTATGTCATGGCCATACTGGCAAAAAGGTATGAAGGAAAATTACTATCAAAGAAGTCAAATCAAAATCAATTTAAGAAAAGGAACAAACTAACATTATGGGAAATACGCGTACCCTCTTCTCCAGAGTCAGACAAGAAGATTTCCTGTCTGTGGGATCAACAGAAAGCTTTCCGGTTATAAACTAGCCTAGCTTAGCACACATTAATGGAAGCGGATACAGACCACTAGCCTAGCATAAAACTCTGGTAGAGGTGTTTTTGGCCAACAGCTATAGGCTAGTGGTCTGTATCCGCTTCCATTCATTTGTACCAAGCTAGGCTAGCTTGCAGCCGGAGAGCTTTCTACTGAACGCACATAGGAAATTACTTTCCCATAATGTTGGTATGTTCCTTTAAGACTATTTATTGCCCACCGAACTATCAACTTGGACTAAAGTATAGCATAACCAAGAAACAAGTCTATTCATCTGCAGTGGTTATACCTGTAGAATAGCTGAATAGGATGTGTGTATGTGATGCTTAATCTACTCATAGCAGCATTTGTTGAGCATTTACCTGAGCCCAGGTCACTATTGTACCTGGTCTATATATTCATGAGTAGTACATGTTGATGGCTTATAGGTCTCTGCAGTGTTATACTATATGATCTATATGAGAAGAATATCTCTCAGCGACTACAGAGATTAAATAGAAAATGCTAATCTCACCCTGGGTAGGGTTAAAGCTGCCCTGGGTGCTGGATCAGTTTAGCAATTTCCTTATGTTTAGGTTGAGGTTAAAAACGTTTCCAGGGAAGCTGCACTGCAAGTTGACGCCCATCAAAAGGCCTGCTTTAGCTAATGGCTCATTTTGTGTTCCGACTACATGACTTTCCATTCATTGGAAATGCTTCCATCTAGAGGTAAAAGGCGGCACTGCAGTATTCTGAAGGTAGGCTACATAAAGTAAATCCATGGAGAGTTCACATGCCATGAATAAAAACACAATGTAAAGCTTTTACATGTAGAGCTTGTCAACATCAATATATCATTGTCAAATTTATGTTGATAGCTTGGTATAATTATCTTTCAAAATGTTAAAAAAATGAGACCACCCGTTGCTTTCTGTCATACAAAGGACCTCTTGCTCATCGTGGCTCGTTTACATGCGAGCCAAATGAAAAAGCAAGATGGCGGAGAATAATTGGATAAAACCAATTTGATTTAGCTGATGAGTCATGCTAATATGATGTTGTAATTATGCCTTTTGAAAGACATAAAGCGATCCAGCAGAATTCCTGCCAAATCTTACAGCAAAACATCACTACATAGATGTTCCCCTGGTCCTATGTTCCCCGCTTGATTGATTGATTGATTGAACATTTTAGACCACCAGCCCTGATTCCAAACTCTAACCTTAACCAACTTCGAAAGAGGGCCTAAGCTTAACCAGTTCGAAACAAGGCGGACATTAATAATTAATAAAATAATAAAAATCTATAAAATGTTCAATCTATTAATCAATCAAGCGGGGAACATAGGACCCGGGGAACATAGGACCCGGGGAACATAGGGATGATCCCATAGAGGGGGAGGCTACTGAACTCCACTGTGATTTTCTAAAAGATAACTATACCAAGCTATACAAATTTTAAACACATAGCTTCTTTAAGTCGATTATTCTGTATGACGGTCTCTCAAAGGATTGGAGGTTTAGACACTTCCATCAGACATGACTGGTCCTTTGAAGCAGAAAATAACAAAGGCGATCTGTTTGAGATTAAATATCTGAAATGATGATGCAATTAGTCCTCAGACTAAAACTATTTGCATTTGTCTGAAGGCTTAGGGTGAGGAGCATTGTGGACGTCTTGAACCGTCTTCTAGGTCGCAGCTTCCCTGCGTCTCTTTTTGAGGTCTTGCTCGTATCTTTCAAGTTGGGCCCTGAAGCCTGGGTTGGGGTCTATCACGTGACGTGCCGTCTTCACTCTCTGTAATGGAGTAGAGTTACAGCACATTGTGTTGACTTGACATATGGACACAGAAGAACCACTGATACATGAACGCAAACGTAGGCAAGAAGCCGTGAAGTGCGGAGCTCAAACATCATCACATAATATCCTGAGTTTGCATCACCAAGGTCACCACCAGACAGCGACTACCCACCTGAATGGCCTCCGTCAGAGAGAGTTGTCGGTACTTCATGAGGTAAGCGACACACACTGTGGCAGAGCGACTGCGGCCGTTCTTGCAGTAAACCACACTGTGGCCTCCGCGGTTGGCTTCGTCCTGGATGGCGTCAGCACAGCGGTCAAAGTAGCAATACAGGTCCTCGTTGGGGTCGTCATAGACAGGAATCCGCAGTGTACAGACTTTGGAGTCAGGAAAAGGCTGCTGCTTAGACACGTTGATGCACAATGTCACCGCCTCCTGCTGGATGAGGTCGTCATTGCAGGCGGAGCGCGCATTACTGATGAACAGGACCTTGGTGACCTTGCACAGTTGAAGCATCTCGTCAGTTGTTGTGCCTGAGATGCTATTTTCCTAATGATGACAGACCCTCACCAGCTAAATAACATAGTGCTATACGCTCATATAGATAGACAGACAGACACCCAATCATCAACAAATAGAATGATCTTCTTTCCCCAACTCACACTGAATGCTCAGCATAAAACATATGGACGGGCAGTGACATTCACATCCATTCCCACAAGCAGAATGGATTTTCACACGTAACAAAAAAAACGTTCTAGTAAACACACACAAGGAATACCCACTTCTTCAGATCCACTCCCTATACACACACACTCTCACTATTCTAAACATCAAGGACACAATAACATCCACACACAACCACAAACTTAGCTCTAAGTCTGCCGGGGCTATTGCTGCTCTCTCAATCAAACGCATTCCATTTCTATTTTAGAAAGAAAAAAGAAAAGAAAAAAAGTTGTTTCTCTTTCACGCTTTCGAGATGAGGGGTGCTTTGGCCGGTGCGCTCTGGCCTTCTACTGACTCTGCAGGCTATATTTACTGCTTGAGGTTGGACAGCTGGGCTGCTCCATGTCCAGGCACTCCCTGGGTCCTAGCACTACTCCAGTTTATAATGTCTCATGTGTCATAGATAATTGCTGTACTAAAAGGATCAAAGACGCCAGAATCAGAATCAGAATCAGAAAGGTCTTTGTTGCCAAGTACAAGGAATTTGATTTGGTCGTTCTGTGCAGACAGACAATTGGTATCACTTTCCATACATCAGTATACAGAAGATGAGAGATTATTTTATTTATTTAAAATTATTACATATGGGTCAACTAAAACTACAAAATGAAATATGCAACCTCACTGTTAGCTACGTTAATGGACCAGCTGAGTCAAATGTTACCGCTCTCAACAGCATTGACCTGTTAGCTAAATAAATAAGTTATAACCAGCAAACATTTTAATGTTAACTAAGCTAACTTAGAGCTCAAAGGGAATAAATATATTAATATACAGTAGGTGTGTTTCTCATGTGTTTCCGATTGTAACTGGCTGCCAACATCCTGTTAAGCATCGGATGGCCCATCCGCGCACATCGCGTCTGTCGGCTTCAGGCTGTGTTATTGCTGATCAACCAACACATTGTTGGAAAGCTAAAATATCCGCCATCAGTTTCGGACAAGTGACCACGTCCGGTTTCGCCTGGCCCTGAACGGACCAGTCACCTCTGACGGTGAAAATTATATTGACCGTTTTTGTAGCCATTTTGGAGCTGACGGTATCTTACATGAGGGATGATTACTACAATAAAGGGAGAGAAGAAGATGAAGAAAGGAGAATTACTTGCTCGCATGTTGAAATGTATTGGACAGCCATTTTGGATAAGCATATAATTATTACAGATACAAACATGTGTAAAACACAAATTTTCCATGGGATTGTTATCGACTTTGGACCTGTACTAGATAAGACTTCAGGCTATGGACCCATTGTGTTTTCCAGCTCATACCTCTCAGCTTAACTCTTTTGCAGGCATCTGTTTCCAAACTAATTCAGACATAAGTAAACACAACTTTTATTTCAGTGTGTTCAAACCTCTGTAACTCTATTACATTAGCACTCAGAGTGATTTTTCCTGTTGTGGAAGAAAATTCAGAATGTTTCCCTTCAAAAGAGACTAGACTCATGCATGTGTTATAAGTAGTGCTGTCAGGCGATTAAAAAGATGTATCTAATTAATTACAGGATTTGTAATTAATTAATCTAATTAATCGCATTTTAATCGCATAACCATTTTATGCCTGATATTCTATATTCTATAATCATATTTCAAATTACATGTGTCCAGATGGCAGCATTCAGTACTGTATCTACAAAACCTTCTGTTTAATCATCTTCCATCTATTAATTTGCTTAGATTTTTCAGGTCTGGTCAATTTGAGCATGGTGTTATTCACAGTCAAAGATACAAAAAAAATTATTGATATTCTCATTTGGTTCATTACAATTGACTCAAAATAAATTTTTCATTCAATCAATCACCGTGCAGATTGATTGATTGAATGAAAATGTTATTAACAGATTGCAGAATGGGTACAATACAGTACGGCTTAATACACACAATTGTTAAGGGGATGCAGGCCAGAGAAAGACTTTCGTCTTGTTTACATCAGGGTCCCCCATTTTCAATTCATAATGAATTGTAAGTAAGGGTGCAACTTGCACCGTGCAATCCATTCTTTGTGGATCTAGCCCACAGTATTTCTGACACTGGGAATACATTCCTTGAGATTCATAGATGTCCCTAGAATCAGATACCAAGAACATGCAAATGGACCATATTAAAAAAAAGTCTGTAAATGTGTATTCTACACTCTTATGAAATGAATGAGATACAAAAAAAAAGTATAAAAAAAAATTATAAAAAAAAAAAAAAAAAAATGTAATTCATTTTGAGTTAATTTTCATAACGCGATAATTTGCTGTGTAATTAATTAATCTAATTAACGCGATAAACTGACAGCCCTAGTTATAAGTGGTTCAATAATAGATCTTAACCTCTTAAACTGCAGCCATATTTTCAGAAAATCTGCAGAAGTACATGCCCAAGTAAATGGAAGATTGCTCCACTTCTACAAGGTCAATTTGCATGTTCTTGGTATCTATAGGAACATCTATGGACCACAGGGAATGTATTCCCAGTGTCGGAAATATTGTGCAAAAGAGAATATAAATTATCATTTTTCTTTTCATCTTTGACGGTGAATAACACGTAGGCTACCATGCTAACATTGAGCTTGGAGGGATTTCGTTCACTGAGATCATTTAGCACCTTATTGGGATTAAGTGTACAAAGGATATAAGCAAATGAATAAAGGGGAGATGATTTTTTGTAGATTTTGTAGGTATACTGAATTTTGCCATCCAGACACATGCTATTTGAAATGTAATGCATTTGAATATATAATATCAGGCCTATAAATTACATTATTATGGCCACGTCATACATCTATGGATAGGGCCAAATCTCCCCTTTCGAATGGCAGTGTTAAATATGGATTTAGTCATTTCCTCGCGTGAGTACTCGCTTTTTTCCGATAAACAAACATAGTGCTGAAAATATACACTTTGACTGCTGTTTTGATAGGGTTTGGGTATTTACTCTTGGCTACATTTGAAAAAGAAACACAACATTGATTAATACGGTCTGTAGTTATCGATTTATGATGATTTAAGCTTAAAAGGTTAAATGACTTTGGATATGCAATCAACAAGCGTTTTATGCAAAACTAACCCGATACTTGCCCGATGGATAAGAGGATATAGGCCATAATACTGAATGTATTTAGGATTTCTACATAAAAAGATATTGCTTAATATAGTATATTAGTCATTTGGAATATCAAATACAGGTCTAACATATTATGTTCAGGCACACTTGCACAAATTAAATCATTGTGTACAATATAATTGCACAATTATAAAGGTTATGGTGATTATAGGTTATATGAGATTATCTTCATAATTGAATGCATGATTTGTTTTCTTGGAGCTATTATAATCAGAATTCTACCAGATGTTGTTTTCTTTTGGTTCATTCTAGACAGGCAAAGTTGTTTTACACTCATTACGTTGAATAAAAAAACAGTATTGCTGTACTGGAAGAAGAATACAAGGATTATAAAGACAACATACCAATTACAATTGGTTCCAATTACATCAAGTTTAGAACTGGACCCAGGTAAGATGGCTGCCATTATGGTCCCATATTCCAGAATGTCAATTGATTAAGTGTCACACCCTATTCCTGCCTGTTTGTCATCATGCTGCCTGGTCGTAGCTTAGTATTACCCATGTTGAGTTTATGTGTTAATAAATTATGATAGTATGTAACTGCTTAACTGTTTCCAAAAGAGGGCGCTATAGGCGCAAGGAGACGTAGCTATTGTAGCTGACGTCAGGTAAGAGGGTATAAAGGGATTGGTTCCTCCCCCTCGATCTCTTTCCCATCTTCCTCCGTCGCCTCTCACAGAGAGAAGGTCTCATGGTGCATATACAATGTGAAAGAAACCACGCCGATTAAAGGCTAAAGAAGGACCTTGTCGTCATGAACATATTATTGTTGCTCCCCAGGTGACTCTGTTATTAGTATTCTGTATCCTTATCTCGTGCCTAACCCGTTTTGTCTCTCCTTTTCCATCAATTCCTCATCTGGCTCCCCGTTCTGTCAATCAATCAATCAATCAATCAAATGTATTTGCACATTTAAACATGACACTTGTCAACCAAAGTGCTTCACAGTGGGTGGCGTAGCAAAAAAAATAGTTTTGAGTTTAGATTTAAAAGACTCGATGGACAGGGCAGATTTGATGGACGTGGGGATGCTGTTCTGTCTCTACTCCTGGATCCTGTGCATGACCTCCGCCTGCCTGACCATTCTCCGTGCCCACGCCCCCGACCGTTTGAGGATCTAGTTCACGTGTATGACGCATTGCTTGTGCGACGCTCCTTCTCATACCCCTTGGACAGGACGACTATCCCAGTGGTTTATGACCGTCCGCTGCTTGAACAACCTGAACATTCTTATAATAAAGTACCCGTCTTTTGGGTTATACCTAGTTCTGTCTGCATCTGTGTTTGCATATTGGGTTCCACTCGCTCAGTCGTGACATTAAGACACGTTGCATCTATTGCTTTATATCTTGATCACAGTGGCCCCTAGTGTGGGACATTGTTTAGGGGGCAGAAAGCGAAGACAGTCCTTTTTTCATTGCAATGAAAACATACATTCAAAAGAGTCACATAGATTACGAGGAGAAAGGGGAAAGCACTGTACTGACATCTGATGACTGACGTGGGTTACTAAATAAATTCATGATGGTCATCATTATCACTGTTATAAATACCTAGGTCTGGTTAGATAATCTTTCTTTTTATCAGCATGCGTTACATCTACATCAAAAATAAAAGCAAGACTTGGCTTCTTGTACAGGAATCATCTACTCACTCTGCTAAACGCTCCCTAGTCCAAATGTCCATTCTCCTATTTTTTGACTATGGCGATGTTATTTACATGCATGCAAGCAAGAGTGTCCTTGATTGCCTTAATGTTTTGTATCACTCAGCAATTAGGTTTGCTACAGCAATTAGGTTAGCGACTGTCTGCCTACAAGACTGTAAGTCAGACAGTCTGGTCAGCAACACTGAGGCCCCACAGGGGACAGTCCTCTCCCCCTTCCCCTTCACTGTCTACACCAGCTGTTCTCAAACTATGGGTTGTGACCCAAAATGGGGTCGCAGTCGGGTAGTTGACAGTGCATTGGCAATTTTTTTTTTTTTTTTTTTTTATCAAGAAAAACCAACAAGCCCAACTCAGATCGAGTTTTCCACCTGGCAGCTGTTTGTATTTGCCATGTCTCGCCCCTTAAATAATCAATGGAGGCCGACATCTCACTACATCCTATGCGCATGTATAATCGCGGAGACCACGTCTCGTCTTTGGTGTGTAACTGTTATGTACCAGGAGCTGATCACTCCTGTGTCACTGTGCATGCAGGCCTGATCACTCCTGTGTCACGGGGCATGCAGGTGAGGGCTGCCAATTAGCTAATTGGTGCTGATTGGTTACCTGCTGGCATGGTTAAAACCAGGCCTTCAGACACACATGCAGGGCTGTCTGTGGTTAGGGGGAGAGTTGTCACATTCTTCCAATCCTTGTACTTTAGTTATACCAGTAATTCCTTGTAGAGTAGCATTTTTGAGTTTAAGCACAGGTTTTGGTGTTGGTTTGCACATAGGTTGCGTGCCTTTGAGCCAGGGTCGTAACAGTTGGGCGCTCGTCCGGGATATTTACCCCTAGAAATTTGTTTGGTGGTTTTTTTTTGTGTTACACGGGGTGTCATGGTGTTATGGTTTGGGTGGTGTTCGTTACATATTGTGTAATGTGGGGGCTTGAGCCGTTTCATCAAACAGGTGAGTATGCCTTATTTGTTTGTAATTTGATGTGACTACTTATGCTGTTAAATATATATAGTTTAGTGGGCACCACATGTAGATAGGGACAGTATTTTCTGGTTGTTGGTTAGCTTCCTGTGCACCACATACTCCTGGGGCAGTCAGGGAAGGGATTAGCACCATCTACTTGTCTGGTACCGTATCATGTACTGGACGGGTGGATGGTCAAGTATGATCTTTGACTGGTAGCAGGTGTGGTTGAAGATGGTTAGGTCTACAGGGCATTAGTTTAAGGGTAGGTAGATTAGGGGGCCAGAAAACACAGGTAGTGTGGTAGGGCCTGATTTAGTGTTTCTTAGGGTAGACATGTGGTGGGCCGGTTGTGACTGCAGTTTAGATGTAGAAGCATAAGTAGTCATCAGTCAGGTTAGAAGGGCCACCTGTTTGAAATTGTTTGTTGTATTTGTTTTGTTTGGTTTGAGTGTTTGGTTAGCATACCTGTTAGCACCTAACACCCTGCGTGTATGACACGTCTATTTATTTCAGGGTGGTTGTTTTTTATTTTATTTTTTTTTGCAAATTAGAAAGGTGCGCTCGGTAGAGCACACATTTCCACCGCGTCCCTTTATGGTTGTTATTATTGGCATTAGCATTCTTCAGTGGTTCTTCATGGTTCTTCAGTGGTTCTTCGTGGTTCTTCAGTGGTTCTTTAGTGGTTTTTCAGTGGTTCTTTAGTGGTTCTTCGCGGTTCGTTAGTGGTTCTTCGTGACTGTAAAGTAAAGTGAGTAGCTTGTGGTGACTGGTACAGTAACGATGGCTTCCATCAAGGACTTTGTTGATCACCCGTCTCATGATATGTTGGGGAAGTTTTCCAAGGAACAACTTCTAGAACTTGCTGTGCACTACAGGGTAGAGCTTACTGCAAGTGAGAAACGTTTGAAGCCGACTGCCTTGAGTGCTTTAAGGATGTTACTCATTAGAGAGCAGGTGCTTGAGGAGAGGGTGGAGGAGCTTCCTTTGTCTGACGCGTCTCCGCTATTACCTGGTGCAGAGGGTGAGTGGAGGATTAGGGAGTTGGAGTTTAAGGAAAGGCAGCTAGAGCACGAGCGTCAGGAGAGGAGAGAGGAGCGTGAGCTTAAGGAGAGAGAGAGAAGAGAGGAGCGTGTGCTTAAGGAGAGACAAATGTTGCTGGAGCACGAGCGTGCGCAGAAGGAGCTTGAGTTTAAGCATGCTGCCTTACAGGCGGGTGCTCTGCATTCAGAGTCACGTTCCGGTTTTGATGTAGGCAGGAATATTAGGATGGTGCCTCCGTTTTTTGAGAAAGACGTGGAAAGATATTTTCCCCTTTTTGAACGGGTGGCAACCACATTGAAGTGGCCTGATACCGCCTGGACACTGCTGCTGCAATGTGTTTTAGTTGGTAGGGCACAAGAAGCCTATACTGCTCTGTCCCTTGAACAAAGCACTGATTATGAGCTTATTAAAGCTTCCATATTGAGGGCTTATGAGTTGGTCCCCGAGGCCTACCGTCAGCATTTTAGAGGTTATCGTAGGTCGGAAGGACAGTCTTATGTTGAATTTGGAAGAGAGAAGGAGAACCTGTTTGACAGGTGGTGCACTTCTCAGAAAGCAGAGTCAAGAGAACAGTTGATTCTCCTAGAGGAATTTAAAAGATGTGTTCCTGATACCGTTTCCACTCATCTAAACAAGCGTAAGGTATCGAAGATAGGCGACGCTGCTGTCTTCGCTGATGAGTTTGTGTTGACACACAAGTCCGTGTTTTTGGAGGACTACCGTGTTGAGTCCAGGGATAGGCGTCCTGTTCAGGGGGGCCGTTTCCCTAAACCTGTGTCTGCTGGTCAGTTAACTTCACCTCCTAGGCGGGGTGGTTCTGCTGGTGCATTCCCAGAAGGGGTTATCTGTTTCTACTGTAAAGAACCTGGTCATATCGTTGCTGGGTGCCCGGTGCTTGAGCAGAACAATTTCAGAACCGTGGCTCTGGTAGAAACCATATGCAGAACGCCTATGCCAACGTTAGATGGTGATGGGGGAAGTATCAAATGTGTGGACAAAGAGCTCGAGGGTTCCTCAAGGTTTATGATGGATGGATTTGTTTCCCTGACTAATGCACTAGAGTCCAAACAGGCTATAACAATTTGGAGAGATACCGGTGCTTTTCAGTCCCTCATTCTGGAGGGGGTTTTGCCGTTTTCAGAAAACTCTTCTTTGCATTCCGGTGTCGTTGTTCGGGGCTTTGGGGGTGGATTTGTGGATGCACCTTTGCATGAGGTCACGCTCAATTCTCCCTTAGTGTCAGGCAATGTTGTTGTGGGGGTATGTTCTCACATTCCCATAAGGGGGGTGTCCTTCATTCTAGGGAATGATTTGGCTGGTGACAAAGTGTTGGCTACTCCAGTTGTAACTCCCATTCCTGTGGTTTCTGAGGTCCCTAATGAGCTGGCACAGAAACATCCAGGAGTGTTCCCTGTGTGTGCTGTGACACAGGAAATGTCAAAGGACAAAAGTGATGTTGTTGATACTTCGACTTGGGACATTACACTTAGTGACACATTCTTTGTTGAATTGAAAAGTGTACCTGTTGAGAATTTTGGAAAGCACGCTGTGGATGTACCTCTGCATAATGATTCTCTTGATTGTGCCTTTGTGTTAGGCCCGGTGGTGAAACCAGAGTTGACATGCGTGCCGGAGAAGCATGTGGCAGGAGATGATATGGCAGCGCAGTGTCTCAAGGTCTTCCCAGCCTGTACGATGGCTGAGGCCATGAACGAATTGGAGGATGAGTGTGGGAAGGATGCTATGAGAGGTGCGGTTGATTCATGTGACACCGTTCTAGTTGGAGAGGCTACTAAGCCTGACTTAGGCTGCCAGCCTTCCCACAGTAGCTCTATTGTCCCTAATGTTTCACTTGTGGGCAGGGATGGTCCCAGTATGTCAGTTGATGATTCTGACATTGATCCACATGTCCACACTGATTCTCTGCCATGCACTAGGTGTGATGGTCAACCTAGTTACCTGTGTCCTGTGGAGCAGGAGCCGCCTTCGCAACCTGGTCTGTTGAGTGGCAGCCATTTTGATTTTGATCAGGACAATGTTATTTTGGGTGACGCCATTTTAGATGGTGTTCCAGACGTTTTTGGGACTGACGTACTGCCATGTTCCAGGGACGGTGGGGCTGTACCTGAGGCGGTACGTCCTACTCTGGATGTTCACGGTTTGCAGTATCCTGAACTGCCAGTGCCAGGTGGGATGGATATGGGCGCGGTGGTGGTATCAGTGATCTATGGTTTTTGTTTTTCTGTGTTCTGTTCTGTTGAGCGCAGTGAGATTAGTTCTCAGATTGATTTTGGTTCGCAGTCTATTTTTGACAGGTCGGTATCGGGCACTTTCATAATCATAAGACTGCGACCATGTATTGTAGAAGAAAATACTTTAAAAATAAAGGTCTATATTGCTCATTGTTGGGGAACTCCCTCTTGTGGTCAACGCCCAAATACACACATTACCAGGTCAGCGGTCAGTGACAATGCAATCAGCTGTAGTGACTAACCTAAATCACTGCTCATTACTCTATTACTCTTGCTCACAGCATTATATTGGCTCACCTGGCACACGTTCATTATCATTAAGGAGATTACCTTGATCTCCAACCTTTGTCAATAAAGTTGTACTTGTGTTTTAATTGATTTATTATCCTTGCTTTTTGCCTCATCTTGTTCTCTGATTGTTATGATTCTATATGCTGTGTGATTTTATGTGCTTTTTTCTGCAAATTTCTGTATGTACACTCGAAGTGACTGTAATAGGGAAATCTCAGTTGCCTTTCGAGTTTAAATAACGGTTTAAAACATCTCCAATTCTGGGATACACTTCTATTGTTAGGACAATTGCTTAGGTAAGTGTGCACTTTCACACCATGTGACCAGAGACCCAAATCCAGCACCACACCAACTCACTCCTATGTACTCAATATTATAATTTACTGCTTTTTGACCAGGACTCAACTATTCAGGACCTTAACACATTGAGTGCCACGCCCCTTCCGGGAAGTGCATCTGGCCTTGCCGCCCATTAACCCCATGCAAACGCTCACCTTGTTTGTAGAGCTAAACCTATATTTTATATTATAGCTATAGGTCTAATAACACAGTCGATTGTGAGTGAGTTGCTTCCAGTCAAAGTGCAAAAAACGGATACATTTTTCATCAGTACATTTCCGTTCTATACCCTTTTGAATATGAATATAGTTTGGGTGCTTCTGAGTAATTCCAGGAAAAATACGCGAAAATAGCGTTTTAGTGGAATCCACTTATCACCAATGTTCCCCCTAAGGTGCGCCCGCGCACGCGCACATGGCAAACCGCTCCCGCGCACATCTGAAATCTGTCGCGCACAGAAACGTTTGTGTAAAATATGCATGTAGTTAAATTGACAGGCGCGTTGCACCGAATACTACGGTAACCTGTTGCGTGTGACGTTACCAAGAGAAGCCCCGCTTTCAGTGCTTTGTGGGCGTCGCTACTGCGCGCTCACACAGACACACACAACAGATGAGGAAGTGTTCAGATCCGACCAGCATTGCTGGCTCCTCACAATGCAAACGCGAAAAATGTACATTACAGATGAACTGCAGAGAAGATTCCCAATTTATCGACCCGGTGATCTCAAAGCTCACATGGACACAGAAAAACATTACAAACAAAGCAGTGCGAGGCGAGAGTTTCATGGCAAAGTTGACCGAATTGATTGAAGAATGCAGCTATACAGAGAGAGAAAGAAAATAATTGAAAACTATTTTGATGCCTCAAAATGATCTTTTGGTTTGATAAGATGCTTATGATACAATCATTCTAAGGATTATGTGTGTAATACATTAGTTTAGTACACTAATTGCAACAAATCTGAAACTGCATAGTACACTTTTAAATTAGTATCTTTGTGAGGTTACTGTTTTATAATTTACATTACATTGTAAAGAGATACAAAGATATATTTTTTAAAGCTGGATTTTCTAATACAGAAGAGGTATTATTTAGAACATTACTTCATATTTTTCTAGTTATTTATTTTGTCCAGTAAGACTTGAAAATATATATTATTTTGTCATAGGTTGATTTAGTTATTTTCTTGAGATTTGTCAGATAGATTACTTTAGGCATAATACAGCATGTTGAGTAACTTTGGTTATAGAGAGATATTATTTTGTTATATAAAATAATATAAACAATAATTTTATATCCATACAGAGGAGGCATACTTTAAATATATTATAATGATAAGGCATCTTTGAGTAAACTTTGAGTATCATTAAGTATCTTGAGGCTGAAGGCAGAGTGTCCTCTTTAAAAAAAAAATCACAATATGGTCACCTTTGAAGTCGCATTATAATTCACTTAATAAAATAATGACGAGTCAGCCTCCTAAAAAGACAAAAGTTAGTGACACGACTCACACCACCGCCGCCAAAGTAAGGACTTTGCTCTGTATCGTCAATCAATGGTCAAATAAATATTTGATTAAGGAATATAATATGCCTTTTTGTATTATTTCTCTGTGTATCAGCAAAATGTATATATTTTTATGTTAGACATTAAGGGAAATTAAGATTCTCATATTTTTTACAAACCGCCTGTTCTGAAGGGCCAGATTAACACTGAGAATCCTAGTTTATTATTTTGTATAACTTGTATATTATTTATATATATAAGCTATATACCTTTAAGCTTCCGTTTGAATCATAGTATTATTCGCTCGCCTCATTGGACACCGCCCTTGACATTGGCGGCGCCAGCAGTCGCGCCCCCCAGACAAGTTCAAAGACGTGTCCGGGCAAGTTCAGACATGCCCTTAGCCGGCGCATTGATTCCGGACAAGTAATTCGGTTGCGCTCTAGAAATCACTCTGAGTATATATATTGTAGAAGGCGCAGCAGCCGTAGTGTGAACCTAATCTAATGTGCAGCTGTGTGTGAACTTAACGTAACGAGTATCAGAACACGAGGTGAAGTGTGAAGTAACCTAACAGCAGAACGAGTGGACATGTGAGCAGTGGAAGCCTACCCGCGGTGTATCGTTACGAATAGCTAGTAGCTACTTAGATACGACCCTAATATTGTAGAACCATTGTTGGTGTATTATAGTGACTTGTGTAAGCGAAGTAACGTGGAGAAGAGCATAGTTAAGACCATTGGCGTTTGGATCTAACTACACCTGAAGACCTTCATCGGGCTAGCTTCTATGACCAACGAAGCTAGCTAGCTATCATCACTGCCGTCGGGCTTTGGATTACGAGCTATTACCCTGCCATCGGGCACTTGGATTACAAGGACTGGATCCGTACGAGAACCCCTTTTTCTTCAGTGACCGCAGGAGTATCCGACTATTCTTCAATTCCTCTGGAGCTTACCACTCCGTGGGGGAAATCATTGTCTCCAGCTATACCCCTCGCTTGCCCTGTATCGCCTTCTCACTCCATGCAGAGCTCCGGTCAAGTATTCTTAACCTAGGAATTATTCATTCCCCCTGACTTTGATACTCTGACATTCTACTATCATTAACTATTAAAAGAGCAACGTACTAATTCAGTTGTATATTGATATTGCTATTAAAATACTGTAAACGTGATCTCTTTGTCCCCGTGCCATCTATTGAGTGTCTGCCATATTTAACTAACTGTACTGTCTGGCAAGTAATAATATTTAGTAGTGGTTTAATCTAAACAATCTTTAATACAGTCCGGGTTTTGTAACCCCTCAGTTACAATTGGTCCTTCGAGCCGGAGGGTATCAGTAATAATAATCATATTAATAATAATATGGCCAGCGGCGGACACTCTCCAATCGGCTCTCCCCCACTAGAGCGCCTTAGGCGCCAGCGTCAGCCCCCTCCACACTTGGAGAACTACGCTGTAGATCTACCTCCTAGCTTATCTAAAAAGACGTTAAGCAAGGATAAAATTAGTAGCTTAAGTATGCCCAACCTTATCGACCTGTCAGCCCCACCGGTAGAGACCCAAGCTGGTTTAAGTGAAACTGACTTAGCTCACGGGGGGGGACAATCGGGACATGACTTGACTATGCCCAAAGAGCACCGCGCCCCCGAGATGGACCTCGGAGCGCGGGAGAAGATAAAGTACAGCGCCCCCGAGATGGACCTCGGAGCGCGTAAAGAGACCAGGTCACCGCCAAGCCCTGCCAACTCCAGATCACCATCATCAGCGTCATCCCCAAGCGAGGCCGACCAGAGGCTAGCGCAAGTCCTGATCGCCACGCTGACAGCTTCAACCGAAAGAGACCGCCTCCAGGGTGAGCGTGACCGCCTCCAGGCGCAACAAGAAAGTGAACGTGAACACTCCAGAGTGGAAGAGAGACGTCTCCAGGCGCAACGAGAGAGTGAGCGCGAACATCTCAGACTGGAAGAGAGGCGCCTCCTGGCTCAAGAAACCATGGAGCGAGACCGCGCCAATGCACAGCGTGACGCAGCCAATGCACAGCGCGAGGCGGAACGAGACCATCTACAAGCACAAATGATGGAGCAAGCGCTCCAGAGGGTGACTCCCCACTCCTCCACCCGGAGCTCCCGGAGATCATCACGACAAGGGTCGAGGGCACCTTCCCCTCCCCGACCAAGCTACACGGGACCCAGCCTACGGGAAGAACCTGCCTACGTTGCAGAGAAACTAACCAAGCGACTACAAAGCCTAGCGGAGGACGAGGGAGGACAGAAAGCCCACACGCACAAACCCATCTCAGACCAGGAGGAACAGTGCAGCCCCGATCTCAGCCCCGACACGCTGCGTTACGAACCCCCAACCCGTCCCAGGGGGGAGTTTGAGCAACAGACAGCACCGAGGAGCAGTACCTGGGGGCCCGGCCTCTGGTTCCCACCCAGCACGAACCCACGACCCCACGTACGGGGAGACTCGCCAAGGAGGCCTCTCCCCCTACGCGCATCAGTGTCACAGCCATCCATGGCATCCTACATTGGGACACCCACATTCCCGGACTTCACGTGAGAAGACAGAGCGCAGTATACCGAACTGCGCATGTGCCTAGAGACAATTATGTCCGGAGTACAGGACGAGTCCTACAAATATGCCATCCTCCTTAAGCACCTCAAGGTAACCAGAGCGCACAACATAGCGCTGGCATACTCTAATTCACAGACTCCCTATTCTGATGCCCTGGTGGCCCTCGACGCACGTTACGGACGTACATGGGACTATGTCATTCAGGAGATACGTGAGATTGAACGTCTCCCCCCAGCTAAAGACAATCGAGCCCTGGACGACCTATCCATCAAAGTACAATCCCTGGTAGGGATGCTCGGGTCACAACGAGAGAAGGGGATGTATGAGTTGTACGCCAACTCCAACGTGGAGCGTATATTAGAGAAGCTCCCCCCATCCCGCCAAGAATGTTTTCGGCGGCAAAGGAATCACCGTGACCCCAATGGCCCAGAACAATCACTCCTGGACCTTGCTGACTTCCTAGCCAGGGAGGTCAGCAGCCTAAGGATCGACACCTTCGCGTGAGGTGGCTCGAACATTAAAGAGGGACCGAGAAGGTTTAAAGACCAAAGCAGGCCCATCACCGTGATGCACCAGGCCGAGTCGGTGCCACGACAAAAGAGTCATAACCCCCCCCCCCCGCTAAGGGAAAATGGAAGATCGCATGCCAATATTGCGACAACGAACACTGGCTGTCACAGTGCGACGCATTTAAGAAACTGACCGCCGAAGACGTGAGTCAGTGGATTAAAGCAAACCGCCGCTGCTTCCGCTGCGCACGCAGCCACATGGCAGCTGAGTGCCGCCTTAAGAAAAAGTGCGGCAAGTGTGACGGCGCCCACCTCGAAGCCCTGCATGAGAGCAACAAACGGAGACCCGCCCCACAAAGCAGCTCGAGAGCAGAAGTACTCTACATAGACCCTGCGAAGAGCGGGAGCTCCCGGGTGCTCCTCAAGGTGGTACGAGTACTCCTCAGTTACGGGGACAAGGTACTCGACACCTACGCTGTCCTCGACGACGGGTCGGAGAAGACTCTCCTCCTCGCTTCCGCCGCGACCCAGTTGGGCCTGCGGGGTCCAGAGGAGACCATGACAATCCGTACCATTCGTCGAGACTTAAAGACAATAAAGGGTGAAAACGTCTCGTTCACCATAGCAGCGATCGATCAGCCCGAGAAGCGGTACAGCATCAACAAGGCGTTCACAAGCCACGACATAGGTCTGTCACGCTATGACTACCCCATCCCACAGCTGAGGGAGAAGTACGCACACCTACGCCGACTGCCCATACCGCTCATCGACGGCGCTACACCGACCCTGCTCATAGGCTCCGACCACGCAGACCTTGTCGTCCCAACGGACGCGGTCCACATCGGACCCAGAGGCTGCCCAGCCGCGGTTAAGACCCGACTGGGCTGGACGCTCCAGGGCCCTCTCTCCGGGCCTTCCAACCGACCAATGTCCACATGCTGCCTTTACACCAAGGTGAGCGACCAAGACACTACCCTCTTGCAGCACGTTGAGAGACTATGGACACTAGACTCACTGCCATTCAAGAACGAACGCAAAATGGTTAGGTCAAAGGAGGACAAGTATGCCATAGTTCTACTCGAGCAGAAGACTACGAGGGTCGAGGTCGACGGAGTGCTAAGATACGCGACCCCACTCTTGAGGCGGGAAGGGATGCCCACTCTGCACGCGTAAAAGGAAGTGACACAACGCTATCTACAGAACACTGAGCGGCGTCTCGCCAAAGACCCCCCCCAAGCAACGATATATCACGCCGAGATCGAAAAGCTGATCACGGCTGGCCATATAAAGAAAATCGATGACCACGAGGCAGACAAGACGACTGAGTCCTGGTACGTGCCCCACCACAAAGTCACCCACAACGGAAAGAACCGCATCGTGTTCAATTGCAGTTATCAGATTGGACTACAGACTCTGAATAACCTGCTCCTGCCCGGCCCGACACTCGGCCCCTCCCTCCTCGGCGTACTGCTACGTTTTCGGCAGGACAAAGTGGCCATCAGCGGCGACATCAAGGGAATGTTCCTACAAGTACGACTGATCGAGGAAGACAAGCCTCTGCTGAGTTTCCTGTGGAGAGAGAGGCTCGACGACGAACAACCCTCGATATACCAATGGGAGGTACTCCCATTCGGCACCACCTGCAGCCCGTGCTGCGCCACGTTCGCGTTACAGAAGCACGTGGCCGAAGACCCCGGAGCCGACGAGGAGGTCAGACACAGCGTGGAAAGGAGTTTCTACGTGGACAACTGCCTACAGAGCGTACCTATGCCAGAAGAAGCCGAGAGCATCCTACTGAAGCTACGAGCCTCACTGGCCAAAGGTGGATTCGACCTCAGGCAATGGGCCAGCAGTGACCCTCAAGTCCTCCGAAGCCTCCCCCCAGAGACCAAGGCCACGAGCAGCGAGACCTGGATGGCGACCACCCCAGGTGAAGCGCAAGAAATGACATTGGGCCTCGTCTGGCGTTTCAAAACGGACTTGCTTCATTACAAACACACACCCCTGACCACGGATCAGGGAAGGTCCAAGACTCTACCGACCACTCGGCGGAGTGTGTACTGAACACTCGCCAGCCAGTACGACCCAATGGGATGTATCCTACCTTACACCACTCAGGCGAAGATGCTGGTGAGAGAACTGTGGGACAAGGAGCAGGGCTGGGACGACCCCATACCCTGGCTTCCACCTGGCTTCCACCCTGGCTTCCACCTGGCTTCCACCTGGAGAGAATGGGAGGAAGAACTCGACTCACTCCGAGATGTGACCATCCAACGGAGTTACCTCCCCCCTACAGTGTGGCTGGAGACGTGTCAGATAGACATGCACGTCTTCAGCGACGCCTCTGAAGTGGCGTACGGATCGGTGGCTTACCTGAGAGCCCGAGAAGAGGGAGGAGAAGTCCATGTAGCCTTCGTCCTGGCCCGCTCGAGAATAGCTCCCCGCAAGCAGCAGTCGATCCCGCGACTAGAGCTCTGCGCAGCTCTGGTAGGCGCGCAACTCACAACGATGATACAAAGTGAACTCACCATACCGGTGCGTGAGACCACCCTATGGTCAGACTCTATGACCGTGCTCACCTGGATCCAGTCCGACTCCTGTCGGTACAAGGTTTTCGTCGGAGTCCGAGTCACCGAGATCCAAGACCTGGTAGGAGCAGCATGTTGGAGATACGTTGACACCAAGCAGAACCCAGCGGATGTCATCACACGGGGGATGTCATTAAACGACCTCACACGTCCTAACCCTTACAGTGACGGTCCTGAGTTCCTCAAGCTCCCGGAGGAGAAGTGGCCTACCCCCACACCACGGGAGGCGAACCAAGATGAGTCAGAGATCAAGAAGTCTATGTTCTGCGGGCTGACGCAAGCCCCGGCTCCAACGGACCCGAACCTAGACGACTGTTTAACTCTTGAGAGTGCTCAGAAAAGGACATTCTTATGGCACCACCCGGAGACTCCCCCCACCACAGACCTCGACGCATCAAACTACAAAGAAGCCGAACTTATTCTGCTAAAGAGAGCCCAAAGAGACTCATTCCCAGAAGAACTAGATTGCCTGACAGGGAAAAAGCCAGTCCCCTCAGACAGTCGACTCCTCACCTTGGCCCCAGAGCTCGACGCCCAGCACCTCATCAGGGTGGGTGGTCGATTGAGACGGGCCCCGGACGTGACCGAAGATGCTAAGCATCCCATCGTCCTCAACAGCCGACACAAGATAACCGAGCTGATCATCCAGAAGTACGACGAGGTGGTGCACCACGCGGGGGCCGAGAGAGTCTTTGCTGAGATCCGACGGCGCTTCTGGATACTCCAAGGGAGAGAAGCTGTACGTCGATTCCAACGGACTTGCCCAACCTGTCGCAAGTGGAGGGCACAGCCTAGTATTCCGATGATGGCCGACCTGCCTCCCTGCCGCCTCCGACTCGGCGAGCGGGCCTTCCACTCCACGGGAGTGGACTGCTTCGGCCCATTCAACATCAAGAAAGGAAGAGGGACAGAGAAGAGGTGGGGCATCGTGTACAAGTGCATGACCACCCGAGCTGTTCACATTGAAATCCTCCAGACCATGAGTACGGACTCATTCCTCATGTCCTTCTGGAGATTCCAAGCCCGGAGAGGAACCCCATCAGTGCTGTTGTCCGACCAAGGGACAAACTTCAGAGGAGGAGACACAGAACTGAGAGAGAGCTTCCTGGCTATGGGTGAAGAACTCAAGATCCGCCTCGCTCCTGCTCAGATCACATTCCAGTTCAACCCCCCGAACGCCCCCCATTTCGGGGGAACGTGGGAGAGAGAGGTCCGTTCCATAAAGACTGCTATGTACACCGTACTTGGGGCCCAGACCGTGGTTGAGGAAGTCCTGATGACGGTCCTCACAGAGATCGAGGGCGTCTTGAACTCTAAGCCCCTCGGTTACGTTTCAAGCGACGTAGCGGACATCGACCCCGTCACCCCAAACTACATCTTGATGGGGCGGCTGGACCCTGCCCTTCCTCAGGCGGTGTACAGACAAGACGAGATGAACGGCCGGAGAATGTGGAGACACAGCCAAGTACTGGCCGACCAGTTTTGGACCCGCTTCCTCCTACACTATCTACCATCCCTTCAAGCCCGTCAGAAGTGGGTAAAAGACAGGGACAACCTGAAAGTGAATACCGTCGTAATGATAATAGACCAGTCACTACCCCGAGCTACGTGGCCGGCCGGCCGTGTGAGCAGAGTGATATGTAGATGTAGATTGTTTCCAACTCCCCATAACACAGTATGGAGAAGTTGACTTATTACTTGATTTATATATATAAGCTATATACTTTTAAGCTTCCGTTTGAATCATAGTATTATTCGCTCGCCTCATTGGACACCGCCCTTGACATTGGCGGCGCCAGCAGTCGCGCCCCCCAGACAAGTTCAAAGACGTGTCCGGGCAAGTTCAGACATGCCCTTAGCCGGCGCATTGATTCCGGACAAGTAATTCGGTTGCGCTCTAGAAATCACTCTGAGTATATATATTGTAGAAGGCGCAGCAGCCGTAGTGTGAACCTAATCTAATGTGCAGCTGTGTGTGAACTTAACGTAACGAGTATCAGAACACGAGGTGAAGTGTGAAGTAACCTAACAGCAGAACGAGTGGACATGTGAGCAGTGGAAGCCTACCCGCGGTGTATCGTTACGGATAGCTAGTAGCTACTTAGATACGACCCTAATATTGTAGAACCATTGTTGGTGTATTATAGTGACTTGTGTAAGCGAAGTAACGTGGAGAAGAGCATAGTTAAGACCATTGGCGTTTGGATCTAACTACACCTGAAGACCTTCATCGGGCTAGCTTCTATGACCAACGAAGCTAGCTAGCTATCATCACTGCCGTCGGGCTTTGGATTACGAGCTATTACCCTGCCATCGGGCACTTGGATTACAAGGACTGGATCCGTACGAGAACCCCTTTTTCTTCAGTGACCGCAGGAGTATCCGACTATTCTTCAATTCCTCTGGAGCTTACCACTCCGTGGGGGAAATCATTGTCTCCAGCTATACCCCTCGCTTGCCCTGTATCGCCTTCTCACTCCATGCAGAGCTCCGGTCGAGTATTCTTAACCTAGGAATTATTCATTCCCCCTGACTTTGATACTCTGACATTCTACTATCATTCACTATTAAAAGAGCAACGTACTAATTCAGTTGTATATTGATATTGCTATTAAAATACTGTAAACGTGATCTCTTTGTCCCCGTGCCGTCTATTGAGTGTCTGCCATATTTAACTAACTGTACTGTCTGGCAAGTAATAATATTTAGTAGTGGTTTAATCTAAACAATCTTTAATACAGTCCGGGTTTTGTAACCCCTCAGTTACACCGCCGCTTATCAACAAACCGGTTAATCAGCAGGTGATGTATGTTGCTCAGTAGTTGCTGATGTCTGCTCAGGAGGTTTGAGTGTTTGCTCAGACCACAAAAAAAAATTAGAGGGAACATTGCTTATCACGTTGTCATTTTTCACCTGATTATCGAATCTTCCTGAAATCAACGCTAGATTATCATTATTATGTCTCCTCGTGCATACATGAAATGGGCCCTCGAGCGCCATTTCCAGTTATCCACAGCGATCCTGTCTCCGACGTTATTGGGCATTGCACATGAACGGGCGGGCGGGGTCAGTTGTCCAAGCCATCCCTACAGCGTGTATACTTTCCGCAACGGAATTCAGTTTCCGGGTTCCTCTGATTGGCCGCGACCCCCACGTGACCCGCCCCCCTATCCACCGCTGCTGCTGCCGCTGCCCTGTGTGTTGACGCGTGCGCGGCATGGACTTGACTGCCGCTTTCAATTTGACACTCGCTTCCTGATGAGACACGCTTTGCTCGCTGCTGTTTAATAATATTGTCGCTTTCCACATCGCGAATATTGTCGCTTTTCACATCGCGTGCTCTTGTGCAGTCATCTTGAGTCAAGAATCACTTTTCCCACTTCAATGACAGAGCTCTCTTGTTTAATAATATTGTCGCGTCATCTTCTGAGTCCAGAAACGCAGTCATCTTAATGTGCTGCTTATGCAGTTATCAGCTGTTCAAGAAACGCAGTCATCTTAATATGCTGCTTATGCACCACATCAAAACATGTAAAATATTTAAACAACCATTAAGCAGTGTTGGGCGCGTCACTCAGGAAGTATAGGAGTTGTGGAAAGCAGGATGAGAGAGCATAGATTTCAGTGTGTATATTAGTACATTGCATAGTATATTGTATATTGTATGGTAACTCAGTTACTTCTATTCTGCATCGAACATTGTACATATGTATATACTGAACACTGTGACCTCTATTTTTACTTCTATTTTACATGCTATACTATTTTATTTCATACTTATCTTGTCTAGCACAGTCTCTAACAGTAACAGTAAGAAGCATTTTGTATAAAAGTATTCTGTACTTCTGTATGACAACAATGTATGCCTTTCAAATGTTAAATGATAAATGATTAAATGATACACACTGAAATCTACGCTCTCTCATCCTGCTTTCCACAACTCCTATACTTCCTGAGTGACGCGCTCAACACTGCTTAATGGTTGTTTAAATATTTTACATGTTTTGATGTGGTGCATAAGCAGCATATTAAGATGACTGCGTTTCTTGAACAGCTGATAACTGCATAAGCAGCACATTAAGATGACTGCGTTTCTGGACTCAGAAGATGACAATACACACTGAAATCTACGCTCTCTCATCCTGCTTTCCACAACTCCTATACTTCCTGAGTGACGCGCCCAACACTGCTTAATGGTTGTTTAAATATTTTACATGTTTTGATGTGGTGCATAAGCAGCATATTAAGATGACTGCGTTTCTTGAACAGCTAATAACTGCATAAGCAGCACATTAAGATGACTGCGTTTCTGGACTCAGAAGATGACGCTGTGGGAAGTTGAAGGAAGAGGCGATACAATAATGCGCGTGACAGGTCCTTCAGTGACTTCCTACTTTATTCATTCACAGAATCAACTCCGTACACACACATACCACTCCCCTATATCTCCTCCCCTGTGACGCTTCAACTCTGGCGTGAGAGACTCCCTTAATGTGACACCACACAGGCCCCCCCCCCGAACACCCAGAGTAGACATACCCTGCAACCCCAACCCATACAAAAAAAAAACCAAAGTACTCAGCCCCTCGTAGGAGGCCTGACTACCCGACCATAACGACTGCGCTTAACAGTCAGGGGGGAAGGGGGAAGGGCACGAGCCGGCGGCCGTCCGCGCCGGTGGTGAGGCTGGACTGGGGGAGAGTCCGGGGCTGCTGCCGGGGTAGAGGCAGACACGGGCCGCAAACTTGCGGCAGGAGTGGGGTTGGGTGGACAGCCGCGCCGTCGGGGCTGAGCCAGCTCCACCGGCCCGTCCGGGGCCACGTGTGCAGGCTTCAAACGGTCCACCGATATCCGCTCCTGAAGCCCCCCTCTGTCCACCATAAAGCTCTTGGGTCCCGCTTCCAGGACCCGGAAGGGCCCATCGTACGGAGCCTGGAGTGGAGATCGGTGGGCATCACGGCGGATGAACACATACGGGGCTGACATCAAGTCCTTGGGGATGTAGGACAGGGGAAAACAGTGATGTGCGGGCACGGGAGCGAAAGTGCTGGCGGCGTCTCGGATGGCCAAGCGATGAGTTGCAGCTGACCAGGGGGCTGTGGCACCTGGGAGGAACTCCCCAGGGACTCTCAGCGGCTGACCCAACACGAGCTCAGCCGAAGATGACTGCAGATCCTCCTTTGGGGCCGAGCGCAGGCCTAGCATGACCCACGGCAAACGGTCGACCCAATTACTGTCCGTAAGAGCCGCCCGGAGAGCAGCCTTCATAGTGCTGTGGAAACGCTCACAGAGACCATTTGCCTGCGGGTTGTATGCCATGGTGCGGTGGAGTTTCACCCCCAAACTCTCCGCCACGGCGCTCCACAACTCTGACGTGAACTGGGGCCCTCTGTCCGAAGTTAGATCCGCAGGGGTACCGAAACGGGCCACCCAGGTGGAGATGAACGCCCGAGCAACGTCGGCCGATGTAGTGGATGACAGGAGCACAGCCTCCGGCCACCTGGTGGTCCTGTCCACCATGGTCAGTAGGTGAGTGAACCCCTGGGAGGGGGGCAGCGGGCCCACCAGGTCCACGTTAACGTGATCAAAACGTCTCTCCGGGATGAGAAATGGCCCCAGCGGGGCCTTAGTGTGCCGATGCACCTTGGCGCGCTGGCACGCTACACAAGAGGCAGCCCACCCCTTGACGTCCTTCCTGAGGCCCGGCCAAACGAACCTAGCCCCCACCAGCTTAACTGATGCCTTCACCCCCGGGTGCGACAAAGCATGTATAGCATCGTAAATGCGGCAGCGCCAGCCCGCGGGGACCATCGGGCGAGGTCGGCCTGTGGAGACATCGCAGAGGAGCGTGGCCTTACTGTCCTGGAACACCACATCCTCCAGTCTCAGACCTGTCGTGGCCGTCCTGAATGCCTGGATGTCCATGTCCGTGCACTGGTCAACTGCCATGGCTGCGTAGTCCACACCCAGGTGCACAGTGTTGACCCGCACTCTGGAGAGGCAGTCAGCCACCAGGTTGTCCTTGCCCGCCACATGTTGCAGGTCCGTGGTGAATTCCGAAATGGCGGACAGTTGGCGCTGCTGCCGTGCCGACCATGGTTCCGTGGTCTTAGCCATGGCAAAGGTCAGAGGCTTGTGGTCCACGAAGGCGGTGAACTCCCGGCCCTCCAACAGGAACCTAAAATGACGCGTGGCGAGGAAAAGGGCCAGCAGCTCCCTGTCAAACGTGCTGTATTTCCTCTCGTTGTCCCGCAGTGTCCTGCTGAAAAAGGCCAGAGGCTGCCAGGCGCCAGCCACCCACTGATCACACACCGCCCCCACAGCATAGTCCGAGGCATCGGTCGTGAGGGCTATTGGAGCGGCCGGGTATGGGTGTGCCAGCATAGTAGCGTTAGCAAGAGCAGCCTTAGCACTATCAAATGCCTGGACCCTCTCAGGGGACCAGTCCACCTCCTGATTGTCCTTCTTGCCCCTTAGTGCCTCATACAGGGGGTGCATCAAGAGAGCCGCTCCTGGTATGAATCGGTTATAAAAATGTATCATACCGAGGAACTCCTGTAGGGGCTTGATGGTGCGAGGACGTGGGAAGGCAGTGATCGCCTCCACCTTGGTGGGCAGAGGCACAGCTCCCTGTGAAGAGATGTGATGGCCCAGGAAGTCTATGTCTGGCCGGCCGAACTGACACTTGGCTGGGTTCACAATCAGCCCATGTTCATTCAGCCGCTGAAACAGCTGTCGGAGGTGCAAACAATGCTCTTCAGCAGATGTGCTGGCCACCAGGATGTCGTCTAAATACACAAACAAAAATGACAACCCTCGCAGCACAGAGTCCATTAACCGCTGGAAGGTCTGCGCTGCCCCCTTGAGTCCGAAAGGCATCCTTAAAAACTCGAAAAGTCCAAACGGGGTAATAACGGCGGTCTTGGGCACGTCTCTGGGATGGACTGGCACCTGGTGGTAGCCCCGCACCAAATCCACCTTGGAGAAAATGGTGGTCCCGGCCAGGTGAACAGAAAAGTCCTGGGTGTGCGGAACAGGGTAGCGGTCATGATCCGTGGCACTATTGAGGCGCCGGAAATCTCCACACGGGCGCCACTTCTCATCAGCTTTCGGAACCATATGCAAAGGCGAGGCCCACGGGCTGTCGGAGCGCCGCACAATGCCGAGCTGCTCCATTGTGTCAAACTCCCCTTTAGCGATGGCCAGTTTAGCGGCGTCAAGGCGGCGTGCGCGCGCGAAAACTGGCGGACCGGCCGTGGGGATATAATGCTCCTGTTATGTACCAGGAGCCTGATCACTCCTGTGTCACTGTGCATGTAGGCCCGGTGGTGAAACCAGAGTTGACATGCGTGCCGGAGAAGCATGTGGCTGGGGATAATATGGCAGCGCAGTGTCTCAAGGTCTTCCCAGCCTGTACGGTGGCTGAGGCCACGAACGAATTGGAGGATGAGTGTGGGAAGGATGCTATGAGAGGTGCTGTTGTTTCATGTGACACCGTTCTAGTTGGAGAGGCTACTAAGCCTGACTTAGGCTGCCAGCCTTCCCACAGTAGCTCTATTGTCCCTAATGTTTCACTTGTGGGCGGGGATGGTCTCAGTATGTCAGTTGATGATTCTGACATTGATCCACATGTCCACACTGATTCTCTGCCATGCACTAGGTGTGATGGTCAACCTAGTTACCTGTGTCCTGTGGAGCAGGAGCCGCCTTCGCGACCTGGTCTGTTGAGTGGCAGCCATTTTGTTTTTGATCAGGACAATGTTATTTTGGGTGACGCCATTTTAGATGGTGTTCCAGACGTTTTTGTGACTGTCGTACTGCCATGTTCCAGGGATGGTGGGGCTGTACCTGAGGCGGTACATCCTACTCTTGATGTTCACGGTTTGCAGTATCCTGAACTGCCAGTGCCAGGTGGGATGGATATGGGCGCGGTGGTGGTATCAGTGATCTATGGTTTTTGTTTTGCTGTGTTCTGTTCTGTTGAGCGCAGTGAGGTTAGTTCTCAGATTGATTTTGGTTTGCAGATTTAGATTAAAAACAAATGCCATGAAAATGTGCAAGTGCCCACACCTGTAAAAATCAACATCTATCATTTCTAGTTTTTAGTTGCGTCAGCAAAGTGGCATAACTCTGCATTTGTGCTTTGAAGACATCTAGCTAGTGAGCTGAAGTCCAAGAACTGGCCAGTGGTGAATGGAAGTCCAAGAACTGGTCAGTGGTGCACTGAAGTCCAAGAACTGGTCAGTGGTGCACTGAAGTCCAAGAACTGGTCAGTGGTGCACTGAAGTCCAAGAACTGGTCAGTGGTGCGCTGAACATTGGAGGTGGTTGGGTGGGGGGGGGTGGGGACACTACAACTGTACAAGCAAAACTGTACATTGGAATATTGACAAAACCATACTTCGTCATTTACTGTACATTGGAGGGGGTTGGGTTGGGACATTTACAGGGGCCAGTTTCGAATTGCAGTCTCCCGTAGGTGTTCTTTGAGAGTGGTTTTGAAAGTGGGTAGTGATTCACATTCCTTTACAGCTTTGGGTAGAGCGTTCCACATTGATGTGGCTTAATTGCGAAACGTTTTTAGTCCCTTGTTTGAGCCGAATCTGCCTGTTAAGCTGTAGGCTGTATTTCGCCTAAAGGTACATGCCTAAGTAAATGGAAGATTGCTCCACTTCTGCAAGGTAAATGTGCATGTTCTTGGTATCTAGGAACATCTAGGGACCTGGGGGTATGTATTTCCAGTGTCAGAAATATGGTGGCTGAGTAAATTGTAATGAAGAAAAGGAGAATATAAATTATGATTTATAATTTTTGCATCTTTGATCATGTTAAATCTGCGGGGCACGAGAAAATGCTCACTGAGCTCATTCACCACCTTATTGAGATCATGTGTAAAAAAAATCTAAGCAAATGAACCGCGGGAAGATGATTAAACAGAAGGATTTGTAGATACAGTAATTAATGATAATCGATTTTAATTATAAATTCATATTTGACCTTGAACTTGACCTTGACCTTATTATGGCCAAATCATATATCTATGGATAGGGGAAATGCTCCTCTTTCCAATGGCAGGGTTGAATCTGGATTTAGTCATTTCCTTGCGGTTTTAACGATAATTAGCATTTTCCGATAAATTCGTATTTCCGATAAATCGTATAAAACACCGGTAAAAATGAAAATATACACTTTGACTACTGTTTTTGATAGGGTTATGGTCTTTACTCTTGGCTACACATTTTTTTTTAAACATTAACCTCTTAACATCCAAGGGCCCACATGTGGACGATTCTTTGCCGACCTCTAGTGGCTCGGGTGTGCATTTCCTTTAATACAATATATAGATGGAACTAAAGCACTAACACTCCGTCAATCATTTGGCGATCTCGAAAATCTTTGCAGAGGGTTGTAGCCAATGAGTGTGGCTTTCCAATGATACCCCATGATATGATAATTGGGGATCTAATACGGTCTCTATTGATCTATTTATGATAAAGAAAAGCAGGACCTTAAGGCTTAACAGGTTGATTTGTGGAGCTCCCTCTGGTGTTGTGATCGTGGTATTCACTGACCTTTGGGAAGTATTTTGACATGTACATGGGTACCTTGGTCGTGTAGTGTATCTTGTAGACCAGGCCCATTGCAAGTTGCTGTACTCTGTCGTCTACTCTAAGCCATCCTAGGTTGTCAAAGTGGGCAGGGGTGAGGTGGGTTCTAGGAGTAAGGTCAAGCAGTAGTCTGACCAGTTTGTTTTGAGATGTTTGTAATTTTGTTTTTAGCGACTTTGAGGTGCTTTGGTACCATGAGGTGCAAGCATAGTCGTAGTACCCTTGAATGAGTGTGTCGCGGGTGGGGGTATGTGGGTGTCTGTATGGGGGTGTGGATGTACCTCCGGGATCCCAAGAGGAGGACGTGCCCCGGGATGGTCTGGAGGAGGACCTAAAGGCTTACCTGGCTGATATAACAGGCAAGTGTACATTGGCCTATGATGGGTATTCGAATCACCGTCACTGTACTGCACCATGCTGTCCCTTCTTTCTTGTCTAGACGGAGTCCAGGAAGTCCCGGTGGGAGAGTGGAGAGCCATCCTGGGAGGATGGTGATTTTGTGCAGAAGACAGCGACAGCAGGCGAGTGCAGGACCACCAGGGGGGGTTGCCTACTTAACGTCATGCAGTCTACACATATGTGCCCTCTTTCTTACGCAGCTGGGGAGTGTCGTTGGAGGGAGCAAGAAGTGGATTGGCTGGCTGGCGTGGCGGGGCGGTGCCCGGAAGTACTGGCGCTCTTGAAAGGAGGATCAATGGTGGACAGTAGCAGAAAGAAACGGGAGTCGAGAGGACGACACCAGAGGACGCGGAGCTGCAGGAGTACGAGGACACGCAACTCTTTTTGTCTTGTGCTTTTCTCCAGTGGAACATTTTCCTGTTGCCGACTGCGGTGTCCCCTCCGCTGTGGAACGGGTGGAGCCTAAGACAGGAGAGACATTGTCGCAGCACTGCACGGGGGACACGGGTTCACAGATGACTATGTTTGGCAAATCATTCTTTCAGCGCCATTTCGGGGGCGAAGGGTTCCAGGGGCCCGGAGGACTACCCTAGCTGACCCTGCGAGCTGCCAATGGCCTACAGATTCCGTTTGTGGGCTACGTAGTTCTGGACTTTACCATCGGTGGCATTGAGGTACTGGGTCGGGGAGTGGTGATTGTAAACGATGACTGTATTAGTACGGAATATGGGCTGTTGGGCATGACCGTTATATCAGAATGTTGGGAGGGCCTATTTCAGGGAGGACACCCGGGGCGAGAAGCTTTCACATCCACTGTTCCTCCAACGGCCTGGAGGGTGTGGGAAAAGGCGTTTAACCTTTGTCAGCAGGTACAAAGCACCCCCCCAGCCGATGTGGCCAGTGGCACAGCTAGACTGCAGCGGCAGGCCCCTGTCATGGTGCCCCCCGAGTCGGAGATCATGGTCTGGGCAGAGGTTAGTCCAAGGATGAGTCGCCTGGACTGCCCGGTGTTGGTGGAAGACCACACTGACCTGGTGGTAGGAGAGCATGGCTGGCGAGTGGCTCGGTCCATCAGCTGGGTACGGGGGGGTAAGGTGCCACTGCGTATTTGTAACCCCCACCTCTCCTCTGTGCTAATCCTCCAGCGGTGCTCCCTGGCCACAGTGTCACTGGTCCCCCTGCAGGATATCCATGGGACCAACCGGCTGATTCTGAGAGACATAATATCCCCACTGGAACCGCACCACCGATTCGGGAGAGGTACCGTCCGATTCCACCCAAGCTATACGCAGAGCTGAGAACGCTGCTGCAGGGGATGGTCGACAGCAAGGTGGTGTGCGAGAGCTCCAGTCCATGGGTGGCCCCAGTGGTGTTGGTCCGCAAGAAGGATGGATCCTGGCGCTTCTGCGTAGACTACCGGAAGCTGAACGCCGTGACCCACAAGGATGCATACCCGCTCCCCCGGATAGAGGAGTCATTGACCAATCTGACCCAGGCGACCTGGTACAGTACCCTGGATCTGGCCAGTGGGTATTGGCAAGTGGAAGTGGTGCCAGAGGACCAGGAGAAGACAGCCTTCACCACACCACTGGGGTTGTACCAGTTCGAGCGGATGCCCTTTGGTCTGTGCAATGCCCCCGCCACCTTCCAACGATTGATGCAGCGTTGCCTGGGTGGTCAGGTGAATGAACATCTCCTAATATACCTGGACGACGTGATTGTCTATTCCCCAGACTTTCAGAGCCACCTGGATCATCTAGAGATGGTGTTCCATCACCTGCAGGAGCATGGTCTCAAACTCCAGCCAGGGAAGTGCAGGTTGTTCCACCGGGATGTGAGGTACCTAGGACATATAGTCAGCGGCCAAGGGGTGGCGACTGACCCAGAGAAGACTCGGACGGCCTGTGCCCACCACGGCCAAACAGGTGAAGTCATTCTTGGGATTCGTGGGGTACTATAGGCGGTTCGTCCCTGGATTTGCCCGGATCGCCGCCCCTCTTACCCGACTGCTCCAGGGCACTGCTGGACGACCGTCTGCGCCAGTGACCTGGGCGCTGCCCTGTCAGCAGACATTTGAAGAGCTGAAGAGGAACCTGTTGGACGCCCCCATCTTGGCCTTCGCTGATTACGGCCAGCCGTTCAGGCTCTACACGGATGCCAGCTTGGAGGGACTGGGGGCAGTCCTGTCCCAGGTCCAGGGGGGCCAAGAGCGGGTCATTGCCTACGCCAGCCGTGGCCTGTCCCAGACGGAGCGCAACGACCAGAATTACAGCTCCTTCAAATTGGAACTGCTGGCTTTGAAGTGGGCAGTAACCGAAAAATTCAAAGATTACCTCTGGGGGGCCCAGTTCACTATCTTCACGGACAACAATCCGCTGGTGCACCTGGAAACAGCCCGGCTGGGGGCACACGAGCAGCGCTGGGCGGCCCAGCTTGTGAACTACTCCTACGTAATCAAGTACCGGCCAGAGGCTGTCAATCAGAATGCCGATCTATTGTCTCGGTTGCCAGAGACTGGGAACACGACGGTCCAGGCAGTGGAAGGACGGGACCCGCCGGGGAGGGAGGCGGAGGAAGCTGCGGACACGGAGGCGGCAGCCACGGAGGTACAGGACTGGATACAGAGCCAGCGGGAGGATCCGGACCTGCGACAAGTCCATCAATGGCTGACCCAGGGGGCACCGCCACCTCCAGACCGCTGCCATCCCTTATCTTCGGGCCTACGAGGTCTGCTGGCCGAATGGGAGTGCCTGAACCTCCACAGAGGGCTCATTGTGAGAAGAGGGGTGGAGTCTGATACCCACCTGACCGCTGACCAACTGGTTGTACCCCTCAGTCGGGCCAAGGATCTCTGGAAGGACTATCATCAGGCCGCTGGCCATTCTAGTGCCGAGAAGGTGCTCTCCTTGCTGCGGCGGCGGTTCTTCTGGACAGGCATGGGCAAGGCAATACAGCTCTGGACCAAGGAGTGCCCCACATGTGCAGTAAGCAAGGCCGGACCAGAACAACGGGCGCCTCTGAGCTCCATCCGGAGTAGTTACCCGTTTGAGGTGGTGGGTTTGGACTACTTATCCTTGGGGCGGCCGGCCGATGTCTACCCCTACATCCTGGTGATGACTGACCTGTTCTCTCGCTACGCCTTTGCCGTTCCCACCAAAGATCAGACGGCGTCCAGTACGGTCAAGGCGCTATGGACAACACTGATCCAACCCTTTGGGTGTCCAGAACGGTTTTTGATGGATCAGGGGGCTGCGTTTGAGTCCCGGCTGATGCAGCAGTTGTGTGGCGTGTATGGGTGCGTGAAGAGCCGCACGACTCCATACCACCCTCAGGGCAATGGCGCCTGTGAGCGCTTTAATCAGACGCTGCTCTCTCTGCTGGGCTCCCTCGACCCAGACATCCAACCAAACTGGCACCATCAGCTTCCATACCTAGTCCAAGCCTACAATAATGCCATACATGCAAGTACTGGTATGACTCTGCATTTTGTGGTGTTTGGTCGCCATGCCAGGTTACCAGTGGATTTGATACACGATGTCTCACCCCCGCAACGGAGAGCCACCCTGGAGGGATGGGTTCACGGCCATCACCAGACACTGACGGAGGCCTACGAGCGTGTACAGGCGAATGTGACCAAGAGACAGCGGTGGGATCAAGCTTGTTATGACCGAGGGGCGCGAGCAGTACCCTTGCTGCCGGGGGAGCGGGTCTTGATAAGGAACTTTCGTCGGCGGGCCCAGGGGAAGTTGGCACCCCGGTGGGTACCAAGACCCCATGTGGTTATCGGACAGCCCCGACCCAGGCAACCCAACCAACCCGTGTATCTGGTTCGGCCGGAGGGCCAGGAAGGGCCTGGTCGCACCCTGCATAGAAACAATCTCTGCCCCTGCCCAGCAGGAATGCCCTTACACCCTGATGAAGTGCTGGAGGGACCGGCAGAAGGTAGGGCCCCCCTGGAAACCCAGGGTCTCCGCTTCCCCTTCCTGCCGCACCCGGCGACCGCCCAGGGCGGTTACATCCTCCCGGTCCCAGAGCTTCACCTTGGCCCCGCTGTACCAAGACCTGTGGAGGAACCCAGGTTACCTGTACAGCTAGAGGAAGCAGAGCCTGCAGTGGTCCCCCTGGAGGTGGTACCGCCTCGACGATCCCGGCGCCTGGAGTCGAGTAAAATGGAAGGAAGTCCTGGAGAGGTTGAGGTACCTGTCAATCCCAGGGAAGGAGGGAGCAGCCAAGGGAATGGAAGGGCCGAAGCCGGGCCTGCAGTGGTCCCCCTGGAGGCAAGACCGCCTCGACGATCCCGGCGCAGCAACCTGGGCAAGCTCCCCATCCGCTTGGTCCAGCTGTGATGACCGGGACGGCCATCGAAATAGGGGGGGGGTAATGTCGCGGGTGGGGGTATGTGGGTGTCTGTATGGGGTTGTGGATGTACCTGCGGGATCCCAAGAAGAGGACGTGCCCCGGGATGGTCTGGAGGAGGACCTAAAGGCTTACCTGGCTGATATAACAGGCAAGTGTATATCGGCCTATGATGGGTATTCAAATCACCGTCACTGTACTGCACCATGCTGTCCCTTCTTTCTTGTCTAGACGGAGTCCAGGAAGTCCCGGTGGGAGAGTGGAGAGCCATCCTGGGAGGATGGTGATTTTGTGCAGAAGACAGCGACAGCAGGCGAGTGCAGGACTACCTGGTGGGGGTAGCCTACTTAACGTCATGCAGTCTACACATGTGTGCCCTCTTTCTTACGCAGCTGGGGAGTGTCGTTGGAGGGAGCAAGAAGTGGATTGGCTGGCTGGCGTGGCGGGGCGGTGCCCGGAAGTACTGGCGCTGTTGAAAGGAGGATCAATGGTGGACAGTAGCAGAAAAAAACGGGAGTCGAGAGGACGACACCAGAGGACGCGGAGCTGAAGGAGTACAAGGACACGCAACTCTTTTTGTCTTGTGCTTTTCTCCAGTGGAACATTTTCCTGTTGCCGACTGCGGTGTCCCCCCCGCTGTGGAACGGGTGGAGCCTCAGACAGGAGAGACATTGTCGCAGCACTGCACGCCGTGAGTAAATGGATACAAGATATCAGAATACGCGCCTGACAAGCGAACTGTTTCCCGAGCGGTCAATGAAGAAATAGAAGAACAGTGACTGCATTGGAATTATGAATAATGTTAACAGCGTGGAGCTGAAGATTATCAGAACGGCATGCAGTAAGCCAGTAAAACTGTAGAAGATTTGAGCCCAGTATTTTGGACGCTCCACCCTTTGTGAATGACCTCTTTCTCTTTGTTGTATCATATGGAGAATATATAAATTGTGCATAGTGACGAACCCGTGAACGGGGGGACTTTGCTATTACTGACTTTGCCTTCCATTGCTGGCGGGAGGACATTATTATACGCCCTCGCTTGGAGTATACTAAAACACCCCAGTACGGACAGAACGGTTTTAGCCCGAAGGCGTGAGGGGCTACGGGAGCGGAAGGGGGAGGCGTCCTTCCGGCCCTCACCTTCGGGCCCTGGTCATAACTAAACCTTTTTTTGTATTGTTTGTAACTCAGCGCTTCCACTGCCCCAAACCTAGGTTAGGATATGAGAGGAGTATTCTAGGCCTGGTCACAACCCCTAGCGGTGAACAGCACCCACTATTCTATCCCAGCCCCCTTAGTTGCTGTGTGACACTTAGTGTGTATTTACATAACCTGTGTTCTCTATAATCATTTGCTGTGACTCCCCGAGAGATGGTGATATATATACCTATTTTCGGCTATTTGCAGTGAACTGTGTTTTGAGGTGTAGTGTGATTCTAGACTAGTGTGTGATAGTCATAGACCCGTGTGCAGGGTGAGCACTTTTATTCATGTGTGTAGTGCCTCAGGGGCGGGGATAGGTAGCGTGGGTGGGAGTAACAGCCTGGGGGTGGGCTGTCAGGGCATTGAGCGCTTCCTCCTTTTTAACTACCCTAGGCCTAGGAGGCGTGGGTCTTTTAAATAGGTTAACTAGTAATTATTTATGTAAAGTATAACCATTGTGTTAGATATCTATTTTTCCTACAATAAAAGCTTTCTTACTGTTTCTCAAAGCATTTTCCCGTGTCTGTTGGTGGTCTTGAGGAAATTCGTTGTGGTAGGTCGGCTGAGCCCTTTGGGAAGTGTATCCATGCATTTGCACACCTTAACCTTAGACCTGGATACTTCCCGTGGGGGTCTGGCGACAAGTGCTCCTGCCAGAGTCTTCAGGGTATTCTTGTTTACCAGAGAGGAGATCCGGTACAAGAATCTAGTTTGTTGGTTGACTTTTTTTTATTACATTGGATGCCATTTTGTCACAGGAAAGACTTGCCTCTAGGATGGAGCCTAGGTAAGTAATTTCATCTTTCCTTGTGACAATATTGTCACCCACTGTAACTGAGAAGCCGTCGGTCTTGCTGAGTTTGTTATTTGAACCGAAGAGAATGGACTCTGTTTTGCCCATGTGTAATGATAGTTTGTTATCAACGAGCCATATGCATATTCTGCCTAGTTCGGAGCTGAGGGTTTTTTCAACCTGTAACTTGTTCCTGTCAGAGACCAGCAGGGCTGAGTCGTCCGCAAACAGGAACAAGTTGCAGTTACAAGCTGACGACATGTCATTTGCATAAATTAGGAACAGTAGCGGTCCTAGTATGCTTCCTTGTGGAACACCACAGCTGATAACAAACTATTAGCTACAAGCTACTATGTGTTCTACCCCATAATGCCCTGAGTGGCATTGTTTACCAGTGTTGTGGCTATGCTTGTGAAGAAAGTGTTTAAGTAATTGGCTACATCCATCTTGTCTGTGATGAGCGTGTTGTCCATCTTTATGTTTATGTTTGAGAATCTGGTTTTAAGTTTTTTACTGCAGCCTAGTTGATTATTGAGTCATTTCCAAAGTTCACATGGTTTGTTTTTGTTTTCCTCAGTTTTGTCATTGATGAATATTTTTTTAGCAGTTTTGATCATGGAGTTTACGTCATTTCTTAGTCTGTTTCTTTCCAGTTTGAGTTCAGTCACGTGGGCTTGGAGTTCACTGCTCGTGCTTTTGGTAAGCTTTGACTGACTTTCACGAAACTCAGAGAATTTTTTGTCTCTGGTTTTCATAGCGGTCAGTATTTCAGTGTGCATCCACGGCTCAGCGCGATTCTTTACCCTGGTGGTTCTTAGGGGGGCTATGTTGTTTAGTATTGTTGAAAATTTGGTTTTGAAACCAAGCCATGTTTCTTCAACCAGCCTGCCTGCTGTCACTCCTGTTTCACTCGTGAATATTATGATCTCCGCCCCCCGGGGCCCCCAACAGCCTTACCAGGACTAGTTGGAGGTCCCAGCTTGGAGACAGAGCACGTTTAACAGGCTTGAGGCACCGTGCGCCGAGCAGGAAATGTCTCATGAGAGGGTGGCTGAATAATGTTTTGCCCTCAAAGCCTACATGACATGAAGATATAGCCGCGGCATATACCTTCACTGTCGAGGCCGAGAGCCTATCCAGGATAGACTGGAAGAAGGACAGAACTGAGTTCAGGGGACATGATACCGGTCCAGACCCTCAGCCTCACACCACTCTCGAAACATACGCCACTTCCCTGCGTAAACCGCGGTAGTGGACGGAGCGTGCGCATTCTGGATGGTGTTAATCACATTAGTGCTACTGCTAAGAGACGGATCCTCTCCAAATTCAACCTCTCAGCAGCCAAGCCATTGGGGCTGCCCCAGGACAGGTGGTTGAAACACTGAGCCGCATGCCTGATAGAGGGCCTGCAGCGACCATGGGATAGGCCACGGCGGGGCCACTAGGAGTTGAATTAGGGCTGGGAACCACAAGTCTGCGCCCCGGTCCGGCGCAACCAGGATCAAAGTCTGTATTTGAACCGAAGAGAATGGACTCTGTTTTGCCCATGTGTAATGATAGTTTGTTATCAACGAGCCATATGCATATTCTGCCTAGTTCGGAGCTGAGGGTTTTTTCAACCTGTAACTTGTTCCTGTCAGAGACCAGCAGGGCTGAGTCGTCCGCAAACAGGAACAAGTTGCAGTTACAAGCTGACGACATGTCATTTGCATAAATTAGGAACAGTAGCGGTCCTAGTATGCTTCCTTGTGGAACACCACAGCTGATAACAAACTATTAGCTACAAGCTACTATGTGTTCTACCCCATAATGCCCTGAGTGGCATTGTTTACCAGTGTTGTGGCTATGCTTGTGAAGAAAGTGTTTAAGTAATTGGCTACATCCATCTTGTCTGTGATGAGCGTGTTGTCTATCTTTATGTTTATGTTTGAGAATCTGGTTTTAAGTTTTTTACTGCAGCCTAGTTGATTATTGAGTCATTTCCAAAGTTCACATGGTTTGTTTTTGTTTTCCTCAGTTTTGTCATTGATGAATATTTTTTTAGCAGTTTTGATCATGGAGTTTACGTCATTTCTTAGTCTGTTTCTTTCCAGTTTGAGTTCAGTCACGTGGGCTTGGAGTTCACTGCTCGTGCTTTTGGTAAGCTTTGACTGACTTTCACGAAACTCAGAGAATTTTTTGTCTCTGGTTTTCATAGCGGTCAGTATTTCAGTGTGCATCCACGGCTCAGCGCGATTCTTTACCCTGGTGGTTCTTAGGGGGGCTATGTTGTTTAGTATTGTTGAAAATTTGGTTTTGAAACCAAGCCATGTTTCTTCAACCAGCGTGCCTGCTGTCACTCCTGTTTCACTCGTGAATATTATGATCTCCGCCCCCCGGGGCCCCCAACAGCCTTACCAGGACTAGTTGGAGGTCCCAGCTTGGAGACAGAGCACGTTTAACAGGCTTGAGGCACCGTGCGCCGAGCAGGAAATGTCTCATGAGAGGGTGGCTGAATAATGTTTTGCCCTCAAAGCCTACATGACATGAAGATATAGCCGCGGCATATACCTTCACTGTCGAGGCCGAGAGCCTATCCAGGATAGACTGGAAGAAGGACAGAACTGAGTTCAGGGGACATGATACCGGTCCAGACCCTCAGCCTCACACCACTCTCGAAACATACGCCACTTCCCTGCGTAAACCGCGGTAGTGGACGGAGCGTGCGCATTCTGGATGGTGTTAATCACATTAGTGCTACTGCTAAGAGACGGATCCTCTCCAAATTCAACCTCTCAGCAGCCAAGCCATTGGGGCTGCCCCAGGACAGGTGGTTGAAACACTGAGCCGCATGCCTGATAGAGGGCCTGCAGCGACCATGGGATAGGCCACGGCGGGGCCACTAGGAGTTGAATTAGGGCTGGGAACCACAAGTCTGCGCCCCGGTCCGGCGCAACCAGGATCAAAGTCCTGCACTCCTGACGTACCCGCTCCAACAGCTGGCCTATCAGATGTACGGGGGGAACGCATATAGAATCCCGGGTGGCCACGCCACGGTACATAGAGAAGGCATCCACTCCCAGAGGGGGGTTGTCCTTCCGACTGACTGAGAACCACAGTGGGCACTGGTGGGACTGACTGCTCGCAAACAGGTCCACAGCGGCCTCCCCCAATCGGTCCCAGATCCATCTGACTATGTCTGGGTCCAGCCCCCACTCGTCTGGGTGGGGACCTCCTCGTGACATAAAATCTGCACCCACATTCTCCTTGCCGGGAATGTAGAGAGCCCTGTGGGATATTTGTGGATATCCTGAAGAAGAATGTTCTCAGTCAACCGAGGTTTGGATAATAACAAGGTTTATTAACCAAACAGATAGAGTACGTAGAGAGAATGGCTGAGGGCTTTGCCCCAGGTGATCAGCTGAAATGACCCAGGCCAAAAGACCTAGTTTGTTCTCGGGAGGAGCATTATATAGTTACATAGGGGGGGGAGGTGGTCCCATTTGATAGGTCAAGTGGGGGGGGGATACAGGATTGGGGAGAGGGGGGGACACAGGATTGGGGAGAAAGGGGGGGGACACAGGATTGGGGAGGAAGGGGAGGGGAGTGTCTTTACATGAGAGAGTTGGGGACTCAATATATTATTCCACAGTTGGGGGAGGGGGGGGATACAGGATAGATACAGGGGAGGGGAATGTCTTTACATGAGAGAGTTGGGGAGTCAATATATTATACCACAGTTACTCACTTTTCTCTATTATAATGTGGGTGAGATTAATGTATAATACACCAAGATTATTTGGAACAGGTAAGAGTGAATAGATATGGTAATAGAATGGGACCGATGTAATCCATCGGTTATCAGATAATGAATGCAATAGAAAACGATTAAAATAATGAAAATTTTGGCCAATGTGATCTGTTGGTTGACATAACAGTTTAAAATAGAAATAGTATACGTGATTCATGACATGATTGACTGGACTGCGGTCTGTGTTATTTTGATATCAGAGATGTGGGAATAGATATCACCCTTTTCTTTTATTAATAATGGTGGATTTAACCGCTCAAATACCTATATCGATGATTGGTCCTCAACTCTGATATCAAACAACAAATAACATAATCATTAGAAGCTCTGGTTGTGCACATATCTGGCATACCTCCAGTCGTTCATGTCGTGACTCAGACATTTAAGTGGTAATTATGTGTCTTCATGATAATATCTATGGGAGCTAAGATCATGGTTGTACACATACAAACATAGTAATAACCCAATTAAATACATGTGAACACTGTCTCTGTGTGGTCAGAGTGCACAGGGAGAAAACACAAAATCGTGTGCATAATTATCAGGAATAGGATTTACAAATAGGCATTAACCTAGTGGCTAATGTATACAAAAACATTTAAAACCGTTAATCTAGTGGTTTGTATAAAAAACTGATATAAAAGGTGATTATGATGATCATTATGCATTGTTCTAGTATTTTGCTGTGGTGTATACTATCAATGGTCAAAACAAACTTGGTGTCTTGGAATAAACCAACTGGTTCTGCCCTGTTAACAATACAATTTTCGGCCAATGTGCAATGTGGCTCTGTGATCATTCCTCATTGCCATTATAAAATTGGTTAATGCAATCTTACTGATTGTATTTCATCATATTCCTAGTCAATAATTTTCCAGATACATATGAACTCTGTGAAACATTTCCTGCTTGTGAAGGCATGAATCCGACAGATGTTGCTTCGCTGTTGACCATCTGTTCTCTGTCTGTCGTGTGGCAGGGCCAAACCGTAACACAGTACAAATTAAATAAATACATAATAATGTGGACAATGTGTGTTCAGACGTCTCTTGGTCCACAGGTCTCTGATGATGTGTCTCTTCTTGACGATGCAGTCGGGGACATTCACTCCTCCATCATTCAGAGGGGGCCTGTAGGAAGTCGCCGTCCATTCCCTGTGTACCTTGTCACAGGTCACAGGGTCACTGGTAGCAGTGGGGCGGTCAACTATAGTGATCTTGCAGACTCTTTTCCTGGAGCCTGTGTTGTTCTCCTCTACCATCACATATCTGCCACTGTGCTCACGCTTGGCCTTCATCAGGCCTAGAGACATGGTGGTCAGGGCGTTCTTGAATGTGTTGTGCTGGTTTTGCTGTCCTCTTCCCGTCACCGTGGCACCACTTGATGGAGGGCGAGGGCCCGCCGGTGTAGTGGCCAGTCAGCAGGACGTTCTCTCTTACTGGATGACAATCTTATCATCGGAATCCATCTTGATGGTCGGGGCTCTGGTTCCCATCTGCAGGTGATGGGTTTGGTCTGCCGTGGGCCGTCGGGGTGAGGCCGCATGTCGTTCTTCCTGTCTATATTCCCCTTCCTTGGGGACGTCTGTGTTGTGTGGGCTGGGTTGGATGGCGGCTCTTTCAGGTTGTGTCGTCGCCCTGGTTGTGCTCCCCTTCGTTTGGTCTGCCATGGGCCGCATGTCGTTCGTGGTTCAGGTCAATCACGAGTCACTCCTTCTCACTTGTCGTGTCCTCTCACCAATATGATCTGAGGATGATAAAAACTGCCTTAGAAAACCTCCTCACATAAATGATTCAACGCCTTTCTGCTAAAGAACAAAATCATTTTGGGGTTAATTCAATTCATAGTTTTTTTATTGTGTAATACCATTATGCATGTTCTTTATTTTACTTACCATTGAGTTGATGCATCTTCGTACTAACCTGTCCTTAACGGTGTTTGGGTCGTGACCTCTCTGGTTCTCTTTGCAATTTTCTCGCCGCTCTGTAAGCATAGATAAAAACACACAACAAAACCTCTAGGCAGCCAGGTATTTTGCATGGAATATACTCATTCATTGTCTCGTCTATCTAAGTAGTATTAATTAATTTACCTCTAATACACCAAGAATAAAAATCTACCTCTAACTAACCTTACTGTCATGCATTTATCCTAATAAACTAACCTACACTGTAGCACCCAACACTTTGATGACCATTGTTACTCAGCTGATAGAGTTGTGCTCTTCCTGATGCCCTGTCGCACAGAATCTGTGAGTCGCTTTGGATAAAAGTGTCAGCTAAATGATCAATGTATGTGTATACCTTGTACATTTAGATAATTGTGCTCCAATTTTGGTGGTTTTGATATTTGCAGTCATGGAAAGACTTGAAATTGCAAGGAGTTAGTGGTTGTAAGCAGAGGATAGAAGGAGGAGATTGCAAGTGAAGTTGTTTTCATCATTAATCTTTCATCTCGGGCACTTCTACTTTGTCTGGTTTTATTCAGAATTCATATCTCTAATTCGTGTGCCTCTTGAAAAGAGATGATGAAAACAACTGGTTAGTTATTGTTAGTATGGGAATTAGGTAGACTTTCATGACTGCAACATCATCACCTGTGTTTATACTATAGTAAGTTGAGTCTCTAGGTGTGGTCAGAGTCCTCTCTGGCTATTTGCATTGTCTTTCAGCTTCACACCGATTCACTGCTGATTCTTGTTTTCAAATGTAGATTATTTTTGGGTCTCAATTTACATGATTGTAGCTGGTATCACTCTGTGTCCTGTCTGTGTTGACCCAGATCTCTTGGTTGTCTGTAAACACAAACACATGTTAATTTCTCACTCCTTGTAATCTAAGGTTATAACGTCTAATCTACTGTTGCAGAATACGTTATATTTGATGCATGCTTCTCTATGGTACCCTGTATCAAAATGTGGGAGTTAAAACATACACTGTTTTAAAATAGAATGATTTGTTGGATAGTTGTAATTCCCAGTAACTGATATCATATGTGTCATGCATCATCATGTCTTTTGTTATACGAGTGAGTGTTTAAACACTGCTCTGTAAATTCAATTTAGAGTTAACTCAGTCTGCCTCTTGATTGTGGTTTGTAACCGACCTCAAACGCAACGGCACAGACAGGAAGTTCAGAGTTAGCCAAATGCTAGGGCGTATTTATTTACAGAGTCAAAAGAAGGATAAAGTACAATAATCAAACAAACAGCTCTGCAGAATCCTCCTGGTGATAGTGGTGGGGAATTGGCATGTGACGTTGTAGCGGCTCTGCAGATACTCCCAGCAGATAGTGGTGGGGAATTGGCATGTGACGTTGTAGCGGCTCTGCAGATACTCCCAGCTTTCACTCAAGGTGGAAAACGGAGAGAGAGAGAGAGAGAGAGATATCAGAAACAGTCCAACGAAACACAGAGGCAGTGTGGTTCCCTCCTCCCTAGCTGGGTCCAGAACCAATTGACAGTGACAGTCCTCAGTGTTCCCCACAACACACAATTTAGCCGAGTTAGTGCAACAAAACGAAGTCTTCAGTGTCTCTTCTAAGACACACAATCAGAATAATCCAGAGGGGTTTGGTTCCACTCACCCAAGCGCAACGCGTAAAACGGGCAAAACGAGGCGCAGCTCCAAACGGGGAACAAGGTTCTCCACAGCGGTTCTCCACAGAAAGGTCCTGGAGAGAAAGTAGACCAGGAGCAGCAACGGGGAAAAGCAGGCAAATGCAGTTGTATTCCAGAACGACCCGACAACGATAGAAGGAAGGTCCTGGTATATAAAGCCCTCTGGGGCGCTAATCACAAACTATGACAGCTGCGTGATGAAAGTGGCAATCGTTCAAAAAGCGTGTGGCGGGGAATGCACCAATCAGCACCATACCTCAGGAGAGCGTGTGGCGGGGAACCAACCAAACCTCACAGCTTCCTGTAAACACAAAAACATGTTAATTTCCCACTCTTTTCTTTTCGTCTGGGTGAAGTCTCTTTGACTGCCTGTGTGCTCAATAAACATTAGCTAGTCCTTCTCTTTTTTATCATCTCACATAATATACATATCTCATCAATGTTACTGTGGAAAAGAGGAGGCATGATTTTGGCCTCATTTAAACATTGATTTCATTTATTCATTATCTCTAAAGAAAGGTTGTTATTCTTTCTTTAGCTTTTAGATCAAATCTATCCAATTGATTAGAATCCTATTTAAAACTAGCTTTATGTGACTTATAACGTGTAAATTAAAGCAACATAAACACTCAAGTGATCTGAGATAGTTGTAATTTACTGTAACTGAGATGATAGTTGTGTCATGTTCTATATTTATGATTTTCATACTCACCGGGAAAAGCTGTTGTGTTCACGTTGGATCCTCACAGTTCAGTTCAGTTATTGAATAACCATATTATATTACCCCCTTGCAGCGTGTACCCTCGGCCTCGGGCATATTAAACCTTACGTTCGCCCATGGATAGTTTCATATCGCACTTTTGTATGACGTCATCAGTCCAAGCGACGTTCACGCGTTCCCATTCACCTCGGAAATAACGCTTTGCAATCCATGCAGTATTTTTTTCCACAAACTCTCAATAGCCTGGAATTCACCTAAACCAGCGTTTTGTTACCGAATGAACGCGCCTGTGCATATGTGAAACGTAAACCAACTGAAACGATAAAACTATACTTCCCAAATGGTCGTTCCCGTGGGCCGGTTTTGTTGGTTCCGGAAATTACTATCCTAGTTTGTCGCATGAGTTGCACCCCAATGTTATTCTCTGTATAACGGTAACTCGTCTCCCAATGCTCGGCGCGCTATCTTAACTCAATACAGCACCGCGGCGGGTTCTATAATACTGTGCACATACAAACGAGACTTAAACAGACAAACAAACAATAATACATATAAGTTAACGTGTTTGTATACCTGATTGTATCGGATCGCTGTTCGTTTAGTCGCCCAGCACTCTGCTGCGACAAGGCTTGGTTACCCTCGGTTTAACTATACATCGTTATTAAAACATAACAACCGAATCCTGAACTTCGAAATTTAACAGCGAAATTTATCATCTCACCTTATATCAGTTATTGTGTTGAAGTATGGGGGAATACTTATGGGACAAATATAAAACCATTATATATACTACAGAAGAGGGCTGTACGAATCACACATAAAGTGAGTTATCGAGAACACACAAATATATTATTTATTAAATCTAGAATAATTAAACTTGAAGACATGGTTAAGTTTCAAACAATGTTAATTATGTTTAGGGCAAGAAATAATACACTGCCAGAAAAACTACAAAATCTTTTTCATTTAGAAAGTGAGTTTAGTAGGAGAAAATACAATTTTAAACATCAGTTTGCACGTACCACACTTAAACAGATGTGTCCTTCAGTTATTGGTGTAAAGTTATGGAATTCTCTCCATAGCGAGCTTAAGGGATGTAACAGTGTTTATCAATTCAAAAAAATGTATAAAAAAAAAATATTTAGTCAGTATGAAAATCAAAATGTGATCTGAATAGTGAGATATTTTTTTTCTTTTTTCTCTTCTCTTTCTTTTCTTTTTTATTCTTTATCATTATTATTATTATTTAAATTTTTCTTGTTTAACTGTGGATTGTGTTTCTTTTATAATGGTATAAATGATTATTTGTGTAAATAAGGTTATACGCCAACCATTAAGAAAATACATGTTAGTTTAGGAATAAGGGGCAGGTAATTATAAGATTTATTCTTCTTCCTGCTCCTTTTGTCCATGGAATGGCTATTTGTGATTTTTTAATGAAGAAACTATGATTGTATTATTCCATGTGGCAAATAAAAACTCTGAACTGAACTGAAATATTAGATTTGAATATACCGTTTAATCACACTCTCGGTCTCTTCAACCCGCGACTAATGTCCCGTTTAATGTACATACACGTACTACGGGACATCACCGGTCACCTTCCCGCTATCTGTATGATCAATTGGTTAATTTAATCCGAATACATCGTTTTCAGGAATGGAAGAGGTTGTGAGCTTAGTTTGAGGTTGAAACAATGAATATTATGACGTTACTCTGGTAAATCTAATTATGATTAGATCAGCTTCTCGGTCCTAACTTCCCGCCTCTTTGCAGAGGAGTCACAGAACGTTTTTAACAGAGTAGCGTTTTCCAAGGATATCACGTCTAATAAGCCCACGTTTCTTGCCTTGTTGCCTATATTTTAGTCTGCATCAGCTAGACTTGGGTTAGCAATCCAACAACCTTTACTGTGTGCCTTAGCTTTTGGTCGGCTCCAACTCGACCAGGAATAGCACTTCAACCTAGCAAATCCTATCAGAACCTCCTGATAGGACCCGGGTACACGCGTTCCCCGGTAACGAATCTCAATACAGATCAGATATATTAATACACGCTATTCTTACTCAGCCATGATCTCAATATTTGACAACATTCTGTAACATTCACCTGGCACAGAGAAAAGCGGGAAGGTTTTAATTCCTTGCCATACATTTTTGGTCGACCAGTCTATTATACTCACTTTTCTCTGTATAGCTGAAACAATACAGCACGCCGGGAGGACGCAAAAAGTCTGTCACAAGTTTGTAGACGCCAATTGTGGGATATTTGTGGATATCCCAACAGTATAGTACATAGAGAGAATGGCTGAGGGCTTCGCCCCAGGTGATCAGCTGAAATGACCCAGGTAAAAGACCTGGGCCCTCATTCATCAACGTGTCTTACGCACAGATATGTGCTTAACCTGTGCGTACGACCATTTCTAAGCAAAGAGTGGGATTCATCCATTTCAACTTGAACTTCACTTCGTGCTTATGTGTACGCACAGCTCGGAGCACACTTAGCTGACGCCCAGTGGTAGAATATATTATTACAACAAGGAAATGAGCTTCTGTGCATTAGTTTCAACACTGGCATGTTCTGTATGAACCGTAATTCATTATAGTTCATTGTAAAATAGCAACAGTAGTGTAATTATGGTCAAAACCCTATAAATAGCATTTGGAATAATAGATCTTTCTCTCAGAATGAATGCAGCATGGTTTATATAGCGTTATCGGAATATACGGGGTGTACTGACTGACTGCGCTCCGCGTAGCTCAACTCGTTATTATTTTGCGCACAGACCGCAGAAACACGGGAACGTTTTGATTATATTTAAAAGGCTTTACGTTAAACGAAACAAGTGGAATTTCGAAGCTGTAAGCAGAATACAAGTCATATGAACACCCACGATATAGTGTTCTTCCCCCTTTTTACTGTATAAGAAAGAATAAAAAACGCATTGCAATGACACCAGATAGTGGACAGACTATGTATATGATGGGATTCAAGTTCGCGTTTTTGTTGATCATAGGCATGCTGTCAGAGTATGATATCTTAATCAAACATTCTAGAACATTTGTCGTCACAGATCATGTCCTAATAGAACATAGGCTATGGCATGGTCCATCGTGATATTGTGTGGACTGTTATTACTGTACCGGTACCACCCATTGTGACAACAGCCTTGTGAGTCCCGCACACAAACATGATGGAATTCAAGTTCATGTATTGAAAGGCAGGCTACATCATACATGCAGTGAGATTCATTGTTCTTGTATATGCTCTCATATTATTGACATCAAAATAGATTGTAGTATGCCTCTAGAAATCATATGCAGCAGGTAGAAAATTGACGGAAAATCCATCGCGATTTGGAATAACTTTAATCCCTGGGTATTAATCAAACAACACGGGAAAAGGCAGTCATATTCCAGCACGTCTTTATTAGTGTTTGCGCTGCCCAGGCAGCAATGGTTAATAGATATCATATCCGACATCACCGTTCTCATAACACGCTTCCCTCGGCTTAGTCCATTTTTCCACATTTCATGGGGGTATTCCATTACCGTATATGGTTAATCGGGGTGGTTCTGGTATACAAATACTTAAAACAGTGCACGAGCTCAAACGTAGGATCAAAGTCATATTTATCAAGACAGGTGTGCGTAGAACCTGTGTACGCACGTGTGATGAATCCCGTTTTTTTCGTGCGTGCACTGATTCTAAATTCTGTGCTTACGTGTGGAAATAGAACATATTCTATGCCACGTTGATGAATGAGGGCCCTGGGCCCTGGGCCCCTTTCATCAACGTGACGTAGAAAATGTTCTATTTCCACACGTAAGCACAGAATTTAGAATGTGTGTACGCACAGAAATATTGGGATTTATCAACCGTGCGTACACGGGTCCTATGCTCCTCCATGTTGATAAATACCTCTTTGTTCTACTGTCAATGCTCGTGCATGATTATCCATATATGGTCATGAAACACCCCCCTTGGGATGTGAAATAATGGACTGACCCGAGCGGAACTCTGAGAAACTCCACGGGAGATTGTTCACTGAGGCGCTGCCGAACCAAGAAGACACAACGCGTGTTATGGGATAAATAAAAGGCGGACTTGTACACGGTGATGTCAGATATCAACGGCTCCCTAAGACCATTGCTGCAATTCTGCCTGGACAGCTCAAAATACTAATAAAGACCGTTCGTTGACCACTGTTTGGCGTTGGTTGTGTGTCATTATAACCGTGCTGTAATATGAATGCCTTTATTAGTTGTGTTTGATTGGCTATGATATGATTTTTAGAGGCATCTATTTTGTTGTCGGTAATACCGACAACAAAATAGATGCCTCTAAAAATCATATACTATTAGGTAGCCTATATTAATTACATAATAGCAGCCATAGCCTATGCAACAGTAACTTGCGCATACCAGTGTATGCGACGGACCAGTGTATACCTTATATCATATCATATTCATATAATTGTTTACTCTATCAGCATACCAGCATGTAATATGTTCTTTGTTAGAACTCAACTCGTTATTATTTTGCACATAGATTGCAGAAATACGGGAACGTTTTGATTTACATTAAAAGGCTTTGACATTGTAAAACTAAATACGTGGAATTCTGTAAGCATAATACAAGTCATATCACCCACACGATATATGCTCTGTGTCCAGAGCATGTATGCTTTTCATTCATTTAAGACACATTATTGCAAGGGTTTTGTAATACACATACACCCTGGTCTCATTGCATTTTTTATTCTTTCTTATACAGTAAAAAGGGGGAAGAACACTATATCGTGGGTGTTCATATGACTTGTATTCTGCTTACAGCTTTGAAATTCCACTTGTTTCGTTTAACGTAAAGCCTTTTGTGGTAGATTTTGGACATCATAACCATCATTGTTTATAAGAAAGGTCATAAGATTAAGTTTTGATTAGGAAAACAGCTGCACTACTAGTCAGCCAACCGAATACATTCTTCTGGTGATCAAAGTACTCCAACCTTTTGCCCTGTGTACCCCTCACAAAAGAGTTGTGTGTCTATGGCCACTCAAAATAGCCTGTTGTAAAAGACACTGTTTGAACAAGATAACCTTCTGCCCCTTAGGGGGTGGTAAGAACAAAGGACAGGAAGCCCTAAAATAAACATATGTGTCTCCTTTTAGGAGACACAGATGTGGCCAACTGGTCTGCCAAAGACAATGATCAGGTCACATGCAGTTGGTATCTGATGGCCTGCATGTGACCATCAAAGGTCTGATAACCCATTTGGATTAGTTTTGATATGAAATATAATTAGGAGTGTTTACATTGGGATAATAATTCTGAAGCCATATTAAACTGTGTAAAATCAGATGATGTAAGTTAAAATATAATTAGGCTTGTTTACATTGGGGTAAGAATTCTGAAGTCAGACTAAACTATGTAATTAGTTTTCACTTAAAGTGAAAATAGGTTATAATAATAAGAAATGTGTTTAAATAGGATATCTCTGGGCTCATGGAACAAATGGTAATTCAAAGATAGATATTAGGAAATGAATAAATGCAATGTATTAAGGCAGATTGTTAGAATTAAACAAATGACAGTATATATGGTTGACTGTATAAGGACCGCCTCTGTTTGCATTTAAACATAGAGAAACAGAATGTGTTCAAGTATAATATCTCTGTGTTTATGTGATCAATTGCAATTCAAATATATATATGATGAAATCAATAACCCAAGTATTAGGTTGTTAGACAGTGTTTGTTCTCTGACTGGAGAACAAAGGAAAGTTCAGTTGGCTGTAAAGTCAACCCCCTGTTTGCATTTAAACATAGAGAGGCTGTGATTGGACAAACCACAGCCTATGATGTCATCACAAAGGGACGCTAGGCCTTGGTTAAGAGATCTGGGTGTGGAAACGAGAGGGACTCTGGAAACCCAACTCACCAGGACAACACCTACCATCTCATCCACACCAAGGGGGCAGGTCAGAGGAGAATCAACAGACAAAGAACTTTTGGAGAGAGAACAGACTGCTTTGTTTGTCAGCCAGACAACAAAGACCATCAACAACTTATCAACTATCATTCTTTATCTACTGTAATATTAGTCTGGTTGTTATCAAGACGGCATAGTGTCTTTGATCACAATTATAGCATTCTTTATTGTAATTTGTATACACTATTAACTTTGATTAAACAGCTGTTGTTATAACCTTTTCCTCCTGATTCCTTCTGCCTGCACCGCTGAGAAGTTCATAAGTAATTCCCAGAGCGTTAGAGTTATTGAAACAACGCAGAGTACTAACCACCCGGTTCTGGTACAGAGCAGAACCGTTATTAGCTTGGGAATCTACTTCATTTTTGGTGCCGTTCGACCCGTAAACAAGTGGCGGCCCAGGACGAGAATTTTTTTTTCTCCCTTCACTCATCAACCTCATCAGCGGACGACGGAGGACACAGCTGCGGGAGCTTCGTTCCTGAGAGAGAGGTGAGTGTTGGAAGAGAATGGGCTGCTCTGTTCGAACAACAAGGGGTTGGGAAAAGAAATTGCCTCATGTAGAATTATGTGAAGTAAAGATGAGGCCTCATGTTATTGTAATATGATGGCGTATTGGGTGCACAGACTATCTGATTATGGGAAATGGTATTAGCGTCGCATGACGGCAGATGAAAGGCTTTTCTGGCTAGGAAGCGCGGTAATCTGGTGGCGTGCGATAGGGGCGCGTTCTGAGTAAATGAGATCCCTAAAATTATTCTCAGGAAGAGGGCGCGGTAATGATTGATAATTTGATTGTTCTGAATGGGGAGAGAGCTGTGTATAAGATGGGCTCTGTTGCTATTTAGAACATGCAAATCAGGTATGGTAAAGATATTTGGAACCTGAGTAATCGGTGAACGTGGTTTGTGCGATTACAGGATTATCACGTAATAATTAATAGAAGGTAGGGGCCGGGGTGTTCAGGAGGCTCAATAATAGAATGGTTTGCTGACTGAGCGTGATAGACAGGACGTGTCTGCGGGAACCTATCGGCCGAATTAAATGAAGATATATGTTCGTCCTTAGGCATAATATCGAGCGGGTGATGACCCTTTTTGATCTTGAGCAAACCGGCGTGTTGATTGAATTGCGTGCGCTGTGATACAAAGCGGACAATGTGCTTAAAAACAATTCGGTCGAGATGACTGATAAGTACTTAGTGGGAATTCGATTACAAAGCTATGGTAAGCTTAAACATTCAGTATAAAAGTGTGTGCGATTACGTTTGGTCTCGTGTTTAATAGTCGCGCTGCCGTGCGACGTTCAAGAGACGATAATATGTGAGTGAATGGAGGTTTGTATTTTTATTTGTAGTTAGGAAGTGTGTATGATTGAATGGTTGGAGAATGGCTATGGTTAGGTATGATTGGTGGTACGTATGAGATTATTGTTGTATTATTATGTAATTTAAGTCACCGGTTAGCCGTGGGGAGATGTAATGATAACGCCGGTTTTTCGGGGCCGGTGGAACGCAGCGGCAGTTGGCTACTGTATTAGCCGCGAGGCGACCGGAGGATGCGGCGGACAAATAGGCGTAGGTTCAAATGTATAAGGTCGATCGATAGTGTCTTGGGATTGCGGGGATGTGTTAGGCACTTGAACATTTTCATATTCGACACGGATAAAATAGTTGTATAATGTTTTAGGTGAACGGGATAGTAGGTAGCGGAGACCCGGAAGTCGTTCTGAGCTCACCGGTGGTGATGACGGCGGGGTCAAGCTAGTATTTTGTGGCGGCCTATAGGCTGTTATGTTTTTATATTTCTGTTTAGATCACTACACTGGCGTTTTGAGGGGATTAGGGTTCTGTTGTGGGGAATGTGGTGTTGTGTTAACATTGCGAGGTGTCGGCCCGCGCGGCGAAACGGGTCTATGGGTCGTTGGGGAACGTTTTTATGGGATCATGGGAGAAGCTAAGCTAATGCTGCCTAGCCGCGCTAACGGCTAAAGCGGTCGCCGGTTGTGACATCATAAGGGTGCACGGTCTGGCGGCCTGCGACGAAGCGGCCTGCGACGTAGCTAACGAAGCTAATATGCTAAGCTAACTGTGCTGACGTCATGGCATGACGGGGCTCTCGGGATGTCTCGCGATGGGACGGCCATCTTGGTAGGGGCGCCGGCGTTCATCTTGGTAGGGGCCCCAAGCGTCCATTGTTAAGGGGAAGGTGGAGTTTATTTGGGGATACGGTAGGGGGCAGCAGAGGACAGGATGAGTTTCCTTTTGGTACTGTTTTTGGGTTCTGCTCACAGAACGTTTTCATTTGGGGGTTAGTGTGCTGGTAAGGTGAGATTGGATTGTTGTGCTTTAATCTGGTGGTGGATTGTGGGGCCTTGGCCCCCCCTCCCCTTCGTGCACTCTCTCTCACCCCCCCCCCCCCCTCTCTCTTTCTTTCTTTCTTTCCTTCTCTCACCCCCCCCCTCTCTCTCTCTCTCTTTCCTTCTCTCACCCCCCCCTCTCTCTTTCTTTCTCTCTTTCCTTCTCTCACCCCCCCCCTCTCTCTCTCTCTCTCTCTCTTTCCTTCTCTCGCCCCCCCCCCTCTCTCTTTCTTTCTTTCTCTCTTTCCTTCTCTCACCCCCCCCCTCTCTCTTTCTTTCTCTCTCTCCTTCTCTCACCCCCCCCCTCTCTCTCCCTCTCTCTTTCCTTCTCTCGCCCCCCCCCCTCTCTCTTTCTTTCTCTCTTTCCTTCTCTCATCCCCCCCCCTCTCTCTCTCTATCTTTCCTTCTCTCACCCACCCCCCCCTCTCCCTCTCTCTCTTTCCTTCTCTCACCCCCCCTCTCTCTCTCTCTCTCTTTCCTTCTCTCACCCCCCCCCCCTCTCCCTCTCTCTCTTTCCTTCTCTCACCCCCTCTCTCTCACCCCCTCCCTCTCTCTTTTTCTTTCTCTTTCACCCCCCCCTCTCTCTTTCTTTCCTTCCCTCACCCCCCTCTCTCTCACCCCCTCCCTCTCTCTTTCTCTTTCACCCCCCCCCTCTCTTTTTTTCCTTCTCTCACCCCCCCCCCTCTCTCTCTCTCTTGCTCCCTCCCTCTCTCTCTCACCCCCCCTCACCCCCTCTCTCTCACCCCCTCCCTCTCTCTCTCTTTCACCCCCCCCTCTCTTTCTTTCCTTCTCTCACCCCCCCCCTCTCTCTCTCTCTTGCTCCCTCCCTCTCTCTCTCTCCCCCCTCTCTCTCTCTCTCCTCCCTCCCTCTCCCTTTCGCCTTCCCCCTCTCTCCCTCTCCCTCTCACCTCCCCCCTTCTCTCTCTCTCTTACCCCCCCCCCTCTCGCTCTCTCCCTCTCGCTCACTCCCTCCCCCTCACTCCCCTCATGGGTATGGGCACAGGCTATATTGTGATGTGGTGTGGTATGAACGAGGGTTCTCGTTCCCACACCGCCTCTCTTCCATATTTTCTTCCCCCCTCGGCCCCCCCGAAACGCTCTCTCTTTCTCTCCTAGTTTGGGCCTGTATATTGTATGGTGTTTTCTTTATAGGTTTCAGACGCGGTGTAGTGCTAGATTTATTGTTTATTGCTGTTTGCTGAAGGGTTCAAGGGCAGTTGGTTGAGTTTGGGACTTGTTTAGTGTATGTTGTTGTTCCATATTCAGTTTTATTGTTATTTCTAGGGAATTTCTAGTGCTGGTAGTGGTATTGGCTGGCGTTAGGGCAATGATGTCGTACTCAACCGGCGATGGGGCCGTACTCTCTGGCTCTCTCCAGGTCTCCGGCCACCTTCCGGTCTCTTGACTTAACGGAGAAATGTAGCGCTGCTGACACGGGGCAACGCGGTGGACTCCGTGTCAGTGTTTTTTGTGTGGCGTTCATGTTGGTGGGCCGTAAGTCGGAGCATATTTACTCTGCTCGGCTGCGCCTGTGATGGGGGTGTGGGTAGACAGATCGTCGTGGCTCACTGTCTGCCTCCACGCATTGACGGGGATGCGCTATGTGTGCGACTCGTCGATGCTCGCTGCCACACTGCGCACATTTTCGTTTTAGTGGGGGTACGGGGACTGCTGGACGTCGTGGCGGGGGTGGGCTCGCTGTCTGCCACCGCGCATTAACGGGGATGCGCTATGCGTGCACTCGTCAAAAGCTCGCTGCCACACTATGCGCATTGGGTTATATTGTGTGTGGGTATTTGGGTGACTGTGGCTATGGTGGTTGATTGGTGTCGGAGGTGCTGTGTGTGTGTGGCAGTGGTTGTGAGTGGAATGAACTTTGGATATCCTTGAGTAGGAGGCCCGGGGTTTCGCGTTCCAGGTTGCAAACTGGGGGTGACGCCGTGGGCCACAGGTCGGGTTGACCAGTGGGATGTCATTGGTCGGCAGGGATTTCAATGTGGGGATGCTGTCGGCACCTGGGTTTTATGAATGGGTTGTGTGACACTGTTCTAAATGCACGGGGACTTCAGTGACATAAGGCACTGAAAATTGATTTCTATTCTCGTGAGAAGCGCGTTTTAACACCTAAATGGTTAGGTGTTACGGGGGAAATATAGTAATTGTGTGAGAAATTGTGTGTGAAATATGTATGTTACTGATATGTATAATGTAATATGAGCGGAATACATTGTTAGGCTTTCACGGACAGAAATAAATATAGTTACACATAGAAGCGAAGATAAAGCGTAATTATACACATAGTCATTTGCAAAGAACAATTAGAGTAAAAGTGAGATTATTCACCTAAATTACCATGTCCAATACAGATGTTTAGAAATGATAGGCTGTAAATAACAAATTTCTGATTGACCAACAGAAGGAGAAGGCTGATGCAAAATAAGTTCCCCGGAGTTGTGTTAAGGAGGATCATGACAACGGGATTGAGAGTTCTAGTTTTCCAATGGAGACAACTGAAAAAAGATTAAGGCTGTGTCATTGATAAATCAAAACGAAAATTGCACAAATGCTCTCAAGTGATTTTTAGTATAGGAGATGCCCGACATTCCATCCTTAAAGATAAATTATGGATTGTGAACGGGAAATGTCACTGATAATTAAGTGTATTTTTTCTTCTCTCTTCACAGCTGCTCCAGGACGGACGGCCAGCGCTGACAATTTCGAACCCCAACAGGGAAATCAAAGAGACTGTTGAAAGTCGGGGGGTATAGTATCACACAGCGAGTTATCAATTCCTGTTTGCACCAATATATAAGTGTGAGTGAAATTAACTCAAGTTTGGTAAAAATAGTTTGAATACAGAGAAACTTGCTTTCCAAACGGTGATATTACGAGTGTTTGAAGGTGTGAGAATGGAAAATACACAGATAGGAGCAACTGGAGGGTTAGATGCACTAACCATAGAAAGGGTAGACAATCTGTCTATTTCAACGACTGGAGATGTCACAATAAAAGTGACAAAAAAATGGCCAAAGATATTCAGGCCATTACAGAACCTTGTATTTAAATGTAAAAAAGGAGGCCGGTATCGAATGCGTACCCAAATCAAAAAGCAGAAAAAGAGATTACGAAAGGTGATAAAAAGAAATAATGCCGCTAGTGGGGTAATGCCGATAACCTCTGCAGACATTACATTGACCGAATTGAACAGTGACGTTAACCTGATTGACTGGAATGTGATCGACTCCCCTCTAGTGTCCAGTGTGACGGAGGGACTGGAAATAATGTCTTTTACTCCGCCACAGGGAGTCGTTGCAGCGAGCGACCCAGAGACAACTGTATTACCCGAGTCGATCCACGCTGAAGTGTCCGTTGCAGGTGACTGCCAGTTAACCAAGAGACAAAGAAAGCAACTGAGGAGAGCGATGTTGTTGCAGCAGTCCCAGGGAGTTGACGCTGGCCGTACGGCGGGAATAGAGACCGACAACAGGTATGGGATAATACATGAACAGTTTCTACAGCCCACCTGTGTCTCGTGCCCAGGTTTTCTCCACCCCCACCATCAGTACCAAACTGAGGGATGTGGCCCGATGACTAGGAGCCAGTCAACAAGGGCCAGGGTGGAGGAAGAGGGGAAGACGTGCCTCCCTCTAGAACAACAGCTAGCCGAGGCTAGACAGGTAGTGGAATACCTCCAAGGCCTAATCCAGTCCACACAGCCCGGAGGGGAGACAGGTTCCAATGGAGAACCAGATGGCCAGAGACGGGCCCAGTTGGGGCCACAAGGGGGTCCTGCGCCGGAACAACAACAAACCCCAAGAGGGAGACAGTGGCAACCACGAGGAAGAGGTGGAGGCAGAGGCAGGAATCCGAAGGGATACGCGTTGCGGCGGATGGAGTGTGGAGGTGCGGGACTCTCGGACACCTTTCTCGGGAATGTGAGTGGGACTATCTATCCACAACAGGAGGCCCTCGATGGGGGAACAGAGGAGGTGGGCGTGGGCAAAACCAAGGTCGGTATCAAGTACAGTGTCCACAGCCCGCAAGCTCCCCCTGTCCAGGACCCCCGCAACACCAAAGCCAAGATGAGAGGCGGGGCCCAGCAATGGGAAGTCAAGCCGCCAGCGCTGAGATGGGGGAAGAGGCGGCGTCCTATAGACAACAGGGAGCGTTTGTACAAAGACTGGTAGCGGGCCCCTCTCAACAACAGGCTCAAGGAACTGTGACTGAACCAAATAGGTACGTGGCTTTCTCCTCAGAACAGGCTCAAGGGAACCATGGCGGTGATGGCAGACAGCAAGGACATGCTCTGGGCCCGATGACCCCAGGGTCATCCGATCACAGGCGGCTGACCCACCGGGTCCCACGACCCAGGGGACAGGGACAGGTTGCTGGATCTGTGGACTGAAAGGTCATTTTCAAAGGTCATGTCTGCAGAGGCCACCGGCAGAATAAGAATATATGCAACTGACTAGGGTAAAGGTGGGATATATTGAATAATAAAATATGCTCCTAATTAGATTAGAATAAAAATAGAATAAAAAATAAATAGAGGGGCTAGGTGATTAGATTATGAATGGAAGTTACTAAAAACGGATGTATGATTGACTGACAAATGCATGAACTAATCAGACTAACAAGAAAATCAAATTATGTTAAACAGTTAATATTGACACTGCGGAAGCTAGTGGTCAGTAAATTATCCATGCTTGGTCAATATTCAGATTGGTCAAAGGGTGGAGTGCATGATTAGGAGATTAAAAAGACCCATAGTTGTTTCTAGTTTTTTATAGTATTGATAGATGGGTATTAACAGTTATGAGTAATAGATATAGGTGTTTACTTTTATTTTTCTGTAGAACTTCTCTTTTCTAGTGTGTTACGAGCAATTCCTGACTTAGGCCGGGAGCGTTCATTTTGTTTATTCATTTGATTTCCCTTTTTTGTTTCTTAGTTAATACGGGGGTGCATAAGCCTCTAGATGATAGGTTAAAAATTAGTTGAAAAGAAAAAGCTCACAAGTTTGGTTTATTTTTTCATTTATTGGTTTGGCATGGTTTTTCTTTGTATGTTTTGTTTTCTGTTTCCTTTCTTTCTATATATTTTTTTTCTTAGGGTACCTGGCAAGCTGGGAGTGATCTCGACACATCAGGACGGGGTAGTATATGTCTATAAAATGGACTGGGAACAAAGTGAATGGACATGAGCTGGTTCATGGATTTTTGTTCTCCGCCCATTGAATACCCGGTTTTAGGGGCTGGGGGTGTGTCGTGATTGGTGAAAGTGTTGGGAAGCATGATTCTCTGTACATTAATAAAGCTCAATAGGTTTGGTCGCTATTGGCCAAGTTAGTCTTTGTGTAGGGTGTGAACGTGTGCAATTGATGATTGGCTTGTGGGGGACTCCGTGGGCTTGATGAAGGCTGGCGGAGAGTGTGGAAGATGTGTGTTTAAGGCGGACTGTGATTTGTTGCCATACACACAGGACTACTGGGAGAGTGGATATGTCAGTGCTGACTGTCCGGGCCGGGGTGCAGCTGTCCTAGGACGGAGGTATGATGTTTAGAATTTTATTCCACATCAAAGGGTGGTGGGGTATACTGTTTTGACAGCATAATATAAAGAGAGCCATGTGAATTTTTCTGAATTTTGAATATTAAACGACCAAGAAGCCATAAGATATATAGAAATATGATTTGGAATAGAAAGTTGTCAAAGCTCAGACCAGTAAAGAGAGTCTGAGGGAGGAAAAGTATGGATTCTCAATCAATTGTTGTGGTAGAAGTGACCTGCACTGTCCCGAAGCGAAATCTATATTCACTACAGGATACAAATGGGAGACTGGGGAACCAGACACTGGCTAGTGTCTACCCAGAGTCCATGGGGAATCCCAACGCTGCAGGGCACCTAGAGAAGAACCAGGAGAAGCCTACCTCTCAGGCCGGGAGAGTTCCGGCCAACGCAGTGACCGGGTCTTGAGGCTTCAGAGGGAAACAACAGGCAACCAACCTAGGCCTCAGCAACAACTCCGGCTGTCAACAGACGGGCTGCAAGGCCCTAACCATTGACCAGGGGGTCTACAAGCGAAAGGGGGGAGCTGCTATCGCCCCTATCAACGACCAGGCGGAGGGGGAGAGAAGCAAACCTCTTCCACTAATCCAAGGGTCAACAGGGGTTGAGCAGCCAGCGACGACCTCCCCACAGCTGTGACAGCAATAGAAAAATACAGCAGGGGGTCCTACCCCTAATAGAGGTCAACACGAGACAGGATTCTCGACAAAAGACGGGGTGTGATAGAAAGGCAATTTGCTTTCTAATTCCACCTCCCAGAATGGGGGGTCGCATTCAGCAGTTGTGAACTGCACCAGCTCTGAGCGATAAGGAGGAGGCCGGGTCGATTTAGAAAACATTCAGATTCAGATTCAGATTCAGATTCAGATTCCTTTATTGAGCCATTTGTGTAAAACACATTGGTAATTGTTGCAGCAATACAGTGTATGCATTTTTCTTTTTTTCACAGTAAACAAACACCAACACAGACAAGAAACGAAAACAGTGCAGTGGGGGATTAATCAATAAATAAAATACATATATATATATATAAAGTGAAGTGTGCAGAGATCCAGTACGGACTAGTGCAGTGCAGTCAATGTCATTTAGCCAGTGTCACTTGGGGGCAGAGGGGGGGGGGGGGGTACCGAGGGGGGGGGGGGGGCCTGAGGCATTGATCAGCCTGGCGGCTGAGGGGAAGAAGCTCAGTCTGTGTCGAGCTTTCACAGCCTTTGGGATCCTCAGCCTTCTCCCAGAGGGGAGCAGGGTGAAGAGGCTGTGACCGGGGTGGGATGGGTCGGCCATGATCTTTCTCGCCCTCTTCAGCGCCCTGGAGTCGTGCAGGGACCTGAGGGAGGGCAGGGGACAGCCGATCACCCTCTCCGCGGAGCGAATCACCCGCTGCAGCTTGGCAAGATCTTTTGCCGCTGCAGCAGGGAACATTGACCCCCCTCCTCACGGTTCTAAGTCAGACTTAGACAAATCACAGTTGAAACCAATGGAAATTGATCTTGGTACGCAACGGCTTATTAAAGACTGTACACGGGGCAAAAATAACCAAAAATGGACTGCTAATAAAGGTGTTATATTGTTGTATAAGTATGCATAAGAAGGAGATTTAGGAAAAAGAAGGTACGGTTGAATTTTAGGATCTGAGTGTGGCAACCCATATGTATTTTATCTAAATATGATTTAAAATGTCTTAAATTCTTATCCAGAAAGTAGTGTGTAGAAGTTAGGATCTATGTTTGACATATTAAGGATAGATAAACTATCCGAGTGTGGAAATGTGGTAGATTTTGGACATAGATCATAACCATCATTGTTTATAAGAAAGGTCATAAGATTAAGTTTTGATTAGGAAAACAGCTGCACTACTAGTCAGCCAACCGAATACATTCTTCTGGTGATCAAAGTACTCCAACCTTTTGCCCTGTGTACCCCTCACAAAAGAGTTGTGTGTCTATGGCCACTCAAAATAGCCTGTTGTAAAAGACACTGTTTGAACAAGATAACCTTCTGCCCCTTAGGGGGTGGTAAGAACAAAGGACAGGAAGCCCTAAAATAAACATGTGAGACACAGATGTGGCCAACTGGTCTGCCAAAGACAATGATCAGGTCACATGCAGTTGGTATCTGATGGCCTGCATGTGACCATCAAAGGTCTGATAACCCATTTGGATTAGTTTTGATATGAAATATAATTAGGAGTGTTTACATTGGGATAATAATTCTGAAGCCATATTAAACTGTAAAATCAGATGATGTAAGTTAAAATATAATTAGGCTTGTTTACATTGGGGTAAGAATTCTGAAGTCAGACTAAACTATGTAATTAGTTTTCACTTAAAGTGAAAATAGGTTATAATAATAAGAAATGTGTTTAAATAGGATATCTCTGGGCTCATGGAACAAATGGTAATTCAAAGATAGATATTAGGAAATGAATAAATGCAATGTATTAAGGCAGATTGTTAGAATTAAACAAATGACAGTATATATGGTTGACTGTATAAGGACCGCCTCTGTTTGCATTTAAACATAGAGAAACAGAATGTGTTCAAGTATAATATCTCTGTGTTTATGTGATCAATTGCAATTCAAATATATATATGATGAAATCAATAACCCAAGTATTAGGTTGTTAGACGGTGTTTGTTCTCTGACTGGAGAACAAAGGAAAGTTCAGTTGGCTGTAAAGTCAACCCCCTGTTTGCATTTAAACATAGAGAGGCTGTGATTGGACAAACCACAGCCTATGATGTCATCACAAAGGGACGCTAGGCCTTGGTTAAGAGATCTGGGTGTGGAAACGAGAGGGACTCTGGAAACCCAACTCACCAGGACAACACCTACCATCTCATCCACACCAAGGGGGCAGGTCAGAGGAGAATCAACAGACAAAGAACTTTTGGAGAGAGAACAGACTGCTTTGTTTGTCAGCCAGACAACAAAGACCATCAACAACTTATCAACTATCATTCTTTAAATCTGATTTCTTAGATAGGACGAGAGCGGCATAGTGCTCCGGTACCTTGAATCTTTTATAGCATTCTTTATTGTAATTTGTATACAACTCTTAACTTTGATTAAACAGCTGTTGTTATAACCTTTTCCTCCTGATTCCTTCTGCCTGCACCGCTGAGAAGTTCATAAGTAATTCCCAGAGCGTTAGAGTTATTGAAACAACGCAGAGTACTAACCACCCGGTTCTGGTACAGAGCAGAACCGTTATTAGCTTGGGAATCTACTTCACTTTTAAATATAATCAAAACGTTCCCGTGTTTCTGCGGTCTGTGCGCAAAATAATAACGAGTTGAGCTACGCGGAGCGCAGTCAGTCAGTACACCCCGTATATTCCGATAACGCTATATAAACCATGCTGCATTCATTCTGAGAGAAAGATCTATTATTCCAAATGCTATTTATAGGGTTTTGACCATAATTACACTACTGTTGCTATTTTACAATGAACTATAATGAATTACGGTTCATACAGAACATGCCAGTGTTGAAACTAATGCACAGAAGCTAATTTCCTTGTTGTAATAATATATTCTACCAACGGGCGCCAGGTACACATGGTCCGACCTGTGCTTAAATATACGCACAAAGTTCAAATTGATAAATCCCACACTTTGCTTAGAAATGATCGTACGCACGGCTTAAGCACATATCTGTGCGTACGTCAAGTTGATAAATGAGGGCCCTGGTGGTCCCATTTGATAGGTCAAGTGGGGGGGGATACAGGATTGGGGAGAGGGGGGGGGCACAGGATTGGGGAGAAAGGGGGGGGACACAGGATTGGGGAGGAAGGGGAGGGGAGTGTCTTTACATGAGAGAGTTGGGGACTCAATATATTATTCCACAGTTGGGGGAGGGGGGGGATACAGGATAGATACAGGGGAGGGGAATGTCTTTACATGAGAGAGTTGGGGAGTCAATATATTATACCACAGCCCTCAGGCTGTGCAGATTGTGAGATGCCCATAGCCAGAGTCTGACAGCCGCCTGGTAGACTCCTCCCTGTCTGTTGATATACACCGCTGACGCTCTGCTGTCTGTCCTGACCAGAACGTGCCTGCCCATCACATGAGGGCAGAGCCGTTTGAGGACTAGAAGCACTGCCTCCAATTCCAACACATTGATATGTAGGGTAGACAGAGCAGGCCCACGACATGTCCCCCCCCCATCCTGTGAGGGAGGCGTCGGTAGAAGCCTGACACGTGCGACGTGCTGCTGCCCATGGGGACACCGTCGGTAAGGGTCCCCGGCTTCCTCCAGTGGTTGAGGTCCCCTATCACTGAAGTGGGGACTCTCAGGCACCTCAGCTTGCCTCTCACAGGGTCTATTTTCATACGGAAAAACCACCTCTGTATTTTCCTCATAAAGAGGAGACCAAGCAGGACCACAGAGTGGGAAGACGCCATCCTGCCAATTTATGGAACCCGGGGCGGGTGTGGCTGTGGTAGATGTAAAGGTGCAAGTAGACGTTTTTTTTCCAGCAAGCACTCTAGGTGCTATGGACAACGAATATTGATTGATTGATTGATTGAAAACTTTATTAACAGATTGCAGAATGGGTACAATACAGTACAGCTCAATACACACAATTGTTAAGGGGATGCAGACCAGAGAAAGACTTTCGTCTTGTTTACATCAGGGTCTCCCATTTTCAATTAATCTTAACATTATGACATAACATACAGATAGACAGTACTGCTACATCTAGACATTTTTGACATACCAGATTTACAAATACAGTACTGTTTGTGATACAAAAATAGTCTAAAAAAGAGAGTATTGTAGTGATTGTAATGGTACATAATTCACCCACGGAACTAATGTTCCGCCCGAACATCTGGAACATTTGTGATGATGTCATAGCCGAACATTCTAGAACATCGAACATTCTGGAACATTTGTGATGATGTCATAACCGAACATTCTAGAACATCGAACATTCTGGAACATTTGTGGTGATGTCATAGCCGAACGTTCTAGAACAGTGGTCACCAACCCGTCGATCTTGATGGTCGATCTTTGAGACTGTCCCTGTAGATCTTTCCATGAAAAAAAAATAAAAAATAAAAAAAAACGTTTATTTTTTTTATATCTTACCCTGAGAGTCCACATTACAGTTCTACCTTTGTTTTGATGTGAAAAGTGATGCTGCACTTAGCACTGACTGAGAAAGTACACATACAGTTCTACTTTTGTTTTGATGTGAAAATGATGCTGCACTTAGCACTGACTGCACTTAGCACTGACTGCACTTAGCACTGACTGAGAAAGTACACATTACAGTTCTACTTTTGTTTTGATGTGAAAAGTGATGCTGCAATTAGCACTGACTGAGAAAGTAAACATTACAGTTCTACTTTATAAAATGCTAATTGTAAATATGTTTGTCAATGTTAATAATATGAGAAAGTCCACATTACAGTTCTACTTTTGTTTTGATGTGAAAAGTGATGCTGCATAAGATGACTGCAATTAGCACTGACTGAGAAAGTACATAATAGTTCTACTTTGACGTTTTAATGTTGGACCAAAGCATTGCATGTAATTAGAATACAGGCAAATAAAAGTAATTTAGTTTAAAGTACAATCTTGGCTGTCTTTTTCTCTCAACGCTTCAATAGGTAGATCTTGCCTTCACCAAAAAAAAAAAGTGATCTTGGGCTTAAAAAGGTTGGTGACCACTGTTCTAGAACATGGGATGTCCCACCGTATATCTGACGTATGATGTCATGACCAATGTTCTAGAACATTTGTGTATGTATATATGTATTCAATATACATCCTCTCCAGAGTCAGTCGACTGCAAGCAACGTAGCAGTAGCATGTTGTATTTCTGTGCTTAATAAATGCTATTTGCTCTGCCTCGAGCCACCGTCTCCGACTCATCTCTCTGCACTATACATTTGACGAAGAAACTGTACATTGGAGGAGGTTGGGTAGGTAGGGGTAGGTTGGGTGGTTGGGTGGGTGGGGTAAAACTGTACATTGGAGGGGGTTGCGTTAGGACATTTACTGTACATTGGAGGGGGTTGGGTTAGGACATTTGCAGGGGCCATAACAATCTGATTATAATATCCATAAAACAATGTGATTTATATTTTACTAAATAAATATGGTTAAATATAATATAAAACTATTTGATATAGTGTGAAACTGGTAAAAGGGTATATAAATACCAATTTCGTAACATTTAATGTGTGTCAATTTGTTTTTTGAGCATTGCAGATGATGGAGGGTGGATGCGAAAACGTGTCTTTCTGTACAGCTGATTGCCCACATCATGCAGAAGGAAAAACACATTATTTGATACATTTTCAATGTGCCCCATTATATATGTGCCCCATATATGTACCTTGCATTTGGTGGCACTAGTGGGAGAGAAATCCCATATGGCGGGACCCTGATGTAAACAAGACGAAAGTCTTACTGTATTGTACCCATTCTGCAATCTGTTAATAAAGTTTTCAATCAATCAATCAGACCGAATCTAGTACGCTTGTCGCCTATTGCTTATTAACAGCGAAGGAGTACGCCCGAATGCTTCCGCGTTTTCCCTGATTGGCTGCGACACGCCCCGCGGCAGGCGCGGCAACCGCATAGCGGAGCGGCAGAGCTTGCGCCATTATTTAGCCGTAAACCGCCATGATTCTCATTCGAAGCTTAGCTCACCTGGCAGCGCGGTGGTCCTGCTGTCTGTTGGTTTCAAGTTTGAATCCCATCAAATTTTTTAACATGTATTCTTTCGCCGGTTAAGGTTAGGCATGGTTAAGGTTAGGCATTGTTTCGGAGTTGGTTAAGGTTAGAAAGGTTAAGTTTAGGCGCTGTTAAGGAGCTGGTTAAGGTTAGAGTTTGTCTTAGAGCAGACCTGGGCATTGTACGGCCCGCGGGCCGCATCCGGCCCGCGGGATGATTCTGACCGGCCCGCGAAAGATTACATGATAATAAAAAAAAATAAAAAAAATTAATATATTTTTTTTAATTTTTTTTTACTTTTTTCTTTTCATGTCAACGTTCACACGCACAATATACGCTTAGGAGACATGCTCAGAAGATGTTGGTTCTCTTTGGATCCACCTACATATGTGAACAGACATTCTCATTCTCGTTTACCAAGTCCAGGTACAGATCCTCTCTCACTGATGAACATCTGGCAGCTGTGCTTCGCATCTCCACCTCAGACATGCAACCTGACTTTGATGGACTTGTTAAAGCTCAACAGAGACTGGATTTCTCACACTGAATGAAACAAAAAAGAACTGAAGAACACTAAAATGTGGAAATATAACAAGTGAAATGGGACACTTGATATATTTTTTTCTTAAATGTTTAATATAGGCATGTAAAGTAAAAAAGGCTACAAAACTGGGACACTTTTCTTTACACAGTTCAGTGACATGTCTTGTTTATTTTTGCTATAAGATGATGTGATGTCTTTAGAAAGCTAAGAAAATCCTTGTTTCAATAGTATATGAAACTCAAAATGCCCTTTGTTATTAATGTTTCACATTTTGTTTATCATTTTGGAAATAAATTCTATTTGAATAAATGATATTTTTGAAAGCTAACCTCACCTTTTAATTGCCAAATAATAACATACACTCTTACCAGGGGTCAAAACAATGCCATTTACTGCTTTTTATATAGAAATAAAATGTATATTATGCATAATTGAGTTTGGAATTTTGGCCCGGCCCCCCAACATATTTTCAGTTGCTCATTCGGCCCCCCGGGAAAAATAATTGCCCACCCCTGTCTTAGAGAATGGCAATATTCTTTCTATGGTTAAGGTTAAGGTTAGGCATGGTTAAGGTTAGGCATTGTTTCGGAGTTGGTTAAGGTTAGAAAGGTTAAGTTTAGGCGCTGTTAAGGAGCTGGTTAAGGTTAGCGTTTGTCTTAGAGAACATTGTCACATTCTTGCACTCCTCCGCTGTTAAAAAGCAACACGCTTACTTGTCACCGGTTAGTAAACGTGATGACGTAGTTCTCTCCCGCCGTCTCCCAGAAGGCTCTTCTCTTCAGAACAAGAAGCGAGGAGGAGAAAGCGACGAGATGAAGGTCGTCAGTGGCCAAACACGAGAAGTGACAAACTGATATTAATTCAATAAAGAGACGTTTATGGCTCTTCAAAAAAGAATATATTTAAAGAAGAATCTAGCTAGTTCACTTGTAGCTAGATAGCTAACTCTGCATTGGATATTGTCGGTGAGTTTCTTAGCAGCGCGTTGTTGTTGTAAAAAGACTACTTCCACCGGCCGCCATTTCATTCTGTTTTCAAAACCAGGAACGGGAGCAAGAACAAAACACCAACCGTGAACCGGGCGGAAAGGAGGAAATAAAACACATTTAGGAGATTAGCTAACGTTAATCTTTTACCCTATATGTATGCCCTCGCACCCGTTGGTTAACTTTACGACGCTTCATCTAAGCTAACGTTAGCTTATTTGCTAGCTAAATGAGCTGTAACCTGGATACTACACGAGCTGAATGGTCTGGCCGATAGATATTAAGATATTAAAATGAAACGCCAGTCAATCTGTTGTGCATTTGACCAATCTAGCCAGACAGTGAGTCGAGTAACGTTAGGCTAGCTTAACAGCAGAGCAATTTATGACCAAATAATACATGTCCCTGGCTAATGGTTCTAGGCATACTGATCGCCCTGACGACACCTCGTGCTGCTGGACACACAGCCTACTAGTTTAACCACTAACCACAGATTATGATTTCCGTTCATCTGTGTTGAGTTAATGTTTCATATACACCCCAAATCCGTTTATTTACGGTACTTGTTGACAAACGTGTCAACAGCATTCAGAACATACGTGAGAGACATGTGACATAACCATGTCTATTTGTTGTTACCGAACCTTTGCTGTGACGCAAACTCAACAAACTTCAAGTATCAGTTTTATATCATAATCAAATGTCTGCGTATTTAGCTATTTTCTATGAAATCAACGTTTTTTAACTTGATGTCTACTACTGTACTTGAAATGCATTCATGTTGTAAATATGTTGGGGTAACAATGTATTGGCGTGCTTGGTTTCAATATTTGTTGATACACTTCACAAATGCTTTGTACAGTTTCTCCATGTGTGCTTGTATTACAGAGACATATCGGCTCTGCCACAAGGTGCGATTGGGAGTTGAAGGTCCTTTTATTAAAAACAACTGGCCTACTCTTATGGATACTTTTATATAGATGGTGACCGAAAATTCAAAATAAACTTACCCAGAGTGCCATCTCCATTCAGGAATTTGTGTTTGGCTATATCTGCCATAGTGGTGTTTGCGTCACTAACGAAAACACCCCGTAACTCCAGCCTAATACAATGGGGGTGGATGGCAGTGATTTTCGTAGCACTCAAAGCACCAAAAATACAGTTCCATAGAGCTCAGTTGTGAACAGTCTAATTACAAACTATTAGGGTAGTGTACTGGGGTAGAAAATAGTTCCCAATAAAGCTGTTTACAACTAGGTCTGTGGATTATCTTTAATAACCGCATCATGATTTCTGGAAACAGACATCACTGTTTTCAAAAGTGTATTTTTTGGGGGGGGGCGTTTTGAGCACCACAAACCACCTTTTGTCTTCATTGTGTCGGAGTGATGACGGATTGATCCAAACTTCAGCAAATCACACTAAAACTATCTCGATGGATTAGATAGGCACTCTGGGTATGAGGAAAGTTTTGGGTGAACTGCCTCTTTAATCTAGTTGTCTGAATGTAAAATGTATCTGTAGCCTTTGATGCTGTTTCATAGATCCATCATTATCGGTCCTGCAGCTTATTGTAAAGGGTGCAAATATGGCACATTAGTGTCCATGAAGGTCATTAGTGTCCTCATTTAATTGCGGTTTTGAAGACGTGTTTTCTGAAACTGCTGTCTACTGACAATACCGTTAGTGAAATTGAAATTATATAACTGTGTAACAACAGTTTGGCTGTCCTGGTGATCAGCATTGAAGTCACTGGCTATCTTTAGTTTTTCATTTTGTTCTGAAAATCTAACGCAAAACCAACTAAAGCAGATCAACCCACTGTTTTTTTTTTTCTTCTCAGATAATTTTGTGTTGGCTGGGTGTAAGAGGGCCAGTACACACTCCTAGGGGCATCTAATGTTAAGGGTGACCGCTAAGAAAGCCACAATGCGTAATGAAAAAAATATTTTACAAATATGAAATATTGCTCCAATACTACGACTTAGAACAAAGTAGTTACGGGCCATGTGTTTTAGCAAAACATGTCCAAAGTATGTTGCATGTAAGAACTGTTCTGATTATCCATCATTCAACACAAACATTTTATGGTAAATAAAAGCACTGCTATAGCTTTCAGTCAATGTGCCCAAGTGAGTTGTGATGTGATGCCATCAAGCCAACTGGAAACAGTTTGACAGTATTGTCAAACTGGGGCTGTATAGTACTTAACTTTGTACATGCTTGTCCGCTCTAAGGTAGAAAAACTGATGCAGGTGTTCCAAGGTTGGTGTTTATTTGGATGGAACTTGTGTTTTACAGTGTCTTTCAAGTGTATGCTTGGGCCATTTTAGATATTTTGCCCTCTAAAGATTGTCTCTGTTTTTAGAAGAATGGCTTTTCTGCATTATGAACTTGATTGTCTAAATAATTTACTCTGAACGCTGTTAAAGCTGCACTATAGTTTTAGGAAACTGGGAAGTAAACAACATAGACCACTGCACTTCCACGTTACATTGAGCTCATGGGGGAGAGAGCGGCGGGGGAAAATTAATGAATGTGGATGAGAGCCTAACTGGTTGTAGCTACACCTGTGGGGGTGCTGGAGACATGATCCAATAGACTTGTATACGCCTGAGTCTCCTGAATACGGAGAGGACCAGTTCCAAGTTCAGAGAAAGTGCAGATCGACTTGGGATTGATCTCCGTATTCAGGAGACTCCGCCGTATACAAGTCTATTGGATCATGTCTCCAGCACCCCCACAGCTGTAGCTATAACCACTTAATGTCAGGGCTCTCATCCACATTCATTAATTTTCTCTCCCATGATTTCAGAATACCGAAAGTGTTGCGATGGTCTATCTATACATAACTGAATAAACAAACTGTCCTCAAGAGGAAAGTTGGATCTCTGGAACACTATTAGAAGCTACCTGAAAAGTTACTGTTTACTGTGGCAGGGCCCACATTTTAACATTTGAATTTGATCAGGTTTAATATAGCTGGTACCAATCAATCAAAATATGCTTTGATCCGCTTCGATCATCTGTAGTTGTGAATGTTTTTATAAACCAATTGGAGTTTCTGCAAATGTCTTTCTACAAACTACATAGTGTTGTCTTTTATGTTTTGTTGACTAAAGTTGATGGGCAAGTCTTTCAATTTACCTCAAGTTTAAATGAAAGCTGTTGATAATCACTATGCCAGGGAGACGTCTAGAGGGTAAAGTGTTTTTTGCTGAAGACTAAGCGATGCAGGTGTCTAGAAAGTAGAGCTTTGTAATTGCAAGTGTATTGCATTGCGCTTTATTTATTATCTTGCTTAAAGGAACAAGCCAACATTATGGGAAGTCTTCTCTATTCAGACACTAAGATAGATACCATTTTCCTCTCTGTGTGTTTTGTAGAAAGTTATCCGGCTGCAAACTATCCTATCGCAGCACAAATTAATGGAATCTGATTGGATCATTAGCCTGGTTTAAAAGTGGTGTATCTGCTTCCATTTATTTGTGTTAACCCTTTCACTACCAAAGGGTTAACCCTTTCACTGTGACAATACAGAAGGTTAACCCTTTCACTACCACACTACAGAAGGTTAACCCTTTAACTCCCAATACTAGACGGTTACCCGTCTGTAGTGTGGTTGCTAAGCTAGGCTAGTTTACAGCCGGACAGCTTTCTTATTGAACGCACAGCGGAAATTGGTATCTTATCTTCTTGTCCAACTCTGGAGAAGACTGTAAACACGCCTTTACCATAATGTTGGTGTGTTCCTTGTCAGAGTTAGGCTTACAACCTGCCAGAGTTTGAGTGACCATTTATAAGACTTGTGCGACCAATCTGATAGTGTGCACTGCCTCACTTGTCTCATACAAGTTGTCTGTCATCCTGGCTCCTGTCCTTTATTTTCAAGCCTTATCATTTATATACATGGTCTAAATTCCATCTGAAAAGCTTTTGCTTGTGGTGGATATCAATGGCAAGAATAATTTTTGCAAATTAAAAACTACTAGGTCATTGCCCGTTCGCCATTGGTTGGCTGCTTGGAACCGCTGTTTACAGCGTTCTATCGACTTCACATTGGCACTGGACTTACATGGGCCCTCAGCAATACATACCAAGTGTGAAGTCCATCCGATGAACCGTTCTCGAGATATGTGGGGCAACAGTGGCTCAGGAGGTAGAGCAGTCGGAAGGTTCCCGGTTCGATTCCCGCTCCTTCCGGGCAGCGTGTCGATGTGTACTTGAGCAAGACACTTAATCCCTAATTTCTCCCGATGTGCAGGTTGGCACCTTGCATGGTCGCCTCTGCCATCGGTGTGTGAGTGAATTTGAGGAACAAAATTGTAAAGCGCTTTGGATAAAAGCGCTATATAAATGCACCATTTATTTATTTTATTTATATGTGAAGGACCGACAGACAGAGATGCCTTCCTTTATTGTTAGACCAGTGCAGTGCCCCGTTGGGAGCGGGCTGATTGCATGGCATTGGCCCCCTGGAAGTCCTTCATAGTTAAATTAGAAGATGCTAATATTCTAAGGCAAACAACATACATGGTTAACCTAGACCAGGCCGACTCGATGGATGTCCTGTGTTAATACCTCTCGTAGGCCAGGTTGTTGTGTTATGAATTGGAATAGTGAGCTCATGTGATTAGAATGAGGTGCTTGTAAAACACAGAGCATTTATTTCCCTCTATATGAAAAAAGTTGGACTACTTGTTAAGGCTGCTCGATTGTGGCAAAAATCGTAACCACAGTTATTTTAGTCAAAATCGAGATCACGATTATTTCACATGTTTACTCATTGACTTTGGAAACATGTATTTATTGAACTTAAATACAAAACAAACAAAAACATGTACCTTTAACAGTGGATTTCCTTGAACTTTACATATAATTAAACTGAAAAACTAAAACATGACCCTGCTCAAAAACATGCTCTGGCTAAAAGCCAATTATCTTGTGTTCATAAATGTTGGAAATCGTAATAGAAAATAAAATGTAATTAACACTTTGACCGCCAAGGACGCCTAAACTCGTCATTCCCCGCCATGCTAATTCTGCCAATGATGCCGTAACATGTCATTGAGATCAATATTTAAAAAATCTGTGATCGCAATCATATTTCTCCCCCGGAGACTTGAGATCTACTGTTGATCCCCTCTCAACTCTCCAACGGTTCAAGAGCGCCATCTGGTGGCGGATCGGCGGATCGCCCAAACCGGAAACGGAAACTGGTGCTCATCCAAATTCGGTCCGATCACTCGCTATAGGTCCCGGGACTCGAGCGCGACACAATGTATAGTGATCCGTTACAGATAAACAACATGATTTGGACGTATATACTATTATACAACCTTTAGATGGATCGCATATTTCAACATCCCATAATAGGAATATGTTTGCTCATCGCCCAACGCTACGAGGAAGCTGCGGTGAGTTTCAGCGTTTTTTTTTTACCGTGTTCGATACAAACTGCTCTAATGATCATATCACCCACACTAGATGAATCATCTAACGTTGGCCACGGAATTATAAACGACCCCCCTCCCATCCGGTCAACATCAGATGATAAGTAGTAACTTCTAGAAGCACGTCCATTTGAATTTTTTTATCTCACGCCGATCGCTATCAAACTGTATCTGATCATCAATATAATGCATTTAGGGCTATAAATCACGTTCTGCAGAATGCTGCAGAAAACTATAAAAACATTTATACTTTAGACCGTATTTTAGTATGAATATGTGAATGAAAAAGTATAACGTTCCCACATCCTGAACGATGGATAATTGACATTGAATGGGCCATAGTAATGTCAATTTAGCAATACAATTTAAAAAGTTATAGCCCTGCAAAGAAGGGGAACTTCTCCATGGACAAATAGAGCTGGCAGAGAAGGGTATAATGATGTACATAAGCCTGGCGAAGAAAGTGTTAAGTAGTTCCACTCGTGTTTGGACATTTTCATTTGCTTTTATTCTGTTTATGGTTGTAACTCATCAGCTTGTAGGCAGGGCTTTGTATTGCTAGGGACCTCAGTGGCCTAGGTTATTATTCTACTATTGTAATTATCATCTTGTTTGTCAAATTTGTGCTGTTATCAGGACAGCATTCAGTCAGAATTGTTTTATCACATTATAAATCTGTTTGTTTACAGTTTAATTTTTTTTAAAGTCAACTCTTGATATTGTAGAAGATAGTGTATTTGTAAGGCTGATACTGGCATAAGTTTGTTTTTATTTAATATTTAACTACTTGCACACCCCTACTACTGTCATTCCTCTGTGGAGTTTGGGGTTGGGGGCATGGGATTCGCTGGTTTTTCTCGTGGTGGCGCAGGGACTGGGGGAGATGGGGCGGCCCGTGCATGTGGCATTCCCGTCGCCGTGCATGGCGGTGTGAGTGGCGCACAGGCGGTTTGTGTTTTCCTTCGGTCATGATGTGCTTTATTGGGGCGTGTGTCTTGGATGGGGATGTGGTAGGGATTGATGTGTGGGGTCTTTGGGGGACTGGTGTTCCGGGGGGGTTCACATGCCTTCGAGCAACGTTGTACTTATTTTATGCCTATTTTTAAGTGCACAGTTACGTTGCACTACTTTTATTGTCTTTTATACCGATTATGTCTGCAATTTATCCATTGTTTTTTATTCTGTCAATTGTGTGATGATTTTAATCATGTTAATTTTATACTAATTGCTGTGGGGCACTTTGGACTGCGGTTCATGTGTGAAATGAAAAGTGCTATATAGATGGTGTAGAGCAGGGGTTCCCAAACTTTTCAGGCCAGGACCCAGAAAATAAGGCGTCAGAGAGCCGCGGCCCAATGCACATCGTCAGGCTTTTTTTCTTTTTGCCAGGCGACCGATTTTTTAAGCCAAATATCACTTCAATCCTATTAAGTTAGTTCAAGTTAGTTATTCATTTATATGTGCTATTTATGAGAGGGCTAACTTGTTGCAAAATAATAATGATAATAATAATAGCCTCATTAAAATACTATTGTTGCTTCGGTTGTTTTCAGCGTTTTATGTGCATAATCTGTTATTTAGTTTGAAATGTTCGTTGAAATAAGTAGATTTTTTAGTTTTTGTTTATTTATTAAGTTAATATAAAACCATATAGTCACATTTTAGAATACAATAGAATAGAATACAACTAGAAACACTGTCCTGGCCTGCTTCTAAGTTCAGTGGCCTGAAAAAAAAATAAAAAAATGATTATTATTATTATTTTTTTTTTAAATCATCTCGCGGCCCACCCGTGGCTGCTCGCGGCCCACCTTTGGGTCGCGACCCCGACTTTGGGAACCACTGGTGTAGAGGAGCCAAAGCTATATATTTAGGTTATTGTATTATATGAATGTTTATATGTTTATTTTTATAACCTTACATTGAACCGGCATTAGGAATGTTGATTGGATTTAGATAAGGTCATTGAACCGTCTTATTTGTCATAATAGACATTCTAGAACATTTGTGATGTCGCAGTATGATGTCATGGTCGCACATTCTAGGACATTTGTGATGATGTCATAGCCGAACATTCTAGAACATTTGTGATGATGTCATGACCGAACATTCTAGAACATTTGTGTGTATATATATATATTCACCAATTCTCTCAGAGCAGTGAGTGTGCATCTTGAAACCGTGCTGAGCAGTACTGAACAGATAGACTAAAGTTTAAACAATATAGATTTTCGGCTTTCCAGTGTGGAGGAATTTTCATCCGTCGAGTCGGCGGTGATTTTGGAGACTGGGAAAATACAGTTTTCTTACCTTGTAGTAGTGACGTGAATACTTAGGCAAATAGCTTAGGACCACTTCTGTAAAGAGACTTCGCTGTGGAAAATAAATAAACCATTTGGATATCTTTGTTTTACACTGGAGTGGCTGTGGACATTATTTTTCTTTATCAACGAACGTACTAACGAGTAAACAACTTTAACCAGTAGAGTGGAACGTCGGCCCTCATAGATGGTTATTCATATTTATTAGTATTATATTGTAAAAATGTATGCATTGAAATGTCTGTAAGTCTCGACGACATTGAAAATGAGGGTGACCTCAATTGTCTTTTCGAGAATAAATAAAGGTTTGAATGAACTTTCATATTAACTTGATGAATATCCTGTAACTCACTTTTCCAGTGTATGGGGCCTAGCAAAATAATGAAATAATTGTTTATCTGTATGTCAGACACCCTCATTGAGAGGTGTTAATAAACACTGGGCATGAATGTATTCTCTTGTGCATGTTTCCTCAAGATTTGTACAATATATTGGGTTGTACAGAATAGTGGAATTCACACGTGCAAACAATATCTTTGAATAAACATAGCCTTAATGTAATGTATTTTGACAAATTAAAATATGTATCCCATCGCTACTAGTCTTGGACACCTGATGGGTTTGCACTAGCAAGGTTCTGCTCTACCGAGTTGAAAATGATTCATGTCTGCTTTGAATTCATAATTCAAGCGGTCACTTTACCCTGCCCGATTTGCCTCCCTTCTCCCAGGTCTAGCCAGTCGTCATGGCGACGGACATCAGCTCCCCGCCGCGGTTTTTCCACATGCCGCGGTTCCAGCACCAGGCCCCGCGGCAGCTGTTCTACAAGCGGCCGGACTTTGCCCAGCAGCAGGCCATGCAGCAGCTCACCTTCGACGGCAAGCGCATGAGGAAGGCCGTGAACCGGAAGACCATCGACTACAACCCCTCAGTCATCAGATACCTCGAGGTATAAACACATACTTTACTAGAAGGAATTAGCGCAGTGCCTTTTAATCTACAAGTCAAGTCAAGAGTTTTAATTGTCACGGCATACAGGTATACAATGAAATGCGGGTGGTCTTGCCCGCGACGATGTGCAATACAGTGGTACAACATATAATAGAATCCAATAAAAATACAGTGGTACAACATATAATAGAATCCAATAAAAACAACAGTGCAATAAACAGGTAACATGGTGTGACATCTCGGTATCTGTACATAGTATTTACAGAGCATATAGGACATGCTAGGTAGCTTTAGTAGTGCAATACACTGTTCCTGTTGTTATACTAATTTAAAGTGGCCTTTCCTCTTGGCCATAAGTGTGCGTGTGTGCGGCATGAGTGTTAAAGTGGCTGCTAGTGTGTGAGCGTGCTCAGCGTGCGTGTCGTGTGTGTGCTTGTGTGTGGATAGTTCAGTTTCTGTGGCTCTCAATGTTGATTGTTCAAGGCTCTGATGGCCTGGGGGAAGAAGCTGAGCCTAAGCCTCTCCGTCCTAGTAGCTGGGGTTCGCAGGCGTCTGCCTGACCTCAGCAGCTGGAACAGGCTGTTATTGGGGTGGTGGGGGTCTTTCATTATTCTGCAGGCTCTGGATTTGCACCTCTTGTTGTATAGAACCTGCAGGGTAGGTAGCGCAATACCCGTGGTACGCTCGGCTGAGCGCACCACTCTCTGTAGGGCCTTCTTGTCCTGTGCCGTGCTGTTTCCATACCAGGCAGTGATGTTTCCGGTCAAGATGCTCTCTACAGCTCCTGAGTAGAAGGACTGGAGTATCTTCCCCGATACTCTGAACTTCCTTAACTGTCTCAGGTGGTAGAGGCGCTGCTTCGCTTTCTTTACTACTGTGTCTATGTGTGTTGACCATGTCAGATCCTCTGAGATGTGGACCCCCAGGTACTTGAAGCTGCTCACCCTGTCCACGGTAGCCCCGTTAATCATCAGTGGTGTGTGTGTCTCCTGCTGTCCTCTCCTTAATCCACGATCAGCTCCTTGGTTTTACCAATGTTCAGGAGCAGGCTGTTGTCCTGGCACCAACGTTCCAGTACCTCAACCTCCTCCCGGTAGGCCTTCTCGTCGTTGTCCGAGATCAGCCCCACCACCACCGTGTCGTCTGCGAACTTCACTATGGAGTTGGAGCTGAACTTGGCCACACAATCGTGTGTGTAGAGTGAGTACAGCAGGGGGCTTAGAACACAGCCCTGGGGGGACCCGATGCTCAGGGTGATGGTGTTGGAGGTCTGACCCCCCACCCTGACCGCCTGGGGTCTTTCACTCAAAAAGTCCAGTACCCAGGCGCTCAGGGCGGAGCTCAGACCTAGCTCGATCAGCTTGTCCACCAGTCTGGTGGGGACTATGGTGTTGAACGCTGAGCTGTAGTCAATGAACAACAGTCTCACATAGCCCCCCTTCTGACGGTCAAGGTGGGAGAGAGTGCTGTGCAGTACCTGGGAGACCGCGTCGTCAGTGGACCTGTTTGTCCTGTATGCAAATTGCATAGGGTCCATATCACTGGGGAGGGAGGCACAAATGTGGTCCTTGACCAGCCTCGAAACATTTCATGACCACAGAGGTGAGTGCCACCGGTCTGTAGTCATTTGGACATGTTGGGGAGGGTTTCTTCGGTACAGGGATGATGGTAGACATCTTGAAGCAGGCAGGGACCACTGACTCCGCCAGGGATTGATTAAATATGGCGGTGAACACCGGGGCAAGCTGGTTTGCACAGGACTTAAGTATGCGTCCCGTTATACCATCTGGGCCAGCAGCCTTCCTGGTGTTCACCTGCATAAATGCTCTTCTCACACTGTGTTCCGACAACGAGAGAGCGCCCCCGCCCCCCCGCGGTTGCCCCCCCCCTCTCCACAACAGCCGGTGCGCCAGTGACGTCACTAGCCAGAGGGCTAGCGGCGACACTGTCTACACCGAACCGAGCGTAGAAGGAGTTGAGTTTGTCCGCGAGAGAGGCGTCGTCGCTCCCCATTGAGGGGGCGCTGACTTTGTAGTCAGTTATTGTCTTCAGTCCCCTCAGTCCCCTACCCCCGGTTCACATGGTACACATGTCTGAGTCCATCCACACACATTCCCATCCTTTGTCACAATACATAGGGCGACAGTGGCTCAGAAGGTAGAGCAGTTGTCTGGTAATCGGGAGGTTCCCGGTTAGATTCCCACTCCTCCCGGGCAGTGTGTCGAAGTGTCCTTGAGCAAGACACTTAACCCCTAATTGCTCCCGATGAGCAGGTTGGCACCATGCACGGTTGCCACCTTGCACGGTTGCCTCTGCTGTGAATGTGTGACTGAATGGGTAAAATGCGAGGAACAAATTGTAAAGTACTTTGGATAAAAGCTCTATATAAATGCAGCCATTTACATGTATTCCGTTCACTGCAGAACCGGTTGTGGCAACGAGACCATCGAGATTTCCGTGCCATCCAGCCTGATGCAGGCTGTTACAACGATGTGAGTATATGGACTCACCTGAGAGTCCAATATTTAGACCACTGTATTATTTTCTAGAATCTCACGTCCGTCTCTCTGTCCCCACAGCTTGTTCCGCCAATCGGTATGTTGAGTAACCCTATGAACGCCGTCACCACAAAGTTTGTCCGAACTTCCACAAACAAAGTCAAGTGTCCCGTCTTTGTCATAAGGGTAGGTTCATTTGCGACACGCATCTTTGCTTAGAAACCCATTTTTAAAGCCACTGTTAAGGTGGCGGTATACTGAAGATGAAGGGCGAACTTGCCTGAATTAGATACGGAATAGTGGAGTGTTCCTTTAAGAACCTGCTGAAACTAGTTTCTGTATACCGTCTCCTTCAGTCTATCCTGTTTTGCAGATCTTTAATGGAACATCATTTTATTTACTTTTTCTTTTCTTTTTTTCCCTTTTCCTTCAAATTTTACTTTACCATCTATTACAGTGGACTCCTGAGGGGAGGCGTCTGGTTACTGGCGCCTCAAGTGGAGAGTTCACCTTGTGGAACGGACTCACTTTCAACTTTGAGACCATTTTACAGGTAAACATGGATCCACGTAGTGTATACTTGCATTACATGCCTTTTAAACATAACCGCAGTGTGGTCATTTTGGAATCATCCATTCTGTGGCACTTAACCCGGGACTTTGTTGCTCTTCTGCCCCTCCTCAGGCCCATGACAGTCCTGTGCGGGCCATGACCTGGTCTCACAACGACATGTGGATGCTGACGGCCGACCACGGCGGCTACGTGAAGTACTGGCAGTCCAACATGAACAACGTCAAGATGTTCCAGGCTCACAAGGAGGCGATTAGAGAAGCCAGGTTTATACCCAATCTACCATTTTCTGTAGTTAACCCAAGTCTGTTATTGCTGTCTCTGTGGCACCGGGGTCCAGTCGGAGGGGGGTGTTGTTGCTCCTCGTCCTCCCTGGCCCCGCGTCACCCTGTGTTTTTGTTCTTGATCATTGACGGATGTAAGTGTGTGCTGTGGCAACACTGCATAGATCTATCTTTTATATTCCTCCTATTATTACTATCGTCATTTCATGTGGCTGATGATGAGTTGTGTATCTTGATTTTTTCTCTACATAATTACTATGTACAGAAAAGGTTGATTTATTTTTCCCGGTCTTTTTTGAATAAAGTGATCTATATTGATTTGACGCACGTTAAAAGCAGTACTGGTTTACACCACGGGTAGAGGCCAAGAGGGATACGTTTCATGAATAAAGTTTCGCCCTAGGGTTTTAGTAATGACCAATAAAGTTGAGTGGAGGGTTTTTAGTAACCACTAATAAAAAAAAAAAAGGGGGAGCAGGGTTTTCTGTAATAAAGAAAATAAAGTCAACATTACTCATGGAGTATGGAAATGTCTCCCTATAGGGAGTATTGTCCTACACACACTCGAAGAGAGAAGGCGTTCTGACCTCACAAAGTCACACTTGCTTATTTGAGGGTGTCTATTTTGAGATGTCTACTCAACTCCATCGTTTGAATCCCACCTTGCCCAGTGTCCTCAAACGACCTCTTCCAATATGTCATGCTTATTTATCGCTCCTTGACATCCACATGTTAACCGTAGCTTTTTGAATAAACATTGCATTTTTCTTCAGCTGAACACATGGCCATAATGTCTCTTGGGTTAAGTTGGCTTGCTTTACACAACACGTTCAAATTTCACTTGTCATACACCACCTTGGCTGACCACAACAAACCCTTCTTCCTGTATGCAGTGCACTATGCTATTCGTGGGACATGGGGCTTCTATCAAATAAAATGTTGCCTTTATTTATCTATCGCATACCGGCCTTCACACCGGAAGTGGAGAAAGTGATGAACATTGGTGAATGTGTAACTCAAGACCAACCCAACTAAATATAATTCTTAAATCCTCACATTTTACTCCACACACCTGATTATCTTTGACTATTGGTGAACATGAGACCTCAAGATATAATTTTCTTAAATTACATTAGGTTTACAGGAGCTGAAATACAGCATCTTAGTGGTGTGGCGGTTTCCCGCATGGGATTGATATTTGTAGGAGAGCGCTGGTATAAGTGCCTGATGAATATGTGGTGGGTTTGAGTGCTCCAGAGGTAGTTTGTGTGATACGTCTGCATTGGATTGGCCTCCTTGCTTAACCACAGGTCATTACACAGACAAGCCTGCGGATGGACCCATTTTGTTGTGCTGCCACTTAAACACAAGCTCAGAAAGACGACATTTTGGGATTGGATTGTCGGACATAAATTTGAGTGGCATACTTACTGGGCTAAAGTGTAAAAACACTTAATAACAAATTTATGAAAACCTTGGGGAATATTATCCTTTTGATATAATATGCAAAAAAACAAGGTAATTGGATGTTATTGGCATTTGAAAGGCATTTTAATATGGTGAACATAATTGCAGAAAGGATTATAAAATCTCAATTGTTTTCAAAAATAAACATTTGTGCACCCCATAGTAGGCCTCTTGAGGGTGTGGTGACCTGCTTTCCATAACCCACAATGGGGACAGATTGCCTATGGATGTGGAAAATCAAACATACACCAATAATAGATGGTTAATAGATAATTTTGTTATAACATAAATTATATATAATATAATTATAATAGCAGAGCCTGTAATATATTTACAAAACATCTATTTGTATTTATGTGTCTACCTTATGCCATCATACATCAAAATGAAATATATTTGCGGCACTGTGAATCAAATTTAAGCCTGGAAGATTCTTCTTTGAATAGTAATAAACATAATTGTGGACCCAGCCATTATAAACAATAGTGAAACCGCAACTTTTAAGGTGGCTTTCTAGCTCCAAACTGTGTTCCAGGAACCAAACTTTCCTCTGAGGAATACTTGTTTATTCAGTTAAGAAAATGAGGGTTGGGTGTCCTCTGAAACATTTTGATATCGATGCCCATACCAATACCTGGGATTCGATACCGATATCAAAAGAATACTTTTCTTGATAACTTTCTTTGCCGAGTTATGTGTGTGCTGTGAGCCAATCGGAGGCGTTGTTACATTTTGAATGTTTTTGGATTGTGTTTGAACAGAAGAAATGTTAATCCTTGGAACAATACTGACAGTGATGAGATTAACCACTTAGGTATCTAAATTAGGTTATTGAATGACAGCATATTTCAATACTAGTAGTATAGTATTGAAACAATTTTGATCGATTCCACTAAAGTATTGGGTTTTGATACCCGGCCCTAATGAAAATACCGTACACTGTTGATTTTTATTTGATTTATTTATATATTATACTTCTTAAGTCTAAAAAAATAAAAGGCAGAATCCTTACTGTAGCCTTTGGGGAACGCTGAACTGATCATGGAGGCAGTGTAGCCTTTGGGGAATGCTGACCTGATCATGGAGGCAGAATCTTTACTGTAGCCTTTGGGGAACGCTGAACTGATCATGACCTGGGGAAGAATTGTCACTATAGTTAGCCCCAGTTAGGTTACACGCTGAAATGTCTACCTTAATAACAAACGGGAGTGAAACAACGTAACTGGTGATATCCCTGGCCAACAGTCAAAAACCATATAGGTAAGCTTATATTCAAGGGTGTAATCCCCAGAATCTTTTAATGATTTGCACTCTTGAAATGTCATCTCGGGTTTTCTCTCTACTCTGCTGGCAAAGGGATATCTCCAGTGTGGTGTTGTACCAACACGGTCTCACTTAAAATATGTAAATAAAGTACCGTACTAATCAACCACAGGAAAAAAGGTACATAATATATTAGGGGTGTAACGGTACACAAAAAACACGGTTCGGTACGTACCTCGGTTTTTGAAGTCAAGGTTCGGTACATTGGGGGAAAGTTTGGCTTTCCATGTTCGACTCGGGTGATGTAGTGTGCAGTAACTAATTGTACTTGTAGGGCTGTCAATCAATCTTCTATATTGAAATTAATAATCGACTTGTAAAAAAGAAAAAAATATTAATCTGTGTTGTGTGTGTGGGTTGAACGAACACCCGGCCCTTTGCGCAAATTATATTATGGGAATGGGTGAACTTGAAGTTTTGAATAAAATTCTGCATGCAAAAAAAAGTTATGCACATGCGTTCGTTAGTGGTTAACATAACGTTGTATTCGTTCGGTACACAGCCGTACTGAACCTAAGGTCCAGTACTGAAACCGTTCGGTACGGATATGACGATACGTGTACCTTTACACCCCTATAATATGTTATGTTATAGCCATAAGTAATATATTTACGTATTGGGTTGAAAATGTTACATTTATGACAAATAAGTGCATATATTACAAATTCTAAATAGTTTAACTCTTTCAGAAAACGTAAGTGTTGCTGGGGATTGAACCCTAACCTTAACCCTTAACTTTATGTCTTAACCATAACTGTTAAGAGTTAATATTTGTTTTAACATTCGCATTGTTTTATTTTCATGGTCTAGTCTTTTAAATGTCATTATACATATTCACAACAACAGATTGTGCCAAATGAGTGTTCCCCAAGCGAGCCACCAGCTCTCTGTATCTCCCTCTCACATACATACACAGCCTGCTGTGACGGGTAAAAAAAAACTAAATCAACGAAGCAGAGTCGTCAAACAACTGTAGAGCAGCCAAGAAATAGAAAAAGAGGGGTCGTCTTATATTCAGACCAATACAGTACTTATGGCTAAAACATAACCTACAATTATGTACCTTCCTGTGGTCGATAAGTACTTTATTTACGTTTTCTGCCTCCTTTTACACTGGTTCAGATGGAAGTAGGGTTTCCTTCTGTTCTTTTTGTGCTTCTGTTCAGTTTGTTTTTCAACTCCTCCCATATGGAAACGAGCTATAGCTAAACCTGTAATATTTCCATATGAAAACGAGCTATAGCTAAACCTGTAATATTCCCATATGGAAACAAGCTATAGTAAAACCTATATTATGAAACTGGTATCTATCTTCTTGTCTCTCTCTGGAGAAGACGGCAAGCTAATTTCCCAAAATGTTGGCGTGTTCCTTTAAATATGATTTGTAAAATGTATTTGATTAGGAAGTTACTTATGTTGCAATAACTTCTCTGTATCTCGTTGAAATGTCTGGGCTGCAAGGTAAGCAATACAGTAATAGCAGTTCTCCCCCAACAATTCATACGGAATTAATTATTTCATAGTCATTTTCATTAATACTTTTTTTTGCCAGTATGGCCGTGAATTAAAATAGAATAAAAAAACAAAACTATTCAAATTAATTTAATTTAACTTGTAACCCTTAACCTGCAAGAACCCCGTTTGTTTTTCCATACACAGAGATTTAGCTACCATACACTAGAAATGTATGCTGAATTGCTATAGTATCCCTGCAGGTTTGTTGTACACACTGAAGAGACTTAGCATAGAAATACTAGCATATGGTTATTTCTAAAGAGATTCACGATAGTATTTCTATTGTAATTGGTTTATTTGAGGGGTGAACAAACCCCATGAAGGAATACTATAGTTTTACTATAGTTCATTTTGGTATTGGCTGCCTTACAATGAGTAAAGTTAGAAGTATTCTGTCAGTATATAGGCCCACATGAAGTGGGTGCTGCCATCACACTCAGGCAGGGCCATTGAAAAACATTAACAAAAACTACTGTAACCACGAGACCAAACGACTTAACACACAAACGAGAACTAAGCTACAATTAGTCAATGCCATTACAATACCAATCAAATGTTTTAATTAAATAAAAAGTAATGCAAATCAGGAAACCATAATAATCTCATGAGAGAGAGAGTGTCTGTTTTTTAGTGTTTGTGTGTGTGTTTGACTGGTCAACTATGTTTGGAACGACGATGCGTGCATGTGAATATGCATGCTCCTCTGCATATTTGAAAATACTGTAAATCACCTGACGCTGAAACCATTTTCCTTTTATTAAATAATATTTTCCACATCTAGGCAGTGGAAACGTTTTGCAAAACAGCTGCAGGGTTCCCACTGGGTCTTCCATTTAATAATCAGAATTTCTACACATTAAAAAGTCTTAAAGGTTTAGGAAGTTACTTCTGTGTTGTGCTAACTTCTCTGTATTTTGTTTAAATGTGTTTGGGAGAAATGTCTGGACTGCAAAGTAAGCAATAATAATTAAAAACACAATTTGTATGGAATTACGTAATTCTCCTTTTTTGCCAGTATGGCCATGAAATGGGTATTACATTATATTCAAAGTGGTCTTAGCTTCTGTGGTGTCATTTCTAATCCCAAGTGAACAGATGGGCCTTTCTCCTGTCAGCCTTTTGTGTCTAAGATAAAGTGGTACACTGATGAGAAGTCCCAATTTACGTAGCTATTGGGCCATGGCTCGTCTGTATGGCTTCTGCAGAACACATTTCTACTGCCCTTTGTCACCTGTCACTACAATGGGAGCCCAATCTCGCTTAAACTACGAAAAGTACTGTGTTGGACCGTTGCCGATATACAATACGTAAATATATTACTTATGGCTATAACATAACGTACATTATGTAACTTTTTTTCCCTGTGGTCGATTAGTAGGTTTTCTGATGGACCGTGTTGTCGATGGATAGAGCTGAAAATGAAACCTTTGACTCAAACTCTGTCGACCAAGAAGCACGAAACGTAGCTGGAGTGTTCCTGGGTATCTTGTTGGAGAAGAATTGTTTGCCGTTGAAACATTTCCACGCTAAAGAGACTAGTTGGCTGCGTGTGTTACTTGTACTGTCCATCTTGCCGTGGTTTACAACAGTTCTTGTTCAGGAGGTTTTTGGTTATTGTTTTTTTAGACGTTTGTTTTTGTGCATTTCATCTTAGATGTGCATCTGGTCAGTGTTTTTTAAGTGCTATTTTAAGTTACTGTCTTATGTGCTCTGATTTGAGATGGAATTCAAGTAGTGTATATTTCGGTTTTTGTGAATATTTTCTGAGCAATTGCATTACAAGGCAACAAGGCCACCTTTGTGGTACAGAGCTCTTCAGAGTTTCCAGTAGTATTGGCTGCTCTGGTCCCTGGGAGCCTGGCTAATTATGTACCTGTAGTGGCTGCTCTGGTGTCTGGGAGCCTGGCTAATTATGTACCTGTAGTGGCTGCTCTGGTGTCTGGGAGCCTGGCTAATTATGTACCTGTAGTGGCTGCTCTGGTGTCTGGGAGCCTGGCTAATTATGTACCTGTAGTGGCTGCTCTGGTGTCTGGTATCCTGGATCTACCTGTAGGGGCTGTTGTGGTCCCTGGGAGCCTGGCTATGTACCTGTAGGGGCTGCTCTGGTGTCTGGGAGCCTGGCTATGTACCTGTAGTGGCTGCTCTGGTGTCTGGGAGCCTGGCTATGTACCTGTAGTGGCTGCTCTGGTGTCTGGGAGCCTGGCTATGTACCTGTAGTGGCTGCTCTGGTGTCTGGGAGCCTGGCTATGTACCTGTAGTGGCTGCTCTGGTGTCTGGGAGCCTGGCTATGTACCTGTAGTGGCTGCTCTGGTGTCTGGGAGCCTGGCTATGTACCTGTAGGGGCTGCTCTGGTGTCTGGGAGCCTGGCTATGTACCTGTAGTGGCTGCTCTGGTGTCTGGGAGCCTGGCTATCTACCTGTAGTGGCTGCTCTGGTGTCTGGGAGCCTGGCTATGTACCTGTAGTGGCTGCTCTGGTGTCTGGGAGCCTGGCTATGTACCTGTAGTGGCTGCTCTGGTGTCTGGGAGCCTGGCTATCTACCTGTAGTGGCTGCTCTGGTGTCTGGGAGCCTGGCTATGTACCTGTAGGGGCTGCTCTGATGTCTGGGAGCCTGGCTATCTACCTGTAGTGGCTGCTCTGGTGTCTGGGAGCCTGGCTATGTACCTGTAGTGGCTGCTCTGGTGTCTGGGAGCCTGGCTACTTGCATTGTTGCTTATGTTCCTCTCCTTGCCTTCTCCTGCCCTGTGTCTTCAGTTTCTCGCCCACGGACAATAAATTTGCCACTTGCTCCGACGATGGAACCGTACGCATCTGGGACTTCATGCGCTGTCACGAGGAGAGGATTCTCAGAGGTATGTTTCTCGTAATGGTTCTTCTTACTGATGTACTCCAATCCTGATCACATTGTACTTCACACAAGGAAGGGGCACTACACTGGTTTCAGGAACCATGGCAAAAAGACATAGTTATAGCACCTCAAGAGATAAAGCGGACTATTTTCTTGGCAGACATTTCAACACAGAATTATAATGCAGGCCTTGGTTGAATAAAGCAAGTAATCATTAGTCCTCCACTTGACTTAGAAGTGCACTAAATGGTTTAATTCTATATATTGTCTCTGGCTTTGTTGCATTAATATGCCATGTAATGTAATACTATTTTGATATTATAATAATAAACTTTATTTGTATAGCACTTTTCATACAGAAATTGCAGTTCAAAGTGCTTCTCAGCAGTAAAAAAAAAAATGCATAAAAATACAGGCATAAGCGAGCATAAAAAAGATAAAAGGTAGCAAGGTAAGGTAAATCACAATTTTTCACATTAGGATCTAACATCCCAATAGGCCTCTGTCTACGGTTTCATTCACTTAAAAAATAGGCAGTAATAAAATAGAATAGACAGTAAAAATGTGATGAAATAGTTCAATACAATAACATTTATAACAGCAGTGCATTGCTCTTAACACTGAGTTTCTTTACAAAGTTCAGTTCTAAAATACAACAGCAGTGCATTGCTCTTAACACTGAGTTTCTTTACAAAGTTCAGTTCTAAAATACAACAGCAGTGCATCGCTCTTAACACTGAGTTTCTTTACAAAGTTCTGTTCTAAAATACAACAGAGCAGTGCATCGCTCTTAACACTTTGAGTTTCTTTACAAAGTTCTGTTATAAAATACAACAGCAGTGCATCGCTCTTAACTGAGTTTCTTTACAAAGTTCTGTTATAAAATACAACCGCAGTGCATCGCTCTTAACACTGAGTTTCTTTACAAAGTTCTGTTATAAAATACAACAGCAGTGCATCACTCTTAACACTGAGTTTCTTTACAAAGTTCTGTTATAAAATACAACAGCAGTGCATCACTCTTAACACTGAGTTTCTTTACAAAGTTCAGATTGATGTTGCAGTCTATCCATTGTCTTAGACTATGCAATGATAGGCCTTGTAACTAGGCCCATGCACATGCTGATTAATCAAACTATTGTCTTACTCGTCTCTACCAGTAACAGAAATGGATTAATAGATAAACAATATTTTTTAGACTATTATGTTAACTTGTGTAGTGTTTTGAACATTAAGCGTTGGCGTTTGTAAAAGGCTGTGACGCAAAGGTTGTCTAGTAGTTCCTGAATGTGAAACATGCTGCTTATTGGATGTCTGTCAGTGCCAGTATGTAAGAGATAAGAGCTTATTACGGTATATACTCACAATAAATATATAAATAAAATATTATAAAACGTTTTGCTATGCGTTTAGGCACATTCAACGTTTGTGTACCACCTGCAGATAGCACAGTTAAAGAAAGATGACAGTGGTGTGTGTTGGGTCAAGCGGAAGGTAGGGGTTGCTTTAGAGTAGACATCAAAGCATACTTTGCTTAAATTACACTTAGCTTTTTATATATATTTTTTTAATAAAGCCAATACATACAAAGCCATGCATTTACATAAAACTAACATAATACATTAAGTGGATTTGAGTATTAACTCGTTTTCTGTGCATTACACATCGAATAAGAATAAAAACAATGCAGCTTGATGCCAGTGATGCATTTTCTTTCTATTGGTGGAGAGGGGATGAAATCCTTGAATGTCTGGTTCAGAATAGTTTTTGAGGATATTACTCTGATCAAATGTTGCAGTGAATGTGGTTTTCTTAATTTTGTTTTCCTTTTCACCTTATCTCACTGAGAAAATAAACCAACGTTATTTTTCTTAAAGGTGCACTATGTCGTTTTTTGAGAATCAGAAGTGAATAATTTCACATTTCTAAGGTATATTTTCACAACTGAATAAACTGTCCTCAGAGAAAGATGTGATCCCTGGAAACACTGTTTGAAGCTAGAAAGCGTACTATTTTGTTAAAATATATTCAAGGCTTACGTTTGGTTCACAGTGCCTAGAATTGTTTTGTTCTCATTTATGATAACATAGAATCATTTTAAGAATTACAGTCAATTTATTTAGCAAGCTCTGCAAATAAATCCCCCTCTGATTTAATTTCAAGTTAATTTAATCTCAAATGAGTTGAGGTCCAGAGCTGCTGTTGATGAGAGGGTCTGAACCTAAAATGGCTCACAGATAATTACAATATTTAAATAGAATATTAAAGCCTAAAATACTGCACACTATTTTAACCTCTACATTTATGCATGATGTCTTTCTGCCGTCACATTTTGGCATCGAGTTAGTCTGTCATGCCTTCCTTTTCTAATGCAGTGATTAGATGATCACCCTGATTGTAGTGTGTTAGTAACATTAAAGTCTTTGTTGTAATGATTTACTTTATATGTAGATTATTTATATGCAATCGCCTGTGTTGGAATGTCCGCTTTAGTCTCTAAAACATTTCCCTTATTAACACACAGTTGTGCACATGCTCTCAAACATGACACTGGGTAGCAGGAGTGCACTCAAACATGCCCTCACATCCCACCTTAACCTAAAGAGTTGTTTATCAACCTACGCCCCTCAGTGGAGACCTCGCATCCCACCTTAACCTAAAGAGTTGTTTATGAACCTACGCCCCTCAGTGGAGACCTCGCATCCCACCTTAAATTAAAGAGTTGTTTATGAACCTACGCCCCTCAGTGGAAACCTCACATCCCACCTTAACCTAAAGAGTTGTTTATGAACCTACGCCCCTCAGTGGAGACCTCACATCCCACCTTAAAATGAAGAGTTGTTTATGAACCTACGCCCCTCAGTGGAGACCTCACATCCCACCTTAAAATGAAGAGTTGTTTATGTGTTCTTAAGGTTATTAACACACACACTGTTGCACACTGCTCTAAAAGTGTTCTTCCTCTACAGGGCACGGTGCTGACGTTAAGTGTGTAGACTGGCACCCCACCAAAGGCCTGGTGGTCTCTGGAAGCAAAGACAGCCAGCAGCCCATCAAATTCTGGGACCCAAAGACTGGCCAGAGTTTGGCTACACTGTGAGTTTCTCAGAATGCAGCATGTGGACGTACATACTGAGGGTGTAATGTAACAGAATGTCCATTTAGCCTCACTCCTAGCTAGGCTTATCCAGGGACAATGTTCATTTAGCCTCACTCTTAGCTAGGCTTATTCAGGGACAATGTTCATTTAGCCTCACTGTTAGCTAGGCTTATCCAGGGACAATGTTCATTTAGCCTCACTCTTAGCTAGGCTTATCCAGGGACAATGATCATTTAGCCTCACTCTTAGCTAGGCTTATTCAGGGACAATGATCATTTAGCCTCACTGTTAGCTAGGCTTATCCAGGGACAATGTTCATTTAGCCTCACTCTTAGCTAGGCTTATTCAGGGACAATGATCATTTAGCCTCACTCTTAGCTAGGCTTATTCAGGGACAATGTTCATTTAGCCTCACTCTTAGCTAGGGTTATCTAGGGACAATGATCATTTAGCCTCACTGTTAGCTAGGCTTATCCAGGGACAATGTTCATTTAGCCTCACTGTTAGCTAGGCTTATCCAGGGACAATGTTCATTTAGCCTCACTCTTAGCTAGGCTTATCCAGGGACAATGTTCATTTAGCCTCACTGTTAGCTAGGCTTATCCAGGGACAATGTTCATTTAGCCTCACTGTTAGCTAGGCTTATCCAGGGACAATGTTCATTTAGCCTCACTGTTAGCTAGGCTTATCCAGGGACAATGTTCATTTAGCCTCACTGTTAGCTAGGCTTATCCAGGGACAATGTTCATTTAGCCTCACTGTTAGCTAGGGTTATTCAGGGACAAAGTTCATTTAGCCTCACTCTTAGCTAGGGTTAGGGTTATCAATTGCAATTCACTATTTATGGTAGATCAATGGAAAATATCCCTTCTAAACTCATAACATCAGTTCAAGACACATAAAAAGCTTTAGACCTCTCCTCCAAATTGCTATGCAACATTACCTCAACCACTCACACAGACCACTCATTCTCTAATTTTTTCTCTCTCACACTCTCTCCCTCTCTCTCCCTCTCTCTCTCTCTCTCTCTCTCCCCTCAGCCACGCCCATAAAAACACAGTGATGGAAGTGAAGTGGAACCTGAACGGTAACTGGCTGCTCACGGCGTCGCGAGACCACCTGTGTAAACTCTTCGACATTCGCAACTTGAAGGAGGAGCTTCAGGTGTTCAGGGGACACAAAAAAGAGGCCACAGGTGATACATATATATATTTGTTTTTATTTAAAGGGGTACTTCACCAAAAGCCAATGCTGATTTACTTTGTACATAATATCACATACATCCAAAAACTCTAAACAGTTTTGCACACATTCATTTAGTTTGACAGTTATTGAGCGTAAACAAGTTTGAATATGACCACGAGTGATGTCATCATTGGACCTCATTCTCAAACGCTGTTATGAAAAAGTTATGAAGACATTTCTTCTTAACTCCACCTATGAAGTTCCCAGGACAATTCTGGCGTTCCTGAATGCTTTCTTATTTGGGATTTGTTCTTATCTAAGAACAGGATTTAAGAATGCGGAGAAGCAGTCGTAGATGGGCCACATTGGCGTGCGCTTTCTTAAGGGTTTAATTTGTACAATATAATTGGTGATTGCGTTGACATGGATGCTACAGACATCCTCAGATTTTAATAATTATAAATACAAGAATATTTGTATAATTTACTTTCGTTTCACATTTGTAGTCGTGATTCAACGAGGCATTGGGATGTCCTAAAATAAATAAAGCACTACAAATGGCAGTGAATAAATAAATGCAGCCAACTCTGCACCCTAGGCCTAGACACACAATATGGCATATCTACTGCTGCTGGAAAATATCGCTGATTGTGCGCTGAGGAGGTAGTAGCCATGTGGACCTATTCGAAGAGAGCGTTGAGCAATACCATGGAGCCGGACTAGACGCTCAAACCCTGTGCCACCACACGTCCAGATACTGTCCACCTTGGGTTTTTTAGCCACTGGGACATTTCAGAAGGAGCTAGGAGACAGGGTGGCTGCGGTGGAGTTGTGGATGGAATCATACAACTGGCCACACAATACATTCAATTCCCATATACTGAACAAAAAACACATCCCAGTCAACCTGTCCTGATGTCCTAATGGAGCTGTGCAATACCCTGGAGCCAGCACTGAGGAGCCGCACCAGACGCTCAAACCCTGTGCCACCACACGCCCAGGTACTGTTCACCTTGGGCATGTGCGCATCAAGGCACCCTCCCCAGATGCGTTTCCATATCTCAACAGAAGGCAATACCACTCATCACTCATCAACGTTCAAATCATCTGCGACGCCCAGAACCACCTGCTCAATGTGGTCTCCCGCTTCCCAGGAGGTGCACATGAATCCTACATCTTGCAGAACAGCTCTGTGGGTGTGCACCTCGAGCAAGGAGATGCTGGAGACTCATGACTAATTGGTAAGTATCTGCGTAATGAATCGTTCCAGCAACGGTAGGCTTCTATTCTTCTAATGACTTGTTTTATTAGGAGATTGCGGATATGCGCCGGCCCCCTGGCTGATGACCCCACTCACCAACCCTCAGGCGGAGCAGGAGGTGGCCTACCACTCGCTCCACCGTCGAGCACAGCGGCGCACTGCGGAAAGGATGCTGGCTGTGTTTGGATGCAGCAGCTGACGCAACTCAGACAACTCTTGTGCTGTATAATGACAATACATTTGTTGCAAATTGCTTTTGCGTTGCCTGTGGAATCTGTGCACATGTTTCTGTGGTTGCATGCTCTTATAAGGAGCTGGCGGGGTGTTTATGTATACAAATGCAGGTGTACGAGAATGCACGGTCAATTTAGTCTTTGGATGTGTGTGAGATTATGTGCAAAATGAATCTGCATAGTTCTTTGGAGAAATGCCCCTTTTAACCAGCAGGTCACAATTCTTACTTACAAGGATGGCCTGGCAAGAGGTACAGTTAGGTCCATAAATATTTGGATAAATGAATGTGTGCAAACCTGTTTAGTCTTTGGATGTGTGGGCGATTATGTGCAAAATAAATCAGCATTCTTTTGTGAAATACCACTTTTTAAAATATGGTATTGGTGGATTTCCTATGCCTTTCCCTTTTCGATTCGGGAAGTTGTAAGTTGACTGCTGATTGATTTCTTGTTGGGTTGATGTTTATTCTCATATCAATAAATAAGATGTATTTGTATACTTGTGCCCTTTGTCCTGTCTCTAGCTGTAGCGTGGCACCCTGTCCACGAAGGCCTGTTCGCTAGCGGAGGCTCTGATGGATCCCTCCTCTTCTGGAATGTAGGGTAATGATGATAGTCTTGTTACTTGGAGATGACACTGGGAGATGCTACACCAGCACTACAGAACACATTGTAAACCCATAGAGGTGTTTCTTGTTTATAAACATATCGTGTTCGAGCCAATCAGCAATACCAACTGAGTCACGTGACTAAGTTGTCCCCTTACCTGCGCGAGTTGCTGTGCTAAAACAAGTATGCCACGGCTCTGGAGAAACCATGACATCGCTAGCATGGCTAACAAATGCTAATTTATGTAGTCTGCCCCATTGTTCTGACCAGGATTATGTTCCTTTCTGCCCCCCCCCTTGATGGGCGTGCACTCTGAAACGTTAGTTAGTAGATAGAAAATAAAAAGTAGACTGAAGAGACTCATTATAACGTGTTGTTTGTGTAGAACCTGCATTGCCCTCAATTACTTGCCCCAGTTGTAATTCTTGGTCCCTAGTACTATATACACCAATGGCTAAAATGGACCCCGATTTGTCAGTCTTTGATCTGGATCATTTAGCATTCATTAATTATCACCGGACAGAGACGCAATTGATTAGTTTGTCCAGAATGTATCACTACCTACATTTGAAACTTGATTCTTGCTTTTAGTAGTTCATCATGACCTATGAACCTACTTCACATCATATCCTATTAGGTTTTGGCGATATGACGATATTATCGTTTACCTATGATGCATGTGGCCACAATAATGGCCCTCACATGTCCCCAATTACAGGACAATATTTAATTATGCAACACCTGTTGTGAATCTTGCAATATAGTCAGTCTCTTTTTTCCCCTTTATCTCTTGCTTCACTGCATTATTGTAGCCTATCAACATTTTCGGTTTCCACATCGATGTAAATATTTGTATCTTGCAGTGTGGAGAAGGAGGTGGGTGGAATGGAGATGGCCCACGAGGGCATGATCTGGAGTCTGGCCTGGCATCCTCTGGGACACATCTTATGCTCTGGCTCCAACGATCACACCAGGTAGAGCACCGCGAACACCCACAGTTGTGATGGGAGTTGGCAATGGCTTGCTGATTTATTTAGCAAATAATCTCCCACACATATAAAAAAAAAATACATTTATTTTGACCGTTATTGAGAGTACATTAGTTTGAATATGGCCACCGGTGATGTCATTGGGAACATTGAATACTTTGTATTGTTAATTACAGCACCATGAAATGATGTAGATGAAATAATAGCAATACCTTGTAGGGGTGGGAATCATCAGTTTCATCACGATACGATACGATATCGATTCTTTGGACAACGATACGATATTTGCCGATATCACAAAGTCTGCCACGATACGATACGATACGATTCAATTCAGGTGTCTGCGATCGATATGAGGCGATATTATGTGCCCATTTAACACAATCAGTCACATTTAGATCAACTAAAAAAAGGCTACGGAAATATCAATTGATGTATTTATTTTTGAGCTCTTCCAGACATTTAAATGAAAAACAATCTATTGTTTTTAATACAAATAGACCTCCTGTTCACTTTTGTTTTTATATATTGAGCTTTAACACACACACAGACACACACACACACACACAGTCCCCCACAGCCCCCACCCCTCCTCCTTCCAAGTCCCCTTTCCACTCTCCTGTTCTCTCACGGTTAGCTGCTTAGCTTTTAGCAGCCAACGCGACGTTCATTTAGATATTTAACGCGACGTTGGCATAAAGGAATGGCGACGATGCAACGCCTGTTATATGCATTTGACCCGTTGCGGGGAAAAAACTGCACAGACTTATATCGGCTCGCAAAATAGACGCTCTGTAGTGCTTTACAGCAGACGCAAACACTGCTGTAATTTCTACACGGAGTTTCACAATACTGGGCGCCGGCGGATATGACTCGCGGGGATTTTCAAAATAAGAGTATCGCAATATGAATCGATCTTTTTACGTTGCGTCGATCCTATTTGATTATTGATAATAGATCGATATATCGATCTGGATCGATGTATTGTCCCACCCCTAATACCTTGTCTTATAGGGACTGCTGCCTCACCATATCATTGAGCTGTAAGGACTCAAATCACTGGTGGTCATATTCAAACCTGTGTACTCAAAATTAATGTCAAACTGTGTTTATAGAGTTAGTGTGAGAATTATGGAAAAATAAATCAGCATTGTATTTAGGTGAATTGCCCCTTTAAGACACAATGCTAATGTGGGTCCATTACTCTAATAGCACCATGTTTTGTTTGTTTTTGCAGTAAATTCTGGACAAGGAATCGACCAGGAGACAAGATGAGGGATAGATACAACCTGAACTTATTGCCTGGAATGTCAGAGGATGGAGTGGAATATGGTGAGTTATTTTCATTTGTGTTAAATATAGCTAGACGGATTATGCATTTGGTTGTGTGTGTGTTTTTATCCAGGAGCTAACTACAAGGCCTTCTTGGTGGATGAAAATCCTGGAATACTTTTCAAATGAACTTCCATTGAAATAGATATTCAGTAAAAAGTGACACCTTTTGAACACACAAGGATGCTACTACACGAACAATGAAATGTTATTTTTGCAAATCTGATCCAAACCACATTTGGAGGTGCTTTAAAATGTGATTTTCAATTGGATTTCTACAGCTGCATCTCAGTCCGTACACCGTTGCCGCTCAAATAGGATTTCAAAGTGTCTTTTAACGTCACTCACAACATGACAACGACAACAGCGTGAAGTCCATTTAGTAACGGAAACCCGAGCCCCGTGCCCTGCCTGTGCGCTCTCTCTACTCTGAACTGCCCCTAGTTCAGGAGACCCTGCCTGTGCTCTCTCTACTCTGAACTGCCCCTAGTTCAGGAGACCCTGCCTGTGCGCTCTCTCTACTCTGAACTGCCCCTAGTTCAGGAGACCCTGCCTGTGCTCTCTCTCTACTCTGAACTGCCCCTAGTTCAGGAGACCCTGCCTGTGCTCTCTCTCTACTCTGAACTGCCCCTAGTTCAGGAGACCCTGCCTGTGCTCTCTCTCTCTACTCTGAACTGTCCCTAGTTCAGGAGACCCTGCCTGTGCTCTCTCTACTCTGAACTGCCCCTAGTTCAGGAGACCCTGCCTGTGCTCTCTCTCTACTCTGAAGTTCAGGAGACCCTGCCTGTGCTCTCTCTCTACTCTGAACTGCCCCTAGTTCAGGAGACCCTGCCTGTGCTCTCTCTCTACTCTGAACTGCCCCTAGTTCAGATGACCCTGCCTGTGCTCTCTCTCTACTCTGAACTGCCCCTAGTTCAGGAGACCCTGCCTGTGCTCTCTCTCTACTCTGAACTGTCCCTAGTTCAGGAGACCCTGCCTGTGCTCTCTCTCTACTCTGAACTGCCCCTAGTTCAGGAGACCCTGCCTGTGCTCTCTCTCTACTCTGAACTGCCCCTAGTTCAGGAGACCCTGCCTGTGCTCTCTCTCTACTCTGAACTGCCCCTAGTTCAGGAGACCCTGCATGTGCTCTCTCTACTCTGAACTGCCCCTAGTTCAGGAGACCCTGCCTGTGCTCTCTCTCTACTCTGAACTGCCCCTAGTTCAGGAGACCCTGCCTGTGCGCTCTCTCTACTCTGAACTGCCCCTAGTTCAGGAGACCCTGCCTGTGCTCTCTCTCTACTCTGAACTGCCCCTAGTTCAGGAGACCCTGCCTGTGCTCTCTCTCTACTCTGAACTGCCCCTAGTTCAGGAGACCCTGCCTGTGCTCTCTCTACTCTGAACTGTCCCTAGTTCAGGAGACCCTGCCTGTGCTCTCTCTACTCTGAACTGCCCCTAGTTCAGGAGACCCTGCCTGTGCTCTCTCTCTACTCTGAACTGCCCCTAGTTCAGGAGACCCTGCCTGTGCTCTCTCTCTACTCTGAACTGCCCCTAGTTCAGGAAACCGGCAACTGACTTTATACCAATGAAGATGAATACCGGCAGGTATTCATGTCAGTGACTGTGTTCCGTCACCTTTTACAGGGTTCGCACAAGGTCCTTGAAGTGCTTAATACTTTTTTTTATAAAAAAATATAATTCCTTGAAAACAGCCCATTTCTTTTTACAAGGTGCTTAAAAAGTAATTGAAATTCAAATCAACCATTCGCATTGAATGTTTTGTTCATCCATGATCAAATTGTTCTGAATCAAGAAATAATTTTTTTTTCTGTTTTAATCAAATCTGACGAGTCGCTGTCTCGCAAGCTCCAACTGCGCTCCAAAAGTGAATTGTATCCTTCGAGTGACATCCTTGAAAATGAAAAATAGTGCTTGGAAAAGTACTTAACCCTTTCACTACCTTAACCGTCTGTAGTGTGGTAGTGAAAGGGTTAACCTTCTGTATTGTCGCAGTGAAAGGGTTAACCCGTTGGTGGTGTGGCAGTGAAAGGGTTAACCCTTTGGTGGTGTGGCAGTGAAAGGGTTAACTGATGTCTGTGTGTGTGTTTCAGATGACATGGAGCCCAACAGCATGGCCTGCATCCCTGGTATGGGCATCCCAGAGCAGCTCAAAGTGGCCATGGAGCAGGAGCAGATCGGTGCGTCTTACTTCACCTGATTGATTGATTGATTGATTGATTGATTGATTGATTGATGGAAAACTTTATTAACAGATTGCAGAATGGGTACAATACAGCACGGCTCAATACAAACAATTGTTAAGGGAATGCAGACCAGAGAAAGTTTACATCAGGGTCCCCCATTTTCAATTCATCATGACATTTATGACATACATGACATACAGATATACAGTACTGTTACATCCAGACATCCATGACATACAAGATATACTAATATACAGTACTGTTTAAGAGAAAGATCATAAACAAATATATATACATTCGAGGGGAAAGAAACTGTACATTGGAGGGGGTTGGACATTTACCGGGGCCAGTTTCGAATTGCAGCCTCCCGTAGTTGCAAAAAAACCCTGAGATTCACTTTGTTTGAACTGTAGAGGAATTTACCACGAGTAAGGATGTACTCAATCAAACGTATAGTCAAGTTAGACCGCGCTCACAAGTTCTCACACTGGGTGCTGTAATCCCATAAAGTTCAGTATATCAAAGCAGGGTAGCCGGACCAGCACTCACAGGTTCAATGTTTTTTATTGGCAGCCTGAATCAAAAGCAGACATGTTTCGGACAATGTCCTTCATCAGTGGTATGGCTAGCCAGCTTTTGATTCAGGCTGCCAATAAAAAACATTGAACCTGTGAGTGCTGGTCCGGCTACCCTGCTTTGATATACTCAATCAAACGTAGACATAGTTAACACAGGTTTATTTTGCTCAAACAGAGTATCAAGTACAAATAGGTCGAGAGTTATTGCTGGATGACTCCATGAGGAGACGGGCCTAGTATCCCTCCAAAGAGCTCCAGAATCCAGTAAAACCTAGGTCTTTATAGTAGAGAGAAGTGAATTGTGGAGCAGGTATTTGGTTGGAGGGGGGAGTTACAAGGAACATGGTTACATGAGATGTTTGAGGGGGGAGGGGATCATTATTCCACAGAACCCCAGAATCGGCTTAAAATCAAACAACAGAGTTAAATATGTAGTAAACTACAATGAAGAAATGTTTGCTTGTATTTGTATGAATGACTGATTACCTGTGTTGGGGAATGAAGAGGTCGCCCCCGAAGTGGAGATGTCCATCCCAGGCCTGGACTGGGGAGTGGAGGAGGTCATGTCCAAAGACATGAAGAAGGTTCCCCAGAAGAAAGTACCCTACGCCAAACCCATCCCCGCTCAGTTCCAACAGGTAATCGGCCGCCACATGGTGTAATAATTAGGGATTGGTACCGAATCCGGTACTTTTAAGGGTATCGATTCACGTGAGGTCCGCCGGTGTGTTTAAGTCCGATGACGTCAACGTTTAGTTTACCGCAAAACAAAACCTATGAAGTGTGCCGCACGTTCACGCGCACAATACACACTTACCTAGGATTTGACTTGATTCAACAACAAAGCAGTCCGGGCAATGGCAAGCCGAAAAGCGAAAAACGGTTGCAAGTGTTGTTACACTTTACAAATCTAGATGCAGACAACGCTTGCTGCAATATTATATATTATATTATATATATTATTAATAGGGATGCACCGAATGGGAAATTCTTGGCCGAAACCGATACCGAAAATAGGAAACAGTTGGCCGAAAACCGAATGCCGAAAGGCCGAAAATGATTCATAGAATAGAATTTTTTTTTACCAATGTTGTTCAGCTACCTGATTATGGAAAATTATATGATTATGGCTAAACTTAACTTAAATAATCACTATTATGGGTCTTTTTGTATCACAAACAGTACTGTATTTGCAAATCTGGTATGTCATAAATTTATAGATGTAGCAGTACTGTCTATCTGTATGTCATATATGTCCTGATAATTGAAAATGGGGGACCCTGATGTAAACAAGACGAAAGTCTTTCTCTGGTCTGCATTCCCTTAACAATTGTGTGTATTGAGCTGTACTGTATTGTACCCATTCTGCAATCTGTTAATAAAGTTTTCAATCAATCAGAGAGAGAGAGAGAGGGATCGAGATCTATGCTCTACTGAGCGCACCTTTCTAGTCACCAGATGAATGCGCTCTCTTGACTTTGGCACAGTAGACGCGCGACAGCGTCAATGTGAGAAACACAATCCCTCTCGCTCTGAATAATATGCATATTAGATCACTCTGTGATTAACCGCGACGGGCATAGTAAATAAGGATATAAGCTATAAAGCATGTTAAAGACGCATTTATTGGACTCGTTGCGCGCAGAGTTTACAGTGCGCCTCCCGAGTCCCAAGAGGAGTTATCACACAGGCTGCAGAACGCAGGACTGAAGAGCTCACGTTTGCGCATGTAATGACTGAATCCGCGTTTTGATGACATCATCACAACAACACGCGTTAGGTTACAGCTGGTGGTTTCTGTTTCAGTGATATATTTTCGGTGAAAAAACTCTTTCGGCCAAAAGCCGAAAGGCCATTTTTGGCAATTTTTGGCCATTTTCGGCCGAAAGCTTTCGGTGGCCGAAATGTCGGTGCATCCCTAATTATTAACAAATTATTTTACAACTGAAGTAGGTAGATACAACATTTTTAGACTAAAGTACAGAATAAAGGTACCGTTGGGTACCGGTATCGGTTCAAATGTGAACAGTACCCAACCCTAGTAATAATGTAGAATGTGACAATTTTTCTAAAAACTCATTCATTGGTTTATTCCTTATTTTTAATTTTTTTTTTTTTTCTTTTTTTAATCATCTACCTGTATGTCTTTCTCCCATAAATCAGGCATGGGCGGACAATAAGGTTCCTGTGGTTCCCCCTGGTGGAGAGATTCCAAAAGAGAGGAAGGTGGAGCAGAAAGCGGATGGGAAGAAAAAGACTCAAGCCGAGATGGAGCAGGAAATGGCTCTGTACTCCAACCCCATGCTGCTGGAGGTGAGGAGACTTCACGTTTACACCGTCCCAGCCAGGGTTCCTGTCGCTCCTTCACTGTTGTGACCAAAGGCCAGAGTTAGCTGTGTGAACACAACTCTGTGTGATATATTGGGATGGCATTCAGGGTTGTGGACATTCAGTCTTTTGGCTCTCTTCCAATTCGTTATGCCAATTATCACCTGGTCATTGCACTACCCTACTGTCAGTCTGGGGAGGGTGTAGACTACCACATGTCTCCTCCGTTGGTCTGGGAAGGGTGTAGACTACCACATGTCTCCTCTGTTGGTCTGGGAAGGGTGTAGACTACCACATGTCTTCTCTGTTGGTGGTCAGGGGGGGGGTGTAGTGTTGTGGCTGATGGTTGTTTAACACAGCAGGAGACGATATTTCCAATTTTAACAAGTAGGTAATTTATTTAGGAAAAGAAGTTTTAACAGCAAAAGCTATGGCTCAGTAGACGGTCACCACAGTTGAAGAAAAACACTCTGACCCCCCAACCCCCCGTTCCCCCAGATAATACCTTCCCAGCCCTGCCCCGACATGACAGATATGATGACGTAACATATTATCAGATATGACATGACGTACATTAAGATGACACATAGATTTAACATAGAAGAGAGAATAAAAACAGAAGATAAGTCTAAAGGTTTATCGTCCTGAGACAAAGCTGGAGTCAAGATTAAAAAAGAAAAGAACAAGATGTGATTTACTTGAAATGTCTATCTGTCCTATACTTGAGGTTGTTTTAAGAACATCAGCCAGACTGTCGCCCTAGTGTCTTTGAGCCCTGCTAGTTGACCTATATTAAACTAGTCAAGACTAACCCCTTTCCTACCTCCACCCCCGTATACACATTTTCCACAACATTCCCCCATTTGGGGCTATCCCTAGTCCCACCCAAATCATATAACCAAGAAAATGTGAACGTCTAACTAAACGAGAAACCACAATTATATAATAAAAGTTTAAATGCCTAATCTAAACCAGAAACCTAGCCATATAATAAATTTTATAAATGTCTAACTAAACAAGAAACCTTACTTCATTCACTGGACCCCTAACGGACCAACAAAGGCTGACTACCGTTCTTACCAAAACACAAAACCGTTCCAAACAAGAGTAATAATAAAACATCAACAAAATACCCCAATTTATAATCCTAACCTGACAGACAAATCCCCCCAACCTCCACCGCTTACCAAATGAGCCACAGTTCCGGCCGGAAACCGCGACTCTCATCAGGGAAAGGAGAAGTTGACCGTCAGAACTAAACATAGAACATCCCTCCCAAAAAAAAATGACATTGTCTCTTCCATAACATTGAGTCCTAGTCTCCATCGCTCAGCCCCCCTTCCATGCCCACGCCATAGTCTCCTCACCGTATTGCCAAAAGTCACATTTTGCCAATACAGCAACCACCACGCCACACCTCCAGTCCCCGTAGAAGCATGTCCCCATGCCTGGACGGGAGGCGCTGGTCCCGACCTCACCACGTGTCCCCCCATCTTCGACGGGAGGTGCCCATCTTGCCCACTGCGTTAGCCCCCCCCTTTGTCCCTCCAGTCCCCAGAACCGATCCCCAGAACACTTCTTCTCAATGCTTCCTCAGGCTCAGAACCGACACTCCGTACCATTCCATACCGATGCCCCTTCCCATTCCGGTTTGACCAGGACCATGAGTAAAATAAACAAAAATAATAAAAAATAAACCATCACTCAGACCATCCCCCGTCACTCTTAACTCTTTAAATGCCATGCCTGGTTTTCCATTTTACCGCTTGAATGCCACCATCCGCGCCAATGTTAACGTTAATATCGCCTAATCTATGTTTTAAATTATGGCTATGTGTCTAATCTGCCCATCGCATTATCAAAGACTATGTTCCAGACAGTGCTGTGAAGGCAGATTGTTTTTTTATCGCGTCGTTGCCGTTTCAGAGCAGTTAGAAAAGCCCCCGTTTTGATATAAAAAACAACTCATTCTGGAGCATTCTATGAAAATCGTCTTTTAGTGGAATATTCCACAACGTTGATATTCGTCGGCCTTTTTATGAATCGTTTTCAAATAAACGCTAGATGATCAATATTATACGTGCACGCACGCACATTACGGCCGCGCGCGGACAATCGCCTTGTTGATTTCCTCTCGGACTTTTACAGTGAAAACGAAAGAAGAGATTTCACAAAACAGCTTATAACTTCATCAAAATTACTCTGATTATCCTACCACTGATAACATAGAGTCCTTACCTGACATCAGATGGTATCCAACTGGTATATTCCAATTCCTGATCACCATTCGAAAAAATCGATACGTGTATGGATCCAACGCGACACAGTGGTTCTACATGATCCGCGGAGATCTGAGGCTCCAGAATGAACTCTAGTAACCCCGGCTGGATCAGTGAACTGGAAAATGTGGAGTACCGGATTTTTTTCCCCATTCATTTTCATTGAGTCCATTCCAAAATCACTTATGTCATCTGGGAGACGACAGGGGGCGCTTTTTTCCACAGTGATCACCGGCGCAGCTCGGCAATACTCGGGTAGGCTCGGGTGATGCAAAAATTTTTCAGATCGCAAAAAAAAAAAAATAATAATAATTCCGAGAAATCTCGTGAGTGGCTAGCAACCACCTATAAAAAAACACGAGAAATCTCGTGAGTGGCACTGAAAGAGTTAAAGGAAAGAACCAATACAAAATGTCTTCAAAAAACCTTTACATGTTTTTTTTTTCTTTTTTTTTTGAAGTAAAAGGGATAAAACAAACAAAACTGAACCAAACAGAAAGAAAATGTCCTTTCCTCACCATACGCCTAGTTAAAGGAATAAAACAAACAAACTGAACCAACAAAAAGAAAATGTCCCTTCCTCACCATACGCCTAGTTAAAGGAATAAAACAAACAAAACTGAACCAACAAAAAGAAAATGTCCCTACCTCACCATACCCCTAATCCTCTATCCCAGGGGTGGGCAATTATTTTTCCCGGGGGGCCGAATGAGCAACTGAAAATATGTTGGGGGGCCGGGCCAAAATTCCAAACTCAATTATGCATAATATACATTTTATTTCTATATAAAAAGCAGTAAATGGCATTGTTTTGACCCCTGGTAAGAGTGTATGTTATTATTTGGCAATTAAAAGGTGAGGTTAGCTTTCAAAAATATAATTTATTCAAATAGAATTTATTTCCAAAATGATAAACAAAATGTGAAACATTAATAACAAAGGGCATTTTGAGTTTCATATACTATTGAAACAAGGATTTTCTTAGCTTTCTAAAGACATCACATCATCTTATAGCAAAAATAAACAAGACATGTCACTGAACTGTGTAAAGAAAAGTGTCCCAGTTTTGTAGCCTTTTTTTTACTTTACATGCCTATATTAAACATTTAATGTTTTCAGAACTGCAAAAAAAAGAAAAAAAAATATCAAGTGTCCCATTTCACTTGTTATATTTCCACATTTTAGTGTTCTTCAGTTCTTTTTTTTTCATTCAGTGTGAGAAATCCAGTCTCTGTTGAGCTTTAACAAGTCCATCAAAGTCAGGTTGCATGTCTGAGGTGGAGATGCGAAGCACAGCTGCCAGATGTTCATCAGTGAGAGAGGATCTGTACCTGGACTTGGTAAACGTCATGACTGAGAATGTCTGTTCACATATGTAGGTGGATCCAAAGAGAACCAACATCTTCTGAGCATGTCTCCTAAGCGTATACTGTGCGTGTGAACGTTGACATAAAAAAAAAAAAAAAAAAAAAATATATATATATTAAAGATTTTTTTTTTTATATTTTTTTTTTATTTTTTTTTATTATCATGTAATCTTTCGCGGGCCGGTCAGAATCTCCGGCCCGCGGGCCGTACAATGCCCAGGTCTGCTCTATCCCCTCGTCTCCCTCTAAGGCAGCATAAAGCTGAGGGCATGGCCCGATTTGTGGCTCAATCTCTTCCTGTCCCACCAACAGCATTCGGCTCGTTACGTGTGAAGTTACCAGCCTACCCAAGAGAGGCATACCACAACAGAAAAGGAGAACCAATATCAACCCTGCCACCCCAATGGATATCCCCGTCTGCATCACTATGCTTCCCCACTGTCCCAATCTTTCCAACACCCCACTCCCCCACCATTCTTCATTCCGGCCAGAATTCCCCCTCAACTCCTCCCTCAAATCCTTCAGCTTAGCCATGGCCTCGGAGAACTTTCCCCCTGGCCCCACATTCGTCGGAATGAATGTGCAGCAGTACTGTCCAAACATGGAACAGACTCCACCCTTCTCCGCCATTAACCAGTTCAGAGCCTGTCTATTCTGCCACGCCACCGTACTGGTCGCGTGCATCTGGTCCCCCATTGCATCCAACGCCTCCTCGGTGTAGTTGAGATACCGCTGCTGATTGTAAAACAAATAGTTGATCCACCCGGTGTTCTTATTGACCGATATCCATGGCAGAATAGACTCAAACCCTGCCGCAATCTCATTCTTAGCCATGAACTCGGCTGGAATGCCCCTTGGCTGTCCTATGCTGTCCAGATACACCCTTGGGTCTGCCTTGTAGCTACGCTTCGTTCGAGAGATAGGAGACTCAGAAGGTCCTTCCGTCACTGATAATGGTAGGACCACCATTGGCATGATCGCCTGAACCCGGGCACATCTACCTGACCAATCTAAAGGAAGTGTATTCCTCAACCTCCTACCGCCGCAGAGCCAGTATTGGTCCGCCAGTGCCATATCCTGGACATGAAAAGGGCAAGCTACAGGCCGTGGGTTGGTATCCACTCCCTTTAACACGACCCCGTGTCCACACTTTCCTTCTTTCGTGCAGTTAGTCGTGATGCTCCAAATAGTAGTGCACCGCCCCTCTGCCACCTCCCCTACGTCCCGGGTCCCCTCCTTTTGCAAGCACTCGAAATCCTTGGTCAGCCATAGTTTGACACCTCTGGGTATTGGCAACCCCGTCGCTACCCCCTGCACACGTACATCCAATTTCCTACAACGTTCCCGCATAGTGACATCCTTGAAATCCGTGACGTTTCCTGCCGCCTTAAAACGACTAGAGCCGAGAAACCCCAAACACTCTGCCTCGCACCAAGGGCGACTATTATGGGGCCCCTCCCATGCCTCTGCGTCCCTGTCACACTGAGCCCAACTGAACTTCGTGCCCTTCACCAGCAGCCTATCCGGACGTGCCTTGGAGCAGACATAACAATCCTCTATCTGATTCTGCGCGCTCGTGTACTGGACCCACTTAAACCACTCATTCCCTAAAGCCGCCCTATACATCGGGTCAGCCTCCGGGTCTTCCTCGTCATAGTCATAGTCGCCCCCATTTTGTTCCCCGGAAGGAAGCAAACCCCTCAACCTGGCCCAGAGTGAGCCCACTGAGTCCCTCAACGTTCCGGCTGTCCTCTGGAACATATCCTGTCCCCCCACCTCTTCCGACTCAGCGTCCTTGACCTCCCTTTTTCCCCTCACCCCTGTCCCCTGTGCCTGGTTCGGGACAGGCTCAACCCTCCTATCTACCCCCACAACCCGATCCTCGTTAGTATAATGGTAAGTATCCCCGCCTGTAACGGGGGAATGGTCAAAATCAAAAACATGCCCTTGCGGTCCTCCGGGAAACACCCCTTTTGGTTGTAGTCTTATCTTCTCCCCCCCTTCCTCGATGGGGGGCAGAGGGGGCGCCTGATTCTGAGCCTGGTCATGAAAGCCTGCCGGTACTTGAGCCTGAGCGGGACCCCGTGGGACTCCTACCCACTCAAACCCGTCATCCTCAAGGACGGGTCGACCGTGACGGTTCTCAATGACGTCGTTGCGCCCGGCCGACCGTCCGCACACTGCTGCCAACATCTGCGGGAGGCAGCAGGCACTGCACCTTCCAGTTGCCGTCTCGGGCCCTCCATGTCGGGTTCTGCATAACTGCGATCGATTGTATCCCCCAAGAGATCGCCGCTGGCCTTTATGCAGTGATTGAAGTGGAACCAGGTCGTTGATCCTTTGACTTGGACTGCCGTTCCAGTCGATCGGATCACCTCGTACGGGCCCTCTCTCCGGGGTGATGACCACTTTCTCTTGTGGACCTTTACGAAGACCAGATCCCCAGGGATCAGCCTCGGTTTGGTGGCTTCCTTCTCCGCCTCCTTCACCCCCTTTTTCTCCTTTCTCTGCTCCTGTCGAAACACAGCTTCATGTATTTTAGTCACTTGCTGAAGATATTTTTTCAGATCTTGCTCAAAAATATCTAATGCCGGGCCCCTAGCCAGGTGTCTAAATGGCGGTGCTGGCATGCTGCGGCCTGTAAGCATTTCATGCGGTGTTAGCTGTGTTTGGCGGTTTACGCTGCTTCTAATAGCCATCAGAGCAAGTGGCAAAGCATCAATCCAGTTAAGCTTAGTTTGCATACAGATTTTCAACAGTTTGTTTTTAATGACCAGATTGGCCCTTTCCACCTTTCCCTGCGACCCGGGACTATAGACACAGGAAAGGCGCTGTTTTATACTTAATTTCTGCATCAGCCCTTTAACCACCTTGTCGATGAACTCGCTGCCATTATCGCTTTGTAATATCGTGGGAATTCCAAATCTCGGAATGACCTCGCGACACAGGAACTTGATCACTGTGTCCGCGTTCTTGTGTTTAGATGGAATGGCCTCAATCCAGCGACTAAAGCAGTCCTCTACTACCAGGAGGTATCGTTTGCCCTGCACTAGCGTTATCATCGCTTTGACCCTTTTAACCTCCTTCCAGTTAAGAGTACCCTCCTCCCGTTCGGATGCACTCCTTCCCCTACTTAGATGCACCTCTCCCCGTAAGGTTTAGGCAGTCCGCTACGACGCAACAACCAGCTCCTTTCTCAGGACTGCCTTGTCCGACGTCGGCCCCTCTCCCCCAACAGAGATGCAGGTCTCCACTTCCGGCGGTAAGGTCTCCTCTCATGAACGGAAGCAGTCCCCTTATTTTACCTTCAGGTGCAGTTTAAGGCTGGGTCCCTTTCCAACCTTAGGAGAGACAATCCAGATTCCTCTGAATTGACACCCCTCATCCCTCTGCTTCCCAGCATTTTCTTTTCAAAAACACTGATCACAGAAGCACAGCTCGCCTACTAACCCTGTATCGGCTAGTAAGGTTACTGTGGCCTGACTGTACATTAAGCCAAGTGCATTTATGCCCATACTGTCCAGTCACTCACAGTCCCACTTCCTGCGTTTCTGTGACTATAAGCAGGGGTCATAACGCTCTCCTGACCGGCTGGCGACCCAGTCGATAGCGACCTCATAGTCCGTCATCAAATCAGGACCCCAAGCGGCTGACTGTCCGTAGTACCTATCAGCCACTCAGTTTAGAAACCGACGGTCTTGTCCCCACCCCACTTGCTCTGGGCATGGAAATATTGACCGTTTTCGCCAGCCTTGCCTGTTCACGGCAGGAGCTGTGCCCCTTCCGGTGCACCGCCCTGCTCCTAGGTGTGGACTGTCGTCCACGTACCACCCAGTGCCCACACCAACTTACGTGCGACGTTTCCTGGGCCGACTAGACGGTACCACAGTGGTATGTTATTTCATACCTCGTTACGCACGAGGGCCTTCAGTTTCTCCCCAGCACTATATGGATTGTGTTTAACGTGCGCCCAGACTCTTGCGAGCCCACTGCCGCCTGTTACGGACTAGAGGTTCGGGGCGCCTACCCCCTCCCTAATCCGTGTAGTCCATAATCAGATGTCTGAATGGTCCCTCAGGGAGGGGTGTGTAAGCCGCCACTGTCGGTACTCCTTTGCTAAGGTGGGCCCTGCATGTTACCAGGTGGGCATGCGAGGCTTGCACAGCGGGGGCTGTGGGCAGCTGTGCCGGCCGTGTCACACCCACAGCTACTTGGATGACGCCCCGTTCCAACAGCTTAACGAGGCACCTCCTTGTTCTCAAATTGACCTGTCTCAAACCCTGCCCCTTTTCTTGATCCTCCAATCACAACTGTCGCTTACCTCGGACAAACTTGGTTTGTCCGAGGTAAGCGACAGTTGTGATTGGAGGATCAAGAAAAGAGGGCAGGGTTTGAGACAGGTCCATTTGCTGACTGATGGGATGCCGCTAAAAGTATGCATGTGCGCGAGCGTGTGACCATGAAAACACCAAGGGGCTTTGCAGTCCTGCAGAGACCGAGAACCCAGAACACCGGGTTTAGCACCTACCTGTTGCATAGTGTGCATATGTTAAGAAGAAATTATAAAAAGCCATGCATAATATGTTTTCCTTTTGTGCAGCAAATGAAGATGGAGCGGATGAATCCAGAGTGCACCATGGGTCCTCCACCTGGACAGGGGTCCATGCCACCCTTTCCTGGCCCAGGGGGACCTCCACCACAGGGCTTCCCCCCAAACATGCCCCCTCAGCAGATGCCACCCAACATGGGCCCTCCTATGGGTCCTGGTGGCATGCAGCCGCCTTTCATGCCCCCAGGACAGATGGGCCCTCCATCCGGACCCCCACCACACCAAGGACCCCCTCAGGGTATGATGGGGCCTCCGGACCAACATGGACAAGGTATGCAGAGACACCCGGGCCCCCACAGAAACATGGGCCCTCAGGGGCCTCCTGGGATGGCCCAAGGACCCAGAGGGATGCAGGGGCCACCTGGTGGGATGCAAGGGCCCCCAGGAGGGATGATGGGACCCCCACCTCGAGGAATGGGTCCCAGAGATCCGCAGGGACCCCCTCCTCAGGGGGGCATGATGCCACCTCAAGGGAACAATATGATTGGGCCACAGGGTCCTATGCAGGGCGGGATGATGCAGGGTGGGATGATGGGCCCCCCGATGCAGAACCCTCCCAGGACACACAGCAACATGCCAAACAATTATGGGATGGGCAACATGCAGGGGCCACCCCCAGGAGGGATGCATGGGCCCCCGCAGGGTAACATGCAGGGCCCACCTGGTAACATGCAGGGGCCTCCTAGTAACATGCAGGGGCCTCCTAGTAACATGCAGGGGCCTCCTAGTAACATGCAGGGGCCTCCTAGTAACATGCAGGGCCCACCTGGTAACATGCAGGGTCCTCCTGGTAACATGCAGGGGCCTCCTAGTAACATGCAGGGCCCACCTGGTAACATGCAGGGGCCTCCTAGTAACATGCAGGGGCCTCCTAGTAACATGCAGGGTCCTCCTGGTAACATGCAGGGTCCTCCTGGTAACATGCAGGGTCCTCCTGGTAACATGCAGGGTCCTCCTAGTAACATGCAGGGGCCTCCTAGTAACATGCAGGGCCCTTCTGGGAATATCCAGGGACCCCCAGGAAACATGCAGGGACCACCATCATACATGCAGCACCAGGTATGTTTGTTTATTTCACAGCATGCTAAAATAATTACTTATGCTACCAATCATGGTCAAGCTCCACCATTATAGCTGGCTAGCTTTGCAGGATTCAAATATGTCACAGAAAATACACACAATTTGCAAGTGCTACTGAATTCCAGTGAAATTTAAATAAACGCAAACCCTTGTACCTTAGATTTTCCTTCATGAATTGAAATGGCTTGTGCTGTTGTTATCCATGACAATTATTTGTCCTGCAGTAGCTTGCTGGCAGCGGAGTGGTGACATTTTCTTTGCAGCCTTTCTTGCACGAGAATGAAATGTTATGTCCGGGACAACGAGTCATGACCTGTTGTATTTTCAAAACACCCTTCGATATTTACAGGGTCAAAACTCTGGGCCCATGATGCATGGAATGGGACAGCAAGGACCCAGCGGCAACGGTACGACAGCATGGAACAGCTTTTCCTTTTTACAGAAATTCAGTAATACCTTATTTATTGATAAAAAAAACATGTCTCATTTCAGTGTGTTAATTATATTACTGGTGTCTTTCTCTCGCTTTGCCACATTCCTCCAAATAGATTCTCGAGGTCCGCAAACCAACCACCACATGGGACCTCCTTCTGACCGCCAGGGGCCAGGTGGACCGGGGGGGCCAGGTGGACCGGGGGGGCCAGGTGGACCTGGGGGGCCCGGGGGACCGGACCAGGGCTCGAGCTCTTACTGGGGGGACAACCAGCAGGGACGGTGTGGACCCCAGGACTTTGAGGGAGGCCAGGACTTCCATGGCAGGGGAGATGAGGGCTGGCGGCAAGGCCCCAACCAGGGCTATCAGGGAGGAGGAGGAGCTTCAGGAGGAGCAACAGGAGGAGGAGGAGGAGGAGGAGGAGGAGGAGGAGGAGGAGGAGGCCACAGGGGTGGAGGAGGTGGTGGTGGTGGAGGAGGAGGGAATGGCGGCACCTGGGGCTCTGAGGAACGGTTCCGTGACGGTGGAGACTTCCGAGGCCACAGGGATGATAGGTGAGCTTCTCCAGATCATCTCTAACCCCGACGGCCTCTTTCCACTCGGGAACTGGAGCCCCGTTGTTATTATTATGTTCCATCATGAATGCATGAAATAATCTGATTTTCTGATTATTTGATTGGTAGTAATTAGGGGTGGGAATCACCAGTTTCATCACGATATCGATTCTTTGGACAACGATACGATATTTGCCGATATCACAAAGTCTGCCACGATACGATACGATTTGATTCGATTCAGGTGCCTGTGATCGATATGAGACGATATTATGTGCCCATTTAACACAATCAGTCACATTTAGATCAACTAAAAAAAGGCTACGGAAATATCAATTGACGTTTTTATTTTTGAGCTCTTCCAGACATTTAAATGAAAAACAATATTGTTTTTAATACAAATAGACCTCCTGTTCACTGTAAAGTGCCACGTTTTTATATATTGAGCTTTAAACTTTAAGTAAAATGTTTTGGAACTCACAACACGCAAGCTAAAACTCCTTCCTCTCCCAAACCGTTCCTACAATTGTTTTATGTTGCATGATGATCATGAATACATTCATTATGTATTCATGTTTAAATATCAACATTATCTGTCCATCCTCAGTAAATAATATCAATATACTATAAAATGACTTCATCTGGTATTTTCAAACACACGCGCGCGCACACACACACACACACACACACACACACACACAGACAGAATGCCCCCGCCCGCCCCGCCTCCTTCCCCTCTCCTCTCTCTGTTTCTCTCTCTCTTAGCTTAGTTAGTTTCCTTAAGCAGCTAATGTAACGTTAATTTAGGTCTGCCCACGCGACGTGGGCATAAAAGAATGGCGACGATGCAAAGCATGTTAGATGCATTTGACCCGTTGCGGGGGGAAAACTGCACAGACTTATATCGGCTCGCAAAATAGAAGCTCCCTAGAGCTACACAGAGTTTCACAACAACAATCCGCGGGCGGATATGACGTCGCCGTCGCCGGATTTTCTAAATAAGAGTATCGCAATATGAATCGATCTTTTTACGTTGCATCGATCCTATTTGATTATTGATAATAGATCGATATATCGATCTGGATCGATTTCTCGTCCCACCCCTAGTAGTAACGGCATTTGTATTGAACACATCAGCCCGATCGGTATAAAAGCATTGCAGGATCAAGCTAAAGTTGTCGTCAGATAGTCCTTACCTATGATCGGGAGTATTCCAAAAATAATATTACAATTGTTTGATCGCCATCTGGTACATCCGATGTCCATTTGGTCCACGGCATAACCCACCACAACATATGGATCGGGGATATTTGATGCGCTTCAATGGAACCGCGAGAACCGCTCCATTCGCCCAACAAGTAAAAGTCAAACCGCAGACACAAGGTTTCAAAGGGTGCTCGATACCGCCGTCTAGCTGGATGCGGCCGGTATTGCACTTTGGCAAACTCAGACTCATTCCCTATGGTAACACCAAGGTCCCTGGATGAATAATGAATACAAATATTAAAAAAAAGGAAAAACGATCAAATAATGTATATATACGTGGTTGGCGTTCAACGGTTGTTGGCCAAACACGTATATAAACGTGGATGGCGCAGATTGAGTTAAAAAAAGAAATAATGATAATAATAACAACAAAAATAAGTCTCAGTCTGTATTGAAACCAGGAATTGTACATTGGTTTTCAAACTCAAGAGATTTGGACCTCTTCCAGGTACAGAGGGAGTGGCTCCGGTCGTACCGGAGGCCGGGCGGGGTACCAGGAGGAGTACAGTGGACAGGAGGAGGACTTCGAAGGCACCCCCGACGAGATGAGCAGAGGGTCGTGGGACAACGGCGGGAGGGGTAGACCCCCCCGCGGCGGAGGTCCGCCCAGAGGCGGAGGTGGAGGTGAGCGTGTGCTTCTATACCTCCTTTCTCTCACATCTGTCCTTTTGTTTATTTCTCTCTTCCTTGTTTGTCTTTCCTTTTATTTATTTTCCTTCTCTCTTTCTCATTCTTTCCGTCTATTTTTCTCGTATCCGTGTGCCTCTCTGTACCTTTTCTTTTCTGTCTACTTGTGTCTTTTCTTATCTGTCCCATCGCTCTTCTCCTCCGCACCGTTTCATCCTTCACTCACCCCTGGTTGTTATCCCAGGCGGTGGACGACACGGCTTGCTCCCCACCCCTGAGGAGCACCCCCCACACTGTGAGGGAGGCAGGAGTCAGGAGTCCTGGGAGGGCGGGAGAGACCAAGGTAAAGAGGGGTGTCTTATTTACCCAGGCTGGCCGTCTTCTTATCATTACGGGTATTTTATGTGCAGGATAGATGCGTCATTTCTTGTTTGGAGTTGAGGCAACTTAAAGGAACTTGCCAGCATTATGGAAAGTATGCTTAGAGAAAGCTAGCCAGGCTTAGCACAAATTAATAGAAGCAGATATGGACCAGCTAGCCTAGCTGTTGGCCAAAATAACCTCTCCCGGAGTTTTAAGCTAGGCTAGTGGTCTGTATCCGCGTCCATTCATTTGTGCTAAGCTAGGCTAGCTTCCGGCCAAATAGCTCATTAACCATAATGTTGGCGTGTTCCTTTTTTAATCGTCTCCCTGAGAAAATGTAGTTTAGTGAGACGAGGACACTGTAGCTAGAGAGGACACTGTAGCTAGAGAGGACACTGTAGCTAGAGAGGACACTGTAGCTAGAGAGGACACTGTAGCTAGAGAGGACACTGTAGCTAGAGAGGACACTGTAGCTAGAGAGGACACTGTAGCTAGAGAGGACACTGGAGCTAGAGAGGACACTGTAGCTAGAGAGGACACTGTAGCTAGAGAGGACACTAGCTAGAGAGGACACTAGCTAGAGAGGACACTGTAGCTAGAGAGGACACTAGCTAGAGAGGACACTGTAGCTAGAGAGGACACTGTAGCTAGAGAGGACACTGTAGCTAGAGAGGACACTGTAGCTAGAGAGGACACTGTAGCTAGAGAGGACACTAGCTAGAGAGGACACTGTAGCTAGAGAGGACACTGTAGCTAGAGAGGACACTGTAGCTAGAGAGGACACTGTAGCTAGAGAGGACACTGTAGCTAGAGAGGACACTGTAGCTAGAGAGGACACTGTAGCTAGAGAGGACACTGTAGCTAGAGAGGACACTAGCTAGAGAGGACACTGGAGCTAGAGAGGACACTGGAGCTAGAGAGGACACTGTAGCTAGAGAGGACACTGTAGCTAGAGAGGACACTGTAGCTAGAGAGGACACTGTAGCTAGAGAGGACACTGGAGCTAGAGAGGACACTGGAGCTAGAGAGGACACTGGAGCTAGAGAGGACACTGTAGCTAGAGAGGACACTGTAGCTAGAGAGGACACTGTAGCTAGAGAGGACACTGTAGCTAGAGAGGACACTGTAGCTAGAGAGGACACTGTAGCTAGAGAGGACACTGTAGCTAGAGAGGACACTGGAGCTAGAGAGGACACTGGAGCTAGAGAGGACACTGGAGCTAGAGAGGACACTGGAGCTAGAGAGGACACTGTAGCTAGAGAGGACACTGTAGCTAGAGAGGACACTGTAGCTAGAGAGGACACTGTAGCTAGAGAGGACACTGTAGCTAGAGAGGACACTGTAGCCAGAGAGGACACTGTAGCTAGAGAGGACACTGTAGCTAGAGAGGACACTGTAGCTAGAGAGGACACTGTAGCTAGAGAGGACACTGTAGCTAGAGAGGACACTGTAGCTAGAGAGGACACTGTAGCTAGAGAGGACACTGTAGCTAGAGAGGACACTGTAGCTAGAGAGGACACTAGCTAGAGAGGACACTAGCTAGAGAGGACACTGTAGCTAGAGAGGACACTGTAGCTAGAGAGGACACTAGCTAGAGAGGACACTAGCTAGAGAGGACACTAGCTAGAGAGGACACTAGCTAGAGAGGACACTGTAGCTAGAGAGGACACTGTAGCTAGAGAGGACACTGGAGCTAGAGAGGACACTGTAGCTAGAGGAGGACACTGTAGCTAGAGAGGACACTGTAGCTAGAGAGGACACTGTAGCTAGAGAGGACACTAGCTAGAGAGGACACTGTAGCTAGAGAGGACACTAGCTAGAGAGGACACTAGCTAGAGAGGACACTGTAGCTAGAGAGGACACTGTAGCTAGAGAGGACACTGTAGCTAGAGAGGACACTGTAGCTAGAGAGGACACTAGCTAGAGAGGACACTGTAGCTAGAGAGGACACTGTAGCTAGAGAGGACACTGTAGCTAGAGAGGACACTGGAGCTAGAGAGGACACTGGAGCTAGAGAGGACACTGGAGCTAGAGAGGACACTGTAGCTAGAGAGGACACTGTAGCTAGAGAGGACACTGTAGCTAGAGAGGACACTAGCTAGAGAGGACACTGTAGCTAGAGAGGACACTGTAGCTAGAGAGGACACTGTAGCTAGAGAGGACACTGTAGCTAGAGAGGACACTGTAGCTAGAGAGGACACTGGAGCTAGAGAGGACACTGTAGCTAGAGAGGACACTAGCTAGAGAGGACACTGTAGCTAGAGAGGACACTAGCTAGAGAGGACACTAGCTAGAGAGGACACTGTAGCTAGAGAGGACACTAGCTAGAGAGGACACTGTAGCTAGAGAGGACACTGTAGCTAGAGAGGACACTAGCTAGAGAGGACACTGTAGCTAGAGAGGACACTGTAGCTAGAGAGGACACTAGCTAGAGAGGACACTGTAGCTAGAGAGGACACTGGAGCTAGAGAGGACACTGGAGCTAGAGAGGACACTGGAGCTAGAGAGGACACTGTAGCTAGAGAGGACACTGTAGCTAGAGAGGACACTGTAGCTAGAGAGGACACTGTAGCTAGAGAGGACACTGTAGCTAGAGAGGACACTGTAGCTAGAGAGGACACTGTAGCTAGAGAGGACACTAGCTAGAGAGGACACTGTAGCTAGAGAGGACACTAGCTAGAGAGGACACTAGCTAGAGAGGACACTGTAGCTAGAGAGGACACTAGCTAGAGAGGACACTGTAGCTAGAGAGGACACTGTAGCTAGAGAGGACACTAGCTAGAGAGGACACTGTAGCTAGAGAGGACACTGTAGCTAGAGAGGACACTGTAGCTAGAGAGGACACTGGAGCTAGAGAGGACACTGGAGCTAGAGAGGACACTGGAGCTAGAGAGGACACTGTAGCTAGAGAGGACACTGTAGCTAGAGAGGACACTGGAGCTAGAGAGGACACTGTAGCTAGAGAGGACACTGTAGCTAGAGAGGACACTGTAGCTAGAGAGGACACTGTAGCTAGAGAGGACACTGTAGCTAGAGAGGACACTGTAGCTAGAGAGGACACTAGCTAGAGAGGACACTAGCTAGAGAGGACACTGTAGCTAGAGAGGACACTGTAGCTAGAGAGGACACTGTAGCTAGAGAGGACACTAGCTAGAGAGGACACTAGCTAGAGAGGACACTAGCTAGAGAGGACACTGTAGCTAGAGAGGACACTGTAGCTAGAGAGGACACTGTAGCTAGAGAGGACACTGTAGCTAGAGAGGACACTGTAGCTAGAGAGGACACTGTAGCTAGAGAGGACACTGTAGCTAGAGAGGACACTGTAGCTAGAGAGGACACTGTAGCTAGAGAGGACACTGTAGCTAGAGAGGACACTGTAGCTAGAGAGGACACTGTAGCTAGAGAGGACACTGTAGCTAGAGAGGACACTGGAGCTAGAGAGGACACTGGAGCTAGAGAGGACACTGGAGCTAGAGAGGACACTGGAGCTAGAGAGGACACTAGCTAGAGAGGACACTGTAGCTAGAGAGGACACTGGAGCTAGAGAGGACACTGTAGCTAGAGAGGACACTGTAGCTAGAGAGGACACTGTAGCTAGAGAGGACACTGTAGCTAGAGAGGACACTGTAGCTAGAGAGGACACTGGAGCTAGAGAGGACACTGTAGCTAGAGAGGACACTAGCTAGAGAGGACACTGTAGCTAGAGAGGACACTAGCTAGAGAGGACACTAGCTAGAGAGGACACTGTAGCTAGAGAGGACACTAGCTAGAGAGGACACTGTAGCTAGAGAGGACACTGTAGCTAGAGAGGACACTAGCTAGAGAGGACACTGTAGCTAGAGAGGACACTGTAGCTAGAGAGGACACTGTAGCTAGAGAGGACACTGTAGCTAGAGAGGACACTGTAGCTAGAGAGGACACTGTAGCTAGAGAGGACACTAGCTAGAGAGGACACTGTAGCTAGAGAGGACACTGTAGCTAGAGAGGACACTGTAGCTAGAGAGGACACTGTAGCTAGAGAGGACACTGTAGCTAGAGAGGACACTGTAGCTAGAGAGGACACTGTAGCTAGAGAGGACACTGTAGCTAGAGAGGACACTGTAGCTAGAGAGGACACTGTAGCTAGAGAGGACACTGTAGCTAGAGAGGACACTGTAGCTAGAGAGGACACTGTAGCTAGAGAGGACACTGTAGCTAGAGAGGACACTGTAGCTAGAGAGGACACTAGCTAGAGAGGACACTGGAGCTAGAGAGGACACTGTAGCTAGAGAGGACACTGTAGCTAGAGAGGACACTGTAGCTAGAGAGGACACTGTAGCTAGAGAGGACACTGGAGCTAGAGAGGACACTGTAGCTAGAGAGGACACTGTAGCTAGAGAGGACACTGTAGCTAGAGAGGACACTGTAGCTAGAGAGGACACTGTAGCTAGAGAGGACACTGTAGCTAGAGAGGACACTGTAGCTAGAGAGGACACTGGAGCTAGAGAGGACACTGGAGCTAGAGAGGACACTGTAGCTAGAGAGGACACTGTAGCTAGAGAGGACACTGTAGCTAGAGAGGACACTAGCTAGAGAGGACACTGTAGCTAGAGAGGACACTGTAGCTAGAGAGGACACTGTAGCTAGAGAGGACACTAGCTAGAGAGGACACTAGCTAGAGAGGACACTGTAGCTAGAGAGGACACTGTAGCTAGAGAGGACACTGTAGCTAGAGAGGACACTAGCTAGAGAGGACACTAGCTAGAGAGGACACTAGCTAGAGAGGACACTGTAGCTAGAGAGGACACTGTAGCTAGAGAGGACACTGTAGCTAGAGAGGACACTGTAGCTAGAGAGGACACTAGCTAGAGAGGACACTGTAGCTAGAGAGGACACTGTAGCTAGAGAGGACACTGTAGCTAGAGAGGACACTGTAGCTAGAGAGGACACTAGCTAGAGAGGACACTGTAGCTAGAGAGGACACTGTAGCTAGAGAGGACACTGTAGCTAGAGAGGACACTGTAGCTAGAGAGGACACTGTAGCTAGAGAGGACACTGTAGCTAGAGAGGACACTGTAGCTAGAGAGGACACTGTAGCTAGAGAGGACACTGTAGCTAGAGAGGACACTGTAGCTAGAGAGGACACTGTAGCTAGAGAGGACACTGGAGCTAGAGAGGACACTGGAGCTAGAGAGGACACTGGAGCTAGAGAGGACACTGGAGCTAGAGAGGACACTGGAGCTAGAGAGGACACTGTAGCTAGAGAGGACACTGTAGCGTAGCTAGAGAGGACACTGTAGCTAGAGAGGACACTGTAGCTAGAGAGGACACTGTAGCTAGAGAGGACACTAGCTAGAGAGGACACTAGCTAGAGAGGACACTGGAGCTAGAGAGGACACTGGAGCTAGAGAGGACACTGGAGCTAGAGAGGACACTGGAGCTAGAGAGGACACTGTAGCTAGAGAGGACACTAGCTAGAGAGGACACTAGCTAGAGAGGACACTGTAGCTAGAGAGGACACTGTAGCTAGAGAGGACACTAGCTAGAGAGGACACTAGCTAGAGAGGACACTGGAGCTAGAGAGGACACTGGAGCTAGAGAGGACACTGGAGCTAGAGAGGACACTGTAGCTAGAGAGGACACTGTAGCTAGAGAGGACACTGTAGCTAGAGGAGGACACTGTAGCTAGAGAGGACACTGTAGCTAGAGAGGACACTGTAGCTAGAGAGGACACTGGAGCTAGAGAGGACACTGTAGCTAGAGAGGACACTGTAGCTAGAGAGGACACTGGAGCTAGAGAGGACACTGGAGCTAGAGAGGACACTGGAGCTAGAGAGGACACTAGCTAGAGAGGACACTGTAGCTAGAGAGGACACTGTAGCTAGAGAGGACACTGTAGCTAGAGAGGACACTGTAGCTAGAGAGGACACTGGAGCTAGAGAGGACACTGTAGCTAGAGAGGACACTGTAGCTAGAGAGGACACTGTAGCTAGAGAGGACACTGTAGCTAGAGAGGACACTGGAGCTAGAGAGGACACTGGAGCTAGAGAGGACACTGTAGCTAGAGAGGACACTGTAGCTAGAGAGGACACTGTAGCTAGAGAGGACACTGGAGCTAGAGAGGACACTGTAGCTAGAGAGGACACTGGAGCTAGAGAGGACACTGTAGCTAGAGAGGACACTAGCTAGAGAGGACACTGTAGCTAGAGAGGACACTGTAGCTAGAGAGGACACTGTAGCTAGAGAGGACACTGTAGCTAGAGAGGACACTGTAGCTAGAGAGGACACTGTAGCTAGAGAGGACACTAGCTAGAGAGGACACTGTAGCTAGAGAGGACACTGGAGCTAGAGAGGACACTGTAGCTAGAGAGGACACTAGCTAGAGAGGACACTGTAGCTAGAGAGGACACTAGCTAGAGAGGACACTGTAGCTAGAGAGGACACTGTAGCTAGAGAGGACACTAGCTAGAGAGGACACTGTAGCTAGAGAGGACACTGTAGCTAGAGAGGACACTGTAGCTAGAGAGGACACTGTAGCTAGAGAGGACACTGGAGCTAGAGAGGACACTGTAGCTAGAGAGGACACTGGAGCTAGAGAGGACACTGTAGCTAGAGAGGACACTGTAGCTAGAGAGGACACTGGAGCTAGAGAGGACACTGGAGCTAGAGAGGACACTGTAGCTAGAGAGGACACTGTAGCTAGAGAGGACACTGGAGCTAGAGAGGACACTAGCTAGAGAGGACACTGTAGCTAGAGAGGACACTGTAGCTAGAGAGGACACTAGAGCTAGAGAGGACACTGTAGCTAGAGAGGACACTGTAGCTAGAGAGGACACTGTAGCTAGAGAGGACACTGTAGCTAGAGAGGACACTGTAGCTAGAGAGGACACTGTAGCTAGAGAGGACACTGTAGCTAGAGAGGACACTGTAGCTAGAGGAGGACACTGTAGCTAGAGAGGACACTGTAGCTAGAGAGGACACTAGCTAGAGAGGACACTGTAGCTAGAGAGGACACTGTAGCTAGAGAGGACACTGTAGCTAGAGAGGACACTGTAGCTAGAGAGGACACTAGCTAGAGAGGACACTGTAGCTAGAGAGGACACTGTAGCTAGAGAGGACACTAGCTAGAGAGGACACTGTAGCTAGAGAGGACACTGTAGCTAGAGAGGACACTGTAGCTAGAGAGGACACTGTAGCTAGAGAGGACACTGGAGCTAGAGAGGACACTGGAGCTAGAGAGGACACTAGCTAGAGAGGACACTAGCTAGAGAGGACACTAGCTAGAGAGGACACTGTAGCTAGAGAGGACACTAGCTAGAGAGGACACTGTAGCTAGAGAGGACACTGGAGCTAGAGAGGATACTGTAGCTAGAGAGGACACTGTAGCTAGAGAGGACACTAGCTAGAGAGGACACTGTAGCTAGAGAGGACACTGTAGCTAGAGAGGACACTGTAGCTAGAGAGGACACTGTAGCTAGAGAGGACACTGTAGCTAGAGAGGACACTAGCTAGAGAGGACACTGGAGCTAGAGAGGACACTGTAGCTAGAGAGGACACTGTAGCTAGAGAGGACACTGTAGCTAGAGAGGACACTGTAGCTAGAGAGGACACTGTAGCTAGAGAGGACACTGTAGCTAGAGAGGACACTGTAGCTAGAGAGGACACTAGCTAGAGAGGACACTAGCTAGAGAGGACACTGTAGCTAGAGAGGACACTAGAGCTAGAGAGGACACTGGAGCTAGAGAGGACACTGGAGCTAGAGAGGACACTAGCTAGAGAGGACACTAGCTAGAGAGGACACTAGCTAGAGAGGACACTGTAGCTAGAGAGGACACTGGAGCTAGAGAGGACACTAGCTAGAGAGGACACTGTAGCTAGAGAGGACACTAGAGCTAGAGAGGACACTGTAGCTAGAGAGGACACTGTAGCTAGAGAGGACACTGGAGCTAGAGAGGACACTGTAGCTAGAGAGGACACTGTAGCTAGAGAGGACACTAGCTAGAGAGGACACTGTAGCTAGAGAGGACACTGGAGCTAGAGAGGACACTGTAGCTAGAGAGGACACTAGCTAGAGAGGACACTAGCTAGAGAGGACACTGTAGCTAGAGAGGACACTGTAGCTAGAGAGGACACTGTAGCTAGAGAGGACACTGTAGCTAGAGAGGACACTGTAGCTAGAGAGGACACTGTAGCTAGAGAGGACACTGTAGCTAGAGAGGACACTGTAGCTAGAGGGGACACTGTAGCTAGAGAGGACACTGTAGCTAGAGAGGACACTGTAGCTAGAGAGGACACTGTAGCTAGAGAGGACACTGTAGCTAGAGAGGACACTGTAGCTAGAGAGGACACTGGAGCTAGAGAGGACACTGTAGCTAGAGAGGACACTGTAGCTAGAGAGGACACTGTAGCTAGAGAGGACACTGTAGCTAGAGAGGACACTGTAGCTAGAGAGGACACTGTAGCTAGAGAGGACACTGTAGCTAGAGAGGACACTGTAGCTAGAGAGGACACTGTAGCTAGAGAGGACACTGTAGCTAGAGAGGACACTGTAGCTAGAGAGGACACTGGAGCTAGAGAGGACACTGTAGCTAGAGAGGACACTGTAGCTAGAGAGGACACTAGCTAGAGAGGACACTGTAGCTAGAGAGGACACTGTAGCTAGAGAGGACACTAGCTAGAGAGGACACTGTAGCTAGAGAGGACACTGTAGCTAGAGAGGACACTGTAGCTAGAGAGGACACTGGAGCTAGAGAGGACACTGGAGCTAGAGAGGACACTGTAGCTAGAGAGGACACTGTAGCTAGAGAGGACACTGTAGCTAGAGAGGACACTGTAGCTAGAGAGGACACTGTAGCTAGAGAGGATACTGTAGCTAGAGAGGACACTGTAGCTAGAGAGGACACTGTAGCTAGAGAGGACACTGTAGCTAGAGAGGACACTGGAGCTAGAGAGGACACTGTAGCTAGAGAGGACACTGTAGCTAGAGAGGATACTGTAGCTAGAGAGGATACTGTAGCTAGAGAGGACACTGTAGCTAGAGAGGACACTGTAGCTAGAGAGGACACTGTAGCTAGAGAGGACACTGTAGCTAGAGAGGACACTGTAGCTAGAGAGGACACTGTAGCTAGAGAGGACACTAGCTAGAGAGGACACTGTAGCTAGAGAGGACACTGTAGCTAGAGAGGACACTGTAGCTAGAGAGGACACTGTAGCTAGAGAGGACACTGGAGCTAGAGAGGACACTGTAGCTAGAGAGGACACTGTAGCTAGAGAGGACACTGTAGCTAGAGAGGACACTGTAGCTAGAGAGGACACTGTAGCTAGAGAGGACACTGTAGCTAGAGAGGACACTGTAGCTAGAGAGGACACTAGCTAGAGAGGACACTAGCTAGAGAGGACACTGTAGCTAGAGAGGACACTGTAGCTAGAGAGGACACTGTAGCTAGAGAGGACACTAGAGCTAGAGAGGACACTGTAGCTAGAGAGGACACTGTAGCTAGAGAGGACACTGTAGCTAGGGAGGACACTGTAGCTAGAGAGGACACTGTAGCTAGAGAGGACACTGTAGCTAGAGAGGACACTGTAGCTAGAGAGGACACTGTAGCTAGACGAGGACACTGTAGCTAGACGAGGACACTGTAGCTGGAGAGGACACTGTAGCTAGAGGAGGACACTGTAGCTAGACGAGGACACTGTAGCTAGAGAGGACACTGTAGCTAGAGAGGACACTGTAGCTAGAGAGGACACTGTAGCTAGAGAGGACACTGTAGCTAGAGAGGACACTGTAGCTAGAGAGGACACTGTAGCTAGAGAGGACACTGTAGCTAGAGAGGACACTGTAGCTAGAGAGGACACTGTAGCTAGAGAGGACACTGTAGCTAGAGAGGACACTGTAGCTAGAGAGGACACTGTAGCTAGAGAGGACACTGTAGCTAGAGAGGACACTGGAGCTAGAGAGGACACTAGCTAGAGAGGACACTGTAGCTAGAGGAGGACACTGTAGCTAGAGAGGACACTGTAGCTAGACGAGGACACTGTAGCTAGAGAGGACACTGTAGCTAGAGAGGACACTGTAGCTAGAGAGGACACTGTAGCTAGAGAGGACACTAGCTAGAGAGGACACTGTAGCTAGAGAGGACACTGTAGCTAGACGAGGACACTGTAGCTAGAGAGGACACTGTAGCTAGACGAGGACACTGTAGCTAGAGAGGACACTGTAGCTAGAGAGGACACTGTAGCTAGAGAGGACACTGTAGCTAGAGAGGACACTGTAGCTAGAGAGGACACTGTAGCTAGAGAGGACACTGTAGCTAGAGAGGACACTGTAGCTAGAGAGGACACTGTAGCTAGAGAGGACACTGTAGCTAGCGAGGACGACTGTTACTCAACGCACTGCTGACGACTGCTAAACGGTGGAAGGAAACAAGAGGATTGGAATAGAACATCTTAGGTTTTGACACCCCTGACGAGTGAGGCGTTAGCAAGCATGTGGGCAACAGTGACAGGTTATAACAAAATTAAAGGCAGTCACCCAAAGCTCTTGTGCGTATTGTGGGCTGACGGTTGTGTCCCAAGAGGCAAAAACTGTGTCTTGTGTCGTCATCCCAGCGCATGAGGGCTACCGGGAGGGCCAGCCGATGCACGACAGCCCGTCCCCCTCCAGTCGCGAGCGTTCCTCCTCCCTGCAGGGCATGGACATGGCTTCACTACCTCCGCGCAAACGCCCCTGGCATGACGGCCCGGGCAACGGAGACCCGCGTGACAGAGAGTCCCCTGGAACGGGGGGTGAGGGAGGAGGAGGAGGAGGAGGAGGAGGAGGAGGAGGAGGAGGAGGAGGAGGTGGAGGTGGTGGAGGAGGACAAGGACAAGGAGGAGGAGGAGGTGAGAGCGACACACACAGGCTTGATGGAGATGGATGGCATGTGTGGTCGAGCAGAGGTTCTCAAACCTTTTCATATCAGGGAACCCCTGTCTGAGAGGATTATTTTCTTTTCTTTATGATCTAGTCCAAAATTCCATAACTGTTTATAATAATAATTCATTACATTTATATAGCGCTTTTCTAGACACTCAAAGCGCTCTCCACAATGTAGGGTCGAAATTGACTCCTTCACCACCACTGGTAGCACCCAACCTTGGGCTATGCAGGCTCAATGGCTGCCATACACTGGCACCAGGCACACATCACACTACACAATGGCTGAACGGCTCAGGAGACAGGGATTGATATCAGCCAATTAAGGGGAATAGGCCATAAGGTGAACCCTGAAAAGTGTCTAGAAAATTATTTTCGTTCCCACATCTGGGAACTACATTCTGAATGCATTGGTTTAAAAGTTCTCTGCAAGATATCCTGCCGATTTGTCAGGGGCCATAAATGTATACCGTATGTATGGAAATTACAAAAGAAAATGTATTTGTTGGGAAGACAAAATCACTCTGAAATTGACATTTACACATGTACCTAAATATCTGAGTCAAATATTGGTGCATTAGTATACTTTAATGTGAATTTATACCATGATATGCAGCACATTTGTATCAAAAACGCTTTACCTTGTGATTCCCAACCTGCAATATTAAAGATGCTGTACAATTTTCTAAAGATTGAGGTTGTACACATAAAATAGTTCAGTGGATAGTATAATGAGAAAAATAATAGACCCACACACTTTTGATCAAGATGGCTAATCAATCAAAACACTACACCATCCCCTTAATTTAGAATAATGTAAAAAAAAAAACTAAATATAATTCAGGTCCAAATATACAAACAAATCACACTATACCTACTGTATAACCCTAATCCCCTCACCCTATACATCCCAATCCACACCATCCACCACCCAACCCCTCATCCACCATCACACTTCCCAGGCAACACTGATGTTAATCATCCTCACCACTATCATCTGAGTCAGCATCCCATGTAGCCCTATCCTCAGTTTCCTTAGAAACATTTGCACAGTTTTGGCATTGACATAGATCTGTACATGGCAGTTTTGCAGACACACAGGAACATCTTCCTGTCTCACATTTGCCTTGTTTTCAACTGCAGTGGACTACCTGCAACACACTATCAGGGGCCGGATTTGTAGTCATAGTCACTGTTAACTCCCCATCCTCAACATGCCACCCATTGCCAACAGGTAAAGGGGCACACATTATAGATTTCAATGAATGTCTCATTATAGCTGCTTGGTAATTTGCCCTTTTGCAGTGTTGGTACAAGGCGTCACTTGTCGGGGGCATAGAGAGTTCTGGCAAAGCCGATGACGCCATGCAGAATGCTTTGTATCTTGCATCATTCACATTCTTAGCTGATGGCTGGCCATACAGGTGGCACACATATTTGCTAAGACCATCAAAGGTAGACTGGTGTATGGTAAAACTGCTACCCAGTTCTGTAAATGTAGTCAGGTACTCCTTTTTCTCACAAGTAACAGAAAATGTTTTCCTCTTGCCCTTGCCATGAAAGACACTTGTAGAGTCACAACCTGAGAAGGGATCCCAATAAGTGCTGAACACACATTGGTGCCAAGGGCTGATGACACCTAAGCCTAGCTACACTAATATGAAAAATAGACTACTTGATGCTGGGGTGAGAGACGGTTTAGCTGTGTTTTTATAGTTTACATAGTTTACTAGCATTCTAGTTTTCTTCAGATACTGTATGCCATCTAGTTAGCCCCCCCCCACCCCCCGCTCCCCCAGGTGTGCATGCTAGCTCTATTGTCCTAGTCACTAGGATCTAGTGTGTGTGGGGGGAGGAAGAGGTGAGGGTAACACAAGCATTGGTTCTGAAAGCTAACATACTTTAAAAATAACTATGAACTAGCAGAGCTACATAAACATCACTGTAAACAATAAAACTAGATGGCATACAGTATCTGAAGAAAACTAGAATGCTAGTTATGTAAACTATAAAAACACAGCTAAACTGTCTCAGAACAGCATCAAATAGTGTATCCACATCTTGAGCTGCAGAACACGTTGTAGCCGGTTTCTCAACTGTATCCAGGCACTTTTTGTTGATAGAACGCAAGTAGCGTGAAAACCAGCATCTCCAGGAACATTGAATGAATTCTTTATTTAGAATGTTTACAAATAAATAAACAATAAACAAATAATTTTTTGAAATGTTTACAAATAAACAAGCGAAAAGGATAGGTTTGAAGCCAAAAGGCTTATAGAACAACCTACCCCTTACATTGGCAAAATCGATCTCTAAACAATGTCCGCAATGGTATGATTCTCGCCTGGTAGGTTAAGCCACCGTTCTACACAGTTTCTATATCTATCACACCGTGTTTGTGTAAAATCTTGTACACATTTTTTCTGACCCGACGTGAGATGCATATAACATTGTTTAGAAACCTTTTTGCGAACTTTAAAAGGTGTTTTTTTGTCCATTTTCGTCCTCTTCTGTACTCGTCGAGATGTAACGTTACTCTGTGGATGTCATATTTGTTGTCGCCCGACGGCCGTATCCTGGCAATAAAGAGAGCTGCTATTGGTCGAGTGCAAGACACATGACAGAACTCGCACCAATTACATCAAATATAACTACGCAGTGACCAAGTATCCGTTTGTGAGGAAAGATCTAGTCCCGACTATAAAATGCGCAAAACCGCAGGATTGTAAATGGAGAACTTTTTATTCCTAAATCTACACCAATAGATCTTTCACCCAGAGTGAAAATTGCGTAGTCGAGAATAGTTTTCTAGCCACTTCTCAGGCTTCACCTTATGGCCTATTTATTATACTGTACTGTAGGTGGGGTGCTAACATAGGAGAGAGTGAACCCTCATTCTTATACATTATTCTATTGTGCTAACAGCGGGGGGCACTCTGGAGTATAGGAAAAAAAATAGGAATTTTCCATTGGTTCTCCCAGCCCACATGACCATTTCCATTGGCTATAGCAGTGGTTCTCAAACTCTTTCTGTCTGTCATGCCCCCTTTTGGGCCCCCCCCCCTCGCCCCAACAAAAAAAGGTTAGATGTATGTATGTAATAACATCAATATCATAATCTTTCAAATGAACAATAACATTCTACATCACCCCCCCCCCCCCCCCCCCCCCCCACACACACACTTTGAGAACCACTGGGCTAGTGGGCTATGACAGATATAGATGGATAGATAGATACAATGGATTCAATGCAGTCTGCATTCGGAAGAGAAAATGACCAATGTAGATATTTCAAGATTCTATGTCTTACTTTCGTGCACAGCAAATAGCATGGAATTAACATAGGCATATAATTTGCATTATACAGTCGACAGAATAAAAGCAATGCATAAAGTGCAGACATAAGAATAGGTATAAGTAGTGCAACGTAGATGCTCGAAGGCATGTGAACCCCCCCCGCGATATTTAGATAACCTAAGTGGGGAACAACCAGGAGATCACTGACTGTGACAGAGTAAGGCTTTGTGTCCACCGGGGACGTTTTTTTCAAGACAGACCGATTTGAAAAGCAAAAAAATCAGAGCGTTTTCCTGAGTCTCGCGACTGCCGCGGCTCCCCCACTTGCTCGATGTTGATTGGTCGGTCGGAAAAAGTTACCTCGATGAGCGCGCTCCTCTCCGCCCAAAAACGCTGGCCGCCGAGAGCGCTAAAACGTGAGGCGCGGCGCTGGGAAAAGGAGCGCGCCTGTCGCGTCTGTAGCATAGAAATGAATGACAGAAAGGAGCTGACAACTCATAAAACGTCCCCGGTCGACACGGCCCTAATGCAATCTAAACAGTCATAAATCTTTTATTCAACTTCAGCCCTGATCATAACCATCTGACTAATGTCAGATACAAAATGTAATACTCCCACTTTTCTGAAAAGAGTTGTTAAATCTGACATTACAAAAAACTAAAAATCCATCAAAATCAGTGTTGTTGCTAATCATTGACACATGCTAGCCTGTAATAATCCCCCCCAGAAAAATCGACTTTGCATTTGATATATTGAAAATATTTAACTTTGTGTGTTTTTTTAACAATAATTTGTGATGCCATCACACAAACTGGCATTTAAAGGGTTACAATTCGAAAATGTATTGAATATGTGGTGGTTATGATCATGGGCTGAAGTTTAATAAAAGATTTATGAAAGAAAAAGTGGAAATCTGACATTACAAAAAAACTAAAAACCGCTTTAGCGCAGCAACGGGCTAACGTTAGCCTCTAACGTGACTCCACGGCACCAGTTCCATTTGTGAGGAAAGGGGGGGAGGGGGGTATATTGACGAGGCTTGACAACAGGGGTTCAAAGATAACTTCACATTTATTGGCTATTCGTTTCTTTATATCGCTTTATCCATCGGGCTGCTCCCGTTTCCAACTGTGTGTTGTAAGGCTTTCCCCGAACCCTGTTTTTGGGATTCGAACGAATATTTGATTACTTTTATTTTTTTAATATATATCCTCAAACTAAATTCTCAATTTGAATAAAGTGATTAATCTGTTTAGATTAATCAACTTTCTTTAATGAATATAACTCATCAGTTTCTTTTAATACTATAATATTAGTGTAGCCTAATCTTTATCTGCAACTATGAAGAAAAACCCCATTGGTTTAAATTTTTTTTTTTTTTTTTTTTTTTTTTTTTTTTTATAAAAAAATAAATAAATTTGAATGTTGATTTAGAATTCGAATACCAATGTAACAAACGAAGGTTCTAACGTTTGGGCTCAGCCCTAGTGTGTTGACAATAGGCGTGTCCGAGATTGGCGAGGCGGACGCAGATCTGCGCAGTTTTTACTACGGCCTTGCCAAGCGAGTTGCATGACAGTTAGAATGTTGTCCGACTTGCTCTGGAAATCCCAATAGCCTCCAGCTGCAACCGCGGAGCCCTCACTAGACGCTGTGGCAGCCACAGAGAGCGGAAGTTTCTCTTAGGGGTTAGGTAACGGGAGCGCGCGTGCACGTGGCATCATGTACGTGAGTGCAACGGGAGTGCACGTGGCATCATTAGCGTGCGTGCAACCAGTTTTGATATCAGCAACGCAACACTGGTTAGGTTTAGGCCCTCATCTAAGAGTGGTTAAGGTTAGAGTGACAGTCAGGGCTGGTAATCCTTCCTATAACAAAGCAACATAGGCCCTCAACCATAGAGGTTAGGGTTGGGGAAGTATTTTACTGTATTGTACCCATTCTGCAATCTGTTAATAAAGTTTTCAATCATTCAATTCCTGGCCACGACCCTCTCTCCAACCGCACGTCTCAACCGAGCTTGGTCAAGGGGGAGGGGCTAGGCCCAATGTGGAGTGACGCTAGCGCTAACTTCCGTACTCTCCGCCAATCAGCGCGCGCCTGCCACAGCGTCTAGTGAGGGGCTTGCTCCGCGGTTGCAGCTGGAGGCTACTCGGAAATCTGACTAGGCGAGCCGCGGAAATCTCACGGGAGCGAGCCACGAACAGCCTTCAAGTTCAGAGCGAGGCGCCACAGTACCTCTCCAGCGACTGCTCGACGCAAATGCATGATGGGAAACAACTTGCTATCGTTGCGCAAAGCGCCTATTGGCTCAGAAAAGTTGTCACCTGGTTGTCAACAGCCACAAGAGGAAGTTATGAGACGTTTGATTGATTGATTGAAAAATGTATTAATCTGTTCCACCCATGGAATATTTTCGCCTAAAATATATACCTAAGTAAATGGAATATTGCTCCACTTCTACAAGGTCCATTTCCATATTCTTGGTATCTAGGGACATCTATGGTGTCTATTACTAAGCTTGCTTAAATTGTGATGAAACAAAGGAGAATATGAATTATGATTTTTCTTTGCATCTTTGACAGTGAATAACACCATGCTAATAATGACCAAACATTAAAAACTGGCACTGATCTCGTTCAGTACCCTCTTGAGATCATTGTATACAAATTTTTTTTTTTTTAAAGCTAAGGAAATTAATAAAGGGAAGATGATTAAACCGAAGGTTCTGTAGATACAGTACTGAATTCTCCCATCTGGACCAATGCTATTTGAAATATCATTATAGAATATAGAATATGATGCTTATGAATGATGTTTCTCAGTTTGCAGCCTCTATACAGCTAAAGAGACTAGTTTTGTCCGGTCTCACAGCAGCTAAAAAGCTGATAGCATCACGATGGATTCAACCGGATAAAATGTGCCGGAAGGTATGGGTTCTTACCTATCTCGATGTGATTTATCTAGAGATATCTACAGCAAGAATTTTAGGTGTCAGTGAAACCAGCATTGCAATCTGGTTAGAAGTGGTGGAGAGAATAAAAGCTAGCATATGAATTGTAATTCCTGGTAGAAACGAATGAAAATGGATGGATTATCCAAGTGGGGGTCCTGGGGGGAAGAGCGAGCAGGAGCATAATGTATGTATTGGATTGGATTGCAAGTATTAGGTATATATCTCGTAAACTACATTTATATTGATTCAAATGGAATGTATAGTTCTGTGATTTACGTTGGATATTTACTGTTAATGCTCGTGTGTCTAATTTTATGTTATGTTTAAAAAATAATTAAAAAAAAATAAGTATGCTTATAAATTACCTTATTATAGCCAATTCACACATTTATATATATATATACATATATTATCTTTCAAATGCCCGAGTTCAATTTGGATTTAGTATCACCAGGCATGCATAAGAACAGATAATGAAATCTACTGTATTTTAAAATGTTCCCCACAGTGCAAACGTTTTGAAACTAATTTCAGATCTAATTGTTCCTACATGTTAACAATAGGGAAGAGAAACTAACTGCGTTTTAAAATTTGTCAAAAACGTTACCTTTTGTGGCTTATTATCCCGAATAATAACAGTTATTGAAATAATTCATACAGAACTCTGAACCTTGAACCTGATATAATCTTCCAGGAAGTGTAGTTCGGAAAAATTCCAACGCTGATCGACAGCTATGCATGTCCTCTACAAAATGGCCGCAAAAATACTACAATTCCCACGGTTCAACATTTTCAAAATGGTCGCCCTATCGCAATAGACCTCACCAAATCGAAAAGTTAAATCTATCTAATGGCACTTTTAACCTATTGCTAAACTAACGTATTGATGATAATATACATTCTACATGCTTTTGTGACATGTTAGTGATGTTAATACTTGAATACGTTTGATATTAAAATCGCAACTTTTATGCAACACACAAATATTGATTTATGACCAGATGCCATTTTGGGGCCGGTACCGGTCCTGTCGGGTGGACATGGGTACAATACAGTACGGGTCCCGTCTACCCGTCTATCAGATATATTTATTATTATTATTATTGGATACAGGAGTTTGGGTACCAAGAGCTTCCTCAAATAACGTTATCATCATGATAAACTTCAAGCTGTCGGACACCAAATTATTTTTATCAGAGTAATGAATGCTGTCTTTTTTTAATTTTTTTTTAAACAATATATTTATTGGGTTTTAGTTTGCAAATTACAACATGTATATCAGCAGAGCAGTATTCAGCAAACATTTTCACCCCGTTCTCCCTCCCCTAACCCCACCCCACACAAAATAATAATTAACTTCAAAAACAGGTTCACATAGGAAGGATACAGATTTAAATAAAAAATAAACATAAATAAATAATACAACCAAAATGTTTTACACATTAAGTAAAGGGTGTTTCTTGTCGTTTTTACACAATAATAAGAGTTGTCCCACAGTACTCCCCCTAATCCCGTTCTTGTTGAAGCAAGTTCCCAACATTCGTATTATGCTTTAAGAAGTACACAAATGGTCCCCAGGCATTATCAAAATTTTTTTGTTTACGTCTAACAATATACACCATCTTTTCCATTGACATATTTGAAGCCATTTCTTTAATCCACATACCAATTCTTGGTCCATCAACATTTTTCCAATTAAGAGCTATTACACGTTTTGCTTGTAATATGCACATATCTATAAATCTAAACTCTTTGCGTTGTAGATGTGGGGTGGTAGGATATAAACCAAGAATAAAAAGCTTGGGATTCAATGGCAACTTCTTTGATAAGATTTGATCGATCAGATCAATAACATCTTGCCAGAAGGTTTTCACTTTCACACATTCCCATATGCAGTGGAACAGTGTCCCCCTTTCCTCACTACACTTAATACAAGTATCTGGAATATTATCATTAAACTTATGCAATTTAACAGGAGTTATATATGTACGCATCAGCCATTTATATTGTATAAGTTTTAGGTTGCTACTGACTGTCTGACTCTGTGCCTCTTTACATGCCACGCTCCATTCTTCTAAAGATATTTCCTCCTCTATGTCTTCGTTCCATTGATTCTGGTTAGGTGCGAGGGATAATGGAGGTACTACCCAAGGTGGGGTCCGGGAGGGGGGGGGTTCGAGCTGGAGCATATGTGTGTAGGTTTTTAGATAACAGGTATTAGGGGTATATCTTATATAAGACAATTAACTAAAATGTGATTTCATTGGATGTGCTCTGACAATTAATGCTTGTATATCTTATCGTGTGTTGTCATGTCTGTTTATGTGTTTGTTTAAAAAATTAAAAAAAAAAAAAAAATACAATGAATAGTATATCCCACTATAGCAGGTATATGGTGTGCTGTACATTTTAATCTAATCTAATTTAGCACACGGCCCTCACATTATAATGAGCTGGACAGGTGTGTCTGTGTGTGTGGTAACGTGAATGCGATATCTGCCATGCGAGACTAGGCGAGCAGGCTGTCGTCAAATCTGAAGTGTCCGACGTTCTGACTCCTCCCCCGGCTGCACTCGTCTACTCTCGTCTACTTCGAGGCGAGCCCAAATCAATCTCGAACACGTCGCCTAATGACATCCTGGTGTGACATCTCAACTACGGCAACTTAGGACGCTCAAGCCTCAAACTCAAACCCATTACATCACTCTCTCGCTCTCTCTCTACATTGTCAAACATGTACACTAAAGTTAAGTTATGTTGGGAGTTTTATTGTGTTTGAGTTGTTTGAGGGAAAGAAACCTCCGGTCCTGCTGTAGTTTTATTTTCACTTTGTGCCGCTTGATTTGATTGTATTTCATGAAAAAAGTGTTTTTCAGAGATGGAAGTAACTTGAGGAAAGGTTTTTCATTTTTATATTGCAGTTTTGCACAATAAATGTTCTTAAAATACCTCTGTACTATGTGAAATATGTCCTAGTAGTAATACAAGAGTACAGTAATAGCTGCCATACCAGTGTTACCACTTCAGAAGCATTTATATAGACATTTTTAAGATAAATGAATATACCGTCTATGCTTAAAATGAGTGATGTGACGTTTGAAGCGAGGCATCGATGCTCGTGTCGAGTAATCCAGGCATATTTAAGTGGAGCGTGTATCGAGGCGTGTATCAGGTGACGTGTGTGATGACGTCCGAAACCTCGGTCCGCGTCACTGATTCAGGAAATGGCTTCGGGGTTGGTGCGCAACACAATGTGTCGACATAGGAATTCATAACGAGTTTCTTTGCGTTGGAGAATCCCGTGGAGTACTGGGAAAGACGAATAAATGTGTATCCTAATAATCCCAACATATATATAACAGATGGTAGCGCGAGGCACTGTCAGTCACGACTCACGCTGAACTTCAAGCGTTGTGAAGTGACTGGCGAGCAGCGGTACTGCGAGTTAAACTCACTCCACTTAAAAAGACACACTTTACACGTCATTAAGTGTGAATTCACCTTGGTCTAGCGGTCTGTGCCGTCGCCCGTGTCGCGGCAGACCCGGGTTCTAAACTCCCTCGGGGCATCGAAGTTAAACACAACGCAAAAAAGGTGACCATATCATCTCCGTTACATATAAACGTGCTGTAATGTCTAACTTGCTGTGCCTAATCTGATCACATCTGTATGATCCAAATGCAGGATGGCATGTCGATTTTGAGTTGCTTTTTCTGAATAAAAATGAATGAAGCAAGCACTTGTCCCTGCCATCATTCTGTTAGAAAAACAGACACAATATTATTTGTTTATTGGCATCATCATCACATCAAAGCTTCAGACACCAAAGTCATGGTATCATTATAATCATGCTGCCTGTTCTACATTTATTGTCCACTTGATGGCACAGTAGAGAAAATGAAACACCATGAAGCTTCAACACATGTGTGGCACTATTGGATGGAAAGCCTCAATGCTTCATGAAGCTTCATCTCGCCATCACTACTTAAAATTATACCGTGATATAAATTTTAGACCATACCGTCCAGCCCTACTCTCCAGGTCTGTTTAGGTACAAACCATCTCTCTCTGCACAATTGTACAGCCCTGGCCTATTTTATTTTAGAATTCTATTCTATTCTATTGTACTTTTATTTTAATTTAGTTTATATTACATTTAAATTGATTCTACCTTTTTATTTTATTTTACCTTAGTAGAATAAAGTCTGTCCGTTAATGTCGGACCAAACGACCAAATACAATTCCATGTATGTGTAAACTACTTATACAGCAATAAAGACCTTTCTGATTCTCTCTCTCTCCAGGTCGAACCCCACAGAGAGAGGAGGGAAGCTATGGGCCTTCGACACGTGGAGGCAGAGGGGGCTGGGGTCCAGGAGGAGGGGGAGCACCGGGACCTGGACCTACCACCAGGAGAGGAGCGTCCAGAGGAGCACCCAGGGGAAGCCGTGGTGGGCGGTAGTGCTAAAGGACGGCTCCCACCACTACCTGATCGTCATCCAACAATTCCCACTCTGCTCCACTGCCCCCCCCCCCCCCTATCCCCTCCCCCCAGAGACTGAGCTAAACAGATGGACTGCAGGTGCAAAGAGGACGGGGACCAAAAATAAAAAGACAAAAAAAAGAAATCCCACCGCTACCTCTTGTCCTTGTGCCACACCGTGGCTCTGCACTCAGACTGGGCCTCTTCCACACCGTGGCTCTGCACTCAGACTGGGCCTCTTCCACACCGTGGCTCTGCACTCAGACTGGGCCTCTCTTCCACACCGTGGCTCTGCTCGTGTTTGGAAGAGGATATTCACTGTGTATTTTGGGGGGGGGGGGGGCTCCTACTGTACACATCAACGCTTCTATAACTCTCTGGACAGAAATGTTCTCGTCACATTTGGATCCTTATGACAACAAGTCCCAGCTTTTATATTTCAGGCCCTTGTTGGTGTCTGCGAGGATCGTGGCCTGTTGAGTCTTGGGAAGCGCAAATCGATCTGTCGCCTGTTCATTTGCGAGAATGAGTTTCCAACATGAAAGATATTTCAACCTGCAACAGGCTTAAGATCTGGACTGACATCAATATATGACCTGTGTGTGGAAAAGATTTATGTACGTGGTTCTGTTTTGGCCTCCAAACATTCCTGAACACCTTGTGTCGCCAGAGAAACTGGAGAGTAACCGATGTAGAAACTGAAATGGAACTAGGTTAGGTCTTGGATTTTTTTTTTCATGCACTGTCTAAATCATACACACGAATAAGTAAATCCAGCATCTTATTTGTTTGAACGTGACATTGAAAGCATTTAAGATTATATTCCTTTTCCTCACAGCCCTCTTAACCCTTTCACTACCACACTACAGAAGGTTAACCTTTCACTACCACACCACAGACGGTTAACAGTCTGTAGTGTGGTAGTGAAAGGGTTAACCTTATGTAGTGTGGTAGTGAAAGGGTTAACCCTTTGTCGTGTGGCAGTGAAAGGGTTAAAGCACTGGCAGGCATTGCATCGTGTCTGACCGATTGTAACAGAAACAGAACAGGGCTTTGAAATGAATCATTCTTTTAAGTCCTCGGCTCCATTTATTTAATTTTTAATACACAATAATGGAGAAAATCATAACTGTCATTGCCGGGCACCTTTGAATATCAAAGTATGCCTTCCTTTGTTTGAAAATGTACAGTTTGTCATGATTGTTATTGTCCAATTTTTTTTGTATACAACTATAATAGAATTTGTGCAAACTTTTGTCTTGGCCCGTGTCTTCTTTTTCCATGCTCTAATCTGTCAGACTGGTGTTTGGTATCTCAAGCTTTCTTTACATGTGTAAATGCCCCAATGGGAAATGAACACCTAAACCTGAAAGTGTTAGTGCCATGCTCTACGTATTGAGTTACAAAGAATGTTGTATACTGTTTCAACCCTACTGGGTCTTAATCGGGTCTCCATGTGGTAAAATTACATTTTCAGACACCTGATGAAAACCCAGTGGGGTTGAAACAAGTTTAAAAAAATTAAAAGTGTTAGGAGCAGTGTGGAAGAATGTGCCTTGCCATGCCTAGTCACATAGAAAAGGCAAATGTGCTTGTTTTGAAACTGAGGTCACTCATGGTCCCACAGCTAGAACCATTCACTTTCAGCTATTAATGAGGTGTACTGTACAGGTGCACAGTATTAATGAGGTGTACTGTACAGGTGCACAGTATTAATGAGGTGTACTGTACAGGTGCACAGTATTAATGAGGTACTGTACAGGTGCACAGTATTAATGAGGTGTACTGTACAGGTGCACAGTATTAATGAGGTGTACTGTACAGGTGCACAGTATTAATGAGGTGTACTGTACAGGTGCACAGTATTAATGAGGTGTACTGTACAGGTGCACAGTATTAATGAGGTGTACTGTACAGGTGCACAGTATTAATGAGGTGTACTGTACAGGTGCACAGTATTAATGAGGTGTACTGTACAGGTGTACAGACTGATACTAATTTCCTCTGTGCATTTAGTAGAAGGCTATCCAGCTGCAAGCTAGCGTAGTTTAACACAAATTAATGGAAGCACATCATGGTCCGTATCCACTTCTATTAATTTGTGTTAAGCTAGGCTATCTTGCAGCAGGATAGCTTTCTACTGAACACAGGAAATTGGTATCTATATTACCAATTATGTTGAATGATAATCATTTCTCAGCGTAATCCATGCAGTTGCTCATACTAGCTCTGGCTAGTAAGCCACAAACCATGCAAAGTCTTCGCGTTCAAGCTCACATCCTTACAAGCTGTCAAGCTCATGGAAATGTACTCTACAGTTCACTTAAGTATTCAAACCTTTATTTAGTCTCAAAGGACAATTGAGGTCACCCTCATTTTCAATGTTGTCGAGACTTGCATTTCAATGCATACATTTTCTTACAATATAATAAACAACTATATATAGCACCTTTCACACATGGACCGCAGCCCAAAGTGCCCCACAGCAAATAGCATAATATTAGTATACAGTTGACAGAATAAAAACAATGCATAAAGACATAAGAATAGGTATAAAAGTAGTGCAACGTAGAACGTGCAGACATAATAGGCATGAAATAAGTAGTGTTGCTCGAAGGCATGTGAACCCCCCCCCCCCAAACACCCCCGATAAAGCATGTCATAATGGAAGATTGATTGATTGATTGAAAAGTTTATTAACAGATTGCAGAATGGGTACAGTACAGTACATCTCAATACATACAATTGTTAAGGGGATGCAGACCAGAGAAAGACTTTCGTCTTGTTTCCACCAGGGTCCCCCATTTTCAATTCATCATAACATATATGACATACATGACATACAGATAGACAGTACTGCTACATCTATACATTTATGACATATCAGATTTGCAAATACAGTACTGTTTGTGATACAAAAGTGTCCAGAAAAGGAGTGTATATACATTTGGCGTAGAAACTGTACATTGGAGGAGGTTGGTGGGGTGGGGTTGGGTGGGTTGGGTGAGGGCTGTACATTGGAGGTGGGGGGGGGTTGGGTAGGGGACACACACACATTTTACACTGTACATTGGAATGTTGACAAAGCCTTACTTGGTCATTTACTGTACAACTAGGTTAGGACATTTGTAGGGGCCAGTTTCGAATTGCAGTCTCACGTAGGTGTTTTTTGAGAGTGTTTTTGAAGGTGGGTAGTGATTCACATTCCTTTACAGCTTTAGGCAGGGCGTTCCACATTGATGTGGCATAATTGCGAAACGTGTTTAGTCCCTTGTTTGAGCCGAATCTGGGTTTTACATGATTTGTGGAGCTCCCTCTGGTGTTGTGATCGTGGTATTCACTGACCTTTGGGAAGTATTTTGACATGTACATGGGTACCTTGGTCGCGTAGTGTATCTTGTAGACCAGGCCCATTGCAAGTTGCTGTACTCTGTCGTCTACTCTAAGCCATCCTAGGTTGTCAAAGTGGGCAGGGGTGAGGTGGGTTCTAGGAGTCAGGTCAAGTAGTAGTCTGACTAGCTTGTTTTGAGATGTTTGTAATTTGTTTTTTAGTGCCTTTGAGGTGCTTTGGTACCATGAGGTGCAAGCATAGTCGTAGTACCCTTGAATGAGTGCTCCTGCTAGAGTCTTCAGGGTATTCTTGTTTACCAGAGAGGAGATCCGGTACAAGAATCGCGTTCGTTGGTTGACTTTTTTTATTACATTGGATGCCATTTTGTCACAGGAAAGATTAGCCTCTAGGATGGAACCCAGGTAGGTAATTTCATCTTTCCTTGTGACAATATTGTCACCCACTGTAACCGAGAAGTCGTCAGTCTTGCTGAGTTTGTTATTTGAACCGAAGAGAATGGACTCTGTTTTGCCCATGTGTAATGATAGTTTGTTGTCGGCGAGCCATATGCAGATTTTGCCTAGTTCCGAGCTGAGGGCTTTTTCAACCTGTAACTTGTTCTTGTCAGAGACCAGCAGGGCTGAGTCGTCCGCAAACAGGAACAAGTTGCAGTCACAAGCTGACGACATGTCATTTGCATAAATTAGGAATAGTAGCGGTCCTAGTATGCTTCCTTGTGGAACACCACAGCTCACTGTGAGGGGGGGGGATAGGGTACCGTTTACTTCCACCATCTGTTCCCTCCCCTCCAGGTAGGATTGTATCCAGCTCACTGATAAACTATCAAAACCAATTGCTTTTAGCTTGTCAATCAGAATGGTGTGATTGACAGTGTCGAAGGCCTTTTGTAGGTCCAGCATGACCATGCCGCAGTATTTGCCCGCGTCCACCTCTTGTTTGATGTGGTCGTTCAAGTAGAGAAGGCATGTGTCAGTGGAGTGGGATGTTCTGAAGCCAGATTGGAATTCGTAGATTAGATTTTTTTCCGCGAGGTATTTTTCGATCTGTTCGTATACTATTTTTTCCATGACTTTCGAGATGGATGTAAGGATAGAAACAGGGCGGTAGTTACCCGGGTCTAATTTGCTGCCCTTTTTGTGCAGGGGTGTTACTCTCGCAATTTTGAAGTCCTTGGGGACGTGTCCCTGTTTTATGGAGAGGTTTATTATGTGTGTGATGACTGGGGTGATGGCTGCTGCTGAGTCTCTGAGGAATTTGGAGGGGATGTTGTCATGGCCAGTGGCCTTGTTTGGTTGGAGGGCGCTCAGTTTTTTGAGTACCTCATCTGTAGTTACTATTTCCAGTTTGAAGTCGTCTTTGTGGACGCCTAGGTTCATGTAGTATGCTACTATGTGTTCTACCCCATACTGCCCTGAGTGGGAGGGTAGTTTGTTTACCAGTGTTGTGGCTATGTTTGTGAAGAAAGTGTTTAAGTAATTGGCTACATCCAGCTTGTCTGTGATGAGCGTGTTGTCCGTCTTTATGTTTATGTTTGAGAACCTGGTTTCAGGAAAACAAACAGCCTGCATGCCACCCTTCAAGTGAGCTTCAGTCAGCTTGTACAGACAGGAGCTCGACCCCATTGACTTTGTGGCTAACTAGTATGAGGACCAGCGTGGATTGTGCTGGGGGGGGACGACGACTACTAATCAACATCATCACTGCTAAGTAGGAAATAGGGCTAGGGTGTCCCTTTAACCCTTTCACTGCGACAATACACAGAAGGTTGACCCCTTTCACTGCCACACAACAGCCGGTTAACGCTTTCACTGCCACACAGCAGCAGGTTAACCCTTTCACTACCACACGACAGGTTAACCGTTTACTATCACAACCGACGGCGACCGTCTGTTGTGTGATAGTAAAGGGTTAACCTTCTGTCGTGTGGCAGTGAAAGGGTTAAGTAGCAATGCCTTCATTGACTGAGACAAGTACCTTCTGCACCCAATAACATTTTATTGATCAAAATTACATTAGTAGGGAAAACGTTTGCTTCACAGTTTACAGATAGGATTTTTTTCAGTCTCTGACATTCTGAAATATAAGGTTATTTGGTCTGAAGACCCGGGAATCCTATGACCGGACCCAATGGAATGTACTCTCGTTCAGGCTGTGCTGTCCATCCCTGGATAGCCGGATTCATAGACTTAACCTGTCCAGTCATATGTTACGTTACAGAATATCCATAAGTATTATCCATTAAATTGGCATCGTTTTGCCAGTGACAGTCCTTTTGATCGCGGACGCTGCCATTCCTCCCATGAACCGTATGCCTGCGCTTCCGCCGGGCAGTAAAGACACGACGTACATAACAATCACTGCGACCTGCAGCACGGCCCCCAGCGCGGTGAGTACGGTGCTGTGCAGACTCAGAGCCGCGTACAGCGTGCCCGCCAGAGAGCACAGGTACACCGCGGCGCCGGGAGTGGGGAACCCGATCAGCTTACTGGGTCCGCGCAGTATAGCGGCTCCCATGATGGCGAAAAGAGAACCGAGTGACCAGAGGAGCGCGAATTTGCGTGCGTACAGTAACAACAGAGGCGCATACAGGGCCGACAGTCCGAAGCACAACGCTGAAAACACGACACACACGCCGAAACCAGCCAGTCGTTGTTTGCGACTCAACCCCGGCAAACACGGGTCTGGTTCCGTGAACCACGGCCACGTGAAGCCGGAGCTCTGGCCCGAACTTCCTCGGCCGCTGGAGCCAGAGAACGGGCTCGACCACCTCCCGAACCAACTACCGGACGCCGCGTCGGTTTCATCGATGTCTATCGTCGTACTGGAGCTGGACTGGGATACCGTCTTGGCACCGCCTTTGGACTGGGCCAAATAGTCTTTGAGTTGTCGATTTAGTTCAGCCATGATAGCAAAGCTAGCCCAGCTGAGTGTGTGTTTGTTGACAAATCTTGACAGCACGTCCGCGTTTGAAGAATGCAATACCGGAAGTAGTGCGTCGTGATCCTCGTCGCAGGTTTATGACGTGTCTATAGACCTACATTTCTAAAATAATATGCATGAACATTGAATATTTTAACCGGTTTAAATAAAATACCATCAACTTAAAAATAAAATCCTTTCTGAAAATTGTAATTGAAAGATTAACTAATTGCATGCAAGTAGGAAATATCCCAATGTAAAATGTGCCCTCAGTTAATTTTCAGAGGGACACTTTTGGAACCTGCCCAAAATCCTAATGCATGCTATGCTTTGACTAAACAAGTACTTTTACTTCAACCTAACAATGTCACTGAAGCAACATTACTTCTCGTATAATATCAGTTCATTATATGTCCACCTCTGCCATTAAACCCCTGTTAATGTGCAACTGCTTGGATCCGTGAGTTTAGGCCTATCTCTTGTGGCATGGCAATATTAATATAATATCACACTGCAGCCTTTGTCTCAGAGCCCACATGAGTGGTTTGTGTTTGTCCATGGGGTGACGGCTAATGGGGGCATGGAGCACATGAGCAGGTCTTTTCAGGTGTTGAAACCAGGGCTTAACCCCAGCTGCTGGGACAGTCTAAATTTAATCTGTCCCTTTATTGGCTGGCCATCTGACCCAAAGCCCTTTTAGGGTATGGGGAGTGGGTACGGGGGCTTCAGCTTCACTGCTCAACAGCAACAGGGCACTTCTTCATTTGAGCACTTCTCACGTCCACACTGCGTGGGGATCATACGGGACCAGGTAAAAGAATATATACACACACACAGTGTCATGTGTAGCATTCCTTTTTTTTATCAGTTTCAAAGAGCTCCCTTTTGTCATGTCCCTACTGCACATTTCAATATTCAGATACATGGTTTGTGTTGGGGCATGATTTGGCTGGATGTAATTATAATGTAATTGAGCCATAACGGATAAGTCTGCAGAAAACGTATAAGAAGAGGATATATTTGTTCATTAGTTCAGATTTGGTTCTTCCCAGATCTGTGTTCACTTTGACGACAAGCAATTAATATTTTTGACCATAATGGCTCATTGAAAAATGTCTTCCATTTCAATTTTGCATTTCATCTCTCTCAGCCCTCATGTCGATGTCTCAGATCACTTCCTGCCTGTTCCTGAGTGGCGCAGACGCCCCGCTCAATCAGGCCCTTGTCTCCCGCAAAGGCATCACGCTCATTGTCAACGCCACCCTCAACCACGCCTGCCCCGTTTACCCAGGCGTGGAGTGCGTCCGCGTGCCCGTCTCTGACCTGCCCAGCGCCCGACTCGGCGACCACTTTGACCGGGTGGCAGATCGCATCCACAGGAACCAGGCCGGGGGCACACTGGTGCACTGCGCAGCTGGCATGAGTCGCTCCCCGGCCCTGGTCATGGCATACCTCATGCGTTACCGGGGTGCGACCCTTCAGCGGGCCCACTCCTGGGTCCGGGAGAGCAGACCGTACATCAGGCTCAACTCTGGCTTCTGGGCCCAACTGCTGGAGTACGAGAGGCGGTTGTACGGGAGAAACACGGTGAAGGTGGCCCAGCTGGACGAGCCACCGATACCACCGCCAAGGTTTACGCAGTCGGTACTGCTGCAGCAACAGCTCCCGCGGGCCACACTGTTCCCGGATAGGTCACCATTGCTGCATAGGACCACACTGTTCCCGGATAAGTCACCATTGCTGCCCAGGACCACACTGTTCCCGGATCAGCTGCCCAGGACCACATTGTTCCCGGATAGGTCACCGTTGATGCCCAGGTCACCGCTATCATCCGAGTCATTGAATAAAGCGAAGAGGTCGAAAAGGGACAGGGCAAGACATGTAAACCTCAAACTTTGAGTGGATCTGAGATTTCTATCAATGCTGAAAGTGGTCGGGTGCACACAAAAGGAAAATATGCGCACAACAATAGCATTGTATAAAGCACTGGACAAGAAATGTAAATAGCATTTTGTGTTTGTTCGTTTTAAATGGTTCCGGGCAGGACCAAAGAAGGGAAAGTACAGGGGGAAAACAAGAAATGCAATTAGTCTGATTTGATTGGTCAACAGAATGTGTTTGACCTATTTAGTTTACATGTTGTTAGTTCTGTCTCTTAGAAAGCATGGTCCCAAGAAGCTAAAGAAAGTTGTCAAGTTGTCAAAGATCCTCCATTTAATTTAATAAATTGTAGAAGTTGATGCAATTAGTTATTAATGCTGGTGGAAGTCAGTGAGGCTTTTTTGCTATTTCTCAGGGGGGGGAATCCATTTAAGTCCCTGTATTCAGCGATCTATGTTGTAAAACAGTTAGGAAACTGTTTTAGAATGTTTTCTACTACAGTTGATAGTTCATAGAAATTGTGATGGGAAAAAAACTCCACAAGAATTGCTAACAAATGCTAATAATTTCCGGCTCCAGTACCTCAAAAACTAAACAAAAAAATAACTTTTTAGATTAGGACTCCTAATTGTTAAAAAAAAAAAAAAAAAAAAAAAAAAAAAAAAAGCAAAATGTTGGCTCAAAGAACACCAGAGCTGAACCCACAGCTAAATTCATTAACTGTGTGTATGCAATTCACCTTTATTCTGTTAAAATGTGTATATTGTGATGATGAATTATATTTTATATAGGCCTATTTGAAGTATGTTATATGTGATAACCTTTTTATTATTATTATTATTATTTTTATTGTTGTTGTTTTTACTACTGGGCAGTCCGGTAGCAGTACTGTCTATCTGTATGTCATGTATGTCATATATGTTATGATGAATTGAAAATGGGGGACCCTGATGTAAACAAGACGAAAGTCTTTCTCTGGTCTGCATCCCCTTAACAATTATGTGTATTGAGCTGTACTGTATTGTACCCATTCTGCAATCTGTTAATACAATTTTCAATCAATCAATCGGTAGAGAGAGAGAGAGAGAGGAAGAACGGGAGATAGACGGGGGAAGACATTCGGCAGGGGTCGCCGGGTCCGGGAGTCGAACCGGGCACGGCCGTGTTGCGACGCAGCGCAGTACATGGTGTGCTATTTGAGCACCCTGTGATAACCTTGTTTTTTTTTTAATCAATTTAGGTTGATGCCTTTTTTAACATCTTGGCCAGGGACTACAGATGAAATCTAGCCTTCTGGCTAATTCTTACATTTTAATGTTGATTAATATGCACTGTCCCTTTAATAAACTTAAACTTAGGGCGGTTAGGTGGCGTAGCGGAGATTGCGTTCGTCCAGCTCACAGCTCCGGGGTTGTCACCAGCTTGGCTGGCCGTTCACACTAATACAATTGGCAGTATTAGAGGGTGGGAGAAGCTGGCGGGGTGGGTCCGGGTCGTTGTAAACAGCGACTCCTACAGTTCGGTCGGGGCGCCTGCTAAGCGCGGATAGGACCTGAGTGTGATCCTTCCACACGCTACGCCCTCTCAGGGAGGATCCGCGCTGCCAGGTGAAAAGAAGCGGTTGATTGGCTGGATGTGTGTCGGAGGAAGCACGTGGTAGCCTCCACTCTCCCAGATGATCTGACTGTGGGGGGTAAGTGCGCAGCGACCAGGAAGGGATTGGGAATTGGCATACGACTAACATTGGGATGGGAGAAAAATCGGAGGAAAATGGAGGGGGAAAAAGATCAATAAAAAAAAATCAAAAATAAACTTAAACTTAAATTCATACCAAATCAAAGATGCTTCTTTAAAGGGACACTTCACCAAAAACAATGCTTATTAATTGTCCGGAACTAGGCAAAATCTCCATATGGCTCGCCGATAACAAAATATCATTACACATGGGCAAAACAGAGTCCATTCTCTTCGGTTCAAATAACAAACTCAGCAAGACCGACGGCTTCTCAGCTACAGTGGGTGACTGATTATTGTCACAAGGAAAGATGAAATTACCTACCTGGGTTCCATCCTAGAGGCTAATCTTTCCTGTGACAAAATGGCATCCAATGTAATACAAAAAGTCAACCAACAAACTCGATTCTTGTACCGGATCTCCTCTCTGGTAAACAAGAATACCCTGAAGACTCTGGCAGGAGCACTCATTCAAGGGTACTACGACTATGCTTGCACCTCATGGTACCAAAGCACCTCAAAGGCACTAAAAACCAAATTACAAACATCTCTAAACTACCTAGTCAGACTACTGCTTGACCTGACTCCTAGAACCCACCTCACCCCTGCACACTTTGACAACCTATAGGATGGCTTAGAGTAGACGACAGAGTACAGCAACTTGCAATGGGCCTGGTCTAGAAGATACACTACACGACCAAGGTACCCATGTACATGTCAAAATACTTCCCAAAGGTCAGTGAATACCACGATCACAACACCAGAGGGAGCTCCACAAATCATGTTAAACCCAGATTCGGCTCAAACAAGGGACTAAACACGTTTCGCAATTATGCCACATCAATGTGGAACGCCCTACCCAAAGCTGTAAAGGAATGTGAATCACTACCCACTTTCAAAAACACTCTCAAAGAACACCTACGGGAGACTGCAATTTGAAACTGGCCCCTACAAATGTCCTAAACCAGTTGTACAGTAAATGACCATGTATGGCTTTGTAAGTATTCCAATGTACAGTGTACAGTGTCCCTTTTCACCTGCGCAGCTCGATCTCTCAGTGGCGAGGAGTAACGCGTGGGAGGCTCACGCTGCCCCCGACACTTCCTGATTCTACTGCGAAGGCGCACCAACCGACCTGTAAGAGTCGCTGTCCACAACGCCCGATCCTCACCCATCAGTTTCCCACCACCTAATACGGCCAATGTGTATTAGTACGGACGACCAGCTAAACTGAAAGCAAATGTGGAGCGCTGGGCTCGAACTGATGAGCCCAGCGTTTCCAGCATTTCATGGCGAGCGCCTTGCCCACTACGCCACGTAGCCGCCCTTTGTTATTATTATAATTATTATGTTCTTCTATTATTATCTTTTTTCCTGCCTGTATCTCCAAAGTCAACCAAAACATTAAATGTCTGGCCAGAAAGGCAACATTTTTAGATATTAAAACCTTGAAATTGCTGGCTATGGCACTAATTCAACCCCACTATGACTATGCAAGTACAGCGTGGTACACCAGTACCCCTAAGTACATCAAAATAAAACTACAGACATCCCAGAATAAATGTATTAGGACTGTTTTTAATTTATCTTCCCGTACCCATGTTGGCCGCTCCCAGTTCATAGAACTAAATTGGTTGTCAGTTGAAGACAGACTTAATCATTTGAAGCTGAGTGTTACCCATAAAACAATGAACAGTTCCGTTCCAAAGTATTTAAAACATTATTTTAAACTTGTTAGGGAGACTCATGGCTATGCCACCAGAGCAAGTGGAACGGATATTGTCCCCTGTAGGATTAAGAGGCTGGGAAAAATACCTTTCAGTATTCAGCAGCTTTACAATGGAACCAGCTACCATCTCAGATAAAAGGAAGTGTCACGATTAGGCATTTTAAAAGCGCAGTGAAGGGATGGTTGCCTTGCTGCCCAACAATTTTAAACTGAAGCAGTTTATTTTGTATATGTGTTGTTTTATATTGTAGTGTAAGAGTTTTATGTATTTTTTATCTCAAGTGTTTATTGGAATGAAATTTAGTTTTAATATGTTTTCTGCACCTACCTGTGCCGACTTGCTATGACAGATGAGGACCACAATGGAAATAAGTCTCTGACTTTATTGTGTGATAATTCCTCAAACAATGCAATGCATGTGATGGTTGTGGCCCAATTGGGTTTTAAATCCTGTGTATTTTTAACATCTGTTTAAATAAATAAATAAATTCATCTTTTCCACTGGTATTCTCTCTGTGGCTTTGGTGGAACAGAAGTGGTGTATTCCTCCCCTGCAAACTTCACCCCCCACCCGATGTATATGTTCTCCAAACAAACAAATCAAAAAAGATATTTGTCTTTGAACTCCGATATACCTGTACCAACAAGATATGAAACGATAACAACTTCAGAAAACGTGAATTCTGCTCCTTTTCCTTACTTTCCATAAGCATAGGCATGCACTCCTGGCCATATGTTGGAATGCAGTACAGCGATTGTATGCTGAGAGGTCAGGGTGGTGGACATCTTTGAAGTCCAGGGAGGAGGTGGGACAAGAATCTAGTTCGTTGGTTGACTTTTTTGATTACATTGGATGCCACAGGAAAGATTAGCCTCTAGGATGGAACCCAGGTATGTAATTTCATCTTTCCATGTGACAATATTGTCACCCACTGTAACTGAGAAGCCGTCGGTCTTGCTGAGTTTGTTATTTGATCCGAAGAGAATGGACTCTGTTTTACCCATGATAGTTTGTTATCAGCGAGCCAGGTGCAGATTCTGCCGAGTTCTGAGCTGAGGGTTTTTTCAACCTGTAACTTGTTCTTGTCAGAGACCAGCAGGGCTGAGTCATCCGCGAACAAGAACAAGTTGCAGTCACAAGCTGACGACATGTCATTTGCATAAATTAGGAACAGTAGCGGTCCTAGTATGCTTCCATGTGGAACACCACAGCTCACTGTGAGGGGGGGGGGTACCGTTTACCTCCACCATCTGTTCTTTCCCCTCCAGGTAGGATTGCATATCCAACTCACTGATAGACTATCAAAACCAATTGCTTTTAGCTTGGCAATCAGAATGGAGTGATTGACAGTGTCGAAGGCCTTTTGTAGGTCCAGCATGACCATGCCGCAGTATTTGCCCGGGTCCACCTCTTGTTTGATGTGGTCGTTCAAATAGAGAAGGCGTGTGTCAGTGGAGTGGGACGTTCTGAAGCCAGATTGGAATTTGTAGATTTGATTTTTTTCCGCAAGGTACTTTTCAACCTGTTCGTACTATTTTTTTCCATGACTTTCGAGATGGAGGTAAGAATAGAAACAGGGCGGTAGTTGCCTGGGTCTAATTTGCTGCCCTTTTTGTGCAGGGGGGGTCACTCGCAATTTTGAAGTCCTTGGTGACGTGTCCCTGTTTTACAGAGAGGTTTATTATGTGTGTGATGACTGGGTTGATGACGGCTGCTGAGTCTCTGAGGAATTTGGAGGGGATGTTGTCATGGCCAGTGGCCTTGTTAGGTTGCACGCTCAGTTTTTTGAGTACCTCATCTGTTGTTACCATTTCAAGTTTGAAGTCGTCTTTGCGGACCCCTAGGTTTTTGTAGTATGCTACTATGTGTTCTACCCCATAAGTGGGAGGGTAGTTTATTAACTAATGTTTATCTAATGCCGTTAGATTCAAGTCCAGCCTGAAGACATGGCTCAAAAGGGACTATACTTGACCTAGACACTTAGCTTAAGGCACCCTTGCATGTTGTACGAGTCTGTATGTATATAAATGTTAAATGGTATATGTGATGTGTTGTGATGTCACGTTTTGTATGATGCATGTATTAAGCATAACACTCCCCCACCCCCTACAAGGACCACAATGGAAATAAGCTCTGAGCTTTTTTGTGTTTCATCCTTGGCAGTATATCCTGACTGTGCTCTTCTGTCACATGTTTATTTTTATATTGTCAAATAAAGTCATTCATTCATTCATTCAACCAGTATTGTGGCTACGTTTGTAAAGAATATGTTTAGGTATTTGGCCACATCCAGTTTGTCTGTGATGAGAGTGTTTTCTGTCTTTATGTTTATGTTTGTAAATCTGGTTTTTAGTTTTTTGCTGCAGCCTAGTTGGTTGTTGAGTAATTTCCAAAGTTCGGAGGGTTTGTTTTCCTCAGTTTTGTCATTGATGAAAGATTTTTTTGCGGTTTTGA